>NC_059208.1:54915611-55515611 GCF_020615455.1 Coregonus clupeaformis | reverse complement strand
TCAATAGCTAACAATGCTAGTTAGCCGCCTGTCTGCAACTAACTACTTCATTTGGTTAACTGTGTGTGTAGACATTATGTAGCTGTATGTGTGTAAAAAAAAAAAAAAGCCATGCAAACACCACATTGAAACTAGCTAACGTTAGCTACAGCATTGTTATGAGAAAAGGGGGTGTGTGAAAAGGGGTGTGTGGCTGTGTAAGCAACTATGAATGAATTCGTGTGTAACACCGCCATGCCAACACAGTCTATGTGGAACTTGACAGCCTTTTTCCATTGTTAGCTACAATAATTGGGCAATTCTCAGTAGCCAAGGAGCAGCTTTTACTCTAAGTTGTACAACTAACTTGTCATTGTCATATATAAAAAATATACACTACCAGTCAAAAGTTTGGACACACCTACTCATTCAAGGGTTTTTCTTTATGTTTACAATTTTTTACATTGTAGAATAATAGTGAAGACATCAAAACTATGAAATAACACATGGAATCATGTAGTAACAAAAAGTGTTAAACAAATCAAAATAAATTTTATATTTGAGATTCTTCAAATAGCCACCCTTTGCCTTGATGACAGCTTTGCACAGTCTTGGAGTTCTCTCAACCAGCTTCATGAGGAAGTCACCAGGAATGGATTTCAATTAACAGGTGTGCCTTCTTAAAAGTTAATTTGTGGAATTTATTTCCTTCTTAATGCCTTTGAGCCAATCAGTTGTGTTGTGACAAGGTAGGGGCCCCGTGTAGCTCAGTTGGTAGAGCATGGCGCTTGCAACGGCAGGGTTGTGGGTTCGATTTCCACGGGGGGCCAGTATGGGAAAAAAAATTTATGCACTCACTAACTAAGTCGCTCTGGATAAGAGCGTCTGCTAAATTGTACATTTACCATTTAAGTCATTCAACTTAGGATAGCCAGTGGGACAACCACTCCTTTTTTTTGTAATGGGGGGGGTTAGAATGATTACTGTTATACTATTCCAGGTATTCCTTAAAGATGTAGGGTTTCAAGTGTCTCCGGAAGGTGGTCAGTGACTCCGCTGTCCTGGCATCGTGGGGGAGCTTGTTCCACCATTGGGGTGGCAGAGCAGCGAATAGCTTTGACTGGGCTGAGCGGGAACTGTGCTTCCGTAGAGGTAGGGGGGCTAGCAGGCCAGAGGTTGATGAACGTAGTGCCCTCGTTTGGATGTAGGGTCTGATCACAGCCTGAAGGTAAGGAGGTGCAGTTCCCCTCACAGCTCCGTAGGCAATCACCATGGTTTTTTAGTAGATGCAAGCTTCAACTGGAAGCCAGTGGAGTGTGCGGAGGAGCGGGGTGACATGAGCAAACTTGAGAAGGTCGAACACCAGACGGGCTGCAGCGTTCTGGATAAATTGTAGGAGTTTAATGGCACAGGCAGGGAGCCCAGCCAACAGCGAGTTGCAGTAATCCAGACGGGAGATGACAAGTGCCTGGATTAGGACCTGTGCCTAAATGACTAAAATGTAGGGGAGGTATACAGAAGATGGACCTGTTTGGTAATAGACTGCTGCAGAAGATAAGTTCATTAGTTACCAGCCTCAGAAATTGCAGCCTAACTAAATGCTTCACAGAGTTCAAGTAACAGACACATCTCAATATCAACTGTTTAGAGGGGACTGTGTGAATCAGGCCTTCATGGTCGAATTGCTGCAAAGAAACCACTACTAAAGGACACGAATAATAAGAAGAGACCTGCTTGGGCTAAGAAACAAGAGTAATGGACATTAGACTGGTGGAAATGTGTCCTTTGGTCTGGAGTACAAATTTGAGATTTTTGGTTCCAACTGCTGTGTCTTAGTGAGACGCGGTGTGGGTGAACGGATGATCTCCGCATGTGTATTTCCCACCGTAAAGCATGGAGGAGCAAATGTGTGATTGTGTGGGGGTGCTTTGCTGGTGACACTGTCTGTGATTTATTTAGAATTCAAGGCACACTTAACCAGCATGGCTACCACAGCATTCTGCAGCGATACGCCATCCCATCTGGTTTGGGCTTAGTGGGACTATCATTTGTTTTTCAACAGGACAATGGCCCAACACACCTCCAGGCGGTGTAAGGGCTATTTTACCAAGAAGGAGAGTGATGGCGTGCTCCATCCGATATCCTGGCCTCCACAATCCCC
Source organism: Coregonus clupeaformis (assembly GCF_020615455.1). Classification (NCBI taxonomy): domain Eukaryota; kingdom Metazoa; phylum Chordata; class Actinopteri; order Salmoniformes; family Salmonidae; genus Coregonus; species Coregonus clupeaformis. The sequence continues at coordinate 55,513,471 of NC_059208.1, read as the reverse complement.
CGACCTCAACCCAGTTGAGATGGTGTGGGATGAGTCAGACGGCAGAGTGAAGGAAAAGCAGCCAACAAGTGCTCAGCATATGTGGGAACTCCTTCAAAACTGTTGGAAAAGCATTCCAGGTGAAGCTGGATGAGAGAATGCCAAGAGTGTGCAAAGTTGTCATCAAGGCAAAGGGTGACTATATGAAAAATCTCAAATATATTTTGATTTGTTTAACACTTTTTTGGTTACTACATGATTCCGTATGTGTTATTTCATAGTTTTGATGTCTTCACTATTGTTCTACAATGTAGAATATAGTAAAAAATAAAGAAAAACCCTTGAATGAGTAGGTGTGTCCAAACCTTTGACTGGTACTGTATATTATAAATTGTTTTAATTTCACATACACAAATCAAATGTTATTTATCACATGCTTCATAAACCACAGGTGTAGACTAACAGTGAAATATTTACTTACGGCCCTTCCCAACAAAGCAGAAAGAGGAATAATAACAGAAGGAATAAATACACACTGAGTAACGATAACTTGGTACCAGTACTGAGTCGGTGTGCAGGGGTACGAGGTAATTGAGGTAGAAATTTACATAGGTAGGGATAAAGTGACTTGGCAACAGCATAGACAGTAAACCAGCGTATGTGATGAGTCAAAAGAGGGGGTGTCATACACCGGTGCAGTGAAAAGTGTTGTTTACAGGGTCAGCCATAGTATTACGGCGCCCCTGGAGCAAATTAGAATGAAGTGCCTTGCTCAAGGGCACATCTACAGATTTTCACCTTGTCGGCTCTGGTACTCGAATCAACAACCTTTCGGTTACTGGCCCAATGCTCTAACCGCTAGGCTACCTGCCAATATTATCTTATATTATTCTTATTTTATTAAACAACAAATTATGTTGCTGTTTGTTAAGGAATTATCTGGACTCTGCATTTTGTACTTAAATTAATCCTGAGGGTGAAAGCATAGATTGTCCTAATTATGTTATCTCTAACTACTGGGTAGGAGAAAATCCTGCATGTGTTGACGCACTGTCTATCCAAGGGCCTCCTCTGGTCCAAGCAGCTGACTTCTGTCTCTGCGTCCATTTCCCCGAAAGTGAATTAATGGCAAAATAACAGACTAACATTCAGGCAAAACACTTCTATTGGGCTTTGGCACTGGACCATTTCCACTCTTTCAGCCTTCATTGCACATGGATTGCATCACAATGGGGAAGTTGTAGGAGGTTTTGTGTGTGAACTCCCCCAGAATATTGAGATTATGTACAAGCAAATCTACTAATTAGGACATTTCTGTTGCTGAATGTATTTGATAAAGTTATTAGGATGCACTGCCATTAGAGGTCTGAGTCCTTGTTGTCTCTTTAGCCTACCCACTCAATGTGTTCTTGCGTTATGATCCAACCTATTGCCATAGACGTCACACCCTTCTCTACCCTCCATAGTCAGAGTGTAGGTACAGCCTTTATGAGACCCAAAGTTGGGAATTAGTTTAGCTTTGTCGTAAACCAGCCAATGCACCTTAACCTGATACTTACTTTAGTACATTTTTATTTCACCTATATTTTGCCAGGGAGTAATGTTGAGACCAAGGTCTCTTTTACAAATGAGCCCTGGCTATAATAATAGGCCTGGCCAAGGTAAACTGGGGTTGTGCACTATTTATTTAAAGGGAGACAGTAGATAAAGGCCTTCATTGCCAAAATCCTGAAGTATTCCTTTAACTTTTACTGTTCTTTTTCTTCCTTTACAGAATGGAAACAGCTTCCATGTGTTCGATCAGGGCCAATTCTCCAAGGAGGTGCTTCCGAAGTATTTTAAACACAATAACATGACCAGCTTTGTACGTCAGCTCAATATGTGTGAGTTGTCATTCATGTATTTAACATGTTAGGCATGTCAATGCCATGGAATAAAAACGCACAGTTAATCATGTGTGCAACGTTATGTGCAATATGGTTTAGATGAGACGCTCCGGTAATTGCTATCCTTGTTTTCTTTGTCTATATACAGTTGAAGTCGGAAGTTTACATACGCTTAGGTTGGAGTCATTAAACTTGTTTTTCAACCACTCCACACATTTCTTGTTAACATACTATTGTTTTGGCAAGTCGGTTAGGACATCTACTTTGTGCATGACACAAGTAATTTTTCCAACAATTGTTTACAGACAGATTATTTCACTTATAATTCACTGTATCACAATTCCAGTGGGTCAGAAGTTTACATGCACTAAGTTGACTGTGCCTTTAAACAGCTTGGAAAATTTCAGAAAATGATGTCATGGCTTTAGAAGCTTCTGATAGGCTAATTGACATCATTTGAGTCAATTGGAAGTGTACCTGTGGATGTATATCAAGGCCTACCTTCAAACTCAGTGCCTCTTTCCTTGACAACATGGGAAAATCAAAAGAAATCAGCCAAGACCTCAGAAGCAAAATTGTAGACCTCCACAAGTCTGGTTCATCCTTGGAAGCAATTTCCAAACGCCTGTTCATCTGTACAAACAATAGTACGCAAGTATAAACACCATGGCACCACGCAGCCGTCATACCGCTCAGGAAGGAGACGCATTCTGTCTCCTAGAGATTAACGTACTTTGGTGCGAAAAGTGCAAATAAATCCCAGAACAACAGCAAAGGACCTTGTGAAGATGCTGGAAGAAACAGGTACAAAAGTATCTATATCCACAGTAAAACGAGTCCTATATCGACATAACCTGAAAGGCCGCTCAGCATGGAAAAAGCCACTGCTCCAAAACCGCCATAAAAAAGCCAGACTACGGTTTAAAACTGCACATGGGGACAAAGATCTTACTTTTTGGAGAAATGTCCTCTGGTCTGATGAAACAAAATTAGAACTGTTTGGCCATAATGACCATCGTTATGTTTGGAGGAAAAAGGGGGAGCTTGCAAGCCGAAGAACACCATCCCAATCTATTCACAAAATAGATGGCATCATGAGGAAGGAAAATGATGAGGATATATTGAAGCAACATCTCAAGACATCAGTCAGGAAGTTAAAGCTTGGTTGCAAATGGGTCTTCCAAATGGACAATGACCCCAAGCATACTTCCAAAGTTGTGGCAAAATGGCTTAAGGGCAACAAAGTCAAGGTATTGGGAGTGGCTATCACAAAGCCCTGACCGCAATCCTATAGAACATTTGTGGATAGAACTGAAAAAGCGTGTGCGAGCAAGGAGGCCTACAATCCTGACTCAGTTACACCAGCTCTGTCAGGAGGAATGGGCCAAAATTCACCCAACTTATTGTGGGAAGCTTGTGGAAGGCTACCCAAAACATTTGACCCAAGTTAAACAATTTAAAGGCAATGCTATCAAATACTAATTGAGTATATGTAAACTTCTGACCCACTGGGAATGTGATAAAATAAATAAAAGTTGAAATAAATAATTCTCTCTACTATTATTCTGACATTTCACATTCTTAAAATAAAGTGGTGATCCTAACTGGCCTAGGACAGGGAATTTTTGCTAGGATTAAATGTCAGGAATTGTGAAAGACTGAGTTTAAATGTATTTGGCTAAGGTGTATGTAAACTTCCGACTTCAACTTTACTATGATATTTACTGTATGACACATGAAGTAGGAATATGGCTTTGGCCACATCACATACAAGGCTAAAGTAAGGATAGTTTAAACAGAAAAGTAGCAAATCTGATGTTGAGGAGAGAGATCATACTACACATTTTACCTGCCTAAATGACTACCGACCCGTAACACACACATCTGTAGCCATGAAGTGCTTTGAAAGGCTGGTCATGGCTCACATCAACACCATTATCCCAGAAACCCTACACCCACTCCAATTTGCATACCGCCCCAACAGATCCACAGATGATGCAATCTCTATTGATGATAATAATAATAATAAATAATAATATGCCATTTAGCAGACGCTTTTATCCAAAGCGACTTACAGTCATGCATGCATACATTTTTGTGTATGGGTGGTCCCGGGGATTGAACCCACTACCTTGGCGTTACAAGCGCCGTGCTCTACCAGCTGAGCTACAGAGGACCACATTGCGCTCCACACTGCCCTTTCACACCTGGACAAAAGGAACACCTATGTGAGAATGCTATTCATTGACTACAGCTCAGCGTTCAACACCATAGTGCCCTCAAAGCTCATCACTAAGCTAAGGACCCTGGGACTAAACACCTCCCTCTGCAACTGGATCCTGGACTTCCTGACGGGCCGCCCCCAGGTGGTAAGTGTAGGTAACAACACATCCGCCACGCTGATCCTCAACATGGGGGCCCTTCAGGGGTGCGTGCTCAGTACCCTCCTGTATTCCCTGTTCACTCGACTGCATGGCCAGGCACGACTCGAACACCATCATTAAGTTTGCTGATGACACAATCGTGGTAGACCTGATCACCGACAACGACGAGATATCCTACAGGGAGGAGGTCAGAGACCTGGCCGTGTGGTGCCATGACAACAACCTCTTCCTCAATGTGATCAAGACAAAGGAGATGATTGTGGACTACAGGAAAAAGAAGAGGACCGAGCACGCCCCCATTCTCATCGACAGGGTTGTAGTGGAGCAGGTTGAGAGCTTCAAGTTCCTTGGTGTCCACATCACCAACAAACTAACATGGTCCAAGCACACCAAGACAGTCGTGAAGAGGGCACGACAAAACCTATTCCCCCTAAGGAGACTGAAAAGATTTGGCATGGGTCCTCAGATCCTCAAAAAGTTATACAGCTGCACCATCGAGAGCATCCTGACTGGTTGCATCACTGCCTGGTATGGCAACTGCTCGGCCTCCGACCGCAAGGCACTACAGAGGGTAGTGCGTATGGCCCAGTACATCACTGGGGCCAAGCTTCCTGCCATCCAGGACCTCTATACCAGGCAGTGTCAGAGGAAGGCCCTAAACATTGTCAAAGACTCCAGCCACCCTATTCAAGCGGTACCGGAGCGCCAAGTCTAGGTCCAAGAGGCTTCTAAACAGCTTCTACCCCCAAGCCATAAGACTCCTGAACATCTAATCACATGGCTACGCAGACTATTTGCATTGCCCCCCCCCCCTTACGCTGCTGCTACTCTCTGTTTATTATCTATGCATAGTCACTTTAATAACTCTACCTACATGTACATATTACCTCGACTAACCGGTGCCCCCGCACATTGAGTCGGTACCGGTACCCCCTGTATATAGCCTCGCTATTGTACTTTTTACTGCTGCTCTTTAATTAGTAACTTTTATTTTGTATTATTTTATATTGTGTGTATATATATATTTTTTGTTGTTGTATTCTTTCTTAAAACTGCATTGTTGGTTAACAAATATAATTAGATTTGATTTCTACACAGTTTTGATTTAGTTTTAGTAATTTTAAAGTATATTGAGATTGTTTTTACTCAAACCTCCCACGGGCCGGATTAGACCCCCTCTCAGGTGTGATCCAGCCCGCGGGGCTGTATGTTTGACACCACTGCTTTAATTAGACTCAATGGAGGACCTTTTTTTTTATTGAGGCTATTTCAGGTAGATGTGAACATGTATTTCTCATACTGTGAAAGCCTTGTGCTTTTTTGTTGGTGTCTTTAAGCAATAAGGCCGGAGGGGGTGTGGTTTATGGCTAATATACCATGGCTAAGGGCTGTTCTTACACACGACGCAACGCAATATACCACAAACCCCGAGGTTACCAATTTTTTTTTCATACCCGTGGTATACGGTCTGATATACCACAGCTTTCAGCCAATCAGCATTCAGGGCTTGAGCCACCCAGTTTATAATTGGTTATATAATCCACTTACATGTTATTTATTTAGACTGAAAAGACTTGGAGGAGGAAGATATAATTGCATACAGTGACCTAGAAACCAGGCAAATTTCAGAAACAATAAATACAGGCTATGTAATTGCCACGTATCTAGAAATGGAATGGTAGTGCCATATAGCCAAAACTGGAAGTTGTTGTTGTTTTCTATCTGCAGACGGCTTCCGCAAAGTAGTCCACATTGAGCAGGGCGGCCTGGTGAAGCCTGAGAAGGACGACATGGAATTCCAGCATCCGTACTTTATCCGCGGACAGGAGCATCTACTTGAAAATATAAAACGGAAAGTTACCAATGTAAGTGCAAAACGATGAGATGTGATCATCATGATATGTGTCTTGATTCACCTATCAAACCTTTCTTCGTACTGGGCTTTACATAGCTCTGACAGTATTAGTTAAAGTATTACAAATATATTACGTTTATAGTCAGAACTATGTAGCTAACTCTCTGTACAAAGCACGCATGGAAAACCTCAGTAAAACTCCCCATAGAGAAGACACACATTGGGATCCTCCTCAGACAGACAGCATCTTAGACAGACAGCATCTTAGACAGACAGCATCTTAGACAGACATCATTGTAGACAGACAGCATGTCACAGACAGCATGTGCTCCCAGTGCTTGGCCTGCTCTTCTGCTCTCCTCCCGGAACAGATTGAGCTGATATAGGGGCCTCTGCGGAGCCTGACAGCTGGGGAGGGGTGGATTAGAGAAGGCAGGCCAGGGAGCTCGTAATCTGATGTCGCCTGACACAGCCACTTTCTACTCTGCTCAGTCTGTTGATTTACAGCCGTTTCCATCTGCACCTTAATATATTATCTGCCTCGGGCCAACTGACCAGTTCAGGCAAAAAACTGATCACCGAATCATACACTCTTTTCATTGTGTTTCCAGTGTCTATCCCTCAGGTTTGAAGTCAGGGCCAAGGCCTACACCGAAGGCTTGTTTTTATCTCTTTCCCGCCTCACTTTAATAGTTTTCTTTGCTTGAACCATTTCATCATGTTCTCCCTCCCTGTCAGGTGTCCAATGTTAAACATGAAGACCTCAAGATGAGCTCAGACGATGTCTCGAAAATCCTAACCGACGTGCAGCACATAAAGAGCAAGCAGGAGACTATAGACTCCAAAATCATCACCATGAAGCAGTAAGTGAAACGTTAAGAGAGGCATATTCTGATTCTGATTCAATCTCATGCATATTGGATGGTTGACTCGGCTTAACTAATACATTGAAGGGAACAAAATCAACAGAATGTCTGACAAACCATTGTGCGAAGTAAAAAAACCCAAGTCCCACAACTCCACATGGATGCAAGATTTAAAAACATTTTCAGAATTGACTGCCCCATTGAACGAGCCAAAAACGTTCTTCCCCAGCTTAGCATCTCAGTTCCACACAATAAGATATTCTCTCTCTCTCTCTCCTGCCTCTTGCTGCTGTGCTGCTAAATTAGCAAGTACGCATACTGAGTCCCCCTGTAGTGTTCCTGTAGCTTAACATACTGCATTAAGGCGGTGGAAGCCAGTTTATTTAAAGCTGATTATTAGGCTGCTTGAGGCAGAATTCCGAAAGGCCTGTCATAGGCTGAAATACTGTATATACACTACATGACAAAAAGTATGTGGACACGTGCTCGTCTAACATCTCATTCCAAAATCATGGGCATTAATGTAGAGTTGGTCCCGCCTTTGCTGCTATAACAGCCTCCACTCTTCTGGGAAGGCTTTCCACTAGATGTTGGAACGTTGCTGCGGGGACTTGCCATTCAGCCACGAGCATTAGTGAGGTCGGGCACTGATGTTGGCCGATTAGGCCTGGCTCGCAGTCGGCGTTCCAATTCATCCCAAAGATGTTCGACGGGGTTGAGGTCAGGGCTCTGTGCAGGCCAGTCAAGTGTTTCCACACCAATCTTGACAAACCATTTCTGTATGAACCTCGCTTTGAGCATGAGACATTGTGATGCTGAAACAGGAAAGGGCCTTCCCCAAACTGTTGCCCCAAAGTTGGAAGCACAGAATCATCTAGAATGTCATTGTATGCTGTAGCGTTAAGATTTCCCTTCACTGGAACTAAGGGGCCTAGCCCGAACTATGAAAAACAGCCCCAGACCATTATTCCTCCTCCCACTAAACTTTACAGTTGGCACTATGCATTGGGGCTGGTAGCGTTCTCCTGGCATCTGCCAAACCCAGATTCGTCCGTCGGACTGCCAGATGGTGAAGCGTGATTCGTCACTCCAGAGAACGCGTTTCCACTGCTCCAGAGTCCAATGGCTGCGAGCTTTACACCACTCCAGCCGACACTTGGCATTGCGCTTGTGTGCGGCTGCTCCACCATGGAAACCCATTTCATGAAGCTCCCGATGAACAGTTATTGTGCTGACGTTGCTTACAGAGGCAGTTTGGAACTCTGTAGTTAGTGTTGCAACCGAGGACAGATTATTTTTACACGCTACGCGCTTCAGCACTTGGCGGTCCCGTTCTGTGCGCTTGTGTGGCCTACCACTTTGCGGCTGAGCCGTTGTTGCTCCTAGATGTTTCCACTTCACAATAACAGCACTTACAGTTGACCAGGGCAGAAATGTGAAGAACTGACTTGTTGGAAAGGTGGCATCCTATGACAGTGCCACGTTGAAAGTCACTGAGCTCTTCAGTAAGACCATTCTACTGCCAGTGTTTGTCTATGGAGATCGCATGGCTGTGTGCTCGATTTTCAGCTGAAATAGCCGAATCCACTCATTTTAAATGGGTGTCCACATACTTTTATGTGTATATATATAGTGTGTGGGAGATAGTCAGGTCCCAGCATATGTCCGTGTGCTGTTTGAATCCACAGAGCTATCATAAATTATAGCTTTCACACTTTTTTTTCCACCAGCTTTAAACTCTGATTTAAGGGAGTACATCTATTGATATATATCCTTATGGTGGTAGAACTGCAGCCGTGGAGAGTTGGACCTGGTCTGTTTCCATGTTTTGATCCAGTGTGTGGTTTGAATTTAGGACTAGGGCCAGGGTTAGTTTTGTGTGTGCTTTTTCTGGATGCCTTGATCAGACTTGATCAGATCCATGTTTGTTGCAGTAATGATGTGGAGACAATTCATTGATTTATGTCAGTAACTCAGCCTGGTTAGTTACTGGTTATAAAGTCTTCATCAGATGTGGTTTCAAAGTTGAGAGTTCCCATTTTGTAGCAGTTATGATGTGGGATAACCCATTGGGTTGTGTCAGTGTGCCCCACTCTGGGAAAGATGGTGTTTCATCTTTCAGGACACTTGGTCACCATTCTAAAAGCGAGAGGCTCTTCTCATGCAGCTGGGAGGATGTGGCTGCACTGTTCACCAGCTGCCTGTAGCCCATCGGGGTGCATGTCAGGACCCACATCATTAATACAATCCTTCCTACACACACACACGGGCTTGGATTCTCCAGCTGGACCTCACCCTTGGACTCTTCATTACCACTGAGGGCTTTCTCTCCTGTCCCAAACATATGTTCACAAACCAGACTTTTTCTGCATGGTTCCATGATGCAATACGCACGGCAGATTTCATTATGACCTCATTCATCGTGTCCCATCGGCACGGCATGACAGTCTCTCTCCATGTTTCTCACAATGTCCTCTTAGAATAGGAGATGGGATTATTTATCTTGTTTTATCCAATCATCTGTTTTAATCCAACTTGCCTATTTGATTCATATCTTTAGATTAAGATATGTCACTCAAGAATGATGGCTGTCCATCATCCGAGGTGGGTGGCTCGCACGCTTTCTTAGAAAAAAACGGATTGTTCTCTATTACCACATTCCTCCTCCCCTCTGACCCTAGAACAAATCTGACACTCCAAAAAGTAAATGGATGGTTCCAATGATCTGATCCCGTTCACATGTCAAATAACCCCTCAGTATTGGTCAGAGTGGTGTTTCGGGTTGGGGTCTATGGTGGGTTGGTGGGGGGGGGGGCAATGATGACCCCAATCCACTTGGAGGAATCCACACCTGACCCTGTAAATCCCTTTTCATCTGCCCCACAGGGAGGTCAGCACAGATGGTGGGCTTTTCCAGCGCAGCCTGCTTTTACAGGGCAGAGTGGGTTTACAAGGCAACAGAGACCACTGATACAGGACCTCTCTTTACTGGAAGTATGAAGGCCCTGTAGCACTCAGATGGCACCCCCAGTAGACAGGTCCTTCAACCCTCGTTCGGTCTCGGTTTTAATATCACATCTGTGTGCTGGAGGTTCTTAAGGTTAACACGCGTTACTCCTTAACAATGCCAGGATGTAAAGCCTAAGCTATGATTATCAGCAAATGTATTTTTCATTTCATTTTGTCCTCGAAGCTAAGCCTAATGTTGATTTTAATTTTTATGGTCTAGAATAGTTGAATTTGAGAGTAGCATTCATCAAGACGTAAACCTAAAATGCTAAACAAACTCAGAAATATCTAAAATGTATATTCTGTTTATTGTGGCAGCATCGTTTCACCAGGTCAAATTCCTAGTACATGTCAATGTACTTTGCACATAAAGATGGTTCTGATTCTTAAGTATTTTGTGATGGAGCCGGAAGACTCAATCTGACATATTTCACCAATGTGTTGTCTAGCCTGTTCTTAGAACTGTTTGCTCTGTTTTGCCAACTCCAGTGGGACAGAGACCATAGGAGATTGCAGGACAGCACAGATAGATCTGGGACCGGGCTAGGTGTTGTCTGAGTCCAGGGCATGTAATTTAATGTGAGCCATGTGTATGGATGAATCAGGCCTATGAGCACACCTACAAAGCAGCTTAACCAGAGTCTGAGGAGCCAGGCTTTAAGAGCCAGGTGGAGGGGCAGGGCTTTATAGACTGCACTAAAAAAGCTGAATAAACACAGCACACTAAGATCTTTCAATAGCCATTAACTTAGCTAAATAAACGGCCTGAAGTATTCCTCAAATCTTTACCAGTACAGTAGAAAATCTGCTGTGCCTCGATAGGCGTTCCATAGTATGGGTTGGGGGGGTGTCTTAAAGGTGAGAGCCTGAGCCCTTGCCCTCTGCCCTCTGCCCTTCCTCCATCTTGGCTACATTCAGGTCCATTAGGGATGACGTGCTGTTCTGAGATTCTTTTCTTTTCTTTATTTCAATTATGCTTTGCAACGGGTTATTGGGCTATTCAACTTTTGATGTAGGAAACAACATCACAATGTCAAGGACTGATGTCATTGTAGCAAGCATCCATGACATTACACAAAGAGGATGTCATGGGTTTGGGAATGGAAGGGAAATGTGCGTGGTCCTCTGTAGCTCAGCTGGTAGAGCACGGCGCTTGTAACGCCAGGGTAGTGGGTTCGATCCCCGGGACCACCCATACACAAAAATGTATGCACACATGACTGTAAGTCGCTTTGGATAAAAGCGTCTGCTAAATGGCATATTATTATTATTATTATATTATTATATATTATTATTATATTATTATTATATTATTAAAATGAAATGTAATAAAGTATTCCATTAAAAATTCAATAGATGTTTTTTTCTGTGTGGATGTATTGATCTGTAAACGAGTATCCCCTTTCTCTGTCCAGTGAGAATGCAACTCTGTGGAGAGAGGTGGCCTGCCTCCGACAGAAACACGCCCAGCAACAGAAAGTCGTCAACAAGGTAAAAGACAGGCACGGTACCTGCCGCTGCTCTGACCACCCAGAATAAGTAGGCTCTTCTATGCTATGGTAACATAGTAGTTCATGTGATAACTCTTTGAATGACGTTCACAATGAAAATAAGTCGTAGACTATTTGTTGTTGTCATCGTCAATGATTTTGAATACGTGTGCTATCATTACGTTGGTGTGTGGCTGTATATGTATCATTTTTAAATTGTCTGATATACTGAACAAAAATATAAAACGCAACATGCAACAATTTCAAAGATTTTACTGAGTTTACAGTTCATAAATGGAAACCAGTCAATTGAAATAAATTCATTTGACCCTAATCTATGGATTTCACATGACTGGGCAGGGGTGTACCCACTGAGGAGCCAGGCCCAGCCAATCAGAATTTGTTTTTCCCTACAAAAGGGATTTATTACAGACAGAAATATTGCTCAGCACCCCCCCCTCAGACGATCCCGCAGGTGAAGAAGCTGGATGTGGAGATCCTGGGTTGGTGTGGTGCAACATGGTCTGCAGTTGTGAGGCTGGTTGGAAGTACTGCCAAATTCTGTTAAATGACGGAGGCAGCTTATGGTAGAGAAATGAACAGTAAATTCTCTGGCAACAGCTCTGGTGGACATTCCTGCAGTCAGCATGCCAATTGCACGCTCCCTCAAAACTTGAGACATCTGTGGCATTGTGTTGTGTGACAAAACTGCACATTGTAAAGTGGCCTTTTATTGTCCCCAGCACAAGGTGCACCTGTGTAATGATCATGCTGTTTAATCAGCTTCTTGATATGCCACACCTGTCAGGTGGATGGATTATCTTGGCAAAGGAGAAATGCTCACTAACAGGGATGGAAATAAATGTGTGAATAAAATAGGAGAGAAATAAGCATTTTTTGCGTATGAAAAATTTCTGAGATGTTTTATTTCAGCTCATGAAACATGGGACAAACACTTTACATGTTGCATTTATATTTTTGTTCAGTGTAAATCAACACATTTCCTTCTAACTTTTGTTATCTGTTACCCTGTCGTCCAGGGTAGGGGAGGGAAACCGAACATTATCAACACAGACCGTACCAACCATTTACCGAGGCCATTTTATTGATATAGAAATTGACGATAAGTAGCCTGTACTAGAGAAATGTGAAGTTTGAAATGTCTGATAATATGGGCTATGCTAACGGTACAATTGATAGTTACAACATGTACTCCTGAGTGGCGCAGTGGTCTAAGGCACTGCATCGCAGTGCTAACTGTGCCACTAGAGATCCTGGTTTGAATCCAGGCCCTGTCGCAGCCGGCCGCGACCGGGAGACTCATGGGCGGCGCACAATTGGCCCAGTGTCGTCCAGGGTAGGGGAGGGAATGGCTGGCAGGGATGTAGCTCAGTTGATAGAGCATGATGTTTGCAATGCCAGGGTTGTGGGTTCGATTCCCACGGGGGGCCAGTATAAAAAAATAAAATATGCAAGTCGCTCTGGATAAGAGCGTCTGCTAAATGACTAAAATGTAAATGTAATTATTTTTTGTAATATTTGTTTTATTATTTTACTTTTTACCTCTTTTACTCCCCAATTCCGTGGTATCCAATTGGTAGTTACAGTTTTGTCCCATCGCTGCAACTCCCGTACGGACTCGGGAGAGGCGAAGGTCGAGAACCATGCGTCCTCCGAAACACGACCCTGCCAAGCCGCACTTCTTCTTGACACACTGCTCGCTTAACCCGGAAGCCAGCCACACCAATGTGTCGGAGGAAACACCGTACAACTGGTGACCGTGTCAGCGTGCATGCGCCCGGCCCGCCACAGGAGTCGCTAGAGCGCGATGGGACAAGGACGTCCCGGCCGGCCAAACCCTCCCCTAACCCGGACGACACTGGGCCAATTGTGCATCACCTCATGGGTCTCCCGGTCGCGGCCGGCTGCGACACAGCCCGGGATCGAACCCGGATCTGTAGTGACGCCTCAAGCACTGCAGTGCATTAGACCACTGCGCCACTCGGGAGGCCTGATTTCCTGCTAACTAGAGCTGGGACCATAAACCGAACATTATCAACACAGACCGTACCAACCATTTACCGAGGCCATTTTATTGATATCGAAATTGACGATAAGTAGCCTGTACTAGAGAAATGTGAAGTTTGAAATGTCTGATAATATGGGCTATGCTAACGGTACAATTGATAGTTACAACATTCAGTAGTAGTGGCAGTAGCAACAGCAGCATCAGTGTAATATATAAAAGTAGGCTAACCAGTGCACATTAATGTTATAAACCTAACATTCTATTTATCGTTATTGTGAAATGTTTTTTTGTCCATATCGCCCTGCCCTACTGTTTACTGTGCCTATGTCTCCCACAGCTCATCCAGTTCCTGTTGACCCTGGTGCAGTCCAACAGAGTCCTGGGGCTGAAGAGAAAGATGCGAGTAATTTAGAATAGCTAACTCGCATTCACTCAAATAGTGGTCCCTTTTTTAAAGGGCGTTTGTCTGACTCTCGTCTCCTCTCTATGGTGCTACAGTCCCCTGATGCTGAACGACAGCAGCTCCGCCCACTCCATGCCCAAGTTCAGCAGGCAGTACTCTCTGGAACACCTTCAGGCTTCGCTGCAGGCCTCTTCCGCGATCTCTGTGAGTTCACCATCTCCGGGAACCTAGCCTAGCTTGGCACCTCCCGGTGGTAGAAATGGAACAACAGGCCTGCACTCTTGACATACTGTAGTTATAGCAGATAGAAAGCGCTCTTTGTGTATTGTGAGTTGGGGGGGATCACAGGCTGATTGAATTCACAGTTATGTATTTAGGCCAAATGATGCTATTGCTTACAGCTGTACTTTACAATTGACAGATTTGTAAGGCATGTTTTGATTTAGGCTAGTGAGGTAAGTTACCCAAAAGTGTGACGGCTAACTCATATCTCAGACATGAGAATTTAGCTACTGTAAGTCACTTTTTAAGGCTCTTAACTAGCCAGAGGTAATGCATTCAGAGAGGTGTGGTCGCTGGAGCGCCACTAAGAAAGGTGTAATGTTATTAAGCCTGTGTTACGTAACTGATCTTGTTAGGATGTCAGGGCAGCTTTAGTATACTTGTGAATGTGTGTCCTCCTCCCAGCCCTCGGGCGCACCATTCACCAGTACAGGTCTCTTCACGGCGGAGTCTTCACTTAACGGCCCCATCATCTCAGATGTCACTGACCTGGCTCAGGCCAGCCCTGTGGAGGTCACCAATGAGTGGATAGAGGAAAGGTTAGTGAGCTTGCCTCATTTCAACAACCAACTGTTCTTTTTTATATATTTTTTTCAAAAATCTACTTTTATTTTCTGACCACATGACCTGACCAGGAAAACATCAAGAAACTAGGGCCTATAGTTTTATCCTGATCAAATCAGGTGGTCAGAATTCAGGAACGACTCCTGACCCTATACCAACTATGCACGAATAAACAAAATGTCCATAACCCATTTCTCTTCCTGTCTTCAGCACGAGCCCATTGGTCCACATAAAGGAGGAGCCATTCAGTCACGTGTTGGAGGAGGTGTGTCCGGCCGAGGCTGTGATCGGGGGGGCAGGGGTACAGGTAGACACGCCCCTGTCCCCCATCACCTTCATCAACTCCATCCTGCAGGAGAGCAACGAGCCTAACGCCTCCCCCGCCCCCACGACCCCTACGGAGCAGAAGTGTCTCAGCCTCGCCTGTCTAGACAAGTGAGTGATCCCCAGATGACGTCACCGTGACCAGGTCCCACTGACAGTCTGTCCCTCAGCCCCTCCCACGTAGCACCTTGCAACAGAGATGACCACAATAAGCTTAGTCCTCCGCCTCTACCCTAAAAAGTTTTTTTTTTTTGTTCACTTAAGACACCTTGTAAATCTAATTTGCTGCAACACACTGCGGTGTCCATCAATTACGATCCACTTGCATCACACTAGCCTTTCATTGCCTTTATAATCAGTCGGCCCATGCCAGTCGACGTCTGCAGCCAGCCTAATGCCCTATGCTTCTCCCCATGCGCCACCATCTCTGTGTGTATCACGTCACATTGCATCAGGAGGATGTGCTAGCGACGCTAAGCAGCTCCTCCACTGATAAACAGATTAGGCAGCTGTTAGCGCTTTATGCTAGTTTAATAAGCACCATCATTCAACAGGCTCTACATAAACAACCTCACTGGCTAGTCCCGAGTATTGCTAAGTATACACTTCAGAGACTTAGCTAATTCTTTCAAACCAAACATGGACTCCTGCATTTTAGACATAGTTCTGTTGATTTGTTGCATTTCATCTTGGCGTTTGAGTTTTAGGATCCTGCCTGTTGCTTCTAACGGTACGTAATAAAGCTGCTCAATGTTTAATCAAACTAATGCATCTTAATCTGCTCATCTATCTTCATGTAGATGTATGGGTTGATGATACATTAGAGAGATTAGTTTTCAGCTCATACCCAAGCAACCTCTAATGATTTTTTACCTATTTTTTGGGGGTGGGGGGATGTTGTCTCAGTCAATGACACAGTTTCTGTGTCACTGTTGAGATGAGAAAGTGTTTGTTGTTTTATCGAAATCTTACTCTTGATACAATAAAAAATTGTTAGACAATTTAGACAGGATTCCTTTTTTTAAGCCAATCAACGTCTCTCTTCCTGTGATCCCAATGCTTACTATTCTCCTTTTCAGCCAATGGGAAGCAGAGTAGCCCATGTGATCCCCATCCCTGGGCTGTAGTCAACCTATGGTGTAGTAGTAGTAGTGCTCTGCCCTCTCTCCAGCTGTTCTTCTTTTATCTTTTCAGTTCTACACAGACGTCAGAGGTGTCTCGCCTCTTCCCCAGACCCTCCTCGTCTCTACACCTCAGACCTATCCCAGGGTTAGCATTTCAGTTGGCCCACAAACCCTGTTGTGTTGTCCTCCCCCAGAATGCTTGATTGACGCTGCTGTACCTGTCATTGCCGCCGGCACCAAGCCCAGAACTAACGTTCAAGCCCGTGTGGTCTGTAATAAAATAAATTAACAAAGTGATTTGTGTATCTATTGAGCAAATATGTTGTATAATGGTATCATTTCTAATCATTTACCATATCCCGGGATATAACAACATTTTCTCTGGGTCTACAAACGGATGGTGCTTCTCAGTATTTGGCACCAACTGAGAGCGTCATTATTGATTATCGATAAGGTTTTCAACACCAGTGTTTTGAACACGCATGGGCTTGAAAAAACAGCTGATTCAGCACGGTTTGTCCAAATGTTAATCTAACTGCATACTGCTCAACCCCATAGGCTATCCTCCATTTAGGTCAAAGGGCAATCATTCTGTGAGTGGGTTTTAATGTGGCAGGCCCAGTGAACAGTACGCTATAGGCAGACTATTCCACTTTCTGGGCATCAGGCTCACAGCCCACTCAGCGCTGTTCCAATGGCGTCTGCGGCTCAAGTGAAACAAGTTGTTGGTTGATTTTACTACCGTTAGTTTTAAACAGCTAATTTGCTTTAATGTGTGTGTTTAGTCAGGGAGATCTTCAAAGATGAATATGAACCATGTTTTGTTTCTTTGCGCTTTGGTGTAGGAGTGAGCTGAGTGACCATTTGGACAGCATCGACAACGGCCTGGAAAACCTCCAGACTATCCTGAACGCGCAGTCCATCAATTTCGAGTCCTCACCCGTCTTTGAAGTAAGTTGTGCCTTTTTCTTAGCCTGATCCCAGTTCTGTTTGTGGGACCAGATCAACATCGGGCTACTTTTTTTCTGTCCCGACAACAGTATGCCGAGGCATTTCCTGTGTGGGACACTGACCGGTCAGATTTGAATTTGCAGTGAGGTTTGTCACTCTGCTGCTGGGAATTGATAGGTGATGGTGTGTTTTGAAGGGACTGTGGCTTTGTGAAGGATGATGGTTGGTGGTCAACCTGGTGTGAGTGGTGACAATGACTAGATTCAACTGAAGTTATGATTCATGTGTATATTGTCTAATTCCTCCTGTGTGTCTCTTGTTTTTGTTAATCTGGTTCAACTGAAACCCCAGGGGATAATAACGTTTTCTACCACTACTTGTCTTTCAGTTCTTCAGTTCTTCCCTGCCTGGCTCTGAATTCGACCTGGAGAGCCTTGACAGTGTAAGTTAGACAGAATCAAAATCACCTTTATTTGCCAAATACATGTGCATGTACAAGAATTTGACTCGGTGAAATGGTGCTGCGACAATAAACAGAATATACAGACAGAAAATAAACAGAATATACAGACAACATATATAGACATAGAATTTACACAATCCACATTATGTACACAATGAACACCAAGCTAAAATCTACAGACTACACTATAAGCTACATTATGAGTTGCGCAAACAGATGTATACACTGACTGTACAAAACATTATGAACACCTGCTCTTTCCATGACATAGACTGACCAGGTGAAAGCTATGGTCCATTATTGATGTCACGTGTTAAATCCATTTCAATCAGTGTAGATGAAGGGGAGGTGACAAGTTAAAGAAGGATTTGTAAGCCTTGAGACAATTGAGACATGGATTGTGTATGTGTGCCATACAGAGGGTGAATGGGCAAGACAAAATATTTAAGTGCCTTTGAACAGGGTATGGTAGTAGGCGCCAGGCGCACCAGTCTGTTTCAAGAATTGCAAAGCTGCTGGGTTTTTCACGCTTAACAGTTTTCCGTGTGTATCAAGAATGGTCCACCACCCAAAAGACATCCAACTAACTTGACACAACTGTGGGAAGCATTGGCGTCAACATGGGCCAGCATCCCTGTGGAATGCTTTAGACACCTTGTAGAGTCCATACCCCGACGAATTAAGGCTGTTCTGAGTGCAAAATGAGGGGTGTTCTTAATGTTTTGTACACTGTGTAAATAAAGCACTTTACAAGTTTATGTGCAATAAGGTTAATATATAAGGTTCAGTCCATGCCAAAGGGCTGGAGCGGGATAGCTTGGTGTTCATTGTGTACGTACAATCTGGATGGTGTACATTTTGAGTGCAAAGAGCAATGTGCAGTTCTATGAAAGTGCGGGGTGCATAGTCTGTAGATGAATGGTAAACCATGCATACTGTAGTCCATGGATGAGAAGATCACTGTGGACCGGTTGGTGAGGGCCACGGTACGGGCGAAGACGCTGGTCAGGTGGCGTGAGGTTTTGGTTGTGATTGACCTGAACCGTTTGCCAGAGGGGAGTCTTTGGAAGGGGTATGGATATAGACCCACTGCCGTAGCAGGGCAAGGGGAATGTCTTACACATCCTTTTATTTTGTTCATGAAATAAGTGAAAGTGTCTCACACTGTGGCCCCGCTGTTTTTCTAGATCCAGGACTTGCTTTCATCAGATCCACCTAAAGGGGCTGAGAGGAGTGATGACTACACCGGTAAGAACTCCTAATATACTCTATATCATGCTGACTATGCATTTTTGCATTTCACTTTTATCTATTGTTTAATGGGAGTGACCGTGTGCTACTGCTACTACAATACTGCTACTACAATACTACTACTACAATACTGCTACTACTACAACAATACTGCTAATACTACAATACTGCTACTACAATACTGCTACTACTACAATACTACTGCTACTACTACTACTACAATACTGCTACTACTACTACTACAATACTGCTACTACTACTACAATACTGCTGCTACTACTACTACTACTACTACTACTACTACTACTAAAATACTGCTGCTACTACTACAATACTGATACTACTACTACTACAATACTGATACTACAACAATACTACTACTACTACTACAATACTGCTGCTACTACTACAATACTGCTTCTACTGCTACAATACTGCTGCTACTGCTGCTACTACATAATTGCTACTACTGCTACTACTACTATTGCTGCTGATGCTGCTACTGCTACTAAGGCTGCTGGTGATACTACTACTGCTACTACTTCTAATACTACTACTAATACTGCTGCTACTACTACTACTGCCGCTTCTACTACTTCTAATACTACTACTAATACTACTACTACTACTACTACTGCCGCACTCTACTGCCGCTGCTACTACTACCACCATGGAGTCAAATTCAACACCATTTGGGGTATTATATGGTCCCACCCCCATTTAGTCAAAGCTACTCAGGTTTCACACTTGTTTTTAATTAACTCCCATGTCATTTTAGACTTTTCTGTGTTGTTTTGAACAATCAACTCAATCGGAGTACATTTTCACTTTAGTAGGTTACTACCTTTTAACACTGTAGGGAGTAAAGCCTAATTTGCATATTTCCCACTGTGCTATTCGAATAAATGAATGAATGATAAGGTTACCACCAATTACCGTGACATCTTATTCCTTATGGAATCCAGCCAGAAGGACATCCAACAATCTTAACTTTACATCAACCACAACCGGCTGTCAAAGTGATTGCCAGACTGGAAGGTGTAATTTTAAAGGACTACCTCGAACATGTATACTAACGGCTGCAATAAATCCAACCACTTACAGATTGGGTTAGTTTAGAAAAATGCATGTTATCTTTGGATACCATAAGATCAATAACGATCAATGTACAAAAACAAAGCTATTGAAACAAACAAATTTTAAAAAAAATTCGACCTGCAACAGAACATGCTGGGAAATAGCATTTCCTGGTTGCGAAAAATTCGAAACTGTTTGCCTAATTTAAGTTTGACAGAACAAGCAGTGCAGAGAATCATTGTACCATTTAAACCGCTGTGAAATATATATTTTCGATAATGAAAAATATTGTATTATCAGCTGTTTGAAGCTGTGAAAAAACGAAACTTAAGAATGGGAAGCAGGCAAGTAGAGCACATGGAATGGAGCTACCGCTTCTCCAACCTGCTTTCAATGAGAATGTATTCGGAAAGTATTCAGACCCCTTGACTGTTTCAACATTTTGTTACGTTACAGCCTTATTCTAAAATGGATTGAATTGTTTTTTCCCCCTCATCAATCTACACACAATACCCCATAATGACAGAGCAAAAACTTTCTTTTTTACATTTATGCAAAAATAAAATAAAGAAATAAACTGAAATCTCATATTTAAGTAAGTATTCAGACCCTTTACTCAGTACTTTGAAGCACCTTTGGCAGTAATTACAGCCTTGGGTCTTCTTGGGTATGACGCTACAAGCTTGGCACACCTGTATTCGGGGAGTTTCTCCCATTCTTCTCTGCAGATCTTCTCAAGCTCTGTCAGGTTGGATGGGGAGCGTCGCTGCACAGCTATTTTCAGGTCTCTCCAGAGATGTTCGATTGGGTTCAAGTCTGGGCTCTGGCTGGGCCACTCAAGGACATTCAGAGACTTGTCCCGAATCCACTCCTGCGTTGTCTTGGCTGTGTGCTTAGGGTTGTTGTCCTGTTGGAAGGTGAACCTTTGCTCCAGTCTGAGGTCCTGAGCGCTCTGGAGCAGGTTTTCATCAAGGAGCTCTCTGTACTTTGCTCCGTTCATCTTTGCCTCGATCCTGACTAGTCTCCCAGTCCCTGTCGCTGAAAAACATCCCCACAGCATGATGCTGCCACCACCATGCTTCACAGTAGGGATGGTGCCAGGTACCTCCAGACGTGACGCTTGGCATTCAGGCCAAAGAGTTCAATCTTGGTTTCATCAGACCAGATAATCTTTTTTCTCATGGTCTGAGTCCTTTAGGTGCCTTTTGCCAAACTCCAAGTGGGCTGTCATGTGCCTTTTACTGAGGAGTGGCTTCCGTCTGGCCACTCTACCATAAAGGCCTGATTGGTGGAGTGCTGCAGAGATGGTTGTCCTTCTGGAAGGTTCTCCCATCTCCACAGAGAAACTCTGGAGCTCTGTCAGAGTGACCATCGGGTTCTTGGTCACCTCCCTGACCAAGGCCCTTCTCCCCCGATTGCTCAGTTTGGCCGGGTGGCCAGCTGTAGGAAGAGTCTTGGTGGTTCCAAACTTCTTCCATTTAAGAATGATGGAGGCCACTGTGTTCTTGGGGCCCTTCAATGCTGCAGAAATGTTTTGGTACCCTTCCCCAGATCTGTGCCTCGACACAATCCTGTCTGGGAGCTGTACGGACAGTTCCTTCGACATCATGGCTTGGTTTTTGCTCTGACATACACTGTCAACTGTGGGACCTTTTTATATAGACAGGTGTGCCTTTCCAAATAATTTCCAATCAATTGAATTTACCACAGGTGGACTCCAATTAAGTTGTAGAAACATCTGAAGGATGATCAATGGAAACAGCATGCACCTGAGCTCAGTTTCGCGTCTCATAGCGAAGGGTCTGAATACTTATGTAAATAAGGTATTTGTTTTTTATTTTTAATAAATTAGCAAAAATGGCTAAAAACCTGTTTTCGCTTTGTCATTATGGGGTATTGTGTGTAGATTGATGAGGCAAAACATAATTTAATCAATTTTAGAATAAGGCTGTAACGTAACAAAATGCGGAAAACTTCAAGGGGTCTGAATACTTTCCGAATGCACTGTATAACTCACATTTCTATGTGAATTTGGTCAGGTCACCCGAAAAGCACCATACTACTCACACTACATACAGTGATGGAAAAAAGTATTTGATCCCCTGCTGATTTTGTACGTTTGCCCACTGACAAAGACATGATCAGTCTATAATTTTAATTGTAGGTTTATTTGAACAGTGAGAGACAGAATAACAACAAAAAAATCCAGAAAAACGCATGTCAAAAATGTTAAATTGATTTGCATTTTAATGAGGGAAATAAGTATTTGACCCCTCTGCAAAACATGATTTAGTACTTGGTGGCAAAACCCTTGTTGGCAATCAGAGGTCAGACGTTTCTTGTAGTTGGCCACCAGGTTTGCACACATCTCAGGAGGGATTTTGTCCCACCCCTCTTTGTAGATCTTCTCCAAGTCATTAAGGTTTTGAGGCTGACGTTTGGCAACTCGAACCTTCAGCTCCCTCCACAGATTTATGGGATTAAGGTCTGTAGACTGGCTAGGCCACTCCAGGACCTTAATGTGCTTCTTCTTGAGCCACTCCTTTGTTGCCTTGGCCGTGTGTTTTGGGTCATTGTCATGCTGGAATACCCATACACGACCCATTTTCAATGCCCTGGCTGAGGGAAGGAGGTTCTCACCCAAGATTTGACGGTACATGGCCCCGTCCATCGTCCCTTTGATGCGGTGAAGTTGTCCTGTCCCCTTAGCAGAAAAACACCCCCAAAGCATAATGTTTCCATCTCCATGTTTGACGGTGGGGATGGTGTTCTTGGGGTCATAGGCAGCATTCCTCCTCCTCCAAACACAGCGAGTTGAGTTGATGCCAAAGAGGTCGATTTTGGTCTGACCACAACACTTTCACCCAGTTCTCCTCTGAATCATTCAGATGTTCATTGGCAAACTTCAGACGGGCCTGTATATGTGCTTTCTTGAGCAGGGGGACCTTGCGGGCGCTGCAGGATTTCAGTCCTTCACGGCGTAGTGTGTTACCAATTGTTTTCTTGGTGACTATGGTCCCAGCTGCCTTGAGATCATTGACAAGATCCTCCCGTGTAGTTCTGGGCTGATTCCTCACTGTTCTCATGATCATTGCAACACGAGGTGAGATCTTGCATGGAGCCCCAGGCCGAGGGAGATTTACAGTTTCTTCCATTTGCGAATAATCGCACCCACTCGCACCAAGCTGCTTGGCGATGGTCTTGTAGCCCATTCCAGCCTTGTGTAGGTCTACAATCTTGTCCCTGACATCCTTGGAGAGCTCTTTGGTCTTGGCCATGGTGGAGAGTTTGGAATCTGATTGATTGATTGCTTCTGTGGACAGGTGTCTTTTATACAGGTAACAAGCTGAGATTAGGAGCACTCCCTTTAAGAGTGTGCTCCTAATCTCAGCTCGTTACCTGTATAAAAGATACCTGGGAGCCAGAAATCTTTCTGATTGAGAGGGGGTCAAATACTTATTTCCCTCATTAAAATGCAAATCAATTTATAACATTTTTGACATGCGTTTTTCTGGATTTTGTTGTTGTTATTCTGTCTGTCACTGTTAGAAATAAACCTACTATTAAAATTATAGACTGATCATTTCTTTTTCAGTGGGCAAACGTACAAAATCAGCAGGGGATCAAATATTTTTTTCCCCTCACTGTACAAGGTTGAATCAACTGAAAATATCTGACTTTAAAAAAACGTTAACACTGTGAATTTAACACTTCTTGCCGTGTTCTCCAAAGTGTAAAGGGGCTGTGGATACTCACTCCATAGATGTCTCTCTCTGTCTCAGGTTACTCTTAATGAAGTTAAACGTACTCGATCTCAATGACCTCCAGTTATCAACACTAACTACAGGAAGTGTATCACTCTGAGGGGTTTAGATAACTACAGTAGTCAATAAAACTTTTTTTTTTTTTCTACGCTTCCAACTTTCCTTGATTTTTATAATGCAATGCTCAGCCATTATATGTAAATTATGCTTCTTTCCCTATGCAAGAAAGGATCATAATCTCATGTGTTTTCATATTTCAGAGATCATAATCTCATTTGGCTTTCATATATTGATTAAAGCAGGGAAGCAGCTGGTCCAGTACACCTCCCAGCCAATGCTACTGACTGACCCATTGACCAGTGAGAACGGCGGGGCGGACCTCCCCACTCTGCTGGAGTTGGAGGGGGACTCGTATTTCACCCAGGACCAGGACCCTGAAGAGGACCCTACCATCTCGCTCCTCACCCCCGACTACCACACAGCAGCACCAGACGAGCCCAAACTATCCTAAAGCAATTTTTTTATAAAGGGATGAACTACAGGGTTTTATTTTTTATTTTGTTATGTTCATGTGCAGATGATGAAAAATCTACCTGGTTGAAATTGAATGATGATATTTGTACTATTCTCTGAGCTATTGACCTTCATTCATTTCAAGGCTTAAACTTCCTAGTGAAAGAATTTTGCTTTAGATGAATCAAACCAAAAGTTCGACTTAAGTTACTGGCATGGTTTGTTCAGCTCTTGGAAATTACTTCCTGGGTTGAATTATCAGTGATCTTATTGGCGGACATAAATAAAACTTCCTAAAAGCTCAATCATAATCATTACTAGGTCAAGTTTTAAGCATTGTTCACCAAGCTCCTTTAACTATTAAAAGTGGAAGTATGCAGAATAATTGTTGTGATACCAAGGAGATAGATCCAGTACATTACTGTTTCTGGGGGACAAAAACTCTGTTTTAATCTGTTTTTCTCTTATTAATTTTTTTTGGGGGGGGATTTTCTTTTACCTATTGATATAAAGATAGTACCTTCATCATAATGAAGTGTTTAAATCTTTGTACTGCACCAATATCTTGTTTAATTCACGTTAGATGTGGAATGTGTTTTCTTTGACATGTTTTCATTGCATAGTTCATAATGGAATGCTGTTGGTATTTCAGCACCTTATAGTTATTGAAGTTTTAAACCTAGAATCCTTCAGTTGCTAATCTAAGCATTCTTGAAGAAATTTCTTAGAAATGCCTCATGAGCTTAGTTCAACTGTCGTTCCCCATCAGAACCCAAAATATTGTGATACTCCACTGAACAAAAATATAAACGCAACAATTTCAAAGATTTTACTGAGTTACAGTTCATATAAGGCCAATTAGCCAATTGAAATAAATTAGGCCCTAGTCTATGGATTTCACATGACATGACTGGGCTGGGGTGAAGCCATGGGTGGGCCTGGGAAGGATTAGGCCCACCCACTGGCAAGCCAGGCCCAGCCAATCCAAAAAGGGAGTATTTTCTTCTTGAGGACTAGATGACCAACTGTCAATAACATATTACACGTCAGACAGTGCAGTGTTTCCCAACAGCACACATTTTTGTTGTAGCCCTGGAGAAGCACACCTGATTCAACCTAATCATCAATCCCTAAATTAGTTTCTCTAGAGCAAAAATGTGTGCTGTTGGGGGGACTGGAGTTGGGAAACATTGTTCTAGCGGATAACCCATCTGCTTTTGTTCACAGCAAGTATTAATGTCTTGAAATCAAATCCACCGATTTAAGACTGGCCCTTTGTGCAACAGTCTGCTTTTAAGATGCTTTCTGTATATGTCGAGATTGACATAATATCCCTGGGTTAATTATTCTTTGCGAGCCAGCACATCCCATTATGTGAATTGCTTTTTGGAAAGGAGATTATTTTAATTTAAAGCAGGATGACATGTATATCCTCCCTCAATGTCTACTCAGTCATATGCGCCTCATTTTTCATCTGAAAGCCTGTTTCCCTCGAGCGTTCTTATTTTATAGTCAAATCCTTTTCAAGGAAAACAAATGTATCATTGACTCTTAGTTGTGTGAGGAACTTTTTGAAATGTTACGCATACTGCCACCCAGAGGTTGTTTTGAGTTTGTTCCAAATGTTGTTTTATTAACGGCCATTTATTGAGACGGACAATGTGGAAATATTGGAACGTATTGACGTGCGGAATTCTACGTTTAGCACTTTAACCAATTTTACCGTAGCACAATGTCACAGCCTGAGAAACCCAAATTACGCATGAGAACAATATTTTGTGTATGGTATGTTTCAAATAAACATGGATGTTTTGAAATAAATGAATTGTACGTTATGCATAATAAATCTGCTGCATTTAAGGTGATATTTTAGTTGCAAATGATGGCTAAGGAATCAGTTGAACAGGTAATTGGAGAACATACAAACATTGCTCCCCCTTCAGAACATGAAAAATATGGCGACAAAGGAGTTTAAAAGTAACATCTATTTTGAACGTTAATGTAGAGATTACTTTCAAATTATGTACAATTAGCAATGTACCATCTCTGACAGTGGAGATGAATACTTCTCACATTTTCTATACTCTGAAACACAGTACTTAAGGAAATTCCAAAATAACAAAGCTTCATAAAGATTCAGTATATTTTGAGCTTTTGTACAACAATTTTCACGGGGATTAAACACTTTTTTATGATCCGTATTCATTTGAATCAGAGGGTTTCCTTTAGTATCCTCTTGTGTTTTTCTCGTACAGTGGGGAGAACAAGTATTTGATACACTGACGATTTTGCAGGTTTTCCTACTTACAAAGCATGTAGAGGTCTGTAATTTTTTATCATAGGTACACTTCAACTGTGAGAGACGGAATCTAAAACAATGTATTGCGAGATCTTGGCCAACAACCTCCTTCCCTCAGTAAGAGCATTGAAGATGGGTCGTGGCTGGGTCGTCCAGCATGACAACGACCTGAAACACACAGCCAGGGCAACTAAGGAGTCGCTCCGTAAGAAGCACCTCAAGGTCCTGGAGTGGCCTAGCCAGTCTTCAGACCTTAACCCAATAGAAAATCTTTGGAGGGAGCTGAAAGTCCGTATTGCCCAGTGACAGCCCCGAAACCTGAAGGATCTGGAGAAGGTCTGTATGGAGGAGCGGGCCAAAATCCCTGCTGCAGTGTGTGCAAACCTGGTCAAGACCTACAGGAAACGTATGATCTCTGTAATTGCAAACAAAAGTTTCTGTACCAAATAATAAGTTCTGCTTTTCTGATGTATCAAATACTTATGTCATGCAATAAAATGCAAATTAATTACTTAAAAATCATACAATGTGATTTTCTGGATTTTTGTTTTAGATTCCGTCTCTCACAGTTGAAGTGTACCTATGATAAAAAATTACAGACCTCTACATGCTTTGTAAGTAGGAAAACCTGCAAAATCGGCAGTGTATCAAATACTTGTTCTCCCCACTGTATATATGCAACGAATAGAACATAACGAACAAAAATAAGTTGACTTACAGTGTCATCTTTAAGTTTAAATTGACAAAGTTAAAACAGACAAACAAAAACAACAACTAGATTTGCTAGTGGGTTGGATCACTATTTCTCTGCCAATGTCGACCGGTCCATACACTGAAATCTGTAGCGTAGAAACTTACATTTACATTTTAGTCATTTAGCAGACGCTCTTATCCAGAGCGACTTACAGTTAGTGAGTACATACATGATTTTTTTTATACTGGCCCCCCGTGGGAATCGAACCCACAACCCTGGCGTTGCAAACGCCATGCTCTACCAACTGAGCTACATCCCTGCCGGCCATTCCCTCCCTTACCCTGGACGACGCTGGGCCAATTGTGCGCCGCCCCATGGGTCTCCCGGTCACGGCCAGCTACGACAGAGCCTGGATTCAAACCAGGATCTCTAGTGGCACAGCTAGCACTGCGATGCAGTGCCTTAGACCACTGTGCCACTTGGCATGAGGCTTCATATGGAAGTCAGCAGGTATCCTCCAGTTCCACATTTTCTGCACCTTCAGAATTGAAGATACATTTTAGTCTCTGACTGACACACATCATATCTGTAATTCAACTACCTTCAAGAGCTGATTAAAGGGATAGTTCATCCAAATAACAAAATCTCATACTGGTTTCATCACCCTGTAAGCAGTCTATGGACAAGACAGCAATAAACAAGTTTGGCAAACTATCCCTTAAATACTAGTTGGTAGAGCATGTCGCTTGCAACGCCAGGGTTGTGGGTTTATGCAACTCCCCTCCATGTCTCCGACCACTACTTTGTATCCTTTTCTCTCTCGCTCTCCTCCAACACTACTCACTCTGCCCCTACACAGATGGTAATGCGCCGTCGCAACCTTCGCTCTCTCTCTCCCGCTACTCTCTCCTCTTCCATCCTATCATCTCTTCCCTCTGCTCAATCCTTCTCCCTCTAATCTCCTGATTCTGCCTCCTCAACCCTCCTCTCCTCCCTTTCTGCATCCTTTGACTCTCTATGTCCCCTATCCTCCCGGCCGGCTCGGTCCTCCCCTCCTGCTCCGTGGCTTGATGACTCATTGCGAGCTCACAGAACAGAGCTCCGGGCAGCTGAGTGGAAATTGAAGAAAACTAGACTCCCTGCGGACCTGGCATCTTTTCACTCCCTCCTCTCTACATTTTCTTCATCTGTTTCTGCTGCTAAGGCCACTTTCTACCACGCTAAATTCCAAGCATCTGCCTCTAACCCTAGGAAGCTCTTTGCCACATTCTCCTCCCTGCTGAATCCCCCCTCCTCCCTCTCTGTGGATGACTTCGTCAACCACTTTGAAAAGAAGGTTGACGACATCCGATCCTCGTTTGTTAAGTCAAATGACACTGCTGGTCCTGCTCACACTGCCCTACCCTATGCTTTGACTTCTTTCTCCCCTCTCTCTCCAGATAAAATCTTGCGACTTGTGACTGCAGGCCGCCCAACAACCTGCCCGCTTGAACCTATCCCCTCCTCTCTTCTCCAGACCATCTCCGGTGACCTTCTCCCCTACCTCACCTCGCTGATCAACTCATCCTTGACCGCTGGCTATGTCCCTTCCGTCTTCAAGAGAGCGAGAGTTGCACCCCTTCTCAAAAAACCAACACTCGATCCCTCTGATGTCAACAACTACAGACCAGTATCCCTTCTTTCTTTTCTCTCCAAAACTATTGAGCGTGCCGTCTTTAGCCAACTCTCTTGCTATCTCTCTCAGAATTACCTTCTTGATCCAAACCAGTCAGGTTTCAAGACTGGTCATTCAACTGAGACTGCTCTTCTCTGTGTCACGGAGGCTCTCCGCACTGCTAAAGCTAACTCTCTCTCCTCTGCTCTTGTCCTTCTAGACCTGTCTGCTGCCTTTGATACTGTGAACCATCAGATCCTCCTCTCCACCCTCTCCGAGCTGGGCATCTCCGGCGCGGCTCACTCTTGGATTGCGTCCTACCTGACCGGTCGCTCCTACCAAGTGGCGTGGCGAGAAGCTGTCTCTGCACCACGTGCTCTCACCACTGGTGTCCCCAGGGCTCAGTTCTAGGCCCTCTCCCTATTCTCGCTATACACAAAGTCACTTGGCTCTGTCATATCCTCACATGGCCTCTCCTATCATTGCTACGCTGACGACACACAACTAATCTTCTCCTTTCCCCCTTCTGATAACCAGGTGGCGAATCGCATCTCTGCATGTCTGGCAGACATATCAGTATGGATGACGGATCACCACCTCAAGCTGAACCTTGGCAAGATGAAGCTGCTCTTCCTCCCGGGAAGGACTGCCTGTTCCATGATCTCGCCATCACGGTTGACAACTCTGTTGTGTCCTCCTCCCAGAGTGCGAAGAGCCTTGGCGTGACCCTGGACAACACCCTGTCGTTCTCCGCTAACATCAAGGCGGTGACCCGATCCTGTAGGTTCATGCTCTACAACATTCGGAGAGTACGACCCTGCCTTACACAGGAAGCGGCACAGGTCCTAATCCAGGCACTTGTCATCTCCCGTCTGGATTACTGCAACTCGCTGTTGGCTGGGCTCCCTGCCTGTGCCACCTAAAAAAACAACAACAAAAAAACACACATTGTAAAGTGGTGATCCCACTGGCTATAAGGTGAATGCACCAATTTGTAAGTCGCTCTGGATAAGAGCGTCTGCTAAATGACGTAAATGTAATAATAGCAGTATACTGTAGTATTCTGTCCTACCTAAGAGGCAGTAATAGGACTACTTTAGAGTCTTTGTTCATTTTGACTACTCACTTTTTTAAATTATTGTAGTAACAATCAAGTGCTTACATCTGTCTCTTTCAAAGGTACAGTATAACAGCACTGTTTTATCACCTGAAACTTTGCCATCTTACTACTGTAGTTAATCCATACAATAAAAATGATTCATTATAAGATTACATTGTATGTGTTTGAACAGGGGAGTATACACAACTAAAAGCCAAGTAATGTAGATAAAACTAAGCAGTTGTCAAATGATATTATACTGTGTGAGAGAAGCCTTTTGTCATTTAACAAATGTTTTAGAAGAAAGGAGAGAGACGTCAGCTGAGTAATTTACCTTGAGGACCCTGGCCAGATGGGTTGTACTGTTCAGCTGCAGAAACTGGAAAGAGCAAGCAAAACCGAGGAAAGAAAAGAGCCCTTGAGCATCTGTTCACGCTGTCACGATGACACAGGCACCATATCATTGTAAGATCTGAAAGCTGTGTCAATCCTGTGCTAAATAACAACCTATAGGCCTTACTACTCATTTAGCATATACAACAAAATATCACCTTTACTAAAACTGGTCAATTTGTCACATGGATCCAGTACACTATTTCAAAGACTTTTTTTTTGCATTTACACAGGCAGACTAATTCTGATCTTTTTGTTCACTAATTTGTCTTCTGACCAATCAGATCAGCTCCTTTGGCAATAATTGGCCGAATGGTCAGAATTGGGCTGCCTGTGTAAACACAGCCTTTGTAGTCAAATTGATAGATAGCTAGATATCAACATTACTGAGAGGTCTATATGGCTGTGTTTACACAGGCAGCCCAATTCTGACATTTCTTCCACTAATTGGTCTTTTGACCATTCACATCAGATCTTTTCACATCAGATCTTTTTCAGAGCTGATCTGATTGGTCAAAAGACCAATTTGTGGAAAAAGATCAGAATTGCACTGCCTGTGTAAATGCAGGCGTGTAACAGAGTTTGAACCTGAACTCCCATGAAACTTACCAGCAGGTTGTATCTGTTCTGTTACACCAGGATGACCTGTTTGGACAAATAAATTACATGAACACAGACCCTACAAACAGAGCAGGGGGACACCAGCATGAACGGGACAACCAGGGCTGTCTGTCGTCAATGTCACTGCTCATCAGCTTCTCTCACCCTTACATGCCTATCACTACCTAGACCAGGGTTCTTCAATTCCGATCCTGGAGGGCCGAAACACCTCTGTTTTTCATCCTCTCCTTCTAATCAGGGGCTAATTCAGACCTGGGACACCAGGTGAGTGCAATTAACTACCAGAGTAGAAATAAAAACCAGAAGTGTTTGGGCCCTCCAGGACCGGAGTTGAAGAACCCTGACCTAGACTATGATTCAATGTGAAGCACTTTGTGACAACTAGGGCTGTAAAGTGAAGCACTTCGCTGTAAAATGGGCTGTAAATACATTTGATTGATTAATCTATGGCAGGGGTGTCAAACTGAATTCCTGGAGGGCTTAGTGTCTGTCACGTTCGTTGTATAAAGGATCGGACCAGTGCAGCGTGGTATGCGTACATCTTTAATTTATTAAATAAACACTTGCAAAATAACAACGTGACGTTCTAAAGGTTCGCAGCAACAAGCCTAAACAGAAACAAGATCCCACAACATAGACAGGCAAAATGGCTGCCTAAGTATGATCCCCAATCAGAGACAACGATCGACAGCTGCCTCTGATTGGGAACCACACCCGGCCAACATAGAAATATATAACATAGATATGTCAACATTCACACCCTGACCAAACTAACTAGAGAATAACAGGGTTCTCAAGGTCAGGGCGTGACAGTGTCTAAGTTTTCTTTCCTCTCTTGTACATGATTGATCATTGAAGGTATTTGATTAGTTAGGAACTCCTCTTACTAATTGGATATTATTATTAAGGAATACAAGCCAAACCAGCATAAACACAGCCCTTCAGGAAGTGAATGTGACACCCCTGCTCTGGGCTCTCCCTCCCAGATCAAAGTACTATTACCACTGTGGCTCACTTCATGAAGCCTTTAGGAGAAATATACACTTGTGCAAGGTGTTGTGTAAATGAATATACCAACTTACTGGAAACCTGTAGAGTGGATCCGCTGTGACTACCATGCCAAAGATAGATTCAACATGGTGAGTAAAGGCGCGTTGTTTTGTTTTCCGCTGTGACTGGCAGTGTGTAACAAGGCTGCATCCCAAATGGTACCCTCTACAGTGCATTACTTTTGACCAGGGGACGATGGCATCCAATTCCCTTTATAGTGCACTATCTCTCTGATGTGTAATGAGTGGTAAGG
Organism: Coregonus clupeaformis; assembly: GCF_020615455.1. NCBI lineage: Eukaryota > Metazoa > Chordata > Actinopteri > Salmoniformes > Salmonidae > Coregonus > Coregonus clupeaformis. The sequence goes on along the minus strand of NC_059208.1, from coordinate 55,481,194 downwards.
AAACCTTACTCACCCGTGGCCACCGTGGCGTCTGTCTGGGATAATGCTCCATGTGTAACTGATGGTATTACATACATTCACACTGTATTTTTGGGGGGGCCAGTTGTGTGGAAACGTTTTTATTATATTTTTTACGTTAAGGTCATACGAGTGATTGGTGTGTGTGTGCTCACCTGGGGATTCGGTCTGAATGAAAACACTGTGGTTCTGCAACACCTGAGAGACAGTGTGTTGTGTGAGGGGCCTTCTCTTGTTCAGTTATTTACTACAGCACTTCTGATGTGTTGTTGTAGATGGAACCTTACCTGTAGCGTCCGAATCCATGAACAGAATCTGAAATGGTAAAAATGTATATTTATCACCTTCATCGCCTGGACATTTGTGTGTGTGCATCATGTGAGTATTATTTGTGTGCATGCATGTCATTGGTTAAAACAAACCTGTAGAGTTTGAGTCCACTGGTCACAGCCACATTGTCTAACACGGTTTCAAATAAGAGGGGATAGTACACTGTTATATTGTAAAAAAATATATATAAATTAATTATGTGTTCATATAACCTTTCTAAGGAAATGTGTTGTGAAATTTTGTTTCCCACAATACGCTCTGTGTTTGTGACAGCTTTATTTCTCCTCACTGCCGTTCCTCAGGCTGGCCCTAGCCCAGCCGACTCTGTACTGAGTGTTATATGGATGTTGGCGATGCAGCGTGTCAGCTCCAAAAATAGGCAGGTGAGGAAATGAATGCTTGATCATCAGTCAAGTACGTAGCCTACCGGCCTTGCCTGGTGCGCTGGAGCTGTACACGTTCGTCCCTACGGGCTACGGAGGGGGAGAAACACGTGAGTTAAAACATGACTGTTAGATGGACTTGATTGAGTGTCCATTTGTTTGACTAGCCTACTAAATATGTTTTATAAGATGTCATCCAGTGTAGTAATGGGATGCTTATGATTGCTCTTGTAAATGTGTACAATATACGGTATAGTAGTAAAGATGGGCTGAAATGTACCGTTCAAGTCCATTCCTTACCAGAGATCTCTGTGTATGTGAGCTGGTTACAAGTTCTTCTGCCGCACCTGTTCACACATTGACACATGTATCATTGTACCTGTGCACAGAATATTTCACTCTACTTTTTTATTTTCTCCATTATCGGTAACTTAAATATGTAGACAAAAGCTTTTGCAAATAAAGTCAAAGTTAACATGGTGTTCTACCTATAGGGGTAATGAGTAGCTAGGTCAGACAGTCCTGCTCATAGATACATCAGAAACACATTAGTCAGCCTAATTCAACCAATTTCCCAAACGCTCACTGCAGGCTTCAAGGTTTCAAGGCGGTGGCTTACCTGTGGTATCTGTTGGAGGGCCGACGGTGTGAACGTCATCATGATGCCGAACAGTGACGCCATCTGTAACAGCTGAAATACCGCAAAATGATAATGATACCTGCGAAATTAGCGTACCCTACTGAGCGGGCTATCAAACTGTGCCACATTATTGTCGCTTCACACATGGAGTCGTGAGTCAACAGAGTGGCCAAATAAATATAGCCTAAACAATGTTATGTTTTGCCAAATCTATTACAACAAGATTGTAAAAAGTCAAGTGAACCCTCATCCCTAGGACGGCTTCTGAAATGTATAATTGATTCCATTTTGGTAGGACCCACCTGCCATGTCGTCGTGATGCGAGACAATGCGATGTTCACCTGCAGGAAAGAGACAAAGAAAAGCTGACCTGTGAGTGGCTAACATCTTGGAAAAATTTGTGAAAAGCCAATTTTTCCTCTGTGAATCAAGCCTAGGTCACGTTAGGCCTACTCTGACAGATAAACGTCCTGGGAATTTTCATCCCTGGACCGTTTTAAATGGAGGTATTTATTTTGCCAGCAGCCTATTTTCTATCATGACACTTATTTTCCACAAAATTTTAGAGACAATTGTGGTCGAGAAATGACATAAGACCAGAACATTTCCAATCCGTTGGTTCCTCAAACAGAGCTGTCGACTAAGTTGACAGAAAAATGTGTTATGACTAACAAATAGGCTTGTAAATCACTGAAGTAGGCTTGTAATGGAGAATTCAAACACTGAGTCACCTGCATCTAGTATGGTTACATCTGTCGGCACAATCTGCTGCTCCGATGGCTCTGGGAAGGAGAAACACTCATGACCTATCCATACGTTGGTCTATTTTGAATTAGGCCTATTGTGATGAACAACCCCAATAAATTCAGCATATGAAGCACAACTGATTCAGATAACTTCAGTGCCTCTCAAATGATGTGACATTTGTTTTGCCCAATCAAGTGCAAATAGTCTACCCCTGGTTGTACCACAGGCTTCTATATTTTACCATAACCTTTAGAGCAGACATACCTGTTACATCATGATTCATGTCAGCGACTAGATGGTCACGCCCACGTGTGTCTGTGACTTGGCTTTGACGACCATTCCCTGCAACATGCATAGGAGTTAATGTATACAGACATGATCTTAATCATCCTTTTATATTCCTCTGTTCAATCATATTCTACCGAATTCGGGGTGTAGCCCGGACCTGGACTCAAACTAGGATCTAGCGGCTGTCATGCCAACACCTCAACCATCACGCCAAGAGGTCTGAACCTCTTAACAAGGTCGTAGGTGTTGGGTTAAGTTCGCTACAACATCTTACCATTTGTATGTGAATGGTCTGTGCTGGACACATCAACACCACCCTCTGAAATACAGTCATAGTACAATGTATTAATTAAATCATTGAATATATATATACACTGAGTATACCAAACATTAGGAACAACTTCCTACCAACTGAGCTACAGAGGACCACCTTTAATTTGGGTATGTTATGTTGATCCTACCTGGGTGGTCAAAGTTGAGCTACAGAGACCACCTGTAACCTGGGTGGTCAATGTGTGATGATGAATTATCAGTATGTGACATCACTGTTGCTGGGGAGTCTGGAGAGCAAAACTGAGATGAAGCTTTTCCATGCCATCTTGGTCTCTATCCTCTTACAGAGACTATTATTTTAGTGTGTTTACCTGTAGTATCGGATAGGTCAGCATGATCACCTGCTGAGTGGTATGATCCATCGAAACCTGAGCTCAGATAGGGATGGTCAGGCCCTGAGTTCTTAGGTGGGCCTGCAGATAAAAAGAGACCACAAATAGGACAGAGATATAAACTAGTTGACAGACCCTCTTTACTTTCACCCATAACTACTGTTTAGATTTTCATTTTAACTGTGAATCATAATGTATTTATTAGTGACAAGACAATGAATAGGTGTGGCTCACAATGCCTGGCTGTAAAATCATTTATTAGTCCTATGTGATCTCCAAGACCTGGAGGAAGAACATCAGACACACAGAGAAAAAATATACTCTATTGGATCATGAGGGCCCCCGCATCTCTTGTTATTGCACTGCATCCCTCCTAATAGGGTCCCTAAAAAGCTATGCTTGACCCCATTCATCAGTAATGACGGTGCTACTCCACCAAGACATAAAGTCTACAGAGAAGCCTCGAAGATAAACAATGTCAAGATCTACAAAGTTCACAAGCACAGCTGCACAAATAACTCGCTGTCTCCGCAGACAGGAACACATGGACCCAATGCTAATATTGAAAATTCTTCGGCCGTAAATTCTCCGGGACGCTCTGAAAATCTCTGTCATGATTACAAGCCTGCGAGGAGCTCTCTCCGAGGTGAGGTAGAGAACTGGGCCTGAGTAGATAAGAGATGACACATGAAGGAGGGGTGAGGTGATTGACAGGACCTGGCGGAGGGTACAAGACGTGCCAGTAGGTACCTGATGATGGATTGTCTGGATCATACCTGTTACTGGACGATGACGCCGGTCCTGGGTCCAAACCCACAGCTGGATGAGAGGAGAGAGAGAGCAGAGAGAGAGAGAGAGAGAGATGGGAGAGGGAGAGGCAGAGAGCACCAGGCATCCAGTGAGATATACAGTACAGTGTTTCAAACCTGATTTTAAAGCAGTTTTGCTTGAGGAAATTATTACAAGAGGAGGAATAACTGTGATTTACTCTGTCAGCAGCACAGATAACTAGCAACATATGGAATATGAACTCCTGAGTGGAGTTTGTGGCTTGCTGTTTTAACCCCTCAGACAGACGGGTACATAAATCAACTGATGCTTTAGAGAAGTAGTATAACATTATCTGAAAAACATTTGGCTAACTCTCCCACACTGTAACTCTCCCACACTGTAACTCTCCCACACTGTAACTCTCCCACACTGTAACTCTCCCACATTGTAACTCTCCCACATTGTAACTCTCCCACATTAACTCTCCCACATTGTAACTCTCCCACATTGTAACTCTCCCACATTAACTCTCCCACACTGTAACTCTCCCACATTGTAACTCTCCCACATTGTAACTCTCCCACACTGTAACTCTCCCACACTGTAACTCTCCCACACTGTAACTCTCCCACACTGTAACTCTCCCACACTGTAACTCTCCCACATTGTTACTCTCCCACATTGTAACTCTCCCACATTGTAACTCTCCCACATTGTAACTCTCCCACATTGTAACTCTCCCACATTGTAACTCTCCCACATGTAACTCTCCCACATTGTTACTCTCCCACATTGTAACTCTCCCACATTGTAACTCTCCCACATTGTAACTCTCCCACATTGTAACTCTCCCACATTGTAACTCTCCCACATTGTAACTCTCCCACATTGTAACTCTCCCACATTGTTACTCTCCCACATTGTAACTCTCCCACATTGTAACTCTCCCACATTGTAACTCTCCCACAGGTGTTTCACTGTAACGGCTCTTTCAAGTGAACAAGTGAAGTGACTGAGGATGAAAAGCTTGAATGAAGAAATGTACCTATTGAATCTAATTGAGAAGTAATTTCAGTGTGATCTATTAATAGAGCAGTGTTGGTTAGATATTTCTGATTCAACAAAGAAAAACATATTATTTATAATCATGTACCATCAGTGTTACTTATTGGTGGTCAGAAAAAAACTCAACAGAAAGCAGACACAGAAGGGCTATTATGACAAACCCACCTGAAATGTCGATATGGATTTCAGGACCATACGGATCACCCACACCACCTGGAAAGACAGAATGTTAATGAAGAACAAACTTTAAACACCTAAAAAGACACGTCAACAATAAGTTCATACAAACACTCACCCGTTAAACCAATGAGGAAGTCATGGCCAGATTGGTCGATAATACCTGAATGAGAATACGGAATCAAGTGAAGAAATGATGGAGAAGCAAGTGAATACACCAACCAGGAGTGAAACATAGCACCCTCACCTGGTCACTCACCGGTATAGTCTAGGTGAGAACATATACCAAGTGGATCCATAGACCTGAAATGTTGAAACCATGGAAAAGTGTCAAGACATTCTATCTTCTACTCATTTGCCCTATCATTAAACAAACAAGCCCATGACTTCAACTTTATCAGATTCTCAGCAACGTGTTACATTACCTTTGGGATCCATGTGAGTTGTGCCCTTGATGAAGAGGTCAGTGACTACAGGTATAGCGGAGACACAGAAAGACATTGACAATCAGAATGGCCTCACAAATGCCAAACTCCATCATGTTTTCTGATCAAGAGCAATGAAGTCCTTCTCCTTACCTGCATGTGCATTGTCTACTGCTCCTCCAATCAGCAGCTTGTGACCGTTACCTTGGAAACAAACATTGAGATCCAATAAATAACATTACATTTCCGGTTCGTAACTCTGTTCTTTGTAGGATTATACCAAGGAATGTAAGAGAATTGTGAGTCACAGTGGCTGGATGTCCTTTGGGTGGAGGACCATTCTTGATACACATGGGAAACTTTTTAGCCTGAAGAACCCAGCAGCGTTGCAGTTCAAGACACAAACCGGTGCGTCTGACACCTACTACCATACCCCGTTCAAAGGCACTTCAATATTTTGTCTTGCCAATTCACCCTCTGAATGGCACACATACACAATCCATGTCTTAATTGTCTCAAGGCTTACAAATCCTTCTTTAACCTATCTCCTCCCCTTCATCTACACTAATTTGAAGAGGATTTAACAAGTGACATCAATAAGGGATCATAGATTTCACCTGGATTCACATGGTCAGTGTATTTCATGGAAAGAGCAGGTGTTCATAATGTTTTGTACACTCGGTGTACATGATGTGGCTAACATAAACAGAAAAATGACTTATCTGAGATATTTACCGTTAGACTCCGGTGTGTCATACTCAGGAGACTCTATTTCAGTCTCACTTCCTGAAACAGATACAATACATGTGTTGATCAATCATATTAACATTTTAGTCATTTAGCAGACGCTCTTATCCAGAACAACTTATAGTTATTGCATTCATGTTAAGGTAGCTGGGTAAGACAACCACATATCACAGTCATAGTAAGTAAAACTTGTCCTCAATAAAGCAGCTATCATCAAAGTCAGTGCTACAGATGTAAGATCTTAATTAATAATTTGATCACCATGTTGCAGGAGAACTTTCCTGCAATGCAGAACATTTAAAACTTCTAGTGCATTTGAGGTTTAAAAAGGCTTTGTAATTTACGCTTTGAAATTTCAGACTTGATTTTCCCTTACGAAATATCTATCAACCTCTGCAAAAATGCAGATTAATTATAATCCACATAATAATTCACGTTTCCTTTTGCTGCAGGATTATTTTGCTTCTGTAGCAAACTGGCTCAAATTAAGATCCTACATCTGTAGTAAGAAAAGACAAGCGTTAGTGCAAGAAAGCTAACAGTATACCTTTACCTGTAAAAGTATTACATACAGTAGGGTGCCTGTGTTTTTCTTTCTGGTAATATATTGTAGAAGGATGTTTTGCCCTTCATGGTGCTAGTGTCTGCTTCTTTATTGTCAGTATGAACTTCCTTGGAGCCTCAGTCTGAAGGCCAGCAGCATCAAATGTAGGAATACTGCCACCTGGAATAACAATACAAAACTGCCCTGATTGAAACATTGTAAGCATCACAGTTGTGGACCATATAATAATATGCCATTTAGCAGCCGCTTTTATCCAAAGCGACTTACAGTCATGCGTGCATACATTTTTTTTTTTTTGTGTATGGGTGGTCCCGGGGATCGAACCCACTACCTTGGCGTTACAAGCGCCGTGCTCTACCAGCTGAGCTACAGAGGTCCACGTGTTGTACTTTACATACAGTACATTACAGCGTCCTGGAAATTGAAATGATTAAGATAGATTTTAGACTGTACAATGGGTGGTTTGGAATTCCCATTGATAGAGCCTCTCCTGTCCATGATATATGAGACAACATACATATGACCATGTTCATATAAAGTGGCATCGTTTACGTCGTTACCTAGCAAAGCACTACTACTACTACTTTTACAACTACTAGTCTTAGCTGGGTGACTTCAACCTCCCTACGTCTACCTTTGACTCATTTCTCTCTGCCTCCTTCTTTCCACTCCTCTCCTCTTTTGACCTCACCGTCCCCCCCTACTCACAAGGCAGGCAATACGCTTGACCTCATCTTTACTAGATGCTGTTCTTCTACTAATCTCACTGCAACTCCCCTCCATGTCTCCGACCACTACTTTGTATCCTTTTCTCTCTCGCTCTCCTCCAACACTACTTACTCTGCCCCTACACAGATGGTAATGCGCCGTCGCAACCTTCGCTCTCTCTCTCCCGCTACTCTCTCCTCTTCCATCCTATCATCTCTTCCCTCTGCTCAATCCTTCTCCCTCTAATCTCCTGATTCTGCCTCCTCAACCCTCCTCTCCTCCCTTTCTGCATTCTTTGACTCTCTATGTCCCCTATCCTCCCGGCCGGCTCGGTCATCCCCTCCTGCTCCGTGGCTTGATGACTCCTTGCGAGCTCACAGAACAGGGCTCCGGGCAGCCGAGCGGAAATGGAGGAAAACTAGACTCCCTGCGGACCTGGCATCTTTTCACTCCCTCCTCTCTACATTTTCTTCATCTGTTTCTGCTGCTAAAGCCACTTTCTACCACTCTAAATTCCAAGCATCTGCCTCTAACCCTAGGAAGCTCTTTGCCACCTTCTCCTCCCTGCTGAATCCTCCTCCCCCTCCCCCCTCCTCCCTCTCTGTGGATGACTTCGTCAATCATTTTGAAAAGAAGGTAGACGACATCCGATCCTCGTTTGTAAAGTCAAATGACACTGCTGGTCCTGCTCACACTGCCCTACCCTATGCTTTGACTTCTTTCTCCCCTCTCTCTCCAGATAAAATCTTGCAACTTGTGACAGCCGGCCGCCCAACAACCTGCCCGCTTGACCCTATCCCCTCCTCTCTTCTCCAGACCATCTCCGGTGACCTTCTCCCTTACCTCACCTTGCTCATCAACTCATCCTTGACCGCTGGCTATGTCCCTTCCGTCTTCAAGAGAGCGAGAGTTGCACCCCTTCTCAAAAAACCAACACTCGATCCCTCTGATGTCAACAACTACAGACCAGTATCCTTTCTTTCTTTTCTCTCCAAAACTCTTGAGCGTGCCGTCTTTAGCCAACTCTCTTGCTATCTCTCTCAGAATGACCTTCTTGATCCAAACCAGTCAGGTTTCAAGACTGGTCATTCAACTGAGACTGCTCTTCTCTGTGTCACTGAGGCTCTCCGCACTGCTAAAGCTAACTCTCTCTCCTCTGCTCTTGTCCTTCTAGACCTGTCTGCTGCCTTTGATACTGTGAACCATCAGATCCTCCTCTCCACCCTCTCCGAGCTGGGCATCTCCGGCGCGGCTCACTCTTGGATTGCGTCCTACCTGACCGGTCGCTCCTACCAAGTGGCATGGCGAGAATCTGTCTCCGCACCACTGCTCTCACCACTGGTGTCCCCCAGGGCTCAGTTCTAGGCCCTCTCCTATTCTCGCTATACACCAAGTCACTTGGCTCTGTCATATCCTCACATGGCCTCTCCTATCATTGCTACGCAGACGACACACAACTAATCTTCTCCTTTCCCCCTTCTGATAACCAGGTGGCGAATCACATCTCTGCATGTCTGGCAGACATATCAGTGTGGATGACGGATCACCACCTCAAGCTGAACCTCGGCAAGACGGAGCTGCTCTTCCTCCCGGGGAAGGACTGCCCGTTCCATGATCTCGCCATCACGGTTGACAACTCCGTTGTGTCCTCCTCCCAGAGTGCGAAGAGCCTTAGCGTGACCCTGGACAACACCCTGTCGTTCTCCGCCAACATCAAGGCGGTGACTCGATCCTGTAGGTTCATGCTCTACAACATTCGAAGAGTACGACCCTGCCTTACACAGGAAGTGACACAGGTCCTAATCCAGGCACTTGTCATCTCCCGTCTGGATTACTGCAACTCGCTGTTGGCTGGGCTCCCTCCCTGTGCCATTAAACCCCTACAACTCATCCAGAATGCCGCAGCCCGTCTGGTGTTCAACCTTCCCAAGTTCTCTCACGTCACCCCGCTCCTCCGCACACTCCACTGGCTTCCAGTTGAAGCTCGCATCTGCTACAAGACCATGGTGCTTGCCTACGGAGCTGTGAGGGGAACGGCACCTCCGTACCTTCAGGCTCTGATCAGTCCCTACACCCAAACGAGGGCATTGCGTTCATCCACCTCTGGCCTGCTCAGCCCAGTCAAAACTGTTCGCTGCTCTGGCACCCCAATGGTGGAACAAGCTCCCTCACGACGCCAGGACAGCGGAGTCACTCACCACCTTCCGGAGACACTTGAAACCCCACCTCCTAAGCAATACCTGGGATAGGATAAAGTAATCCTTCTACCCCCCCTTACCCCACCCCCCCCAAAAAAAATAAAAAATAAATACATATTGTAAAGTGGTTATCCCACTGGCTATAAGGTGAATGCACCAATTTGTAAGTCACTCTGGATAAGAGCGTCTGCTAAATGACGTAAATGTAAATGTAGCCCCTGTAAGACGTCATGGATGATTTTAAAGTTACTTTTGATTTGTTTTATCCACTAATGTTTGAAGAATGGTGCCAACAAGGGGAGGAGGAGGATATTGCTATAGACGACATGCCATCCCGGAGGACCTGAGTCCTAGGACCATGCCTCAGGACTACCTGGCCTGATGACTCCTTGCTGTCCCCAGTCCACCTGGTCGTGCCGCTGCTCCAGTTTCAACTCTTCTGCCTGCGGCTATGGAACCCTGACCTGTTCACCGGGCGTGCTACTATGTCCCAGACCTGCTGTTTTCAACTCTCTCTCTCTCTACCGCACCTGCTATTTCAACCTCTAAATGCCTGGTTATGAAAAGCCAAGTGACATTTACTCCTGATGTACTGACCTGTTGCAACCTCTACAACCACTGTGATTATTATTTGACCCTGCTGGTCATCTATGAACATTAGAACATCTTGGAGAAAAATCTGGCCTTAATGGCCATGTACTGTTATAATCTCCACCCCTCAGAGCCTGGTTCCTCTATAGGTTTCTTCCTAGGTTTCTGCTTTTCTAGGGAGGTTTTCCTAGCCACAGTGCGTCTACATCTGCATTGCTTGCTGTTTGGTGTTTTAGGCTGGGTTTCTGTATAGCACTGATGTAAAAAGGGCTATATATATATATATATATTAATAATGAAGAAGCTAGCTACATCAAGACAAACCAACTGGGCAGTGAAGTGCTTTCTGGAATGGCTGTCAGAAAAGGGGATCAACATCGATTTGGCAACTGTTTCAAAACAGGAGATGGGTAATATTCTCCGGAGTTTTTACGCCACCTACTGAATAAGGCATGGTTTTACATTTACGTAATTTAGCAGACGCTCTTATCCAGAGCGACTTACAAATTGTCGCTCTGGATTTGCAGTTGCACTTTGGCTGAAGAGGCAATGAAGGAAATCGCAAATTGAAGCCAGACTCATTCGTAATAAAATAAGATAAAAATGAAGAAACCAAAAACCACAAAAATCCACTGGAAAGAGACAGAGAGAATCGTTATGGCTGCATGTATGAGAACCCTGGGGAACGAGCTCTGCCCCGTGGAAATGTGCAATTCAGTATCATAAATAAATGGCTGTCGATGCTGTGACCATTGTGGTTTCTATTCTGATCTGCTGTATCAATGTCTTTGCTACAATGTTTCAGCGCTGTTTTCAGATCCATGGACAGCGCCCCTATACAATGTTTCGATCAGACATTCAATTTTCCTATGCATAGACCAGACGTGCGCTGTTTTCAGAACCATGGACAGCGTCCCTAGAAACCAAGGTTCTGGAACTATTAGCCAGCGCTTGGGTAGTTTTGCTTTACATGGCAGTCAATAAAAAATAGAACTAACTACCAGAGAACGCATAAAATGTCACTTGACAACCAGTGTTAGTGAATATAGCATGTGTTTTGTTGAAAAATGGATGGTTTGGGAAATAATCTTGATTTTTAATGCTGGTAACCCTTTGTATAAAAGCACTAATACATGAGAGGCCATGTGTTATGACATTTTTATCATGGCTGTGGTGGTCTCGGCTTCGCCTCGTTGCTATGACCACATCACAGCCATAGCCTCATGTATTTTTGCTAAATAATCATGTTTACCACTTGATTCTAGATGAGATCCACTTTGTTGATGGGCTGACACTGAAATAAAAGATAACAGTCAAAGTTTACCCGACTATGTGTTATTGATGGTCCCTATCCAAACCCATACATTTACTTGATCGTTAGTTACTGGTTTGCTACACATGACTGTTTGCTATTATTATTGGTCGTTATTACTGTAACTCATCACTGCATATGATTGTTTGTCACAGCTCTGTCACCAGAACTCTCTGTGGATTTAGGGCAGCAGGTAGCTTAGTGGTTAAGAGCGTTGTGCCAGTAACGGAAAGGTCGCTGGTTCTAATCCCAGAGCCAACTAGGTGAAAAATCTGTCTGTGCCCTTGAGCAAGGCACTTAACCCTAATTGCTCATGTAAGTCGCTCTGGATAAGAGCGTCTGCTAAATGACTAAAATGTAAATGGATGAGTAGGCTGTATGTAGTGAATGATACCTCCAGGCTGTATGTAGTGAATGACATCTGCAGGCTGTATGTAGTGAATGATACCTCCAGGTTGTATGTAGTGAATGATAGGCTGTGGATGGGTCTCATGGATGATGATTAGAGTAGAGCTCGCTCCTGCTTGTCCCATTGAGCCTATAAGGTAAACACATTGAACATGAAACAAAGTTAATCACTGCAAGGGACCATTGAGATATGCTTATAGAAATAAATCTAGACAGAGATGACTTGTTCCTGGGTGGACAACCACTGTTTCTGAGTAGACAACCCCTGTTCCTGGGTGGACAACCACTGTTCCTGGGTGGACAACCACTGTTCCTAAAATAAGTTAAGTTCATTCTGATTTCTGTTGGTCTACTGTCAATATAATTTATCCAGGCTTGATGTCATACATTATTGGACTATTTTTATAGAGGTTTCATGCCGGGCAGATAGAATTTAACCAAGGCAAGGCAGAGAGATTACCTAGGGCTTGCACATGTTACACTGAACTGCCCTGACCCCCTGCACCTACCAAGATATCATTAGTTCAACCTCTTGAATAGAGACAAGTCACAGCCATTCAGACAGAGCTTGTAAAATATCCTGGTGTTTCTATGGTCTACTTGAATGCTTGTGTAGAGAGTGGGTGTAGCATTACCTTTTTGACTCAGATCCAAACTGGGACCTGCGTTTTAAAGCAAGACACTTTTCATCAAATTACAGTAGGTAAGACAAAACACTGTTTATTAGATTCAATAGAAAAATCACTTTAATCATTATAGGACTTGATTAATTAAGGTAATTGTGTGATAATTAACCATTAATAGAGATTTCAAACGCTAAAAATCATGATTTAATAGCAAATTCTGAATTTGCTCAAATTGAGCTGTAATTTAAGATTTCGTTTTACACAAAAAGCATTACAACAATATTGACATTCTGATTTTTTTTTTTTTGTAAGAAATGTTTAGCAAAATCTATTAAATTAACGAGGCACACTTTCTTTAATCTTTTCTTGACATAGAATTGTTGTTTTTAACTGTAGAGATTGTATTTTTTTTGTAAAAATATTTACTAAAAGTTAACTTGAGTTAACTGATAAACTCTGAGGGCCCTAAAAGTTAATAATAAGTAATGAGACCTGCAATACTGGTATCTAAAGAGAACTGCATGTCCTGGCAAAGAAGCATCTGAAAGACAGGGGATGTTAAGAGATCAGTAAAAACAGATTGTTTAAACGAAACTCCTAGTAGCACTTAACATGACAGCATAGAATAAAGTGGGAATAGCATGGTGATAGTCAGTGGATGACAGAACAAGGCTTTACCATGGGAGTTGGGGTCAGAGGGTGATGCATGTGAATCTCCTCCTCCACCACCAACTCCACCACCTCCTCCTCTACCACCACCTCCTCCTCCTCCTCCTCCTCCTCCACCACCAGCACCACCAGTCCATGTGCCAGATCTATAGTATGTATATTTAATATGGGAATGCAATGGTATGTGTCAGCTTCCTGCCTCCTGTTTGTCTCCGGGCCTCTAGAGGTCATCTGTGTTCCCCTCTGCCTTAGTTCTTCCTCGTGTGTCCTAATTAGCTTGATCCAGGTCACCTGTGCCTTGTTTCCCCTTGTGTATTTTAGCTGTGTGTTTTCCCCTTGTTTCTCACTTGGTTATTGAGTCCTGGCTATGTGTCTCCTGCTTTGTTCCACCGTGTCTTTCCAAGTAAGGTTTTCTAAGTTATCTTTAGTTTGTTTTTCTCCCCTCGTGGAGTTATTTTGTTTTGCCTCCTGTTTTGTTAACATACCTCTTTCTGAGAAGAACTTTTGTTGGACTATTTGTGAATGGCGAAGAACCTTTGTTTTTACATTAAATCTACTGGCCTGGAGTATTGCCTTGGGTGTTTCATTTGGGTCCTACTACACCTCCTCTGTGGCTAAGGGTATTACCCCCAGCTCTCCACATCTGAGACCGGAGTTCTAGCACGGCATTGTGACAGAATAACCAAGTCAATCATGGACCCAGAAACACTCAGTTCCCAGGACCTGTTGGCGGTGATCACTCGACATGAGGCTTCTTTCCAGCGCCATGAAGCCGTTCTCAGCCGACAAGAGGAGCTGATGGCTAGACATTCTCAACTCCTGGCCGAAATGATGAGTTCCCTTCACCAGCTCTTTGAACGCCTCCTTGGTCCTCTCCCTTCCCCCAGGTCACCTCCCAGTGACGACAGGCCTTCTCGGTTGGCGGAGCCCCGACTACCACCTCCCAAGCCCTTTTCTGGGGATCCAAGCTCTTGCCAGGGTTTCCTCACCCAATGCTCCCTCACCTTCGAGCTCCAATCCTCAAGTTTTCCCACAGACCGTTCCAAGATTGCCTACATCATTACCCTTCTTTCAGACAAGGCGCTCGCCTGGGCCTCTGCGGTGTGGCAGTCCCAGGAGGTCTGTTGTGATTCCCACGCTGCATTTGTAGAAGAGTTCAAGCGGGTGTTCGATCATCCTGTCAGTGGGCGGGAGGCTTCCAAGCGCCTACTGTCTCTCCGTCAGGGCTCCCGAAGCACGGCAGATTTCGCCATTGATTTTCGGACCATAGCAGCAAGGAGCGGATGGAATGATGAAGCGCTGAGGGTCTGCTTTCAGGGAGGGTTATCTGAGCCCCTTCAAGATGAGTTAGCCACCCGAGAACCAGCTGGAGATCTCGAGTCCCTCATAGCCTTGGCCATCCGCCTGGACAATCGTCTAAGAGAGCGGAGAACGGCTCGCCGCCAGGTGTCTCAGTCCCAAGTTCCTCTGAGCAGCTCTGTTTCTCCTGTTTGGACTCCGTCATTCAGAGCTTCCCGGCTCCTGAACTGCTCCAGGATTCCCCGGAGAGCATGCAGTTAGGCCGTTCCAGGCTTTCTCCCAATGAAAGGGAACGTCGCATGAGGGAGCGTCGGTGCCTCTACTGCGGGGTTGCCGGCCACTTCCGATCCACTTGCCCCGAGCTTTCGGAACGCCAGTCCCCGCCCAGCTACAGGAGGGCTGTGATGGGGAGAATTAGAGCTCCTCCTACTAACGCTGTCCTGGCTATTCCAGCCACTCTGTCCTGGGAGGGCCACCAGCATCGGGTCCAGGCTATGATCGATTCCGGTGCCGCAGGTGATTTCCTGGATGTAACCTTGGCTAAGGAACTTAAGATCCCTACCCAACTACTTCCTCATCCCCAGGCAGTTACAGCCTTAGATGGCAGACCTCTGGAACCAGGAAAGGTTACAGAGGCGACTCAGTCCCTGCGACTTACCATCTCTCAACACCAGCAGGAGGAAACCTTCTATCTCATTGACTCTCCCGAGTATCCTATTATCCTGGGTCACCCTTGGCTATGCAGACATAATCCCCAGATCGACTGGCCTACTGGCACCATTCTAAGCTGGGGTCCCACTTGCCAACTCACCTGCATGCTTCAGAGTCCCTCAGCCCCTAGTACCCAGTTTCAAGAGTCTGTTGACGTCTCCCTAGTCCCCAGTGTTTACCATCGGTTCAAGGCTGTGTTCAGCAAGGCCCGGGCTACTTCCTTACCGCCTCATCGCACGTATGACTGTGCCATTGATCTACTCCTGGGTGCTGCCCTCCTAGAGGTCGGATCTTTTCCCTTGTCCTCCCCGAGCACGCAGCTATGGACACCTACATTAAGGAGTCCTTGGCAGCCGGCCTCATCCATGCCTCTACTTCCCCGGGCTGGGGCGGGCTTCTTTTTGTTGAAAAGAAGGACGGGGGTCTTAGGCCTTGTATTGATTACCGGGGACTCAACAAGATCACGGTTCGGAATCGATATCCTCTTCCTCTCATGGCCACTGCTTTTGAGCTGCTTCAAGGGGCTTCCATTTTTTCTAAACTGGATCTCCGCAATGCTTACCATCTCGTGCGGATCCGGCAAGGTGACGAATGGAAGACGGCGTTCAACACGCCCACGGGGCACTATGAATATCGGGTGATGCCGTTCGGGCTCACCAATGCCCCCGCAGTATTCCAAGCCCTGATTAATGATGTTCTCCGGGATATGCTTAATCTGTTCGTCTTCGTGTACCTGGACGATATCCTCATCTTCTCGAGGTCACTGAAGGAGCATGAGGGGCATGTTAGCCGGGTTCTCCAGAGGCTCCTTGACAATCACCTCTATGTTAAACCTGAGAAGTGTGAATTTCATGTTTCTCAGACTCAGTTTCTCGGGTTTATTGTCACTCCCGGGCACCTAGAGATGGATCCCAAGAAGGTCGAAGCTGTCCGCAGCTGGCCCACACCTGCCACGGTCAAGGAGGTTCAACGGTTCATTGGCTTTTCTAACTTCTATCGGAAGTTCATCAAGAATTTCAGCTCAGTGGTAGCCCCCTTGACGACGCTTACCAAGGGAGGAGGGACCAAGGTTCACTGGGGTCCGGAAGCAGCAGGGGCCTTCAAGGATCTCAAGCGCCGCTTCACGTCTGCTCCGATTCTGGTGACTCCTGACCCAGAAAGACCTTTCGTGGTGGAGGTGGACGCCTCAGAGGTGGGGGTGGGAGCCGTCCTGTCACAGAGGGGTGAGGATGGGAGATTACACCCTTGTGCCTTCATGTCTCGCCGCCTGTCTGAGGCCGAGCGCAACTACCACGTGGGGGATCTAGAGTTGCTTGCAGTAAAACTGGCCTTGGAAGAGTGGCGCCATTGGCTTGAGGGGGCTCAGCACCCGTTCCAGGTTCTCACAGACCACAAGAACCTGGAATATCTCCAACAGGCTAAGCGGATGAACCCTCGGCAAGCACGATGGTCCCTTTTCTTTAATCGATTCCAGTTCCTCCTGTCTTACCGACCTGGCACCAAGAACGTCAAGCCGGATGCCCTGTCTCGAGCCTATTCTCCCGAGGTTCAAGAGAAGCCCTTGGCATCGATTATTCCGAGGTCTAGGATCGTCGCACCTCTTCAGTGGGAACTAGAAAGAGGGGTACGAGAAGCCCTTGTCCATGAGCCCGATCCAGGCGGTGGTCCTGCCGGTCGCCTGTACGTTCCTCTCTCTGTTCGGGCCCGCGTCTTGCAGTGGGGTCATGAGTCGCCCTTGACATGCCATCCAGGCAGTGCTCGCACACTGGAATTCCTCCGACGGCGGTTTTGGTGGCCGTCCATCAAGAAGGACGTGCAGGTCTATGTTGAGGCCTGCCCGGTGTGCAACCAGGGAAAGTCGACGCGCCAGCGACCCAGGGACTGCTCCATCCCTTACCTATTCCTCGAAGGCCATGGTCACACCTTTCTCTGGACTTTGTTACGGGACTTCCTCCATCCCAGGGCAACACCGTCATCCTAGTGATCGTTGACCGGTTCTCTAAGGCTGCCCGGTTTATTCCCCTGCCCAAGCTGCCCTCGGCTAAGGAGACTGCTGAGCTCCTCATGAACCATGTCTTCCAGATATTTGGCATTCCCCTGGACGTGGTCTCTGACCGAGGTCCCCAATTCTCGTCCCGGTTTTGGGGGGCCTTCTGCAGGCTTATTGGGGCCACAGCTAGCCTATCGTCAGGGTTCCATCCAGAGTCTAATGGCCAAACGGAACGGATTAATCAGGATCTGGAGACCACCCTGCGGTGTATGGCGGCCAGTAATCCCACGTCTTGGGCCACCTATATCATTTGGGCTGAATATGCCCACAACACCCTCCAGTCTTCAGCCACCGGATTGTCCCCCTTCGAATGCCAGTTCGGTTACAACCCTCCATTATTTCCAGAGGAAGAGGCGCAAGTTGGTGTTCCCTCGGCCCAGCGCTTTGTCCAACGCTGTAGGCGGACCTGGAAGAAGGCCAGGTGTATCCTCCTTCGGACCTCCCAGAGATACCAAAGTCAGGCTAATCGACACCGCCGGACGGCCCCTAGTTTCCGAGCTGGTCAGAGAGTTTGGTTGGCCACTAAGAACCTGCCCCTCCGGGTCGAATCCAAGAAGCTTTCCCAGAGATACATCGGCCCTTTCCGCATTGCTAGAAAGGTTAACCCTGTTTCGTATCGTTTGGTTCTGCCTCGCTCCCTTAGAGTTAACCCCACTTTCCATGTTTCACTCCTTAAACCTGTCTTGTCTTCTCCTTTTGCCCCCCCACGCAGACCCCCGCCACCTCCCAGGATCATTGACGGCCAGCCAGCCTACACAGTCCGCCGGATACTGGACTCCCGGAGGGTCCAGAACTCTCTGCAGTATCTGGTGGACTGGGAGGGCTACGGGCCAGAGGAGCGCTCCTGGGTTCCAGCCAGGGACATCCTGGACCCAGGTTTGATCCGAGATTTTCGCACCCTGGGGCCGGGGTGTTCTGGAAGGAACGTCAGGAGTCGTTCCTAGAGGAGGGGGTCCTGTCAGCTTCCTGCCTCCTGTTTGTCTCCGGGCCTCTAGAGGTCATCTGTGTTCCCCTCTGCCTTAGTTCTTCCTCGTGTGTCCTAATTAGCTTGATCCAGGTCACCTGTGCCTTGTTTCCCCTTGTGTATTTTAGCTGTGTGTTTTCCCCTTGTTTCTCACTTGGTTATTGAGTCCTGGCTATGTGTCTCCTGCTTTGTTCCACCGTGTCTTTCCAAGTAAGGTTTTCTAAGTTATCTTTAGTTTGTTTTTCTCCCCTCGTGGAGTTATTTTGTTTTGCCTCCTGTTTTGTTAACATACCTCTTTCTGAGAAGAACTTTTGTTGGACTATTTGTGAATGGCGAAGAACCTTTGTTTTTACATTAAATCTACTGGCCTGGAGTATTGCCTTGGGTGTTTCATTTGGGTCCTACTACACCTCCTCTGTGGCTAAGGGGTATTACCCCCAGCTCTCCACATCTGAGACCGGAGTTCTAGCACGGCATTGTGACAGGTATGGCCTAATGCTTCTAACACAAATACATTTCTAATAAGTATATAGTATTTAAGATAAAATATTATTTTTGTTTTTGGACACATTTTAAATATATGGAGTCTGACTCACGGTCAGGGCCAGCTTGTGTGTCAGGATCCCCATTGAGTTTATGTTCTGCAAGACGAAGGGGTACATTCGAGAAGGATTTTTTGTTGAGAGTCATCTTAATCAGACTTCTCTTGTCTAATTTATTAATGACAATTCAGATATGAAATGTCCTCAATACATTTACAAGATTCAGCCTACACATGACTTCCATATATAACCTAATACACTACCAATTTACAGCCAATGCTGTTACCAAACCAGTAAAGGAAGTGAATGGGTCCCTAGGATATATTTTTAAAATGTACAAATTGTATTTGGATTGACTGTTGTAAAGGAAGTCCTCCTTTATCATTTGGAGCTTCATCCTGGAATGAGGAGTCAGGCTGAGCACTTATACCTACAGGGAAACCAGCCTTTAAGTCTAGACAACCTTATTTAACAGTCCATTGAAAACCTTTCAATACATTCACTTACAAATATGTATCCTGTATTGTCAGACTCAAACATATTACAGCCTTCTGCTGTGAGTTTAACTCACAATGTAACATTTGTTTTTTGATGGAAGAACGCCTCAAATGAAATATCTCAAAGGGTCTGATTTCAAGAATGATAAATAACGTGATACGTTTTCCTGACAGGATATCTAATGGCAAAGCCTCCGAAACATCTGCAGCATTTACCAGATTAAAGTCTCTAGACAACTTTCACCACTTTGCATTAAGAACTTCTCAGAGTTGAACTCACCGAACTAAGAGCGACTCTGTTGTTCTTAACATGAGCCCTATCCCCCCCGAGCTAAGAGAGGATTAGATTTGCCTTTAGATACTGTGGTGGCTTGCTGTGCTCCAATTCCTTGAGGGAACAGAGGGGAAAGGGAAGATACTTCTGTTTGAGATTATGTGTGATTTATGTCTTTATCAATAGAAAAAAAAACTAATTCTGGTGTAATACTCTATTGGAGAGGTTTTTAGATGCATGCACACGTGCACATGCATACTTTGTGATTAATGATAGCTTTATACCAACAACGTGATATTTTACTTTAAATGTACTCTTATGTCCTGTTTTGTAGCCTTATCATATTCAGATTTTCACTCTTTTATATTTTGTTTGTAGTTGGGATTAGTGAGAGCCCATTTTTCTTTGAATGTTTTGCATAATCTTTCCATAACATGTTTCAAACAGAATGAACAGATGTGTGCACTTAGTTTAACCATTTACAATGAAGTTTACTCTCAAAATGGGACTTCAGTCACACAAGTTGACGTTGGTTTATGCACGAAGATGATAGATATTCTATTCATTGGTGGCAAGTAGTTAACTTCTCACCCATATCCTTATCCTGACTCTTGGAGACCTCATTATCTGAAAAGAAAAGGAAGTTGACTTGAGACAATTCATAAATAACTGTTCATATTTTGAAGACTTCTTTCCCTCTAATGAAACAAATACAAAATGTTATGAAGTGTAAAGTGCCCCCCCCCCAAAAAAAAAAATCCTGAAAAGTTATACCGATCTGCATGAGTGGTGGAAATTGGTCCTAACGTTACAGGCCTGAGTGGTGCCCTTCAAAAATAACTTTATAATTTCTTTAAAGAGGGTTAGTCCTTTTTTATTACTTACATCTCATTGATTTAGTTATATTAGAGATTTCTACTCTCTGTGTATTCTTTACCTCATTTTATTCAGAAAAGTCTGGCATTGATCTTTATTTTGACCTCTGTTAGTCATGTTGGGAAAAAGGCACCATTTTAGTTTGTTAATAGCATTACAATTTTACATTTAGCCTAGGCCCGTCTAGCATTTTCCTCATCGCACCAGCACTGGCTGGTCCTATGGTATTCTGACACATGACTCTTGGGGTATGTCTCTATAAGCTTGGCACATCTAGTTACTGGGATTTTTGCCCATTCTTCAAGGCAAAACTGCTCCAGCTCCTTCAAGTTAAAAAAATTAATAAATTGGTCATTTAGCAGACACTCTTATCCAGAGCGACTTACAGGAGCAATTAGGATTAAGTGCCTTGCTCAAGGGCACATCAACAGATTTTTCAACTAGTCGGCTCTGGGATGGGTTCCACTGGTGTACAGCAATCTTTAAGTCATACCACAGATTCTCAATTGGATTGAGGTCTGGGCTTTGACTAGGCCATTCCAAGACATTTAAATGTTTCCCCTTAAACCACTCAAGTGTTGCTTTAGCAGTATGCTTAGGGTCATTGCCCGGCTGGAAGGTGAACCTCTGTCCCAGTCTAAAATCTCTGGAAGACTGAAACAGGTTTCCCTCAAGAATTTCCCTGTATTTAGCACCATCCATCATTCCTTCAATTCTGACCAGTTTCCCAGTCCCTGCTGAAGACAAACATCCCCACAGCATGATGCTGCCACCACCATGCTTCACTGTGGGGATGGTGTTCTCGGGGTGATGAGAGGTGTTGGGTTTGCGCCAGACATAGCGTTTTCCTTGATGGCCAAAAAGCTCAATTTTTGTCTCATCTGACCAGAGTACCTCCTTCCATATGTTTGGGGAGTCTCCCACATGCCTTTTGGCGAACACCAAACGTGTGTGCTTATTTTTTTCTGTAAGCAATGGCTTTTTTTCTGGCCGCTCTTCCGTAAAGCCCAGCTCTGTGGAGTGTACGGCTCAGTGGTCCTATGGACAGATACTCCAATCTCCGCTGTGGAGCTTTGCAGCTCCTTCAGGGTTATCTTTGGTCTCTTTGTTGCCTCTCAGATTAATGTCCTCCTTGCCTGGGCTGTACGTTTAAGTGGGCGGCCCTCTCTTGGCAGGTTTGGTGTGGTGCCATATTCTTTCCATTTTTTTATAATTTATTTAATGGTGCTCCGTGGGATGTTGAAAGTTTCTGATATTTTTTTATAACCCAACCCTGATCTGTACTTCTCCACAACTTTGTCCCTGACCTGTTTGGAGAGCTCCTTGGTCTTCATGGTGCCACTTGCTTGGTGGTGCCACTTACTTAGTGGTGTTGCAGACTCTGGGGCCTTTCAGAACAGATGTATATATTTTGAGATCATGTAACACTTAGATTGCACACAAGTGGACTTTATTTAACTAATTATGTGACTTCTGAAGGTAATTGGTTGCACCAGATCTTATTTAGAGGCTTCTATTCAAAGGGGGTGAATACATACAGTGAGGGAAAAAAGTATTTGATCCCCTGCTGATTTTATACGTTTGCCCACTGACAAAGACATGATCAGTCTATAATTTAAATGGTAGGTTTATTTGAACAGTGAGAGACGGAATAATCCAGAAAAACACATGTCTAAAATGTTATAAATTGATTTGCATTTTAATGAGGGAAATAAGTATTTGACCCCTCTGCAAAACATGACTTAGTACTTGGTGGCAAAACCCTTGCTGGCAATCAGAGGTCAGACGTTTCTTGTAGTTGGCCACCTGGTTTGCACACATCTCAGGAGGGATTTTGTTCCACTCCTCTTTGCAGATCTTCTCCAAGTCATTAAGGTTTTGAGGCTGACGTTTGGCAACTCGAACCTTCAGCTCCCTCCACAGATTTTCTATGGGATTAAGGTCTGGAGACTGGCTAGGCCACTCCAGAACCTTAATGTGCTTCTTCTTGAGCCACTCCTTTGTTGCCTTGGCCGTGTGTTTTGGGTCATTGTCATGCTGGAATACCCATCCACGACCCATTTTCAATGCCCTGGCTGAGGGAAGGAGGTTCTCACCCAAGATTTGACGGTACATGGCCCCGTCCATCGTTCCTTTGATGCGGTGAAGTTGTCCTGTCCCCTTCGCAGAAAAACACCCCCAAAGCATAATGTTTCCACCTCCATGTTTGACGGTGGGGATGGTGTTCTTGAGGTCATAGGCAGCATTCCTCCTCCTCCAAACACGGAGAGTTGAGTTGATGCCAAAGAGCTCGATTTTGGTCTCATCTGACCACAACACTTTCACCCAGTTCTCCTCTGAATCATTCAGATGTTCATTGGCAAACTTCAGACGGCCCTGTATATGTGCTTTCTTGAGCAGGGGGACCTTGCGGGCACTGCAGGATTTCAGTCCTTCACGGCGTAGTGTGTTACCAATTGTTTTCTTGGTGACTATGGTCCCAGCTGCCTGGAGATCATTGACAAGATCCTCCCGTGTAGTTCTGGGCTGATTCCTCACCGTTCTCATGATCATTGCAACTCCACAAGGTGAGATCTTGCATGGAGCCCCAGGCCGAGGGAGATTGACAGTTCTTTTGTGTTTCTTCCATTTGCGAATAATCGCACCAACTGTTGACACCTTCTCACCAAGCTGCTTGGCGATGGTCTTGTAGCCCATTCCAGCCTTGTGTAGGTCTACAATCTTGTCCCTGACATCCTTGGATAGCTCTTTGGTCTTGGCCATGGTGGAGAGTTTGGAATCTGATTGATTGATTGCTTCTGTGGACAGGTGTCTTTTATACAGGTAACAAGCTGAGATTAGGAGCACTCCCTTTAAGAGTGTGCTCCTAATCTCAGCTTGTTACCTGTATAAAAGACACGTGGGAGCCAGAAATCTTTCTGATTGAGAGGGGGTCAAATACTTATTTCCCTCATTAAAATGCAAATCAATTCATAACATTTTTGACATGCGTTTTTCTGGATTTTTTTGTTGTTATTCTGTCTCTCACTGTTCAAATAAACCTACCTTTAAAATTATAGACTGATCATTTCTTTGTCAGTGGGCAAACGTACAAAATCAGCACCACTTTTCCATTATTTATTTTTTATAATTTTTTTAAACAAGTTCTTTTTTTCATTTCACTTCACCAATTTGTCCTATTTTGTGTATGTCCATTACCTGAAATCCAAATAAAAATCCATTTTAAATTACAGGTTGTAATACAACAAAATAGGAAAAACACCAAGGGTGATGAATACTTTTGCAGGGCACTGTAAATTGTGTTACATCAAGAGGAAGAATCAAGAAACAGTGCCAAATAAAGCCAATATGAAGCATTCAACATAATGCTAAGACCAGAACTGAGAATCAGAGTAATCTATTTTATCAGATAATATGTATTCCTCAACAACAAGAATACAAAATTGATTTAGATTACATAAATAATTTTCTCAAGCTCTTGAATGCCAACTAACTCAATCATATGAAATGCATTCCTAGTAAATTGTTCATTGTGTGGATGCATACTAACCCAGAGAGGCAAATCATAAATTGATCAATTACATCAGCATTACACAACAAAAATCATATTTAACGCCTAACGAAAATCTCACGCTTTGAACTAAGCAAAACAATAAGCCTGGACCAAGATGCAATCTTTCATTACCAATGTGACCAATTACAGGGTTCATTATACACGACATTTGCAGCTATTCATTGTTTACTCACCGTGACAACATGTTTTGTAAAGGTCTATGTGGGAAACACAAGAGCAGAAATACAAAGCAGGTAACACACAGGGTTTTAGACTTCCTTAAGCTTGACTGGGCATCGCTATATGTTTTATACCCTCTCTTCCTCCCATCTTGGGAAGGGGCAGGACTTGTGGGATAACCCCAGCCCCTACCAATGGAGCTCAGCTACTCCCTAGCTAGGTTCCTTTCCTTACAGGTGAACATACTACTAAAACACATTAACATTATAGTGATAGTATTATTTATTTATTTTTTACAGGAATAAAAAAATCAGTAATTCCAATATGAATATTCAATGTTTTCAAACAAATCCTGAGTCAGGCAGTCTCTAACTGATGGATCTTGCTGATAGTGAGACCGTGGATAGATCTGGACAGTGGTGAAGAGTAATCCTAGTTAGGGGAGAGAGAACAGGACGGGTTGCTCAACCATCTTGCTTTCCTTGAATCCTCTGACGAACTGTCACCTCTGCACCTCTAGTCTAACCTCTCACCCTTCTGCCAGTGGAGGGCACAGCCACCCTTCTGCCAGTGGAGGGCACAGCCACCCTTCTGCCAGTGGAGGGCACAGCCACCCTTCTGCCAGTGGAGGGCACAGCCACCCTTCTGCCAGTGGAGGGCACAGCCACCCTTCTGCCAGTGGAAGGCACAGCCACCCTTCTGCCAGTGGAAGGCACAGCCACCCTTCTGACAGTGGAAGGCACAGCCACCCTTCTGACAGTGGAAGGCACAGCCACCCTTCTGACAGTGGAAGGCACAGCCACCCTTCTGACAGTGGAAGGCACAACTACCCTTCTGACAGTGGAAGGCACAGCCACGCTTCTGACAGTGGAAGGCACAGCCACCCTTCTGACAGTGGAAGGCACAGCCACCCTTCTGACAGTGGAAGGCACAGCCACCCTTCTGACAGTGGAAGGCACAGCCACCCTTCTGACAGTGGAAGGCACAGCCACCCTTCTGACAGTGGAAGGCACAGCCACCCTTCTGACAGTGGAAGGCACAGCCACCCTTCTGCCAGTGGAAGACAGTGGAAGGCACAGCCACCCTTCTTATGTAATGAAAAAGAGCGGCCTTCTGCATTCTGTTCTTATTTCCTGTTCGCTGACGGACAGGAGAGGTGAAAAGCGCAGCAGTGGAGTTTCTGAGGATGGGATTATGGATTATGGATTGTGGATAATGGATTGTGGATAATGGATTGTGGATTGTTTTCAGTTAGAACTAGTGGCTCTCCTGTTGAAGATGTGCCTGACAGGGAGATGGTGATACTGATCTGTAGAGACTGGTTCTCCTGAGCCACTGAGAGGAGATGGAGATATTGATCTGTAGAGACTGGTTCTCCTGAGCCACTGAGAGGAGATGGAGATATTGATCTGTAGAGACTGGTTCTCCTGAGCCACTGAGAGGAGATGGAGATATTGATCTGTAGAGACTGGTTCTCCTGAGCCACTGACAGGGAGATGGAGATATTGATCTGTAGAGACTGGTTCTCCTGAGCCACTGAGAGGAGATGGAGATATTGATCTGTAGAGACTGGTTCTCCTGAGCCACTGAGAGGAGATGGAGATATTGATCTGTAGAGACTGGTTCTCCTGAGCCACTGAGAGGAGATGGAGATATTGATCTGTAGAGACTGGTTCTCCTGAGCCACTGAGAGGAGATGGAGATATTGATCTGTAGAGACTGGTTCTCCTGAGCCACTGAGAGGAGATGGTGATACTGATCTGTACAGACTGGTTCTCCTGAGCCACTGAGAGAGAGACAGACACAAAAACACTCACAATGGGTTTTCTGTGGCCACCTCTCCTCCTCTCCTTTCCCCCCTCTCCTCCTCTCCCCTCCCCACCTCTCCCCTCCTCTCCTCTCCCCTCCCCTCCCCTCTGGGATCATGGGTTAGGCTACTTGATGTTGGTAATGCTTTCTGCTCTGTTCCCATTAGTTGTCCTATGTTTCAAGGCCCAAGAAGATCTTCGATTTGAATAGAGGAGTCAAACTTGCTATGATACTTTTTTCCAGAAAATATAGCTTACTACCAGCCAACAGAAAGAAAACTCGAAGCCCTTTCATACAATTCTCCCAGATTTGCCATGGTCAGTGGATAGTCATGAAAAACAACTTACCATATTTTATTTCTTCCCATTAAACTAACTACCTACAGTATATTAGTTATTACTCCGCTGTTTAGTCCCTCTGTTTGCCAACTAGAATAGTACATTAAACCCAATGGTGTCCAGAGAGCCACTGTTAATTCAGCCCCCTTCTCCAGTATTGGGTGATTGCATTCCTGCTGAGCTTGCCAATTCGCATCAGTCCCAGCCCAGGTCAGCGCCAGCCGATTCAATCAATCAATCAATCAATCAATCAATCAATTTTATTTTATATAGCCCTTCTTACATCAGCTAATATCTCGAAGTGCTGTACAGAAACCCAGCCTAAAACCCCAAACAGCTAGTAATGCAGGTGTAGAAGCACGGTGGCTAGGAAAAACTCCCTAGAAAGGCAAAACCTAGGAAGAAACCTAGAGAGGAACCAGGCTATGAGGGGTGGCCAGTCCTCTTCTGGCTGTGCCGGGTGGAGATTATAACAGAACCATGCCAAGATGTTCAAAAATGTTCATAAGTGACAAGCATGGTCAAATAATAATCAGGAATAAATCTCAGTTGGCTTTTCATAGCCGATCATTAGAGTTTAAAACAGCAGGTCTGGGACAGGTAGGGGTTCCATAACCGCAGGCAGAACAGTTTAAACTGGAATAGCAGCAAGGCCAGGCGGACTGGGGACAGCAAGGAGTCACCACGGCCGGTAGTCCCGACGTATGGTCCTAGGGCTCAGGTCTCTCAGTTGGCTTTTCATAGCCGATCATTTAGAGTTGAAAACAGCAGGTCTGGGACAGGTAGGGGTTTCGTAGCCGCAGGCAGAACAGTTGAAACTGGAATAGCAGCAAGGCCAGGCGGACTGGGGACAGCAAGGTGTCATCATGCCCGGTAGTCCTGACGTATGGTCCTAGGGCTCAGGTTCTCAGAGAGAAAGAGAGAACGAGAGAATTAGAGAGAGCATACTTAAATTCACACAGGACACTGGATAAGACAGGAGAAGTACTCCAGGTATAACCAACTAACCCCAGCCCCCCGACACATAAACTACTGCAGCATAAATACTGGAGGCTGAGACAGGAGCGGTCCGGAGACACTGTGGCCCCATCCGAAGAAACCCCGGACAGGGCCAAACAGGAAGGATATAACCCCACCCACTCCGCCAAAGCACAGCCCCCGCACCACTAGAGGGATATCCCCAACCACCAACTTACAATCCTGAGACAAGGCCGAGTATAGCCCACAGAGGTCTCCACCACAGCACAAACCAAGGGGGCGCCAACCCAGACAGGAAGATCACGTCAGTAACTCAACCCACTCAAGTGACGCACCCCTCCCAGGGACGGCATGAAAGAGCACCAGCAAGCCAGTGACTCAGCCCCTGCAACAGGGTTAGAGGCAGAGAACCCCAGTGGAGAGGGGAACCGGCCCGGCAGAGACAGCAAGGGCTGTTCGTTGCTCCAGCCTTTCCGTTCACCTTCACACTCCTGGGCCAGACTACACTCAATCATATGACCTACTGAAGAGATAAGTCTTCAGTAAAGACTTAAAGGTTGAGACCGAGTCTGCGTCTCTCACATGGGTAGGCAGACTGTTCCATAAAAATGGAGATCTATAGGAGAAAGCCCTGCCTCCCGCTGTTTGCTTAGAAATTCTAGGGACAATTAGGAGGCCTGCGTCTTGTGACCGTAGCGTACGTATTGGTATGTACGGCAGGACCAACTCGGAAAGATAGGTAGGAGCAAGCCCATGTAACGCTTTATAGGTTAACAGTAAAACCTTGAAATCAGCCCTTGCCTTAACAGGAAGCCAGTGTAGGGAAGCTAGCACTGGAGTAATATGATCAAATTTCTTGGTTCTAGTCAGGATTCTAGCAGCCGTATTTAGCACTAACTGAAGTTTATTTAGTGCTTTATCCGGGTAGCCGGAAAATAGAGCATTGCAGTAGTCTAATCTAGAAGTAACAAATGCATGGATTAATTTTTCTGCATCATTTTTGGACAGAAAATTTCTGATTTTTGCAATGTTACGTAGATGGAAAAAAGCTGTCCTTGAAACAGTCTTGATATGTTCGTCAAAAGAGAGATCAGGGTCAAGAGTAACGCCTAGGTCCTTCACAGTTTTATTTGAGACGACTTTACAACCATCAAGATGAATTGTCAGATTTAACAGAAGATCTCTTTGTTTCTTGGGACCTAGTACAAGCATCTCTGTTTTGTCCGAGTTTAAAAGTAAAAAAGTTTTCAGCCATCCACTTCCTTATGTCTGAAACACAGGCTTCTAGCGAGGGGCAATTTTGGGGCTTCACCATGCTTCATTGAAATGTACAGCTGTGTGTCATCCGCATAGCAGTGAAAGTTAACATTATGTTTTCGAATAACATCCCCAAGAGGTAAAATATATAGTGAAAACAATAGTGGTCCTAAAACGGAACCTTGAGGAACACCGAAATGTACAGTTGATTTGTCGGAGGACAGACCATTCACAGAGACAAACTGATATCTTTCCGACAGGTAGGATCTAAACCAGGCCAGAACTTGTCCGTGTAGACCAATTTGGGTTTCCAGTCTCTCCAAAAGAATGTGGTGATCGATGGTGTCAAAGGCAGCACTAAGGTCTAGTAGCACGAGGACAGATGCAGAGCCTCGGTCTGACGCCATTAAAAGGTCATTTACCACCTTCACAAGTGCAGTCTCAGTGCTATGATGGGGTCTAAAACCAGACTGAAGCATTTCGTATACATTGTTTGTCTTCAGAAAGGCAGTGAGTTGCTGCGCAACAGCTTTTTCAAAAATTTTTGAGAGGAATGGAAGATTCGATATAGGCCGATAGTTTTTTATATTTTCCGGGTCAAGGTTTGGCTTTTTCAAGAGAGGCTTTATCACTGCCACTTTTAGTGAGTTTGGTACACATCCGGTGGATAGAGAGCTGTTTATTATGTTCAACATAGGAGGGCCAAGCACAGGAAGCAGCTCCTTCAGCAGTTTAGTAGGAATAGGATCCAGTATGCAGCTTGAAGGTTTAGAGGCCATGATTATTTTCATCATTGTGTCAAGAGATATAGTACTAAAACACTTAAGTGTCTCTCCCGATCCCAGGCCCTCGCAGAGCTGTGCAGATCCAGGACAGCTAAGCCCTGGAGGAATACGCAGATTCAAAGAGGAGTCCGTAATTTGCTTTCTAATGGTCATGATCTTTTCCTCAAAGAAGTTCATGAATTTATCACTGCTGAAGTGAAAACCATCCTCTCTTGGGGAATGCTGCTTTTTAGTTAGCTTTGCAACAGTATCAAAAAGAAATTTTGGATTGTTCTTATTTTCCTCGATTAATTTGGAAAAGTAGGATGATCGAGCAGCAGTGAGGGCTCTTCGGTACTGCACGGTACTGTCTTTCCAAGCTAGTCGGAAGACTTCCAGTTTGGTGTGGCGCCATTTCCGTTCCAATTTCCTGGAAGCTTGCTTCAAAGCTCGGGTATTTTCTGTATACCAGGGAGCTAGTTTCTTATGACAAATGTTTTTCGTTTTTAGGGGTGCAACTGCATCTAGGGTATTGCGCAAGGTTAAATTGAGTTCCTCAGTTAAGTGGTTAACTGATTTTTGTCCTCTGACGTCCTTGGGTAGGCAGAAGGAGTCTGGAAGGGCATCAATGAATTTTTGTGTTGTCTGAGAATTTATAGCACGACTTTTGATGCTCCTTGGTTGGGGTCTGAGCAGATTATTTGTTGCGATTGCAAACGTAATAAAATGGTGGTCCGATAGTCCAGGATTTTGTGGAAAAACATTAAGATCTACAACATTTATTCCATGGGACAAAACTAGGTCCAGAGTATGACTGTGGCAGTGAGTAGGTCCAGAGACATGTTGGACAAAACCCACTGAGTCGATAATGGCTCCGAAAGACTTTTGGAGTGGGTCTGTGGACTTCTCCATGTGAATATTAAAATCACCAAAAATTAGAATATGATCTGCTATGACTACAAGGTCTGATAGGAATTCAGGAAACTCAGAGAGGAACGCTGTATATGGCCCAGGAGGCCTGTAAACAGTAGCTATAAAAAGTGATTGAGTAGGCTGCATAGATTTCATGACTAGAAGCTCGAAAGATGAAAACGTCATTTTTTTTTTTTGTAAATTGAAATTTGCTATCGTAAATGTTAGCAACACCTCCGCCTTTGCGGGATGCACGGGGAATATGGTCACTAGTGTAACCAGGAGGTGAGGCCTCATTTAACACAGCAAATTCATCAGGCTTAAGCCATGTTTCAGTCAGGCCAATCACATCAAGATTATGATCAGTGATTAGTTCATTGACTATGACTGCCTTTGAAGTGAGGGATCTAACATTAAGTAACCCTATTTTGAGATGTGAGGTATCACGATCTCTTTCAATAATGGCAGGAATGGAGGAGGTCTTTATCCTAATAAGATTGCTAGGGTGAACACCACCATGTTTAGTTTTGCCCAACCTAGGTCGAGGCACAGACACAGTCTCAATGGGTATGGCTGAGCTGACTACACTGACTATGCTATTGGCAGACTCCACTAAGCTGGCAGGTTGGCTAACAGCCTGCTGCCTGGCCTGCACCCTATTTCACTGTGGGGCTAGAGGAGTTAGAGCCCTATCTATGTTGGTAGATAAGAGGAGAGCACCCCTCCAGTTAGGATGGAGTCCGTCACTCCTCAGCAGGTCAGGCTTGATCCTGTTTGTGGGTGAGTCCCAGAAAGAGGGCCAATTATCCACAAATGTTATCTTTTGGGAGGGGCAGAAAACAGTTTTCAACCAGCGATTGAGTGCTGAGACTCTGCTGTAGAGCTCGTCACTTCCCCTAACTGGGAGGGGGGCCAGAGACAATTACTCGATGCCGACACATCTTTCTAGCTGATTTACACGCTGAAGCTATGTTGCACTTGGTGACCTCTGACTGTTTCATCCTAACATCGTTGGTGCCGACG
Organism: Coregonus clupeaformis; assembly: GCF_020615455.1. Classification (NCBI taxonomy): domain Eukaryota; kingdom Metazoa; phylum Chordata; class Actinopteri; order Salmoniformes; family Salmonidae; genus Coregonus; species Coregonus clupeaformis. Next base: position 55,449,834 of record NC_059208.1, on the reverse strand, counting down.
TGGATAACAATATCTCTATACTCTCTACACTCGCCAGTTTTAGCTTTAGCCAGCACCATCTTTAGATTAGCCTTAACGTCGGTAGCCCTGCCCCCTGGTAAACAGTGTATGATCGCTGGGTGATTCGTTTTAAGTCTAATACTGCGGGTAATGGAGTCGCCAATGACTAGGGTTTTCAATTTGTCAGAGCTAATGGTGGGAGCCTTCGAGTCTCAGACCCCGTAACGGGAGGAGTAGAGACTAGAGAAGACTCAGACTCAGACTCCGACTCGCTACATAATGGGGAAAACCGGTTGAAGGTTTCTGTCGGCTGAATGAGCGACACCGGTTGAGCATTCCAACAGTATTTCCCTCCAGAAGCCATGAGAAAGTTGTCCGGCTGCGGGGACTGTGCGGGGGGATTTATACTAACATTACTGTCTGTACTTACTGGTGGCACAGACGCTGTTTCTTCCTTTCCTACACTGATATTACCCTTGCCTAACGATTGCGTCTGAAGCTGGGCTTGTAGCACAGCTATTCTCGCCGTAAGGCGAGAATTCTCCTGTATATTATGAGTACAGCGACTGCAATTAGAAGACATCATGTTAATGTTACTACTTAGCTTCGGCTGTTGAAGATGTTGATGAACCATGTCCAGATAAAGCGTCCGGAGTGAAAAAAGTTGAATAAGGGAAAAAAGTTGCGATGGAAAAAGGAAAATAACGTAAAGTTGGCAGCTAAAACGCACAGGAAAAAGACTCTTCTGACTCTTCTGTCTCGGGATAAACGTCCGGGGTGAAAAAGTTTAACGAAAAAAGATGAGTGAGGACAAAACTAAAAAGTTGGTAAATTTGTTGAACACAGAGATTGATTAAACGTTTATTAAAAGTAAAACGTGAATAGATTGACTGTTTTACGCTGTCATTAATATCTCGAGGCTCAGAGACTTATTGGTTTAATAAATTATTCCTGATAAACTGGATAAATATATGTTTCGTAACAAAAATAATTACCTCCGCCATTAAAACAGACCCCCACTTTTGTCCACTGAAATATAACACCACCTGTTTCCCTGATCATCCCAATAACTTTGTTTGTTAACTCTAGACTATATTTATTTTTTATACTTTTTTTAAACAAGTTATTTTTTTCATTTCACTTCACCAATTTGTCCTATTTTGTGTATGTCCATTACATGAAATCCAAATAAAAATCCATTTAAATTACAGGTTGTAATGCAACAAAATAGGAAAAACGCCAAGGGGGATGAAAACTTTTGCAAAGCACTGGATTCCCTATGTAGTGCATTTCTTTTGACCAGGGCTCTGTAAATTGTGTTACATCAAGAGGAAGAATCAAGAAACAGTGCCAAATAAAGCCAATATGAAGCATTCAACATAATGCTAAGACCAGAACTGAGAATCAGAGTAATCTATTTTATCAGATATGTATTCCTCAACAACAAGAATACAAAATTGATTTAGATTACATAAATTGTTTCTCAAGCTCTTGAATGCCAACTAACTCAATCATATGAAATGCATTACTAGTAAATTGTTCATTGTGTGGATGCATACTAACCCAGAGAGGGTTAGATCAATTACATCAGCATTACACAACAAAAATCATATTTAACGCCTAACGAAAATCTCACGCTTTGAACTAAACAAAACAATAAGCCTGGACCAAGATGCAATCTTTCATTACCAATATGACCAATTACAGGGTTCATTTTACACGACATTTGCAGCTATTCATTGTTTACTCACCGTGACAACATGTTTTGTAAAGGTCTATGTGGGAAACACAAGAGCAGAAATACAAAGCAGGTAACACACAGGGTTTTAGACTTCCTTAAGCTTGACTGGGCATCGCTATATGTTTTATACCCTCTCTTCCTCCCATATTGGGAAGGGGCAGGACTTGTGGGATAACCCCAGCCCCTACCAATGGAGCTCAGCTACTCCCTAGCTAGGTTCCTTTCCTTACAGGTGAACATACTACTAAAACACATTAACATTATAGTGATAGTATTATTTATTTATTTTTTACAGGAATAAAAAAATCAGTAATTCCAATATGAATATTCAATGTTTTCTCCTCCTCTCCCCTCCCCACCTCTCCCCTCCTCTCCTCTCCCCTCCCCACCTCTCCTCCTCTCCCCTCCCCTCCCCTCTGGGATCATGGGTTAGGCTACTTGATGTTGGTAATGCTTTCTGCTCTGTTCCCATTAGTTGTGCTATGTTTCAAGGCCCAAGAAGATCTTCGATTTGAATAGAGGAGTTAAACTTGCTATGATACTTTTTTCCAGAAAATATAGCTTACTACCAGCCAACAGAAAGAAAACTCGAAGCCCTTTCATACAATTCTCCCAGATTTGCCATGGTCAGTGGATAGTCATGAAAAACAACTTACCATATTTTATTTATTCCCATTAAACTAACTACCTACAGTATATTAGTTATTACTCCGCTGTTTAGTCTCTCTGTTTGCCAACTAGAATAGTACATTAAACCCAATGGTGTCCAGAGAGCCACTGTTAATTCAGCCCCCTTCTCCAGTATTGGGTGATTGCATTCCTGCTGAGCTTGCCAATTCGCATCAGCCCCAGCCCAGGTCAGCGCCAGCCGATTGACTGTTTTACGCTGTCATTAATATCTCGAGGCTCAGAGACTTATTGGTTTAATAAATTATTCCTGATAAACTGGATAAATATATGTTTCATAACAAAAATAATTACCTCCGCCATTAAAACAGACCCCCACTTTTGTCCACTGAAATATAAGACCACCTGTTTCCCTGATCAACCCAATAACTTTGTTTGTTAACTCTAGACTTCAGTGGCACAGAGAAACTTCAACCGTATACATTGATTCATATATTTTTGTATATAAGTTTTTAAATAAATCGCCCTGCTACTTGAATTGTTGATTTAGCAACAACCGTGACTTGACTTTTGCTAATTCAAGTCAATTTGGGACATTTTCAATGTAGTACACATGTAGTTCTAGTAGCCAGTTCTTATGTTCCAGTTGTTCAGTAGCCAACTGAACAGAACCAGCACCATGGCCTAATTCCCTTTAGAATGTTTGGGACTGACTGGAACTCGCAGGAAGTGTGTCTGCAGGAGATGCGACACTTCCTCCCTTTCGATATCAAAATAACAGGGTTGATGGGGAGGACATATAGAAAGGCTGCTTTATTATAGTGTTATGGACCCTGTCAGCCTTTTGCCAAGATTCCTCTTAGCTAGATCCATGTCCCACCTCCCCCCCCACCACCTCATGTGACTGCTAGGCTCCTTGGGCTGAGACAATAGGTTCCTGTTGTGAGCTGAAAGTGGCCTGACTGGCTGGTGGATTGATCCAGCATTGCCCTCAAAGGTGGACCAGTGCAGATGTAGTCTGTCTTTACAGGCGTAGTCTTTCTCTGGGGGTAACTGATGATGGAACATTGACTTGCCACTCAGACTCAGGCCCAGTGGAAATGTCAGACAGGGACTATGGGATCTAGACTGGATCGCTGTTGGGTTAACAGAAGTGGAAATGTCAGACAGGGACTATGGGATCTAGACTGGATCGCTGTTGGATTAACAGAAGTGGAAATGTCAGACAGGGACTATGGGATCTAGACTGGATCGCTGTTGGATTAACAGAAGTGGAAATGTCAGACAGGGACTATGGGATCTAGACTGGATTGGGTTAACAGAAGCTCGTTGGTAGAGCAAGTTAGTGATTGTGCAAACCCTGAATATTAATCTTCAGTGTAATGACTTTGTAGTAAAGCATGGGCGATGAAGAAGCTAAAAAAAGACACTATTGTAGGCTGTGAAATATCAGAGACAATTTATTCATTTGTCAAAGCATCCTTAAAACATCTTGCCTAAGTTTGCTGTAGACAGTGTCATTTCAGTAGTCCTGAAGTACATTTAGAATTTTAACTGAGAAGGCATTTGTGTATTTGTGTAATTTTGATTAATAGTTATTCAAGTTAATAACTTGCTTGTAACTCATTTTCAATTTAGAACCCTCACACATACGCAGACTATGCTTGCACGCACATGCATGCACAAACACACACACACACACACACACACACACACACACACACACACACACACACACACACACACACACACACACACTTCCTTCTCGTGTTATAATGCCATGCCATCTCAAGTTGATCTCAAATCCTGTTAATGCTTTTTGTCCTGATTCTCTGATCCTCCTTAAGAAGTCATTCTCTGTAGTAATGGGATATGATGAGATATTTTTTTAAATGACTGGAGGTGGAGTGGAGTTGCTCTCTCTTGGTCATATGTCAGTCTGTAATTAATCTCTATGGGAGGAATCAAATTAAAATCAAATCAAACTTTAGTTAAAGTGCAGTAAAGCATTAAAATGAAGTAGATACAGATAAACAGAAAGCGATAAAATAGATTAATAAAATATGTCTAAAATAATACAAAGAGCAGCAAGGGACAAACTGAACTCAAACACTCCCACGGTAGTTGTGTCTCACACTTTCCTTTTCAGATAATCTTAGTAGAATCATCCCACAACAGTCTGACCATATCGTCTCTAGGTTGCAGACTCTCTAACATTGTTCATATACAGTGCCTTCGGAAAGTATTCAGACCCCTTGACTTTTTCCACATTTTGTTACATTACAGCCTTATTCTAAAATCGATTGAATTGTTTTTTTTCCTCTACACACAATACCCCATTATGACAAAGCAAAAACAGGTTTTAGACAATTTTGCTATTTTATTATAAATATAAAACTAAAATATCACATTTACGTAAGTATTCAGACCCTTTACTCAGTACTTTGTTTACGCACCTTTGGCAGCGATTATAGCCTCAAGTCTTCTTGGGTATGACGTTACAAGCTTGGCACACCTGTATTTGGGGAGTTTCTCCCATTCTTCTCTGCAGATCCTCTCAAGCTCTGTCAGGTTGGATAGGGAGCGTCGCTGCACAGCTATTTTCAGTTTTCTCCAGAAATGTTCGATCGGGTTCAAGTTTGGGCTCTGGCTGGGCCACTCAAGGACATTCAGAGACTTGTCCCGAAGCCACTCCTGCATTGTCTTGGCTGTGTGCTTAGGGTCGTTGTCGTGTTGGAAGACGAACCTTCACCCCAGTCTGAGGTCCTGAGCGCTCTGGAGCAGGTTTTCATCTTTCCCTCGATCCTGACTAGTCTCCCAGTCCCTGCCTCTGAAAAACATTCCCACAGCATCTCTGGAGAGACCTGAAAATAGCTGTGCAGTGATGCTCCCTATCCAACCTGACAGAGCTTGAGAGGATCTGCAGAGAAGAATGGCAGAAACTCCCCAAATACAGGTGTGCCAAGCTTGTAGCATCATACCCAAGAAGACTTGAGGCTGTAATCGCTGCCAAAGGTGCTTCAACAAAGTACTGCGTAAAGGGTCTGAATACTTATGTAAAGGTGATATTTCAGCTGTTTATTTTTTATTATTTTTTATAAAAACCAGTTTTTGCTTTGTCATTATGGGGTATTGTATGTAGATTGATGAGGAATAAGGCTGTAACGAAGGGGGTCTGAATACCTTCCGAATGTACTGTATTTAAAACGTAAGCTATTTCATCTAACATATCCAGGGAATGCATGATTTATATGTTTGATGTGCAACCTGTCAAAATAGGATCCAGAATTATCAAATATATTTTGGGCTCCAGAGAATTTGCAGACATGTTTGTGCGTATTGGCCTATACAGACTATAGGCCATTATTCACCACCTGAGGAAGTGGGAACTCAAAACACTTAGCTAGATTGCTAACTCTAAATATTATATTATTGCTAGATAGCCATGTAGGCTAATAGATTAATCAATCAGTAAATCTAGGCTAACATACTTCACAAACTTTCCAGTGCTAGGCCTGGGCTGTTTGATGTTCAACAAGATCTCACGGTTTTACCAATTTGACATCAGATTCTGATGTTTATCCACGTTTCTCCAAACTTCAAATATCGAAGTATTTTTTGACACCCTGGGTTGCTCTTGCTGCTCTGTATCGTTCCATTTCTCCTTGTGCACAGTGGGAAGAGGGAGTGAGAGGCTCTCTCACACAGCAGCAGCTATCAGCAAAACAGAGAGAGGCAGATAGGCTACTTTCAAAGCAGGTATCAACATAATGCATAGGATATTACTGTTGATCAAATAATGGTTTTAGAGCAATCTACAGGAACGTTGTGTAGCAAAATCACCTAAAATTACCTACGTAGGCAAAATGCTTCGGTAAGAGGAAGACAATGTCGTTGTTGGTTTATCGTCCCAGCTCTATTGTATACCTCTTCTCCTGTCACCTGTAGACACCGTTAAAGAGAATCTCTGTTGACAGGGACTTCCAGTGCCTAAAATGTGATCACTTTTACTTTTGAATGTACCCTACTGACGGACAGATTTGTAAGGCAAGTAATCCACATTTATTGGATAATTTTCAGATAAAAGGTAGCACTTTTTTCACCGATATCATACCTTCCATCAGGTAGCAGGTGTTTAAAACCTCTTACACCTCAAATTAAAGTATAACATTACTGCAGGCTCTTCCGCCTCCCTCAACTCTTTGGGAGAGTAGCCTAGGGGTTAGCTGCTGATATATACGGGAGGAGGGGGTTGTGGGAGGGGTCAAGCTTCAGTGGCCACCCCCATTTGGACGGGCCAGCGCCACCACTCTCTGCTCCATCAACCAGCCCTCCACTCAGGTTAGAGGTGACCAGCCAATCACACGGAGGGAAATGAGTAGCCTTCTACTTCGTCTTCTGGCAGGGCACAGACCCTTTGTTCTGAGCTGTTTGGAGCCTTTTGTCTTTGGTTCACTTCCCCTCTCCTCCTCTTCCTCTCCTCCGTTTCCTTCTCCTCCTCTTCCTCCTCCTCTTCCTCCGTCTCCATTCAGCCTGGGTCCTGTCTGGACCACCAGGTTTGGTTTATTTGTAATGTGAGAAGACCCCCAGGCTTCAGGGGCCCGTTAGAGGAGCCACGGGAATACCTAAGCCCCTCTAAGCAGCTCTTTTGGGGTTGGGTCAAGCAATCTAGTTCACTGGATGACTTAAAAACCCTAACATTGAAAAAAGTATATCTTCTCCCCTCATCTGTCTCTCTGTCTGCCTTCTCTTAAAGGTTGACCTCAGTTAAGGTCGGGTGGATATTCCCTTTCTATATTAAATCTGTTTGAAATCTGCTCTGGTCCAATGGGACACAAACTGCTCCATTGTGAGAAAGTGTAATTTGATGTCAAGCTCTTCCTGGTTGCACTGTGCCTCATAATTATGTTAAAGAGAAACTCTCATAATCATAAATAATAATAATAATAAATTGTTATGGCCTTAAGTTTTGAAGTTAAGTTTGTGATTATCTCATTAAATGTTCAGAGGAGACTCATGTAGAAACCTACTTTAGGGAGAGTGTCATGAATGAAGGGTCACAGTTGAGCCCATTCAACCATCTTCCACAGGGGGGACAGACATGTCACACAATCAGCTTCTACATACCAGAATGTGTTCATGTGTTAACCCCCCCCCACCCCACCCCAAAAAAAGTATGTACTCAACAGTAAATAGTATTGTTCCAGATGGCTTTCTTTGCAGTGTTGTTTTCTCTTCATGTAGGACACCTGTGAACTGCACAAAAGCCTTACGAGTGCTATGCCCATTGCCCATTTAGATGATATTTTAAAAACAGGATGCATTGATTTTCTGTGTGCTGGCTTGCCTGCTCTCGCTCTGAGAAATGTGTCTTAGGACAAGGCCAAGGAATGAAAGAAACAAGCAATCCCAATGACATGCTTTCTTATAGGACAAAAGCCACAATGACAACACTGATTTGATTGAAAGGAAAGAAGGCCAAGGCATTATCAATACCGGGAAATACTCATCCATCCGGAATGATGGAATGTGGTATCTCAAGATACCGTTTTAGGAGAAATTCAGCGTTGTTATAGTGTTACAAGGTCTGATAGGGTTATCTACTGCGTTGGTTACTGGTGTGGTATGTTATCCAGACCCTGGATTTAGGACTTTGTACGCTACTTCGACATGGCTATTGAACTTGACGTGTGTCTGTATTTCAATTGTCAATGTATCACATTCTAGTAACTCCATTGATTATTATTCTGACATTATATTTTGTTAGTTCATTATATTATCATATTATTTATAGTTGATATTATTGTAATGCCCTTGTAGTCCATGACTAGGCTTCTTACTTGCTTCTCGTTTCATCAGCACACTAGCGTTAGCAGAATGACTGGAAGTCTATGGGTATCATAACGCTAGTTAGCATTGGCTCACAAAACTACCTCTAACTTCCTTCATACTGGACACAGAGACATCAGCACATCCAGCACAAACTCACACATAATAGTTTTTATACCCCAAAAAACCTGCCAAATAAAACTTCTCTGACAACTCAATCTTTATTAGATTTTCCCCTTGTGTGCATACAGTATTGAAATGAAATTCTCATTATGTCTACACATTTGTTATCTTACCTTTTTTCCAACCAATGTAGATTATACCTAATCAAAGACATTGTATGCACACTTGATTTTGTATAAAGGACCTTATGTTTCTCATAACTTAAAAATGAATGTTGAATTGAGTCAGTTGGAATTATTTTTCAAATGTAGCAGCCGTTATCGGTTAGAAGGACAAAATGCCAATTGAGCTTTCTGTCAAGGACTGAGACAGCAATGCATCATATGAAAGCAAGAGAAAAACAGTAGAAACCCACAACTTGCAGAAACCTAGCAAACCTACAATGACTGAATGCTATCTTAAAGGTACAATGCTAATGTTTTTATCTCAATATCAAATCATTTCTGGTTAACAATTAAGTACCTTACTGTGATTGTTTTCGATTAAAATTGTCAAAAAGAAACAAAAATAGCTTCTTAGCAAAGAGCAATTTCTCAAGCAATACTTTTTCTACACTCTTAGAAAGAAAAGGTGCTATCTGGAACCTAAAAGGGTTCTTCGGCTGTCCCCATAGGAGAACCCTTTGAAGAACCCTTTTTGGTTCCAGGTAGAACCCTTTTGATTCCAGGTAGAACCCCTTTGGGTTCCATTTAGGACCCTTTCCACATATGTTTCTACATGGAACCCAAAACGGTTCAACGTGGAACCAAAAAGGGTTCTCCCTGGAACCAAAATGTTATCCTATGGGGACAGCCGAAGAACCCTTTTGTAACCCATTTTTCTAAGAGTGTAGGACTGTCTGGGAGTGGCCTGAGTGGGGAGGGGGAAAACTGAAAAATATTAAGTAATTTACCGCCTGGTGATGTCCCCAGGCAGGCCAAATCGCCATCCCACAAAAATAGGCTGAAATTTCAGGCGACGTTATCATTTTCACAATTTCACAGTATATTATTCCAACCTCATAGTGTGGAAATACACTGAGTATACAAAACATTAAGAACATCCGCTATTTCCATGACATAGACTGACCAGGTGAATTCAGGTGAAAGCTATGATCCCTTATTGATGTCACTTGCTAAATCCACTTCAATCAGTGTAGATGACAGGGAGGAGATAGGTTTAAGAAGGATTGTTAAGCCTTGAGACAATCGAGACATGGATTGTATATGTGTGCCATTCAGAGGGTGAATGGGCAAGACAAATTATTTAAGTGCCTTTGAACGGGGTATGGGAGTAGGTGTCAGTCGCACCGGTTTGTGTCAAGAACTGCAACGCTGCTGGGTTTTTTATGCTCAACAGTTTCTCGTGTGTAACAAGAATGGTCCACCACCCAAAGGACATCCAGCCGCCAACTTGACACTACTGTGGGAAGCCTGGGCCAACATGGGCCAGCATCCCTGTGGAACGCTTTCAACACCTTGTAGAGTCCATGCCCCAACTAATTTAGGTTGTTCTGAGGGCAAAAGGGAGGGGGGTGGGGGGGTTCCTAATATTTGATATACTCTGTGTATATATAAAACACAGTCATTTCACGTTTTTGACAGCACTGGGCCAGCTGGTTTTCTCAAGGGCATTGTAAGGGAACATAGTGACCATTTTATCAACATGCTAGTTGATAAGACAGGGGTGTGACTTGTATAATGATGATGTCACAACTTAAATAAACTGTCTTTAACAAAAATTAAGTTTGATTCTCCATGATCAAATATTAAACTATCTTTGAGATTGTTGAGAATAATTCATTTGTTCAATGTGTGGAAAATGCTGGATACAAGGATAAGGCGAACAAGTTCTATATTTTAAAATGTTTACTAAACAAACATGCATATGGGGAAACAGACAAGTTCCTTGGAAGGTTTGTACCAATCTGACAACAATTCAAGGACAAAACCGTCATTATATACTCATCCTATCACTGTTTGCTCTCCAAGTGCCTAGGCCCTGGTCAAAACATTTAGTCAATGTTGTCCCACCTCTGTGTCAGAGTAGACCGCATATTAGATATATCTGTCACTTGAAACCACCTATAGCTGAATTACAGCCATTGGCCTTTGACCTCAGGAGGGTCACCTAGGATACATTGGGAAGATCTCAATTGCATACTCCTCGCGTCCTCTCTCCTCGTTTCCTTCGCAAAACCCATTGAATGAGAAAGCCAGAGGTCCCTCCCCTCTGACCTTTTCCTCCAATGGGTTTTGAGAAGAAGACTCCTGACCTAAGAGAGGTTAACCAGATTTAAGGGGCACCAGGAATTTAGACTCCAACATTCCATACTTTTCTTTTAGTGGATTGATAGACAAGTCTCTTTTATCCATCACTCTAACAGGGCACATCAGGCAGTGGGAGAACAAACAGTCTTCCATGAACCAAAACTCCTTCCCCAGGAAATGACTAGAGGAAGGTAAATGCACTGAACAGGCATAACATTCTTTGTATATTAGAAGGGGAAATCTTGAATAGCATAAACAATCAATAAACAACCATAAACAAAAAACACGTGTTACCTGTCAATCGTTCTTATCTTAAGTATTATAACTTTGATTATCATATGTGATTATATTGATTAAATGCAACATAATAAGTACCTTAAAACAAAGAGATCGAGAAATCCAAATAAACTCAAACTAAGGCAGTGAACTGTGTGAAGTCTACTTGATTATAAAACACCTGATTGTACACCATAAAACCCATAATAAACCTGTCTGTACAACCCTGACGGAGCCCGTGGCCGCCTTCTGAAGGGGGAGAGGCTTAGCCCTGGAGTCAGGTTGTGCAGAGTTGTAAAAATCAACATTACATCAATTATTCTTTATTGAACATCTCACGCATCATGTACTCATTATCATTGGAATTGGATACATTTCTTGGCAGTATTGCAGCTACACATTTCTTCTCATACATTCTAATTCTGTATTTTACTGCTAGCATTGATTTCACCAATCAGACCCTTATATTATATAAACACTAGAGAGGATCTCAATATCAGGAAGTCAAAAAACAATGTACACCAAAACAGTAGAATAATTACATTGTATCCCCGTAGACACCTTCACCATTTTGAGGGGCAAGAGAGGGTTAAGAAACTTAAGATCACAATGTTTGACATACGTTTTTTCTTGACGTTGTTTGTTATCATGAATCCATGTACTGTCCTCATTATTATTATCCCCCTTTACTGTCCCCCTTACTGTCCCCTTTACTGTTGTCATTACTGTCCTCCTTACTGTCCCCTTTACTGTTGTCATTACTGTCCTCCTTACTGTCCCCTTTACTGTCCCCCTTACTGTCCCCTTTACTGTTGTCATTACTGTCCTCCTTACTGTCCCCTTTACTGTCCCCCTTACTGTCCCCCTTACTGTCCCCTTTACTATCCCCTTTACTGTTGTCATTGCTGTCCCCCTTACTGTCCCCCTTACTGTCCCTTTACTGTTGTCATTACTGATATCCGCCTCCTAACTGTCCCCCTGACTGCCCACCTTACTTTCCCTTATCTTTCACCTTACCGTCCCCCTTATCGTCCTCTTTACCGTCCCCCTTACCGTCCCCCTTACTGTCCTCCTTACTGTCCTTTTTACTGTCCTCCTTGCTGTCCTCCTTACTGTCCCCCTTACTGTCCTCCTTGCTGTCCTTTTTACTGTCCTCCTTACTGTCCCCTTTACTGTCCCCCTTACTGTCACCCTTACTGTCCCCCTTACTGTCACCCCTTACTGTCCCCCTTACTGTCCCCCTTACTGTCCTCCTTACTGTCCTTTTTACTGTCCTCCTTACTGTCCCCTTTACTGTCCCCCTTACTGTCCCCCTTACTGTCCTCCTTACTGTCCCCCTTACTGTCCTCCTTACTGTCCTTTTTACTGTCCTCCTTACTGTCCTCCTTACTGTCCCCCTTACTGTCCCCCTTACTGTCCTCCTTACTGTCCTTTTTACTGTCCTCCTTACTGTCCTCCTTACTGTCCCCCTTACTGTCCCCCTTACTGTCCTCCTTACTGTCCTTTTTACTGTCCTCCTTACTGTCCCCTTTACTGTCCCCCTTACTGTCCCCCTTACTGTCCTCCTTACTGTCCCCCTTACTGTCCTCCTTACTGTCCTTTTTACTGTCCTCCTTACTGTCCTCCTTACTGTCCCCCTTACTGTCCTCCTTACTGTCCTTTTTACTGTCCTTTTTACTGTCCTCCTTACTGTCCTCCTTACTGTCCCCCTTACTGTCCTCCTTACTGTCCTCCTTACTGTCCCCCTTACTGTCCTCCTTACTGTCCCCCTTACTGTCCTCCTTACTGTCCTTTTTACTGTCCTCCTTGCTGTCCTTTTTACTGTCCTCCTTACTGTCCCCTTTACTGTCCCCCTTACTGTCCCCCTTACTGTCACCCTTACTGTCCCCTTTACTGTCCCCTTTACTGTCCCCCTTACTGTCCCCCTTACTGTCCCCCTTACTGTCCTCCTTACTGTCCTTTTTACTGTCCTCCTTACTGTCCCCTTTACTGTCCCCCTTACTGTCCCCCTTACTGTCCTCCTTACTGTCCCCCTTACTGTCCTCCTTACTGTCCTTTTTACTGTCCTCCTTACTGTCCTCCTTACTGTCCCCCTTACTGTCCTCCTTACTGTCCCCCTTACTGTCCTCCTTACTGTCCCCCTTACTGTCCTCCTTGCTGTCCTTTTTACTGTCCTCCTTACTGTCCCCCTTACTGTCCCCCTTACTGTCCTCCTTACTGTCCCCCTTACTGTCCTCCTTACTGTCCTTTTTACTGTCCTCCTTGCTGTCCTTTTTACTGTCCTCCTTACTGTCCCCTTTACTGTCCCCCTTACTGTCCTCCTTACTGTCCCCCTTACTGTCCTCCTTACTGTCCTTTTTACTGTCCTCCTTACTGTCCTCCTTACTGTCCCCCTTACTGTCCTCCTTACTGTCCCCCTTACTGTCCTCCTTACTGTCCTTTTTACTGTCCTCCTTGCTGTCCTCCTTACTGTCCCCTTTACTGTCCCCCTTACTGTCCCCCTTACTGTCACCCTTACTGTCCCCCTTACTGTCCCCTTTACTGTCCCCCTTACTGTCCCCCTTACTGTCCCCCTTACTGTCGCACACCTCCGACGAATCCTGTGTACAGGGCTCCATACAGTGCTCCATATAGGGCTGCATACATTCCTCCCAACATGCCTCCATACAGGGCACCCAACAACCTTGGGTCCTTACATGGCTGCTTTCCTCAATGCAGTCTTCAGTACAGCACAGCATGCAGAACTTGCCTGTGAGAAAATATTCTACTGCATTAAATTGATATAAAAAATGCCACGCTTCCTCATTACTAATCATAATAACTACGCCCTGCATTCTTATGATTTTGACCTTTGGCCTTAACCCTTATCTTTGATGTTTGACCTTTGTGTATTTTACTCCTAGGCTTCACCTGGGGCATCGGGGGCGTCAGGACTTCCTGTGGTTTCCACGCTTGTATCTCCATCTGGAAGACAAGGACAGGTGAGTTTGATGCTGTCATTGATATCACCACAACTGTAATTATCAGGAAATCCCCAGTAGTCAGTGTGTTTCATTTCCATTCAAATGAATTGGTGACTTACTGCTTGTGTGAGCGGACGTATCACTGCTTCTGACATCTGATAAATGAAGAACAAAACATTGGATGAGTTGGAGTTAGATGTCTGGCCATTTAACTTGTTTTAGCCATGGACTCTTGGTCTGGATAAGATCAATATTACCATTATATTTTTTCTTGGTAAACGGTTTTGATTGGGCTTACCGTTTTTCAAATACTGTATTCCTCTGAGACATCTGATGTAGTTTAAAGTGGATCTTATTGAATGTGTGTTTGAAGAAAGCATTAAGTAAACAATGTTTTATGGCATAACGAAATTTGGGGAATTGGGGAACCTGTTTTTTTGAAAGCCTTGCGAAAGTATTCACCCCCCTTGGCATTTTTCCTGTTTTGTTGCCGTACAACCTGGAATTAAAATGTTTTTTTGGGGGGGGGTTTGCATTATTTGATTTACACAACATGCCTACCACTTTGAAGATGCAAAACAAGAAATAAGACAAAAAAACGGAAAACTTGAGCGTGAATAACTATTCACCCCCCCAAAGTCAATACATTGTAGAGCCACCTTTTGCAGCAATTACAGCTGCAAGTCTCTTGGGGTATGTCTCTATAAGCTTGGCACATCTAGCCACTGGGATTTCTGCCCATTCAAGGCTAAACTGCTCCAGCTCCTTCAAGTTGGATGGGTTCCGCTGGTGTACAGCAATCTTTAAGTCATACCACAGATTCTCAATTGGATCGAGGTCTGGGATTTGACTAGGCCATTCCAGCACATTTAAATGTTTCCCCTTAAACCACTCGAGTGTTGCTTTAGCAGTATGCTTAGGGTCATTGTCCTGCTGGAAGGTGAACCTCCGTCCCAGTCTCAAATCTCTGGAAGACTGAAACAGGTTTCCCTCAAGAATTTCCCTGTATTTAGCGCCATCCATCATTCCTTCAATTCTGACCAGTTTCCCAGTCCCTGCCGATGAAAAACATCCCCACAGCATGATGCACATGCCTTTTAGCGAACACCAAACGTGTTTGCTTATTTTTTTCTTTACGCAATGTATTTTTTCTGGCCACTCTTCCGTAAAGCCCAGCTCTGTGGAGTGTACGGCTTAAAGTGGTCCTATGGACAGATACTCCAATCTCCGCTGTGGAGCTTTGCATCTCCTTCAGGGTTATCTTTGGTCTCTTTGTTGCCTCTCTGATTAATGCCCTCCTTGCCTGGTCCATGAGTTTTGGTGGGCGGCCCTCTCTTGGCAGGTTTGTTGTGGTGCCATATTCTTTCAATTTTTTTATAATGGATTTAATGGTGCTCCGTGGGATGTTCAAAGTTTCGGATATTTTTTTATAACCCAACCCTGATCTGTACTTCTCCACAACTTTTTCCCTGACCTGTTTGGAGAGCTCCTTGGCCTTCATGGTGCCACTTGCTTGGTGGTGCCCCTTGCTTAGTGGTGTTGCAGACTCTGGGGCCTTTCAGAACAGGTGTGTATATATACTGAGATCATGTGACAGTTCATGTGACACTTAGATTACACACAGGTGGACTTTATTTAACTAATTATGTGACTTTTGAAGGTAATTGGTTGCACCAGAGCTTATTTAGGGGCTTCATTGCAAAGGGGGTGAATACATACAGCATGCACGCACCACTTTTCCGTTATTTATTTATTTGAATTTTTTGAAACAATTAATTTTTTTCATTTCACTTCACCAATTTGGACTATTTTGTGTATGTCCATTACATGAAATCCAAATAAAAATAAATTGAAATTACAGGTTGAAATGCAACAAAATAGGAAAAACGCCAAAGGGGATGAATACTTTTGCAAGGCACTGTACCTTTTGGCTTGGATTTGAGACCCCTTTGGTTTATTCTGCCAACTGTCTAAACCTTCAGCATGGCCCCACAGCAAATAGTCAGACACATTTACTCATGTGTGGTCTAGAAAGCATTTGTCTAGCTATGTTTCAGGGGTGCTGTTGTTATAGTGTATTCATACAGTGCCTTCAGAAAGTATTCACACCCCTTGACTTATTCCACATTTTGTTGTGTTACAGAATGAATTCAAAATGGATTGAAAAAAAAAATATATATATATATATTATCTACACACATTACACCATAATGACAATGTGAAAACGTGTCTTTAGAAATGTTAGCAAATGTATTGAAAATGAAATACAGAAATATCTCACACCGCTGCGTCAATACTTTGTAGAAGCACCTTTAGCAGTGATTACAGCTGGGAGTCTTTGTGGGTAAGTCTCTAAGAGCTTTCCACACCTGGATTGTGCAATATTCTTCAAGCTCTGTCATATTGGTTGTTGATCATTGCTAGACAACCATTTCAGGTCTTGCCATAGATTTTCAAGTAGATCTAAGTCAAAACTGTAATTCGGCCACTCAGGAACATTCACTGTCTTCTTGGTAAGCAACTCCAGTGTAGATTTGGCCTTGTGTTTTAGGTTATTGTACTGCTGAAAGGTGAATTCATCTCCCAGTGTCTGGTGGAAAGCAGATTGAACCAGGTTTTCCAGTAGGATTTACCTGTGCTTAGCTCCATTTGATTACTTTTTTATGCTGAAAAACTCCCCAGTCCTTAACGATTACACACTAATAACATGATGCAGACACCACTATGCTTGAAAATATGGAGAGTGGTACTCAGTAATGTGTTGTATTTGATTTGCCCCAAACATAACACTTTGTATTCAGGACAAAAAGTTTTCTGCTTTGCCAAAAAATTTTTTTGCATTGTATGGGGTACAGAGAGGAAGTGGTCATTAAAAAAATCATGTTAAACACTATTATTGCACACAGAGTGAGTCCATGCAACTTATTATGTGACTTGTTCCATAAATTCTTACTCCTGAACTTATTTAGGCTTGCCATAAAAAAGGGTTTGAATACTTATTGACTCAAGAAATTTCAGCTTTTCATTAAAAAATAATAATTAGTCAAATCAAATTAAAACATAATTTCACTTTGACATTATGGGGTATTGTGTGCAGGCCAGTGACAACAAAATCCATTCAATCCATTTTAAGTTCAGGCTGTAACACAACAAAATGTGGAAAAAGTAAAGGGGTGTGAATACATGTTTATGTGAGTTCTATATGGGTTAGTTAAGTGTCTCCATGATAGTCTCATTCCCTCTCTTAATGTTTGCAGTGTAGTTTAGATACTGGATAACTAGAAAGGTGAATCAGGAAATGAGTAATGCATTGTTTTGTCATTGTTTTGAACCTGAAATCAAACTAAAATGGAAACCATCATCTCTAGACAACATATTGTGCACATATTATAAAAATTGACATTATTATTAAACTGTAGTTACTGATGGAAGTATTCTAAATTCACCCACATTTATAAGATGTATAGGTAGGTTTAATGTTTTCTTACCAGCAGTAACGTAGTCTCCCAGAGCAAGACCAACCAAAGCAAAGATCAAAGGAACAGTCAACGTTCTGTTAGAATAAAGAACACAGAGATAGAACTGGTCACTACACTTTTAAAACGTATGGTTACTTGCATAACCCCGGTTCTCTGATAATAGAGTGAGGTGTCACAATGGGAATTAGCTGAGTAAGCAATTCGCTACAGAAGATCCAATCACACAGCGTCTGTCGTAGACCGACAAGTCACGTGGCCATGGAGACGCTCTCTGGTCATTCTAAAGCATGTCTCTCTTCCTTGTGCTCTTGCAAGCAGGGAAATGCAGTGAGACACTCACTCTATTATCAGAGAACCGGGGTTACATAAGTAATAATCGTTCGCCGTCTCACAATGCTTTGTAGCCAACTCCCATATGCTCTCCTAAGCCAGGATAATCAGACAGATTCATCCTTCAGAGGCCCAAACCGTCTGTGAAAAACATCATAACAAATCAGGGGTATACAAAGCCAACTCTGAAAAGAGTTGCCTTAGCGTCATGCCTATGAAGTAACCACTTGGACATAAACGATTCTCCTCCCCGTGAGAAAAAGGATTGGTGGGTATAACCAGAAATAGCAGGATGGAACAATAGGAATTATAGACTCTGAGTCCAAAAGGCAGGGTTATATAGAGGCTCTAACCCAAGGTAACAATGGGGCATGGAACCGTCACGAGTGGTAGCAAGCACAGAGTGCGCAGCCAGCTGTAAGCTTTATTTTTAGCGTTTACCAGCGGCTGAACAGCTTCTGTGAAAAGCATACCAAGCACCGTAGCGATACCCAAAATGGGGCCACCGGCTTGGAGACTGGGTGTAAGCGACATACATCCTTCCTGGGCAACACAACAGCGAGAGGAAACCCCCTGTACAGTGTTGGGGCCTAAACGCGGAGATGACAGCTAACATACACCTGATCAGTGGGAAAGCTTAGTTTCCATGCCACGGATATAACAAAGCATTACGGAACACAGAGCGATATAGCTTGAAGTATCTGATCACAGATCGTACCATGTTTTAACGCATCTCACTGTTCAAATAATGCGTGGAAGGTGCCCTGGAACTCCAGGAGGGGTTACAAGAGCAATAGTGTCCCGTGCCTCTTGCTCCTGTGAAGGGAGAGAGAGCGGGTAGTAGCCCTCCTGTGAAGGGAGACAGAGCGGGTAGTAGCCCTCCTGTGAAGGGAGATATAGCGGGTACTAGCCCTCCTGTGAAGGGAGATAAAATGGGTAGTAGCCCTTCTGTAAAGGGAGGTAGAGCGGGTACTAGCCCTCCTGTGAAGAGAAGTAGAGTGATAGTAGCCCTCCTGTGAAGGGAGATAGAGCTCATTGTAATGGCTGGAATGGAATAAATGGAACAGAGTCAAATACAGTGGGGGAAAAAAGTATTTAGTCAGCCACCAATTGTGCAAGTTCTCCCACTTAAAAAGATGAGAGAGGCCTGTAATTTTCATCAAAGGTACACGTCAACTATGACAGACAAAATGAGAAAAAAAAATCCAGAAAATCACATTGTAGGATTTTTAATGAACTTATTTGCAAATTATGGTGGAAAATAAGTATTTGGTCAATAACAAAAGTTTCTCAATACTTTGTTATATACCCTTTGTTGGCAATGACACAGGTCAAACGTTTTCTGTAAGTCTTCACAAGGTTTTCACACACTGTTGCTGGTATTTTGGCCCATTCCTCCATGCAGATCTCCTCTAGAGCAGTGATGTTTTGGGGCTGTCGCTGGGCAACATGGACTTTCAACTCCCTCCAAAGATGTTCTATGGGGTTGAGATCTGGAGACTGGCTAGGCCACTCCAGGACCTTGAAATGCTTCTTAGGAAGCCACTCCTTCGTTGCCCAGGCGGTGTGTTTGGGATCATTGTCATGCTGAAAGACCCAGCCACGTTTCATCTTCAATGCCCTTGCTGATGGAAGGAGGTTTTCACTCAAAATCTCACGATACATGGCCCCATTCATTCTTTCCTTTACACGGATCAGTCATCCTGGTCCCTTTGCAGAAATACAGCCCCAAAGCATGATGTTTCCACCCCCATGCTTCACAGTAGGTATGGTGTTCTTTGGATGCAACTCAGCATTCTTTGTCCTCCAAACACGACGAGTTGAGTTTTTACCAAAAAGTTCTATTTTGGTTTCATCTGACCATATGACATTCTCCCAATCCTCTTCTGGATCATCCTAATGCACACTAGCAAACTTCAGACAGGCCTGGACATGTACTGGCTTAAGCAGGGGGACACGTCTTGCACTGCAGGATTTCAGTCCCTGGCGGCGTAGTGTGTTACTGATGGTAGGCTTTGTTACTTTGGTCCCAGCTCTCTGCAGGTCATTCACTAGGTCCCCCCGTGTGGTTCTGGGATTTTTGCTCACCGTTCTTGTGATCATTTTGACCCCACAGGGTGAGATCTTGCGTGGAGCCCCAGATCGAGGGAGATTATCAGTGGTCTTGTATGTCTTCCATTTCCTAATAATTGCTCCCACAGTAGATTTCTTCAAACCAAGCTGCTTACCTATTGCAGATTCAGTCTTCCCAGCCTGGTGCAGGTCTACAATGTTGTTTCTGGTGTCCTTTGACAGCTCTTTGGTCTTGGCCATAGTGGAGTTTGGAGTGTGACTGTTTGAGGTTGTGGACAGGTGTCTTTTATACTGATAACAAGTTCAAACAGGTGCCATTAATACAGGTAACGAGTGGAGGACAGAGGAGCCTCTTAAAGAAGAAGTTACAGGTCTGTGAGAGCCAGAAATCTTGCTTGTTTGTAGGTGACCAAATACTTATTTTCCACCATAATTTGCAAATAAATTCATAAAAAATCCTACAATGTGATTTTCTGATTTTTTTTTCTTCTGAATTTGACTGTCATAGTTGACGTGTACCTATGATGAAAATTACAGGCCTCTCTCATCTTTTTAAGTGGGAGAACTTGCACAATTGGTGGCTGACTAAATACTTTTTTTCCCCACTGTATGTGGTTTCCATGTTTGATGTGTTTGATACCGTTCCATTTATTCCATTCCAGCCATTACAATGAGCCTGTCCTCCTATCGCTCCTCCTCCCACCTGAGATATCTATCTATATATATATATATATATATATATATATATATATATATATATATATAATATACTACATGACCAAAAGTATGTGGACACCTACTCGTCGAACATCTCATTCCAAAATCATGGGCATTAATATGGAGTTGGTCCCCCATTTGCTGCTATAACAGCCTCCACTCTTCTGGGAAGGCTTTCCACTAGATGTTGGAACATTGCTGCGGGAACTTGCCTCAATTCAGCCACAAGAGCATTAGTGAGGTTGGGCGATTAGGCCTGGCTCGCAGTCGCCGTTCCAATTCATCCCAAAGGTGTTCGATGGGGTTGAGGTTAGGGCTCTGTACATGCCAGTCAAGTTCTTCCATACCAATCTCGACAAACCATTTCTGCTTTGTGCATGGGGGCATTTTCATGTTGAAACAGGAAAGGGCCTTCCCCAAACTGTTGCCACAAAGTTGGAAGCACAGAATCGTCTAGAATATCATTGTATGCTGTAGTGTTAAGATTTCCCTTCACTAGAACTAAGGGGCCTAGCCCGAACAATGAAAAACAGCCCCAGACCATTATTCCTCCTCCACCAAACTTTATAGTTGGCACTATGCATTCGGGCAGGGCCAAACCCAGATTAATCGGTCGCACTGCCAGATGGTGAAGCATTTCCACTGCTCCAGAGTCTAATGGCGGCGAGATGTATTTACTTCACAATAACAGCACTTACAGTTGACCGGGGTAGCTCTAGCAGGGCAGAAATGTTATGACCTGAAAGGTGGCATCCTATGACGGTGCCACGTTGAAAGTCACTGAACTCTTCAGTAAAGCCATTCTACTGCCCATGTTTGTCTACGTAGATTGCATGGCTGTGTGCTCAATTTCATATGTCTGTCAGCAATGGGTTTGGCTGAAATAGCTGAATCCACTAATTTGAAGGGGTGTCCACATACTGTTGTGTGTGTATATATAGTGTATTTATATATACAGTGAGGGGAAAAAAGTATTTGATCTCCTGCTGATTTTGTACGTTTGCCCACTGACAAAGAAATGATCAGTCTATAATTTTAATAGTAGGTTTATTTGAACAGTGAGAGACAGAATAACAACAAAAAAATCCAGAAAAACGCATCAAAGGGACGATGGACGGGGCCATGTACCGTCAAATCTTGGGTGAGAACCTCCTTCCCTCAGCCAGGGCATTGAAAATGGGTCGTGGATGGGTATTCCAGCATGACAATGACCCAAAACACACGGCCAAGGCAACAAAGGAGTGGCTCAAGAAAAAGCACATTAAGGTCCTGGAGTGGCCTAGCCAGTCTCTAGACCTTAATCCCATAGAAAATCTGTGGAGGAAGCTGAAGGTTCGAGTTGCCAAACATCAGCCTTGAAACCTTAATGACTTGGAGAAGATCTGCAAAGAGGAGTGGGACAAAATCCCTCCTGAGATGTGTGCAAACCTGGTGGCCAACTACAAGAAACGTCTGACCTCTGTGATTGCCAACAAGGGTTTTGCCACGAAGTTCTAAGTCATGTTTTGCAGAGGGGTCAAATACTTATTTAACCTCATTAAAATGCAAATCAATTTGTAACATTTTTGACATGCGTTTTTCAGGATTTTTTTGTTGTTATTCTGTCTCTCACTGTTCAAATAAACCTACCATTGAAATTATAGACTGATCATGTCTTTTTCAGTGGGCAAACGTACAAAATCAGCAGGGTATCAAATAACTTTTTCCCTCACTGTGTGTGTGTATATATAGAGATATATATATATATATATATATATATATATGTCACATACACCGGATATATAAACTCAGCAAAAAAAGAAATGTCCTCTCACTGTCAACTGCGTTTATTTTCAGCAAACTTAACTTGTGTAAATATTTGTATGAACATAACAAAATTCAACAACTGAGACATAAACTGAACAAGTTCCACAGACATGTTGTCACGACTTCCACCGAGGCTGCCTCCCCTTCCTTGTTCGGGAAGGCTTCGGCGTTCGTCGTCACCGGCTTACTAGCCACTACCGCTCCATGTCTCATCATTCCATTTGTCTTGTCTTGTCAATTACACACACCTGGTTCATATCCCCTCATTAGTCCATGTATAAGTGTTCCCTCTGGCCCATTGTCCTTGTGGGTGATTGTTTTATGTGAAGATGAGTGTAGCTCGGTTGAGCTACCCGTACTTTGTATTGCCGGGGTTATTTCTCCCCGTGTGCCTGTATTACGCCCTGTGCTGTTGACGCTATCCAGGGTAACTGTGTAATACGGAATAAACTCTGTATTCGGTGATTTACCCTCCTGCGCCTGACTCCTTCAAATCACACTTTCACACATGTGACAAACATAAATGGAATAATGTGTTCCTGAACAAAGAGGGGGTCAAAATCAAAAGTAACAGTCAGTATCTGGTGTGGCCACCAGCTGCATTAAGTACTGCAGTGCATCTCCTCCTCATGGACTGCACCAGATTTGCCAGATCTTGCTGTGAGATGTTACCCCACTCTTCCACCAAGGCACCTGCAAGTTCCCAGACATTTCTGGGGGGAATGGCCCTAGCCCTCACCCTCCGATCCAACAGGTCCAAGACGTGCTCAATGGGATTGAGATCCGGGCTCTTCGCTGGCCATGGCAGAACACTGACATTCCTGTCTTGCAGGAAATCACGCACAGAACGAGCAGTATGGCTGGTGGCATTGTCATGCTGGAGGGTCATGTCAGGATGAGCCTGCAGGAAGGGTACCACATTAGGGAGGAGGGTGTCTTCCTTGTAACGCACAGCGTTGAGATTGCCTGCAATGACAAGCTCAGTCCGATGATGCTGTGACACACCGCCCCAAACCATGACGGACCCTTCACCTCCAAATCGATCCCGCTCCAGAGTACAGGCCTCGGTGTAACGCTCATTCCTTCAACGATAAACCTGAATCCGACCTTCACCCCTGGTGAGACAAAACCGTGACTCGTCAGTGAAGAGCACTTTTTGCTAGTCCTGTCTGGTCCAGCGATGGTGGGTTTGTGCCCATAGGCAAAGTTGTTGCCGGTGATGTCTGGTGAGGACCTGCCTTACAACAGGCCTACAAGCCCTCAGTCCAGCCTCTTTCAGCCTATTGTGGACAGTCTGAGCACTGATTGAGGGATTGTGCGTTCCTGGTGTAACTCGGGCAGTTGTTGTTGCCATCCTGTACCTGTCCCGCAGGTGTGATGTTCGGATGTACCGATCCTGTGCAGGTGTTGTTACACGTGGTCTGCCACTGCGAGGACGACCAGCTGTCCGTCCTGTCTCCCTGTAGCGCTGTCTTAGGCGTCTCACAGTACGGACATTGCAATTTATTGCCCTGGCCACATCTGCAGTCCTCATGCCTCCTTGCAGCATGCCTAAGGCATGTTCACGCAGATGAGCAGGGACCCTGGGCATCTTTCTTTTTGTGTTTTTCAGAGTCAGTAGAAAGGCCTCTTTAGTGTCCTAAGTTTTCATAACTGTGACCTTAATTGCCTACCATCTGTAAGCTGTTAGTGTCTTAACGACCGTTCCACCCGTGCATGTTCATTAATTGTTTATGGTTCATTGAACAAGCATGGGAAACAGTGTTTAAACCATTTACAATGAAGATCTGTGAAGTTATTTGGATTTTTACTAATTATCTTTGAAAGACAGGGTCCTGAAAAAGGGACGTTTCTTTTTTTGCTGAGTTTATATAGAAAGTGAGGTCCTACGTTTGGCAGCATTAACCTCGCAGTTCACCTGAGAACAGTTAAGCAGGAAGACAGGGATAAAGTCGTGCTGAGGAAAGCTTATAGAGCGTAGTGATCTTTGCTAGGAAGAGAGTGACAATGACCGTGGCACCTTTAATTGAGGAGGCTCCCCTCCTCATTGGCCACGCGACTTGTCTGTCTACAACAGATGCCGTGTGATTGGATCTTCCGTAGTGAATTGCTTATTCAGCGAATTCCCATTGCGAGACACCCAACGATTATTTGAAAGAGAACCATAATTTAGTCAAACAGAGATGATGACTTCTCCTAGAAGGCATCTTAGGGTAGTTAGTGGCAGTGGAATATGCAAAGCAAATAGGACTATTTTAATGGACAATTTGTTTTTTTCTGCTCATTGCATTATAATTAAGCAATAAGGCGTGAGGGGGGGTGTTATATGGCCAATATACCACGGCTAAGGGCTGTTCTTATGCATAACGCAACGCCGAGTGCCTGGATACAGCCCTTAGCCGTGGTATATTGGCCATATACCACAATCCCCCGAGATGCCTTAATGCTATTATAAACTGGTTACCAACGTAATTAGAGCAGTAAAAATAAACGTTTTGTCATACACATGGTATACGGTCTGATATACCACGGCTGTCAGCCAATCAGCCATCAGGGCTCAAACCACCCAGTTTATAATAAGAATATATGTACCTTGCAGCAAGGCAAGGTATCTTATGGATGTTCTTATGTTCAATATATCTTATGGATAATGAATGATCAATGAAAAGTTCATCAAAAGTGAATCAATGAAAAGTTGATACATTATACTTTTCATCTTTGTAATATAACGAAAAGTCAAACAAAGGATGTTTATTAAACATTTTGACTAAGGTTCAAACATATTCCCAAATTCTGACTTCTCAAAAGCTTTTTAAAGACTATTTAGAGTCCCATCACATTATCTCGTACCAGTATCATTGTTGATATCAGTTGTGATGCTATTCTTATTGGAGTTTAGAAATTAACAATCAAAATGAAATATGAAATGGCTACCCATACATTGCCAAGCTTTTGCGATCACACAAAAAAACACACACAAAAACAATTAATTCAACTGTTTCCCTCTCTCTATCATTGAAATACCCCCAGCTGGTGTAAACGTCTCCAGTTTCATTCTATAGGTAGACTTACTAATAACCTTCCTCCAAGAATACAGCTGTCCAAATATGTAAAACAGATTGTGTCATTTTAAAAGTTCCAGTACACACACGTAAGTAAAATACCAAATACCCAAAACAAGCTACCCTTGTGTTAGTGTTCACTTACCGTGACAGCATTGTGACGGGATAGTTTAGCCAGTGGGGCGACACTCAGGTGTCTCTATAGTTTCCAGTAGGTCTATAGTCTGGCTAGAGGGAGCCCAAGGGGTTTTATACTTTCACCACCCCCTCTGCTCCTAAGGGGCTACAGAGACACACTGAGAGACAGAAAGACAGACAGAGGTCGTTGCAGAGGAACAGCTAGCGTTTAACTCCTTTAAAATGGGGTTGAGAGTGAGGCTCTCACACTTTTGTGTTTCCAAACAGCTCATGTACTAAAGTCCCCTCTGATCTTTAATCAACCCCCCATATCTCCCCCTAAAAACACACTCAGCCCCTCACACACACTCATAGCTTACTCACTAACCCCGTCCCACTCTCAAAGATAACACCAGTGTCTGTAGATCGTTTCGTTGTTTTATTTATTTTGTTTGTCCATAAGAATTTGGGGTTTAAAAGGATATTTTCTAGCTATAGAGGGAATGAGTAGCTAGGTCAGACAGAAGATAACCCTATTTGGCAAAGGGTGGCTACTTTGAAGAATCTCAAATATAAAATATATTTTGATTTGTTTAACACTTTTTTTGGTTACTACATGATTCCATATGTGTTATTTCATAGTTTTGATGTCTTCACTATTATTCTACAATGTAGAAAATAGTAAAAATAAAGAAAAACCCTTGAATGAGTAGCTGTGTCCAAACTTTTGACTGGTACTGTATATAAACTCCCAGTAATTGATTGGGTAAACCACTAATGTTTTGGCATCACTGTGCCTTCTTCAGGTTTACCTAATAAATGACTGGGAGTTTATATATATATATATATATATATATATATATATATATATATATATATATATATATATATATATATATATATATATATATATATGAGTGTGCGACTCTCTTTATTTATTTTGTATAGCTTACCCTTTCTGTAATACACATGATTTCCAGTTCTCTTTGAGACACTCATTTGTGTATGGGTTGATGGTCTCTAGACTTGAGACTGAGTGTTATGGATTGTTCTCATGTCTGTTGATAGTGGTTGACGCCAGACTGCAGGAACAAGAACCGAGGACACTGATTGTTATGGTATTCTGTGACCCTGTGTGATTCTGTAGCAGCTGATGTTGTGACTCACTACACGCCTCTCGGTGGCCGTTTACAGAACATTAGAAAATTCTGCTTTAGAGAAGGCGAGTTAGACATTTTCTGCGCCCTCATGCTGGACGTTGTCTCCCTGTTGCAACTTGTATTAAACCGGATTGATTGAATTGTATTAAACTGGATTGACTATCTGCGACTTCTCTTTTATTCACCTTGAAAATCCCTATCACAGTCACTACAAAATGTTTTGCATAAAGTAGAGGTAAAGAAACACATGCACAGAATGTGATCCAGATATTTCCAGGAGTTCCAGGGGAGGGGGAGGGGGAGGGGGGAGACGGGGGCGGAACGGCGCGGTTACCGACGGATCCACAGCCTCAGCCTTTCCTAAAATCTCACTGCAGTCAAGGTTTCAAGGCGGTGGCTTACCTGTAGTATCTGTTTGAGGGCCGATGGTGTGAACGTCATCATTATGCTCTAAAAGCTGAAATGCCGCACAATTAGCGTAGCCTACTGCACATGCCCCCAAGCTGTGCCACATCATCATCGCTTCACACAGAGTCGTGAAATCAATATAGTGGTGAATTAAATATAGCCTAAACAATGTTATATTTTACGGAATCTAGTACAACTACATTGTAAAAAGTGATCACTCGAATCCCTAGGACACCTTCAGCAATGTTTAACTTATCAAATTAAATGTATAATTGATTCCATTTTTGTAGGACTAGGGTTGCAATATTCCGGTAACATTCACCAAATGCACTGTTTTTCCAGAAATCCCTGTTGGAAGATTCCAAGAATCAGGAAGACCAGGGGATTTTGAGAAAGTTGCTGTAATTTTGCAACCCTACAGATCTTAATTTGATCACTCTTTTGTTGCTGAGAATTTTCCTGCACCGCGGGAAATCCCGATGAGCTTTGTGTTTTGCATAAATTAAAGAAAACCCACACTAACACACGGTTATATTAACAGCATTGCACTTTTAATGTAGCCTACTTTTGGCCAGCTAATAGCCTAACCAACGATCAAGCAACATTATGGACTAAAAGGCCAAATCCTATTGCTGCAGGATTATTTTGCTGTGACAATATAGGCCAAATGAAGATCCTACATCTGTAGGTAGGACCCACCTGTCATGTCGTCCTGATGAGCGACGACGCCATGTTTACCTGCAGGAAAGGGACGAAGAAAAGCTGACCGGTGAGTGGTGATGGCTAACATTTTGGAAATACATTTTCCTCTGTGAAATAAGCCTAGGTCACGTTAGGCCTACTCTGACAGATAAACATCCTGGGAATGTTCATCCCTGGACCTTCTTTTAACCCTAAAAGCACCAACATATTTCGACCCCTAAAAGCACCAACAAGGATCATTTTAGGCCCTACATAAATGGTAAATGGTTTAAATTCCCCAAAATAAGCATATATTATTAATAAAATCACACATTTCTAGTCAAATGTGATGTTTCTGAATAGATGTTGTTGTATGTTTTTCATGTTTTTAACAAATATTTTTGATCAATTTCATCCATAGCCACTTGTTATGAACATTTGTCTGTTATTCATTCAAAGTGTTGTGTTTCTGTGATATTCAGAAGCTGAGAAATTTGCGATTTAGCTAATCTAACAGACCGGTACGACCTATGATGGCCATCGATATGCCGATTTAAGGCGATATGGGCACCATTGCCATCAATCTTTTAGCTTTAACTTGGAATGCTATGGGCTATCAACTCAGTTCTGAAAGATGAGACTCTAGACTTGGTGTGTAGACATTGACTGGAAGCTAAATATGTATTTACATTTTTTTGTTATTTATTAGTTATATTTTGCCAGCACTGGCCTTGGTGTAGCCTATTTTCCATCATGACACTTATTTTCCACAAATGTTTTAGTTCTATGAGATAATTGTGTTCCAGACATAAGATAAGACCAGAACAGGTCCAATATTTTGTTTTACACAGAAAACAGCCAACTAAGTAGACAGAAACATTTGTTATAAGTTAACTAACAAATGCACAGTGGTGTAAAGTAACTAAGTAAAAATACTTAGAAGTAATTCTTAAGTCATTTTTTGGGGTATCTGTACTTCACTATTATATTTTAGACAACTTTTACTTTTACTTTTACCACTACATTCCTATAGAAAATCTGTACTTTTTACTCCATATATTTTCCCTGACACCCAAAAGCACACACCATTCAATATAATGCATTGTCATCTCTACCGCCTCCGATCTGTCTGATATTTGACATTGTGACAAATATTTTTTTTAACATTAAAATACTAAAATATTTGAATATTACAAAAAAAAAAAAGGGATACAAAGTGAAGGTACATTTCTGTTTCCCAGGGTACAAGCGTACAGTGGGGAAAAAAAGTATTTAGTCAGCCACCAATTGTGCAAGTTCTCCCACTTAAAAAGATGAGAGAGGCCTGTAATTTTCATCATAGGTACACATCAACTATGACAGACAAATTGAGAAAAAAAATTCCAGAAAATCACTTTGTAGGATTTTTTATGAATTTATTTGCAAATTATGGTGGAAAATAAGTATTTGGTCACCTACAAACAAGCAAGATTTCTGGCTCTCACAGACCTGTAACTTCTTCTTTAAGAGGCTCCTCTGTCCTCCACTCGTTACCTGTATTAATGGCACTTGTTTGAACTTGTTATCAGTATAAAAGACACCTGTCCACAACCTCAAACAGTCACACTCCAAACTCCACTATGGCCAAGACCAAAGAGCTGTCAAAGGACACCAGAAACAAAATTGTAGACCTGCACCAGGCTGGGAAGACTGAATCTGCAATAGGTAAGCAGCTTGGTTTGAAGAAATCAACTGTGGGAGCAATTATTAGGAAATGGAAGACATACAAGACCACTGATAATCTCCCTCGATCTGGGGCTCCACGCAAGATCTCACCCCGTGGGGTCAAATTGATCACAAGAACGGTGAGCAAAAATCCCAGAACCACACGGGGGACCTAGTGAATGACCTGCAGAGAGCTGGGAACAAAGTAACAAAGCCTACCATCAGTAACACACTACGCCGCCAGGGACTCAAATCCTGCAGTGCAAGACGTGTCCCCCTGCTTAAGCCAGTACATATCCAGGCCCGTCTGAAGTTTGCTAGAGTGCATTTGGATGATCCAGAAGAGGATTGGGAGAATGTCATATGGTCAGATGAAACCAAAATATAACTTTTGGTAAAAACTCAACTCGTCGTGTTTGGAGGACAAAGAATGCTGAGAGAACACCATACCTACTGTGAAGCATGGGGGGTGGAAACATCATGCTTTGGGGCTGTTTTTCTGCAAAGGGACCAGGACGACTGATCTGTGTAAAGGAAAGAATCAATGGGGCCATGTATCGTGAGATTTTGAGTGAAAACCTCCTTCCATCAGCAAGGGCATTGAAGATGAAACGTGGCTGGGTCTTTCAGCATGACAATGATCCCAAACACACCGCCCGGGCAACGAAGGAGTGGCTTCGTAAGAAGCATTTCAAGGTCCTGGAGTGGCCTAGCCAGTCTCCAGATCTCAACCCCATAGAAAATCTTTGGAAGGAGTTGAAAGTCCGTGTTGCCCAGCGACAGCCCCAAAACATCACTGCTCTAGAGGAGATCTGCATGGAGGAATGGGCCAAAATACCAGCAACAGTGTGTGAAAACCTTGTGAAGACTTACAGAAAACGTTTGACCTGTGTCATTGCCAACAAAGGGTATATAACAAAGTATTGACAAAACTTTTGTTATTGACCAAATACTTATTTTCCACCATAATTTGCAAATAAATTCATTAAAAATCCTATAATGTGATTTTCTGGATTTTTTTTTCTCATTTTGTCTTTCATAGTTGACGTGTACCTATGATGAAAATTACAGGCCTCTCTCATCTTTTTAAGTGGGAGAACTTGCACAATTGGTGGCTGACTAAATACTTTTTTGCCCCACTGTATTTTATGTACCCTCAATACCCTTAATACCAACCATAAGGTACAATGATGAATTAGTGCCTCTTCAAAGGAACTAATGGCTTTGTCACTGGTGTGGTACCCTAAAAAGGTAAATTTGTACCATATTATTATCATCATCATATTTCCCAGCATGCTCTACTGCAGGTTGTTTATATAAATAAATCATAATAATAATATCTGTGTTTTTGCATGTGCATTGATTGATTGATTAATCTTATGCAACACAAAGACACATTACATATATTTTTCTAAACTAATCAGTTAGATTTTTTGCACCCATATCTGAAATCCCACTGGGCAAAAACTGGTTGAATCAACGTTGTTTCCACATAATTTCAACCAAAAACATCAATGTGATGACATTGAATCAAAGTGGAAAACTGATTGGATTTGCAAAAAGTCATAAACGTAAGGGCATTTTGTATTTTTTTTCACCCAACTTCTAACCTAAATCCAATGACATAGTGACATTTGTTGTTGATTTCACGTTGAATTTACGATTAGTTGACAACTCAACCAAATGCAAATCAAAACTAGACGTTGAACTGACGTCTGTGTCCAGTGAGATGGTTGTTCCAGTTTAAATGGTTTAGGTAGTCTCCTCACAATATTCCTAACCCTGACAGTCATTATGAATGCAGGTTGCAGGTGAATAAAAATTCCAACTGTTGGATATTTCCTAACTCTGGCTGGATTCCAATAGGATTTACAAATCACTTTGCAAGCCAGCATAATGTGACTTGCATTTATGGTTGCAAAATCCAGAAATTCCAGTTGGCCGGTGTGGTTCCCAATCAGAGGCAGCTGTCGCTCGTTGTCTCTGATTGGGGACCATACTTAGGCAGCCTATTAGCACTAGTGGGTTGTGGGATCTTGTTCCGTGTGAGGTTTGTTGTGTGTACCTTAGGACGTCACGTATCGTTAGTTTATTGTTTTGTCGTTGTGTTTATTCGTTAAATAAACATGTTGGCATATCACGCTGCGCCTTGGTCCTTCTCGTTCATCAACGATTGTGACATTTGTAGAAGCACCCTTAGCAGCGATTAGAGCTGTGAGTCTGTCTGGGTACATCTCTAAGAGCTTTCCACACCTGGATTGAGCAACATTTGCCCATTAATCTTTTCAAAAGATGTCAAGCTCTGTCAAATTGGTTGTTGATCATTGCTAGACAACCATTTTCAGGTCTTGCCATAGATTTTCAATTAATTGAAGTCAAAACTGTAACTCGGCCAGTCGGGAACATTCAATGTTGTATTGGTAAGCAACTCCAATGTATATTTAGCCTTGTGTTTTAGGTTATTGTCCTGCTGAAAGGTGAATTTGTCTCCCAGTGTCAGTTGGAAAGCAGACTGAACCAGATTTTCCTCTAGGATTTTGCCTGTGCTTAGTTCTATTCCTTTCTTTTTATCCTAAAAAACTCCCTAGTCCTCGCCGATGACAAGCGTACCCATAACATGATGCAGCCACCACCATTCTTGAAAATATGAAGAGTGGTACTCAGTGATGTGTTGTGTTGGATTTACCCCAAATATAACGCTTTGCATTTTTTTTACAGTTTTACTTTAGTGCCTTATTGCAAACAGGATACATGTTTTGGAATATTTTTTATTGTGTACAGGCGTCCTTCTTTTCACTCTGTCAATTAGGCTAGTATTGTGGAGTAACTACAATGTTGGCGATCCATCCTCAGTTTTCTCATGTTTTAAAGTCACAATTGGCCTCGTGGTGAAATCCCTGAGCGGTTTCCTTCCTCTTCAGCAACTGAGTTAGGAAGGACCCCTTTATCTTTGTAGTGACTGGGTGTATTTACACACTATTCAAAGTGTAATTCATAAATTCACCATGTTCAAAGGGATATTGAATGTGTGTTTTTTTTTTTTTTTTTTACACATCTACCAATAGTTGCCCTTCTTTGCAATTCATTGGAAAACCTTGCTGGTCTTTGTGGTTGAATCTGTGTTTGAAATTCACTGCTCAACTGAGGGACATTACAGATATTTGTATGTGTGGGGTACAGAGAAGAGGTAGTCATAAATAAATAATGTTAAACACTATTATTGCACATAGAGTGAGTCCATGCAGCTTATTATGTGACTTGTTAAGCATTTTTTTAAATAGAAATTCATATAAGGAATTTTGTCATATAAGTCCATATAAGGAAATCAGTCAATTGAAATAAATTCATTAGGCCCTAATCCATGGATTTCACATGACTGGGAATACAGACTTGCATCTGTTTGTCACAGAAACTGTACCTTAAAAAGAAAGTAGGGGCGTGGATCAGAAAACCAGTCAATATCTGGTGTGACCACCATATCCCTCATGCAGCGCGACACATCTCATTCGCATAGAGTTGATCAGGCTGTTGATTGTGGCCTGTGGAATGTTGTCCCACTCCTCTTCAATGGCTGTGCAAAGTTTCTGAATATTGGCGGAATTGGAACACGCTGTCGTACACGTCAATCCAGAGCATCCCAAACATGCTCAATGGGTGACATGTCTGGTGAGTATGCAGGCCATGGAAGAACTGGGACATTTTCAGCTTCCAGGATTTGTGTACAGATCCTTTCGACATGGGGCCGTACATTATCATGTTGAAACATGAGGTGATGGCGACGGATGAATCGCACGACAATGGGCCTCAGGAGCTTTTCACGGTATCTCTGTGCATTCAAATTGTCATCGATAAAATGCAATTGTGTTTGTTGTCCATAGCTTATACCTGCCCATACCATAACCCCACCGCCACAAAGGAGCACTCTGTTCACAACGTTGACATCAGCAAACCGCTCGCCCACACAACGCCATACACATTGTCTGCCATCTGCCCGGTACAGTTGAAACCGGGTTTCAGCCGTGAAGAGCACACTTCTCAAGCGATGCCAGTGGCCATCGAAGGTGAGCATTTGCCCACTGAAGTCGGTTACGATGCCGAACTGCAGTCAGGGCCAAGAACCTGGTAAGGACGACGAGCACGCCTGATCAGCTTCCATGAGATGGTTTCTGACAGTTTATGCAGAAATTCTCCGGTTGTGCAAACCCACAGTTTCATCAGGTGTCCGGGTTCCTGGTCTCAGATGATCCCGCAGGTGAAGACGCCGGATGTGGAGTTCCTGGGCTGGTGTGGTTACACGTGGTCTGCGGTTGTGAGGTCGGTTGGAAGTACGTCCAAATTCTCAAAAACGATGTTGCAGGCGGCTTATGGTAGAGAAATGAACATTACATTCTCTGCCAACAGCTCTGGTGGACATTCCTGCAGTCAGCATGCCAATTGCATGCTCCCTCAAAACTTGAGACATCTGTGGCATTATGTTGTGTGACAAATGTTTTAAGTGACGTTTTATTGTCCCCAGCACAAGGTGTACCTGTGTAATGATGATGCTGTTTAATCAGCTTCTTGATATGCCACACCTGTCAGGTGGATGTATTATCTTGGCAAAGGAGAAATGCTCACTAACAGGGATGTAAAGAAATGTGTGCACAACATTTTAGAGAAATAAGCTTTTTGTATGTATGGAAATGTTATGGGATATTTTATTTCAGCTCATTAAACATGGGACCAACACTTTACATGTTGCGTTTATATTTATATTCAGTGTATTTAGGCTTGCCATAACAAAGGGTTGAATACTTTTTGACTCAAGACATTTCAGCTTTCCATTTTAAATTCAGGCTGTAACACAACAAAATGTGGAACAAGTCAAGGGGTGTGAATTCTTTCTGAAGGCAGTGTACAGTTACAACCACGAAAACCAATAGGCTACCAAAAACACATAATAGAATATATTTATTTATATGATGAAACATCCTGATATGTAGCAATACCCAGGGGCGTCATTTAGGTTCTTGCACTGGAATTATATTGAATTCTGCAGTAACCGAGTTGAATTCATCCTATGAACCAGTTGCTATTAAATTAATGTTTTTGGACAGAATACCTGTGGCTATGGTAGGATTCTAGGCTCACCTGGGCTGGCTCCTCTGTTCCAAGATAGTCAGAAACAGTCGGAGGTGGAGGGGGCTGTGGAGCCATTTTGCTGGCGGCACTTCTAAAAGGGTGGGTAGGCTCTGCACTCGGAGCTAGCTGGAGCTCGGCAGCATCATCGCTGAGGCCTGTTTTCATGCTGCTGCTGCTCCTCACTCTTCTTTTGGCTTTGTTTGGGTACTTAGTCGAAGCCAATTTCTGATATCCATCGTGGCAGTGGCAGAATAGCTGGTTCGGGCTAGCTAAATAGGCTAATTCTAATAACAGTATTGCTTGTTACAGCTAGCTAAGAAGCTAACTAAACTCTGTAGTGGTGGGGCGTGAGGCAGAGATGAGTGAAACAGCTTCAACTGTAAACTTGACCCCGCCCTCATGAATCAAATTCAAATATTACAGGCGGAGGTGCATTATGTTATTCACTTAGCCTACCACAGATGAGAAGCGTTTTTTTCAAGCTTTTTATGGAATCCCAAAGGAGTCATACATAACCACCCAATGGCTTTCCATAGCCCCCCTACACACACCGCAGCCCGCTCTGTCCACTGTGCTGACACGGCGAAGCGCAGATACAGATTTTGCGCCAAGCTGTCACTCAATCATTTTGAACTTTTTTGCTATTTTTATATAGGGACATGAACCTAAAACTGAGGGGGCTAATCCCCCCTTTGCCCCATCGTTGGAGCCGAGCCAAATCCATAGCACCTGAAATGTTGAACCCATTGAAAAGTGTCAAGGCATTCTATCTTCTACTCATTTGCCCTATCATTAAACAAACAAGCCCATGACTTCAACTTTATCAGATTCTCAGCAACGTGTTACATTACCTTTGGGATCCATGTGAGTTGTGCCCTTGATGAAGAGGTCAGTGACTACAGGTATAGCGGAGACACAGAAAGACAATGACAATCAGAATGGCCTCACAAATGCCAAACTCCATCATGTTTTCTGATCAAGAGGAAAGAAGTCCTTCTCCTTATACATATCCATTGTCTAACGCTCCTCCAATCAGCAGCTTGTGACCGTTACCTTGGAAACAACATTGAGATCCAATAAATAACATGACACTTCTGGTTCCTAACTCTGTTCTTTGTAGGATTATACCAAGCAATGTAAGATAATTGAGAACTGAGAGTTTCACAGTTCACATTACAAAAGGTTAACTGAAAAATGGCTTATCTGAGATATTTACCGTTAGACTCAGGTGATTCAGGTGTGTCATACTCAGGAGACTATTTCAGTCTCACTCCTGAAACATATACAATACATGTGTTGATCAATCATATTTATATTTAAATATTAGCCATTTAGCAGATGCTCTTATCCAGAGCGATTTACAGTTATTGCATTCATCTTAAGGTAGCTAGGTAAAACTTGTCCTCAATAAAGCAGCTATCAGCAGTCAATGCTACAATCGTAAGATCTTAATTTGATCACCATGTTGCAGGATAACTTTCCTGCAATGCAGAACATTTAAAACATACAACTTGTAGTGTATTTTAGGTTTAAAAAGGCTTCAGAAGTTTGTAATTTCCACTTTGAAATTTCAGAATTTATTTTCCCTGATGAATTATAATCAACATAATTATTCACATTTCCTGTTGCTGCAGGATTATTTTGCTGCTGTAGCAAACTGCCTCAAATTAAGATCCTACATCTGTGTGACGAGTACTGAGGATACAAAGAGGCAGGATGCAGACGCAGGAATCAACAAGGTAAAGGTTTACTTAAAACTGAGCAAGAGCACAACAAAGAGCGAGTACACGACAAGACACTAACAATCACACACAACACAGCACTGAACAGTCCATGGCTATATAGGGGTGGTGATGAGATGATGTGGTGCAGGTGCGCTGGAGTTGATTAGGGTGCGTTGGGTTTCCATTCTGGTGTTGCTGAGGTGGTGCACTCAGACCGGTGGCTCAGTAGACCGGCGAATCAGAGCGCCGGAGGGGAGCAACGGGAGGAGACGTGACAGTTACCCCCCCACCCCACCGGACACGTGGCTCCCGCCGCAGGACATCGCAGGCAAGGAGGACGATCCTGAGGACGAGGAGCAGGCCAGTCAGGGCGGTGACGGTGGAATTCCTGAATTAGGTTGGGGTCCAGAACGTCCCCAGCCGGAACCCAGCTCCTCTCCTCAGGACCATACTCCACCCAGTCCACCAGGTAACGGAGTCATCCCCCACGGAACCTGGAGTCCGTCAATGTCCAGGGGCAGAGGGGGCGTACCCCGGGGGACGGCATCCGCCAGAGGACCAGGAACCACCGGCCTGAGGAGACACACATGAAAAGTGGGTGAGACACAGTAGTGAGGGGGAAGGAGCAGCCGGTACGATACCTAATTTATCCGCCGGAGGACCTTAAACGGCCCCACAAACCGGGGTCTCAGTTTCTTGCAGGGCAAGCGGAGAGGGAGGTTTTTAGTGGACAGCCAGACACGATCACCAGGCTGGAATACGGGGGCCTCACTGCGATGGCGGTCGGCTTGGTCTTTCTGCCGACGAATGGCCCTCTGGAGATGGACATGGGTGGCGTCCCAGACCTGTCCGGCCCTGCGGAACCACTCGTCGACAGCGGGCACATCAATCTGGCTGGGTGTCCAAGGGGCCAGGGCCGGCTGGTACCCCAGGATGCACTGGAAGGGAGTGAGCCCCGTGGAGGAGTGAACGAGGGAGTTCTGGGCATATTCTGCCCAGGGAAGAAACCTTGCGCACTCACCCTGCCGGTCCTGACAGTGGCAACGAAGAAACCTCCCCAGCTCCTGGTTCATGTGCTCCACCTGCCCATTCGATTGAGGCCTATACCCGGAAGTGAGGCTGGCCATGGCCCCGATCTTCTCCAGGAAAGCCTTCCACACTCGGGAGGTGAATTGGGGGCCATGGTCCGAGACGATGTCCTCCAGAAGTCCATAATGCCGGAAGACCTGTTGGAACAGGACCTCAGCGACCTGGAGAGCAGAAGGAAGACCAGTTAGTGGCAAATAACGACATGATTTGGAGAACCGATCTACGACCACCAGGACTGTGGTGAAGCCTTCAGAACATGGGAGGTCGGTGACAAAGTCTATGGACAGGTGTGACCAAGGTCGCTGAGGCACTGGGAGAGGAACTAGTTTGCCTGCTGGGGCGTTCCAAGGTGTCTTTGTTTGTGCACATACGGAACAGGAGTTGATATAGCGGGAGACATCAGTAGCCAAGGTGGGCCACTAGTATTTTGTGAGAGAGAATGTAGGGTGCGCGTCATACTGGAGTGTCCTGCCGTAAGGGTGGTGTACGCCCAGATCAGCAGGCGGTCACGGACCCTGGTGGGTACATACTAGGGGTGTAACGATTCGTTTTAACAACGATTCGATTTGTATCACGATTCGTGGTTGTCGATACGATTCAAGGACGATATTGGTTCATTTAGAACGATACGATCCGAAACGATTCAGTGACTTGAAATCGATTCAGTAACCTTTTAGCCAAAAATTCAACCAGTGTGACTGAAATAAATACCTGGATACTGGACAGTGCAGGTGAAGTTTCCTAGATTCCTGTTTCTTGTAAGGACCGCAATGGTGGCTTGATAATTTCTCGCTCGTCGGCTTCTCCTCTGTCGTCCGCCATGCTATGTTTTGTTGTCTTTGCGCCTTTGCGCTGCTGCTGGCGCGGGCGATGACGTCACGGATAGGCAGACTGAATCGAGTAATGTTTAAAGCCTTTATCATTAAAAGTGCTAAGAAAAAACATCCATATAAAGTCTGACGTGCTTAAATCCAATGGGTTATTTCCTAGTATCGATACAATCGATTTATTACATTGTAAAACGATGTTAGATTGATATATGTTGTCCAAAAGGCCAACTCGCCGAGCACAGATCGATGTAGTTGGATCATAGGAATATAAATCGATACATCAATGTAGTAGATGGATCGTTACACCCCTAGTACATACACATGCCCCGGAGGGCCGTTGGCAGGCGCTGGGTCCTCCTGAGCCACCAAGCAGATGTCTTCGTCCACATCCCAAACGACAGGTGCAACGATGAGAGACGGAGGCAGGATAGGACCCCCCAGATCCTTCCTTTCTCCGGTATGGTGCATCCTGGAGAGTGCATCGGCTTTCACATTCTGGGATCCTGGGCGGTAGGACAGAATAAACTGAAAGCGAGTAAGAAATTGGGCCCACCTGGTATGTGCTCCAAATTCCGGTGGTCAGTGAGAATCCGGAATGGATGGACTGCGCCCTCCAGCCAGTGTCTCCATTCCTCCAGAGAGAGGACCACCGCCAACAGCTCCCCGTCTCCAACTCCATAGTTCCTCTCTGCGGGGGTAAGCTTTTTAGAGAAAAAGGCACAGGGATGCATTTTCTCTGGTTTACCTTGCTGCTGGGAGAGGACCCCACCCACGCCCTCCTCAGATGCGTCCACCTCCAGGATGAAAGGACGAGCTGGATCTGGGTGTTTTAGGAGGGGCACTGTGGTGAACCTCTCCTTCAGCCTCTTGAAGGCAGCATCAGCCTCAGGGTTCCAGGCCAGTGTCTGAGGCCCACCCTTAAGGAGAGAGGTGAGCGGGCGGCTATGGAGCTGAAGGACCTGATGAAACACTGGTAGAAATGTGCGAAGCCCAGGAAGCTCTGTAGGCCCTTGATGGTGGTGGGGACTGGCCATGACCTGACGGCGTCCATCTTCACTCCTTCCATGAACACCCCCT
The DNA here is from genome assembly GCF_020615455.1 of Coregonus clupeaformis. Classification (NCBI taxonomy): domain Eukaryota; kingdom Metazoa; phylum Chordata; class Actinopteri; order Salmoniformes; family Salmonidae; genus Coregonus; species Coregonus clupeaformis. The sequence goes on along the minus strand of NC_059208.1, from coordinate 55,410,588 downwards.
GAGGACTGATCCTGTATCCCAGGAAGGAGATGGCCTGTTGGTGGAATTCGCATTTCCTCCCCCTTCACCAACAGGCTGTGTTCCCGGAGACGGAGTAGGACCGCTCTGACGTCCCTGACGTGCTACTCGAACGTAGCCGAGTAGATCAGGATATCGTCGATGTACACCACCACCTGTCTACTCAGCATGTCTTGGAACACGTCATTGACGAAGTACTGGAAAATGGAAGGTGTGTTGGCGAGGCCGTAGGGCATGATGCAGTATTCATAGTGGCCTGAGCTAGTGCTGAATGCCGTCTTACACTCGTCTCCTTCCCGGATTCGGATCAGGTTGTAGGCACTCCTCAGGTCCAACTTGGTAAAGTACTGGGCCCCTCGCAGCTGCTCAATGGCCGATGGAACCAGAGGGAGGAGGTACCGGTACTCGGTGGTGACTGCGTTCAGCCCCCGGTAGTCAATGCACAGCCTCAGTCCTCTGTCTTTTTTGGCCACGAAGAAGAAGCTGGCGGAGGCAGGAGAGGTAGAGCGTCTGATGAACCCCTGTTTCAGGGTCTCCACCACATACTTCTCCATGGCCTCAGTCTCCGCTATGGAGAGGGAGTAAATGCGACTCTTCGGGGGGTGTTGTCCCTCCAGCAGGTCAATGACAATTTTTTTTGCTAAAAGTATTATTATATTATTGATCGATTGACTATGACTTTTCAGATCACCCAGTAATGCTATCTGCAAGGTTAGCTCCAGGTAAATATTGCAATCCTTTAGCCATTCCTGGACCTGTGTCCAAAAACAAGCTACAAATGGACAGAACCAAAACAAATGATCTAATGAGCAAAATCTGCAGAGCTGGGAAGATTGTATCCCCCATATAAATAACATTCTATTGGTAGCAAGAATTTTATATAATAATTTAAATTGAAAGATTCAAATTTTTGAATCCGGTGTCGTTTTGCGTGTCAGTTCATAAACCCTATGCCATGGGATCGGTACGTCAAAAATCTCTTCCCAACTATTTTGCTATATGGGACGGCTGTCAATCCTTTGGACCTTAAGTGAAACTGATATACTTTTTTATTTATCACAGTTTTCCTTAACCAATTATGTTCTTTAATGCAAGGCCGACAGACAAGTTCCTTACTTTCTCCCCCTTCCACTTTCCTCTTCCACTTTTGCGGTAAGGCTGCAATTATTTGGTTGTAATTTTGGGTAGAGCAGTCTTTTCCATATGTTTTTGTTAGCTGCATGTGCGACATAACTCCACCAGTCCTACCGATTATATCATTTACGAAGATTATATCTTTTTTAAACATTCTGTCAAAAAATAAAGGTTTTTTGTCAATTAGTATATTTGAATTTAACCACAATATTTGTTGCATTATTTGTTCTGTCGTTTCTGGAGGATTAAATTGAAATTGCAACCAACTTTCTATGGCTTGTTTTAGAAATAGTGATATTTGGGAGATTATTTCCTTTTCAAGTAACTGAAAATGAGTTGTTGTAATCTGAATAAAGGGAAAAGGCCTTTCTTGAACATTGGGTGAGACAATCTTACTAATTTGCTTGAGAACCAGTTCGGATTTAAGTATAACTTTTGTATGACTGAAGCTTTTAGTGATAGGTCTAATGCTTTAATATTTAATAATTTCTGTCCTCCGAATTCATATTCATTATATAAATATGCCCTTTTAATTTTGTCTGGCTTGCCGTTCCAAATAAAATTGAATATTTTTTTCTCATATAATTTAAAAAACTGTTCGCTAGGCGTAGGCAAGACCATAAGCAAATAGGTAAACTGGGATAATACTAAAGAGTTAATCAGGGTGATTTTTTCACAAATTGACAGGTATTTTCCTTTCCATGGTAGTAAGATCTTATCTATTTTTGCTAACTTTCTATTAAAATGTATTGAAGTGAGATCATTTATTTCCTTTGGGATATGTATTCCGAGTATATCCACATCACCATCAGACCATTTTATTGGTAAACTACATGGTAATGTAATTTTTTTTATTTTTTAGTGATCCAATACGTAATATAGTACATTTGTCATAATTTGGTTGTAATCCAGAGAGGTTAGAAAATGTATCTAGATCCTCTATGAGGCTGTGGAGGGATTCTAGTTGTGGATTTAAAAGAACATGAATCATCAGCGTACAATGACACCTTTGTTTTTAAGCCCTGGATTTCTAGTCCTCTGATATTATTATTGGATCTGATTTTAATAGCTAACATCTCGATGGCCACAATAAATGGATATGCCGATAGTGGACAACCTTCTTTCACTCCTCTTGACAGTTTAAAACTTTCTGAGAAATAGCCATTATTTACTATTTTACACCTAGGGTTACTATACATGATTTTGACCCATTTTATAAGAGATTCTACAAAATTGAAATGCTCCAGGCATTTATATATAAACCCCAGTCGTACTTTATCAAATGCCTTTTCGAAGTCTGCTATGAATAGCAGGCCTGGTTTCCCATATTTTCCATAGTGTTCTATTGTTTCCAATACTTGCCTTATATTATCTCCAATGTATCTTCCATGTAAAAAACCTGTCTGATTAGAATGAATAATATCCGACAATACCTTTTTAATTCTATGCGCTATACATTTTGCTAGAATCTTTGCATCACAACACTGAATTGTAAGGGGCCTCCAATTTTTTAAACGGACTGGATCTTTATATTTTCCACTTGTATCCTGTTTCAGTAATAATGAGATCAGACCTTCTTCTTGAGTGTCAGATACAGTGGGGAAAAAAAGTATTTAGTCAGCCACCAATTGTGCAAGTTCTCCCACTTAAAAAGATGAGAGAGGCCTGTAATTTTCATCATAGGTACACGTCAACTATGACAGACAAATTGAGAAAAAGAAATCCAGAAAATCACATTGTAGGATTTTTAATGAATTTATTTGCAAATTATGGTGGAAAATAAGTATTTGGTCACCTACAAACAAGCAATATTTCTGGCTCTCACAGACCTGTAACTTCTTCTTTAAGAGGCTCCTCTGTCCTCCACTCGTTACCTGTATTAATGGCACCTGTTTGAACTTGTTATCAGTATAAAAGACACCTGTCCACAACCTCAAACAGTCACACTCCAAACTCCACTATGGCCAAGACCAGAGAGCTGTCAAAGGACACCAGAAACAAAATTGTAGACCTGCACCAGGCTGGGAAGACTGAATCTGCAATAGGTAAGCAGCTTGGTTTTAAGAAATCAACTGTGGGTGCAATTATTAGGAAATGGAAGACATACAAGACCACTGATAATCTCCCTCGATCTGGGGCTCCACGCAAGATCTCACCCCGTGGGGTCAAAATGATCACAAGAACGGTGAGCAAAAATCCCAGAACCACACAGGGGGACCTAGTGAATGACCTGCAGAGAGCTGGGACCAAAGTAACAAAGCCTACCATCAGTAACACACTATGCCGCCAGGGACTCAAATCCTGCAGTGCCAGACGTGTCCCCCTGCTTAAGCCAGTACATGTCCAGGCCCGTCTGAAGTTTGCTAGAGTGCATTTGGATGATCCAGAAGAGGATTGGGAGAATGTCATATGGTCAGATGAAACCAAAATATAACTTTTTGGTAAAAACTCAACTCGTCGTGTTTGGAGGACAAAGAATGCTGAGTTGCATCCAAAGAACACCATACCTACTGTGAAGCATGGGGGTGGAAACATCATGCTTTGGGGCTGTTTTTCTGCAAAGGGACCAGGACGACTGATCCGTGTAAAGGAAAGAATGAATGGGGCCATGTATCGTGAGATTTTGAGTGAAAACCCTCCTTCCATCAGCAAGGGCATTGAAGATGAAACGTGGCTGGGTCATTCAGCATGACAATGATCCCAAACACACCGCCCGGGCAACGAAGGGAGTGGCTTCGTAAGAAGCATTTCAAGGTCCTGGAGTGGCCTAGCCAGTCTCCAGATCTCAACCCCATAGAAAATCTTTGGAGGGAGTTGAAAGTCTGTGTTGCCCAGCGACAGCCCCAAAACATCACTGCTCTAGAGGAGATCTGCATGGAGGAATGGGCCAAAATACCAGCAACAGTGTGTGAAAACCTTGTGAAGACTTACAGAAAACGTTTGACCTGTGTCATTGCCAACAAAGGGTATATAACAAAGTATTGAGAAACTTTTGTTATTGACCAAATACTTATTTTCCACCATAATTTGCAAATAAATTCATAAAAAATCCTACAATGCGATTTTCTGGATTTTTTTTCTCATTTTGTCTGTCATAGTTGACGTGTACCTATGATGAAAATTACAGGCCTCTCTCATCTTTTTAAGTGGGAGAACTTGCACAATTGGTGGCTGACTAAATACTTTATTTCCCCACTGTATATGTTCATGATTAACTCAATTTCATCTGATAATCCATTAAAAATACACATCAACACATGACTGTAAGTCGCTTTGGATAAAAGCGTCTGCTAAATGGCTTATTATTATTATTATTATTATTATTATTATTATTATTATTATTATTATTATTATAGGTAACCTTCCTAAATGACTACCGACCAGTAGCGCTCACGTCTGTAGCCATGAAGTGTTTTGAAAGGCTGGTCATGGCTCACATCAACGCCATCATCCCAGAAACCCTAGACCCACTCCAATTTGCATATCGCCCCAACAGATCCACAGATGATGCAATCTCTATTGCGCTCCACACTGCCCTTTTACACCTGGACAAAAGGAACACCTATGTGAGAATGCTATTCATTGACTACAGCTCAGCGTTCAACACCATAGTGCCCTCAAAGCTCATCACTAAGCTAAGGACCCTGGGACTAAACACCTCCCTCTGCAACTGGATCCTGGACTTCCTTACGGACCGCCCCCAGGTGGTAAGGATAGGTAACAACTCATCCGCCACGCTGAGCCTCAACACGGGGGCCCCTCAGGGGTGCGTGCTCAGTCCCCTCCTGTACTCCCTGTTCACTAATGACTGCATGGCCAGGCACGACTCCAACACCATCATTAAGTTTGCCGATGACACAACAGTGGTAGGCCTGATCACCGACAACGATGAGATATCCTACAGGGAGGAGGTCAGAGACCTGGCCGTGTGGTGCCAGGACAACAACCTCTCCCTCAACGTGATCAAGACAAAGGAGATGATTGTGGACTACAGGAAAAAGAAGAGGACCGAGCACGCCCCCATTCTCATCGATGGGGCTGTAGTGGAGCAGGTTGAGAGCTTCAAGGTACTTGGTGTCCACATCACCAACAAACTAACATGGTCCAAGCACACCAAGACAGTCGTGAAGAGGGCACGACTAAACCTATTCCCCCTATGGAGATTTGGCATGGGTCCTCAGATCCTCAAAAGGTTCTACAGCTGCACCATCGAGAGCATCCTGACTGGTTGCATCACTGCCTGGTATGGCAACTGCTTGGCCTCCGACCGCAAGGCACTACAGAGGGTAGTGCGTACGGCCCAGTACATCACTGGGTCCAAGCTTCCTGCCATCCAGGACCTCTATACCAGGCAGTGTCAGACGAAGGCCCTAAAAATTGTCAAAGACTCCAGCCACCCTAGTCATAGACTGTTCTCTCTGCTACCGCACGGCAAGCGGTACCGGAGCGCCAAGTCTAGGTCCAAGAGGCTTCTAAACAGCTTCTACCCCCAAGCCATAAGACTCCTGAACATCTAATCAAATGGCTACCCGGACTATTTGCATTGCCCCCACCACCCCTCTTTTACGCTGCTGCTACTCTCTGTTTATTATCTACGCATAGTCACTTTAATAACTCTACCTACATGTACATATTACCCCAATTACCTCGACTAACCGGTGCCCCCGCACATTGACTCGGTACCGGTACCCCCTGTATATAGCCTCGCTATTGTTATTTTTTACTGCTGCTCTTTAATTATTTGTTACTTGTATTTCATATATTTTATATTGTATTTTTTTGTGATTTTCTTTTGGTATTCTTTCTTAAAACTGCAATGTTGGTTAAGGGCTTGTAATAAGCATTTCACTGTAAGGTCTGATTTGATTTGAGATCATAGCATTTAATTCTGATTTGATAAACCTCAAAGCTATCCTCCAATCACAATGTTTATGCAAATTAGACTGATAGGAATATGTTCTAACTTAATTCATGCATTTGACTGTAAACATTCTAGAATTGGGCATTCTGACGTAATACATTTAATTGTAAACATAAACATCGGGCTCAGGGAGAACAGCGGATTCCCGTTTATTGTATTTTTACCACCAGCAAATGTGATCACATTACACCAGAGAAGCTCTCGCCATTTAAACTTCCTCGCCAGTTCATTGTGAACGCTGTAGCCTATTTTGTATTCTGCAAGCAAGAGCAAGGTGCTTCTTTTCCGAATATATAGTAACTGCTCAAAATAAGTGACCAAACTATATTGCTATATCTGGGCCAGCGCAGTTGCATGAATTGCGCAAGGGAACAGTGAAGACAGAGATGTGTAAATTAAAAGTTAATTTATTGGCTGGGCTATTAATCCACCAGTCGTATGCTATCCTATATTAGGCCTAGCCTACTGCAGTGAATTTAGGCAACCACCACCTGTGCTATGCAAGCCAGAGACAACAAAAAAAACATTATCTGACGCATGTTTTGTGCCAATGAATTGATGTTGAACTTGAACATCGCCAAATGCGTCCGTTTAATTAAATGTGCAATAAAAAATATATAGTGCCTAGGCTTATTTTATGAAACCCTGGCTGTTGACGTAGGCAACAGATTGCAAAAGACGGAATTACCGATTCCCCACTGAGCTCCTTTTTGGAAATGGCAAATTCACTTTGTCATCCATAAACACATAACAAGTGCAAGTGGATCGCAAAAATAATGATTATGATCACGTTTCCTCAATCTCTAGTCACTTTGAACAACATGATCTTGCGTTGGCACTGGGTGCGTTCGTAAATTCACTTTGGCTATCTACTCTGATTTCAGAGCACTCTTGTCTGAGTGTGCCAGAGCGCAGAATAACTGATGAATAACTGACGCTCAACACCCGTTCGATATGGCCTGTGCCAGTAATTAAATTGTTGCTCGTGTCACAGTTACAGTCACCAACGCTCTGGATAACATGAAAACAACCTAACCAGGGGTGTGTTCGTAAATTCAATCTGGAGTGCCAGAGTACGCTTAGGGCGTTCCTAAATTCAGAGCATTGTCAGATTGTCCTTGGTAAATTCAGAGCGTTTCGCTCTTGGAGCGTTCAGAGGTCACACTGGATGCTCTGGCCAAGGAGTAGGGTTGATGTGAGCATTCTAACCTCACAATGGCAGTCAAGCACCCAAGCTAACTAGCTAACTTTGGCTAGTTTGCTAGCTACTTCCAGACAAAAATGAGAGAACACCTCACTCTGACCATTTTACTCGCCCTAGCAGAACTGGTTAGGCTGTTTTCATGTTATCCAGAGCGTTGGTGACTGTGCTGCTGGCAACAATTTAATTACGCTTTTTTGCAGACGTTTACCAACACCGGCCATATGCAACGGGTGTTGAGCGTTTGTAAATTCATCAATTATTCTGCGCTCTGGCACATTCAGACGAGAGTGCTCTGAAATCAGAGTAGATGGCCAGAGTGAATTTACGAACGCAACCCAGCTCTGCTAGGGTGAGTAAAATTGTCAGAGTGAGGTGTGCTCTCATTTTTGTCTGGAAGTAGCTAGCAAGCTAGCCAACGTTAGCTAGTTAGCTTGGGTGCTTGACTGCCATTGTGAGGTCAGAATGCTCAGATCAACCCTACTCCTTGGCCAGAGCATCCAGTGCAGTGTGCGCTCTGAACACTCCAGAGCGAATTTACGAACACACCCACTGCCTTCTCACAAGGTCGCAACGGTATTGTTTATTGTTGTTCTTAAAATTCATATTATATATTGGGCCAAATTTGCGCACACCCCATGTTCCATAACGTTGTCATGGAAAATATTAATGTTGTTTTCAACTACCAATCAGCAACTGCGCGGTAAATCCGGCTGCATATTGAAAGTTGAGATTGCTGAAATGCCAATATCTTTGGAAAATGACAGGAGTGGAAAGGAATGGAATGTTAGCTAAAAAGACTGGTACCCAGACTAGAGTAAGCCTAGTTAGGGGAGAGAGAACGGGACGGGTTGCTCAACCATCTTGCCTTCCTTGAATCCCCCTGACATGAACTATAACCTCTACACCTCTAGTCTAACCTCTCAGCTCTGAGATCAACAGTTAAACTGCTCTGAAAGTGGAGGGCACAGCCACCCTTCTGCCAGTGGAGGGCACAGCCACCCTTCTGCCAGTGGAGGGCACAGCCACCCTTCTGCCAGTGGAGGGCACAGCCACCCTTCTGCCAGTGGAGGGCACAGCCACCCTTCTGCCAGTAGAGGGCACAGCCACCCTTCTGCCAGTAGAGGGCACAGCCACCCTTCTGACAGTAGAGGGCACAGCCACCCTTCTGCCAGTAGAGGGCACAGCCACCCTTCTGCCAGTAGAGGGCACAGCCACCCTTCTGACAGTGGAAGTCACAGCCACCCTTCTGCCAGTGGAGGGCACAGCCACCCTTCTGCCAGTGGAGGGCACAGCTACCCTTCTTATGTAATGAGAAAAGAGCGGCCTTCTGCATTCTGTTCTCATTTCCTGTTCGCTGACAGATAGGAGAGGTGAAAAGCAGGTAGCTTAGTGGTTAAGAGCGTTGTGCCAGTAACCGAAAGGTCGCTGGTTCTAATCCCCGAGCCGACTAGGTGAAAAATCTGTTGATGTGCCCTTGAGCAAGGCACGTAACCCTAATTGCTCTAGATAAGAGCAGCTTTTGTTCTGCCATTACATAAGGGAGGTGACGGTAGTGATTTGGATAACTATCGACCCATCTCTAGGCTCCCTTGTCTGGCAAAGATTCTAGAATCTATAGTCAACAAACAGTTACAATCTTTTCTTTCTGTTAACAGTATTTTTAGCCCCAATCAATCTGGTTTTAGATCTAAACACAGTACCACATCGGCCACTATGCTTGTTGTAAATGATATTGCAAATGCCTTAGATGATAGAAAGCACTGTGCTGCATTGTTTGTAGATTTGTCAAAAGCTTTTGACACTGTAGACCATGCTATCCTTTTGAGTAAGCTGTCATCTATAGGACTGGGCACTGATGCCTGTCGATGGTTTTATGACTATTTTAAAGATAGAACTCAGGCCGTCATGGTCGACGGGGTCAAGTCTGACCCCTTACAGTTACTTAAAGGGGTCCCTCAGGGTTCAATAATTGGCCCACTATTGTTCTCACTTTATATAAACAACATTGGTGATGATGTCAGATATTGTAAATTCCATTTATATGCAGATGACACAGTGATGTACTCTATTGCTCCAACAGCGGACCAAGCTTTAATGCAGTTGGAGTCTGATTTTAGGAGGGGTCTCTTTTAAGGGGTCTCTTTTACAGCTTAAACTTGTTTTAAACGCTAAGAAAACAAATGTCATGTTTTTTTCTAGGTCTAAACTCTCAATTAGAAACACTTTTGTAATCACTAGCTTGGATGGTACTCAAATCAAACAGGTCTCTGCATATAAATACTTAGGGGTATGGTTAGATGATAGGCTTTCTTTTATAAAACATGTTACTGAATTGGGAAAAAAACTCAAATTCAAGATAGGGTTCCTTTACAGAAACAGGGCTTGTCTGTCCTCCGTAAATAGAAAACAAATTGTGCAGGCTACTTTTATGTCCGTTTTAGATTATGGTGATATTATCTATATGCATGCATCGGCAAACACATTGAAACCACTGGATGCTATTTACCATTGTGCACTCAGGTTTATCACGGGTGATAGTTACAAAACTCATCACTGTATCCTATGTGGGTTGGGCCTCTGTCACGCCCTGGCTCTGGGGACTCTAGTATGTTGAGCCAGGGTGTGAGTTTTCATTTGTTTATGTTCTAGTTGTTGTAATTCTATGTTGGCCAGGGTGGCTCCCAATCAGAGACGGCTGTAGCTCGTTGTCTCTGATTGGGAGTCATACTTAGGTAGCCGTTAGGCATGCATTATTTGTGGTTTCTTGTTCTTATTTGGTTTGTGTTAAACCGTAGACATCACGTTATCGTCTGTTGTTTTGATCGTGTGATCATTCTCTGAATAAATATGTTCACCTTCAACGCTGCGCATTGGTCCTCCTCCTTAGACGATCGTGACAGAAGAAACCACCAGAACTGGACCAAGCAGCCTAGTGAGGAGCAGAGTGGGTGGACTTGGCAACAGTGGAGGAAGAGCTTCGACTGGGTCAAGCCGAATGAGGAGCTGAATGGCGGAGATTGGAAGCAGAAGAGCGAGAGTTGGGCGAGAATTATCGAGGCCTGGCCCACGGGGAAGAGAGACTCCCAGAAAATTTTTAGGGGGGGGCTCACGACGTCGGACCAGCAGGAGGCCGCGATAGAGCGGCCCAGCGGGTTGCCAGAGGAGGCCGCCAGGTTACGGGGGCCACTGGTCGAAGAGGGGGTGGAAGATGTAGAGGCACGGCGAGAGGTACTGGCGTGTGTTGCCAGTCCCGTCCGGCCTGTTCCTGATCCCCACGTAGGGCCAGTGGTGTGTGTCCCAGTACGGTCCGGCCTGTTCCTGCCACTCGCACCAAGTCTACGGTGCGCATCGCCAGCTCGGCCCGGCCCATTCCTGCTCCCCGCACCAAGTCAGTGGTGCGTTTCGTCAGCCCTGTCCGGCCCGTTCCTGCTCTCCGCACCAAGTCTGTGGTGCGCGTCGCCAGCCCAGTCCGGCCCATTCCTGCTCCCCGCACCAAGTCAGTGGTGCGTTTCGTCAGCCCTGTCCGGCCCGTTCCTGCTCTCCGCACGAAGTCTGTGGTGCGCGTCGCCAGCCCAGTCCGGCCCATTCCTGCTCCCCGCACCAAGTCTGTGGTGCGTTTCGTCAGCCCTGTCCGGCCCGTTCCTGCTCTCCGCACCAAGTCTGTGGTGCGCGTCGCCAGCCCAGTCCGGCCCATCCAAGCTCCCCGCACCAAGTCAGTGGTGCGCTTCGTCAGCCCGGTCCGGCCCGCTCCTGCTCCCCGCACCAAGTCAGTGGTGCGTTTGCGTCAGCCCGGCTCGGTCGCTCCTGCTCCCCACACCAAGCCAGTGGTGTGCGTCGTCAGTCCGGCACGGCCCGTGCCTGTTCCACCGGTGGCGGGTCCGGCACCGGTCAGGTGCTGCGTCACGCCGGAGCTAGAGCAATCCGCTCCACCAGTGTTCAGTTCAGCTCTGGTCAGCAGGGCCAGACCGGACCAGGGGTACTTTGGGGGTTAGAGAAGGAGTGGGGGTCATGTCCGGAGCCGGATCCGCCGCCGAGGCGGAGTGCCCACCCGGTCCCTCCCCTGTTGTATTTGGTTGGCGCGGTCGGAGTCCGCGCCTTTAGGGGGGGGTACTGTCACGCCCTGGCTCTGGGGACTCTAGTATGTTGAGCCAGGGTGTGAGTTTTCATTTGTTTATGTTCTAGTTGTTGTAATTCTATGTTGGCCAGGGTGGCTCCCAATCAGAGACGTCTGTAGCTCGTTGTCTCTGATTGGGAGTCATACTTAGGTAGCCGTTAGGCATGCATTATTTGTGGTTTCTTGTTCTTATTTGGTTTGTGTTAAACCGTAGACATCACGTTATCGTCTGTTGTTTTGATCGTGTGATCATTCTCTGAATAAATATGTTCACCTTCAAAGCTGCGCATTGGTCCTCCTCCTTAGACGATCGTGACAGCCTCTCTATCTGTAAGGCGAGAGCAACATGCTCTCTTGTTTATTTATAAAGCACTTCTTTTAAAACTACCTCCATATATATCATCATTAATTTCCACTAGATATATTAATTTTAAAACCAGATCACAGATGTGGATTACATTAGAGACTTCTGTGGTCTCCACAGAGTTGGGTAGGACTGCCTTCAGTTCCTTTGCACCTTATTTATGGAACAAACTGCAGATCCAATTTAAGTTAGACACTCTGGTGTCCCTTGCCCATTTTAAAAATGTTATGGAGGATCAATATGATTTTGTCTGTGATTGTTTCTGTTGAATTGTGTTTTTGTTTTGTATGTTTGAAATGTTCTTGTCTGTATGTCTAAAACTGTACATGTCAACATGTTTACACAGGGCACAGCCGTAAAAGAGATCCAGGTCTCAGTCTGTTTTTCCCTGTTAAAATAAAGATACAAATTAAAATTTTAAAAATTAATTTAAAAACAAAACGCAGCAGTGGAGTTTCTGAGGACAGATTGTGGATTGTTTTCAGTTAGAACTAGTGGCTCTCCTGTTGAAGATGTGCCTGACAGGGAGATGGAGATACTGATCTGTAGAGACTGGTTCTCCTGAGCCACTGAGAGGAGATGGAGATATTGATCTGTAGAGACTGGTTCTCCTGAGCCACTGAGAGGAGATGGAGATATTGATCTGTAGAGACTGGTTCTCCTGAGCCACTGAGAGGAGATGGAGATATTGATCTGTAGAGACTGGTTCTCCTGAGCCACTGAGAGGAGATGGAGATATTGATCTGTAGAGACTGGTTCTCCTGAGCCACTGAGAGGAGATGGAGATATTGATCTGTAGAGACTGGTTCTCCTGAGCCACTGAGAGGAGATGGAGATATTGATCTGTAGGGACTGGTTCTCCTGAGCGACTGAGAGGAGATGGAGATATTGATCTGTAGAGACTGGTTCTCCTGAGCCACTGAGAGGAGATGGAGATATTGATCTGTAGAGACTGGTTCTCCTGAGCCACTGAGAGGAGATGGAGATATTGATCTGTAGAGACTGGTTCTCCTGAGCCACTGAGAGGAGATGGAGATATTGATCTGTAGAGACTGGTTCTCCTGAGCCACTGAGAGGAGATGGAGATATTGATCTGTAGAGACTGGTTCTCCTGAGCCACTGAGAGGAGATGGTGATATTGATCTGTAGAGACTGGTTCTCCTGAGCCACTGAGAGAGAGACAGACAGACACAAAGACACTCAGAAGGGGTTTTCTGTGGCCTCCTCTCCCCTCTCCTTCCCACGTCTCCCCTCCCCTCCTCTCCCCTCTGTGATCATGGTTTAGGCTAGTTGATGTTGGTAATGCTTTATGCTCCATTCCCATTAGTTGTGCTATGTTTCAAGGCCCAAGATCCAATGTTTCAAGAGCTAGATCCATGTCCCACTTCAACCCCCCACCAACCCCCCAACCAATATACCATGGCTAATGGCTGTATCCAGGTACTCCACGTTGCGTTGCGCTAAGAACAGCCCTTAACCATGGTATATTGGCCATATAACACAACCCCCCGAGGTGCCTTTTGCTATTATAAAATGGTTACCAAAGTAATTAGAACAGTAAAAAAAAAAAAAGGGGTCATATCCGTGGTATATGGTCTGATATACCAGGGCTTTCAGCCAATCAGCATTCAGGGCTTAAACCACCCAGTTTATAATTAAGCAATAAGGCACGAGGGGGTTTGGTATATGGTCAATATATCATGGCTAAGGGCTGTTCTTATGCACGACTCAACGCGGATTGCCTAGATACAGCACTTAGCCGTGGTATATTGGCCACATACCACAAACCCCCGAGGTGCCTTATTGCTATTATAAACTGGTTACCAATGTAATTTGAGCAGTAAAAATAAATGTTTTGTCATACCCGTGGTATACGGTCTGATATACCACGGCGTTCAGACAATCAGCATTCAGGGCTCAAACCACCCAGTTTAGAATAGTTATTACACCGCTGTTTAGTCCCTCCTCTATCTGCCAACTAGAATAGTACAATAAACCCAATGGTGTCCAGAGAGCCACTGTTAATTCAGCCCCCTTCTCCAGTATTGGGTGATTGCATTCCTGCTGAGCTTGCCAATTCGCATCAGTCCCAGCCCAGGTCAGCGCCAGCCGATTGACTGTTTTACACTGTCATTAATATCTCGAGGCACAGAGACTTATTGGTTTAATAAATTCTTCCTGATAAACTGGATAAATATATATTTCATAACAAAAGTAATTGCCATTAAAACAGACCATTGTTGTACACTGAAATATAAGACCAACTGTTCCCCTGATCAACCCAATAACTTTGTTTGTTAACTCTATAGACACTTTTGCATTAATTCATCAATTTTTTATATAATGGCCCCGTTACTTGAATTGTTGACTTAGCAACAACCGTGACTTGACTTTTGCTAATTCAAGTCAATTTGGGACATTTTCAATGTAGTACACATGTAGTTCTAGTAGCCAGTTCTTATGTTCCAGTTGTTCAGTAGCCAACTGAACAGAACCAGCACCATGGCAGGCTGACCCCCCACCCCTTCAACCTCTGCAGCAATGCTGGCAGCACTCATACGTCGATTTCCCAAAGACAACCTCTGGATATGACGCTGAGCACGTGCACTCAACTTTTTTGGTCGACCATGGCGAGGCCTGTTCTGAGTAGAACCTGCCCTGTTAAACCGCTGTATGGTCTTGGCCACCGTGCTGCAGCTCAGTTTCAGGGTCTTGGCAATCTTCTTATAGCCCAGGCCATCTTTATGAAGAGCAACAATAATTTGTTTTCAGATCCTCAGAGAGTTCTTTGCCATGAGGTGCCATGTTGAACTTCCAGTGACCAGTATGAGGGAGTGTGAGAGCGATGACACCAAATGTAACACACCTGCTCCCCATTCACACCTGAGACCTTGTAACACTAATGAGTCACATGACACCGGGGAGGGAAAATGGCTAATTGGGCCCAATTTTGACATTTTCACTTAGGGGTGTACTCACTTTTGTTGCCAGCGGTTTAGACATGAATGGCTGTGTGTTTAGTTATTTTGAGGGGACAGCAAATTTACACTGTTATACAAGCTGTACACTCACTACTTTACATTGTTGCAAAGAGTCATTTCATCAGTGTTGTCACATGAAAAGATATACTCAAATATTTACAAAAATGTGAGGGGTGTACTCACTTTTGTGAGATACTGTGTGTATATATATATATATATATATATATATATATATATATATATATATATATATATATATATATACACATTCATATACTTTTAAAAAATATATTTCCCTTTATTACTTTCCAACCCCACCACCCCTTCCCTAATTGGAGTAAACTAGTGAACAACAATGCTTAGGCCTCTACTTCCAGCTTATACAGTGAGGGAAAAAAGTATTTGATCCCCTGCTGATTTTGTACGTTTGCCCACTGACAAAGAAATGATCAGTCTATAATTTTAATAGTAGGTTTATTTGAACAGTGAGAGACAGAATAACAACAAAAAAATCCAGAAAAACGCATGTCAAAAATGTTATAAATTGATTTGCATTTTAATGAGGGAAATAAGTATTTGACCCCCTCTCAATCAGAAAGATTTCTGGCTCCCAGGTGTCTTTTATACAGGTAACGAGCTGAGATTAGGAGCACACTCTTAAAGGCAGTGCTCCTAATCTCAGTTTGTTATTTGTATAAAAGACACCTGTCCAGAGAAGCAATCAATCAATCAGATTCCAAACTCTCCACCATGGCCAAGACCAAAGAGCTCTCCAAGGATGTCAGGGACAAGATTGTAGACCTACACAAGGCTGGAATGGGCTACAAGACCATCGCCAAGCAGCTTGGTGAGAAGGTGACAACAGTTGGTGCGATTATTCGCAAATGGAAGAAACACAAAATAACTGTCAATCTCCCTCGGCCTGGGGCTCCATGCAAGATCTCACCTTGTGGAGTTGCAATGATCATGAGAACGGTGAGGAATCATCCCATAACTACACGGGAGGATCTTGTCAATGATCTCAAGGCAGCTGGGACCATAGTCACCAAGAAAACAATTGGTAACACATTACGCCGTGAAGGACTGAAATCCTGCAGCGCCCGCAAGGTCCCCCTGCTCAAGAAAGCACATATACAGGCCCGTCTGAAGTTTGCCAATGAACATCTGAATGATTCAGAGGAGAACTGGGTGAAAGTGTTGTGGTCAGATGAGACCAAAATGGAGCTCTTTGGCATCAACTCAACTCGCCGTGTTTGGAGGTGGAGAAATGCTGCCTATGACCCCAAGAACACCATCCCCACCGTCAAACATGGAGGTGGAAACATTATGCTTTGGGGGTGTTTTTCTGCTAAGGGGACAGGACAACTTCACCGCATCAAAGGGACGATGGACGGGGCCATGTACCGTCAAATCTTGGGTGAGAACCTCCTTCCCTCAGCCAGGGCATTGAAAATGGGTCGTGGATGGGTATTCCAGCATGACAATGACCCAAAACACACGGCCAAGGCAACAAAGGAGTGGCTCAAGAAGAAGCACATTAAGGTCCTGGAGTGGCCTAGCCAGTCTCCAGACCTTAATCCCATAGAAAATCTGTGGAGGGAGCTGAAGGTTCGAGTTGCCAAACGTCAGCCTCGAAACCTTAATGACTTGGAGAAGATCTGCAAAGAAGAGTGGGACAAAATCTCTCCTGAGATGTGTGCAAACCTGGTGGCCAACTACAAGAAACGTCTGACCTCTGTGATTGCCAACAAGGGTTTTGCCACCAAGTACTAAGTCATGTTTTGCAGAGGGGTCAAATTCCCTCATTAAAATGCAAATCAATTTATAACATTTTTGACATGTGTTTTTCTGGATTTTTTTGTTGTTATTCTGTCTCTCACTGTTCAAATAAACCTACCATTAAAATTATAGACTGATCGTTTCTTTGTCAGTGGGCAAACATACAAAATCAGCAGGGGATCAAATACTTTTTTCCCTTACTGTACATACTATAAACATTTTATTGACACAGTCAATTTTACAATAATTCTATTTTGTTCGTTTTTTCTCCTGAACTTCCTCAACTTCTCCGATCATTTTCATGATGTCAATCCGGTTTGCTTCTATATGCCATATCTTTCTAACTGTGCTCTTTCACAAAAGCTCTCAACCTATAACCTATATACTTATTTTGGACACAGTATGCTTACATTATTAGTTATCTTGTTGTTATTAGTTGTTGTTATTAGTCCCATCTTTCAACTCCATTCAACACCACCCATCTATCTCTTAACACCATCCATATTGGATTTCTATTTGCCATATATTTTTCAACTGTACTGTGATGTTTTACAAAAGTTCTGATTATTTCTATTCCCATTGTTTCTACAGATTGTAAATTGAAAATAAACATCTTTGCCAAAAGTATTATTATATTCCGCTCAGCCCTGTCAAAACTGTTCGCTGCTCTGGCACCCCAATGGTGGAACAAGCTCCCTCACGACGCCAGGACAGCGGAGTCACTCACCACCTTCCGGAGACACTTGAAACCCCACCTCTTTAAGGAATACCTGGGATAGGATAAAGTAATCCTTCTACCCCCCCTTACCTAACTTAGTTTATTCAAATATTGTAAAGTGGTTGTCCCACTGGCTATCATAAGGTGAATGCACCAATTTGTAAGTCGCTCTGGATAAGAGCGTCTGCTAAATGACGAAAATTTAAATGTAAATGTATATTATTGATCGATTAACTATTACTTTTCAGATCACCCAGTAATGCTATCTGCAGGGTTAGCTCCAGGTAAATATTGCAATTATTTAGCCATTCCTGGACCTGTGTCCAAAAACAAGCTACAAATGGACAGTACCAAAACAAATGATCTAATGATTCTGTCTCTTCGCAGCAAAATCTGCAGAGCTGGGATTTATAAACATAAATATAAATATAAATAACATTCTATTGGTAGCAAGAATTTTATATAATCATTTAAATTGAAATATTCTATGTTTTGAATCCGGCGTCGTTTTGCGTATCAGTTCATAAACACTATGCCATGGGATCGGTACGTCAAAAATCTCTTCCCAACTATTTTGCAATCTATATGGGACGGCTGTCAATCCTTTGGTCCTTAAATGAAACTGGTATACTTTTTTATTTATCACAGTTTTCTTTAACCAATTATGTTTTTTAATGCAAGGCCGACAGACAAGTTCCTTACTTTTTCCCCCTTCCGCTTTCCTCTTCCATTTTTGCGGTAATGCTGCAATTATTTGGTTGTAATTTTGGGTAGAGCAGACTTAGCTAGATCCATGTCCCACCTCCCCCCCACCACCTCATGTGACTGCTAGACTCCTTGGGCTGAGACAATAGGTTCCTGTTGTGGGCTGAATGTGGCCTTGGAGCCAAGTTTTGGTAACGGCCGAGATTAGAGGGCTGTTGGATTGATCCAGCATCGCCATCAAACGTTAAGCAGTGCAGATGTAGTCTGTCTTTACAGGCGTATTCCCCATTGGACGCTCCAGCGCCAGCACACTGTTTCATCAACCAGCCCTCCACTCAGGTTAGAGGTGACCAGCCAATCACACGGAGGGAAATGAGTAGCCTTCTACTTCGTCTTCTGGCAGGGCACCGACCCTTTGTTCTGAGCTGTTTGGAGCCTTTTGTCTTTGGTTCACTTCCCCTCTCCTCCTCTTCCTCTCCTCCGTTTCCTTCTCCTCCTCTTCCTCCTCCTCTTCCTCCGTCTCCATTCAGCCTGGGTCCTGTCTGGACCACCAGGTTTAGTTTATTTGTAATGTGAGAAGACCCCCAGGCTTCAGGGGCCCGTTGGAGGAGCCATGTGGAAACTTAGAGGGATACTTCAGGATTTTGGCAATGAGCCCTTTATCTAATTTTGAACTCATGGATGACATTTTTATGTCTCTGCGTGCAGTTTGAAGGAAGTTGCTAACTAGCGCTAGCCTAATTGCTAACTAGCGTTAGCAGAATGACTGGAAGTCTATGGGTTTCACTGTGCTAACGCTAGTTAGCATTGGCTCACAAAACTACCTCTAACTTCCTTCATAATGGACACAGAGACATCAGCACATCCTTTTCATACCCCAAAAACCTGCCAAATAAAACTTCTCTGACAACTCAATCTTTATTAGATTTTCCCCTTGTGTGCATACAGTATTGAAATGAAATTCTCATTATGTCTACACATTTGTTATCTTACCATTTTTCCAACCAATGTAGATTATACCTAATCAAAGACATTGTATGTACACTTCGTTTTGTATAAAGGACCTTATGTTTCTCATAACTTAAAAAAACAAATGTTGAACTGAGAGTCAGTTGGAATTCTTTTTCAAATGTAGCGTTATCAAATGTAGCAGCCGTTATCGGTTAGAAGGACAAAATGCCAATTGAGCTTTCTGTCAAGGACTGAGACAGCAATGCATCATATGAAAGCAAGAGAAAAACAGTAGAAACCCACAACCTGCAGAAACCTAGCAAACCTACAATGACTGAATGCTATTTTATAAACAATGTTTTTCTCAAGGGCATTGTAAGGGAATATAGTGACCATTTTATCAACACGCTAGTTGTTAAGACAGGGGTGTAACTTGTGTAATGATGATGTCACAACTTAAACATACTGTCTTTAACAAAAACAAAGTTGAAAAAATATATATTCTCCTTGATCAAATATTAAACTACCCTTGAGATGCCAAAAAACAACCATGCAGTCAAAAAAGTGGGAAAAAATGTAATGTACACCAAAACAGTAGAATCATTGAATTGTATCCCTGTAGACACCTTCACCATTTTGAGTTGCAAAAGAGGATTAAGGAACTTAAGGAACGTAAGTTTTTTAAATGCTGTTTGTTGTCATGACTGCAGGAGGACTCGTTTTCTGTGGGATTCACCATGATGGGACTGCAATGAAAAGAGATGGAATTAAGTGAAAACAAATATTCAATGTACAGGATACCTCTCCTCTCATAGTAAGTACAAATCAATGGATATGGCTTTAGTTACCTATCAAACTGTCTGATTCCATCCACAGCATCCTGTGGGCTCAACCCACAGGGCTAAGATTGGGCTGCCAGGGCATCAGCGCCTGTAATCCAAATGAGATATACAGTACATGGAAATAAATAGAATCTGACCGCATCATACAGTACAATGGATTACCTCCATCTCTCTCTATGTCAGAGAGCGACAGACGGGTTAAATACGTCTGTAACGGATGTAAAATGTACGCAAGTAAAATGTCTGCACACATGACTGTAAGTCAAATCAAATCAAATCAAATGTTATTTGTCACATGCGCCGAATACAACAGGTGTAGACCTTACCGTGAAATGCTTACTTACAAGCCCTTAACCAACAATGCAGTTACCGAGTCAATGTGCAGGGGTACAGGTTAGACTAGGTAATTGAAGTCGCTTTGGAAAATAAGTGTCTGCTAAATTGCATATATTATTATGATATGTGCTGACGTGACATGGTGTGTCACAGTGTTCTGCTGACATTACCCTGGGAGGCACCCTGTGTCATGTCATCCTGTTGGTCTGGTTGGTCCAAAACATCAGCAGGAACAGCTGAGGGAGAAAAGGATGTTCATTCCAATCCACACTGTTCCCAGTGAAGCTCTGTTATGTGTTCCCAGTATGCTGGTTTATATATTTTGTAACTTTCTGTCGTGTTGTTCTCTTCCTCATACTTGTCATTGTACCTCATGTATTTGGAAAAATTAGTCAGATAACTCCCTGCACAGTGCTAAGAGTGTGTGTGTGTGTTTGTGTGTGTGTGTGTGTGTGTGCATAGTGTTGTGAGCTATTATCTCTGTTCAAACAAACAGACATCTGATCAGAAAGATCACAAGGAAAAAATAGGTGTTTACTTTATGGTACGTTGACTGGTGCACACAAATGTACTGTTTCTTCCCCTGGTCGAGGAAGCCTTAGAATGGTTGGGCCTTTCATTGGTAACTACCCCAAGAAGTAAGTCAGTTTTGGGCCTTACCTTCTGAATCTGGAGCCATTGATTCTGGCCCATCCATCTCATCATCATCCATATCGTCATCTGAGGAAAGAAAGACGAAACAGCCTTTATTTTACTATTTCAATTACTCAAATGTCAACATTTGTTTGTATGGCTTTGACTCTGAAGCAAACCTTTCGCCATGGACTCTGACGCATCCTCGGAATCCTCGTCGGTCTCATCCTCATCTAAAGACCAGATTAATATATATGATGTTGAGCCACAATAATGAATTAGAAGGTTACAACAGCTAAAGACCAAGCCATTTGAAAGCCCAGGTGATATGATTCAGAATCAGAGGAAACAAACCTTTGTGTGAATCTGCGCCTGGCTCTGCATCAGATTCAGACGTGTCATCCTCTGGAGTTTATGAAAAGAAAATGTGCATAACATCAATAAATAGTATGAAATGATGGAATGTTTGATATAAACGACTCCAGTCTCTTTGATTCAGTACTGCGTGTATTAGCTGATACACAAGCAAGGGGATCAAATGACACGCAAGATAGAGAGACATACCAGAGGCATCCTTGTCCATGTCATCTTCGTCAGCATCGTCAGAATCTGTTTCAGAAAGCAGTGTTTCAGTTACCACAAAATGATACCATTACCACTCACAATGTAATACTTAGTGCCATGGCATTTTACAGGGAATCGCATATGTACTTTTTATTATAAGCAGTTGTTTTCCGGCCCCGTTACTTGGCCTAATTATTAGCTACATTTCTATGGTTTTGTAGTGGTAACCGCACCTTCGGGCTCCTTCATTTTGCTATCATCAGTGTCCTCTGGCTGGGCTTCAGTGTCCTCTTCACTGTCATCCTCTTGTGGTTTAGGGGCATCACTGGTCCCAAAGTCCTCCTCGCTGTTAGAGTCTGCTTCAGCCTCAGTCTCATCCTCACTCTCATCCTCACTGTCATCCTTACTCTCATCCTCACTGTCATCCTTACTCTCCTCCTCACTGTCATCCTTACTCTCCTCCTTACTGTCGGCCTCTGTTGTTTCTAGGTTCCTCTCCGCATTCAGCTCACCCTCCTCCTTTGACTCCAGCTCCTGTGGAGGCTCAAAGTCTTGACTCCCTACAGGGCTTCCCTCCTCGATGCTGTCTTCAGGGCTGGCCTGCTGTTTCCCCATGTCACCTCCCTCCTTCATGTCCATTTCCTGCTGCTCTGGTTCCTCCTCCGAGACCTGGGCTTCCGCTTCGCTGCTGTCTTTGCTGTCGTCTGAGCTGCTGTCTTTGCTGTCATCTTTGCTGCTGTCGTCTGAGCTGCTGTCTTTGCTGTCGTCTGAGCTGCTGTCTTTGCTGTCATCTGAGCTGCTGTCTTTGCTGTCATCTGAGCTGCTGTCTTTACTGTCGTCTGAGCTGCTGTCTTTACTGTCGTCTTTGTCTGGCTTGTCGTTTTCTTCTGAGGTGTCCTGTTGGCTCTCGCTGTCCTTTTCTTCTATTTCCTGCTGCTCTGGTTCCTCCTCCGGGACCCGGGCCTCTTCTTTGCTGTCGTCTTCGCTGCTGTCTTTGCTGCTGTCTTTGCTGTCGTCTTCGCTGCTGTCTTTGCTGCTGTCTTTGCTGTCGTCTTCGCTGCTGTCTTTGCTGTCATCTTTGCTGTCGTCTTCGCTGCTGTCTTTGCTGTCGTCTTCGCTGCTGTCTTTGCTGTCGTCTTCGCTGCTGTCTTTGCTGTTGTCTGTGCTATCTTTCTTGTCGTCTTTGTCTGGCTTGTCATCCTCAGTGTCTGAGTCTGCGTCATCTTGTTTGCTGTCGCTGTCCGCCGCTTCCTCTGTCTCTGTATCTTCTGCACTGTCTTTCTCTTCTGCAGGGGCCTTACCATGTAGTTCAATGTCCTTATCCTCATCACTGTCATCTTTGTCTGTGGCAGCATCTGCAGAAAAGTGACAGTGTTTAGACATCCTGGTAATGAATTATTATGGTATATGACGTAGAATATGTAGTTCTGAACCAAGTGAGAACAAGAGAGGTCATAGTACTGAGCCCTGGGGGACACCAGTAGAGAGAACAAGGGAGGTCGTAGTTCTGAGCCCTGGGTGACACCAGTAGAGAGAACAAGGGAGGTCGTAGTACTGAGCCCTGGGGGACACCAGTAGAGAGACCAAGGGAGGTCGTAGTACTGAGCCCTGGGGGACACCAGTAGAGAGAACAAGGGAGGTCGTAGTACTGAGCCCTGGGGGACACCAGTAGAGAGACCTTCCCCATCATGACCTTTTGTGGGTGAGAGACACGCAACCTTGAATGAGCAGACTCACCTGCAGAGTCGTTATCTAATGTTTCTTCTTCATCTGCAGGATCCTTCCCATCTGCATCCTCTTGAGGTGAAGAAAAAAACTGGTTTATGACCAACTGAAGGGTAGAACGGCTCAAAATGACAGTTTCCCAGACAATTAATATCCAGTTCAGAAGTTTCAATGAAACACACCTGAGTCACTCTTTTCGTCACTCTTGTCATCATCTTTGTCTGTCTCTGTGGCCTCATCCGTGTCATCGCTGGTCACGTCTACAATCACACATGATTTATGTCATCAAACCGTCGTAACCTATTATTTGATGTCTTTGAATTGCCAATGAACCTGTCTAGTACAACATTGCAATGAAAACCTTGATGTTGTTCTTCACCTTGAAAAGAAACACAAAGTTGATTGTGTGTTTTATTATGAGTACCTAATCATGTTGTCATTAGACAGGGTCATGTATTGTCTACTTATCAATGCTTTGAGGGGAGGATATACAGTATTAATGGCGGTATTTACAGAATCGTCCCTGTCCCAGACCTATTCCTCTGTGACGATCTAGTTCTTCACTACCAAACAAAGGAACTTTTTTACTGGCAGCACTTCCTATTGAAAGTACTGTGAAGATAACTGTGTTTTGCCTTCCTCTGCAAGCAGTTCACTTTTTTTTTGTCATTTAGCAGACGCTCTTATCCAGAGCGACTTACAGTTAGTGAGTGCATACCTTTATTTTTATTTTTTTTCATACCCCCCGTGGGAATCGAACCCACAACCCTGGCGTTGCAAACGCCATGCTCTACCAACTGCGCTACATCCCTCCCCTACCCTGGACGACGCTGGGCCAATTGTGCACTGCCCCATGGCTCTCCCGGTTGTGGCCGGCTACGACAGAGCCTGGATTCGAACGAGGATCTCTAGTGGCACAGCTAGCACTGCGATGCAGTGCCTTAGACCACTGCGCCACTCGGGAGATACCGAGTGAGATACCGCAGTTCACCTGCCTCATGTTATGATGAGTGTATGTCGGGGGGCCAGTATAAAAAAATATGTATTCACTAACTGTAAGTCGCTCTGGATAAGAGCGTCTGCTAAATGACTAAAATGTAAATGTAAATGTAAATGTATGTCAGAATCCAAGTATTTATTTTTGTAGTTACAGAATCCAAGTATTTTGTCCCTTACCTTCAGAGGCATCATCTGACTCTGTTTCATCTTTATCGTAATCTAATGCAGTTTCCCAACTCCAGTCCTCCAGTACCCCCAACAGCACCCAATTTTGTTGTAGCCCCAGACAAGCACACCTGATTCAACGTGTCAACTAATCATCAAGACCTCAATGAGTTGAATCAATGTGTGCTGTTGGGGGTACTGATCTGATGGACAAAGGAAAATAGTCTTAGACGTGTATCTCCAACTTTAATGTTGTGCACTTTTCCACGTCATACTGTCCTCATACCTTTGGCATCTTTTTCATCTGTCTTTATCTTCACCAGCAGCAATGTACTTTAATGTACATATTTTTGGGGTTGGAATCAGTCTGTTTTTAACACTTACCTGTGGAGTCACTTTCTGGAGACTCTGTGGAGTCACTTTCTGGAGACTCTGTGGAGTCACGTTCTGGAGACTCTGTGGAGTCACTTTCTGGAGACTCTGTGGAGTCACGTTCTGGAGACTCTGTGGAGTCACTTTCTGGAGACTCTGTGGAGTCACGTTCTGGAGACTCTGTGGAGTCACGTTCTGGAGACTCTGTGGAGTCACGTTCTGGAGACTCTGTGGAGTCACGTTCTGGAGACTCTGTGGAGTCACGTTCTGGA
Source organism: Coregonus clupeaformis (assembly GCF_020615455.1). Lineage (NCBI taxonomy): Eukaryota > Metazoa > Chordata > Actinopteri > Salmoniformes > Salmonidae > Coregonus > Coregonus clupeaformis. Next base: position 55,385,791 of record NC_059208.1, on the reverse strand, counting down.
GACTCTGTGGAGTCACGTTCTGGAGACTCTGTGGTGTCACGTTCTGGAGACTCTGTGGAGTCACTTTCTGGAGACTTATCCACATCTGCTGATTCTGAAATCATAATTTAAAGCAACATAGATGTATTATATATCAATTTGTAAGTCTTTCTGGATAAGAGCGTCTGCTAAATGACGTAAATGTAAATGTAAATAAGTCTGCCTGTTGATGTTTGTAGCAATGTTTGTTACACTGACGGTGTTTGTTACAGTGATAATGATAGTATGTTCTGATGATCTGTGAAGTCAGAGCTTGGTTATTGCGCAAGGAATTCAGAGAGAAAAGTTTTTCCCCAAAACATCTGATGACACCCCTGATGACACCCCTGCTGACACCCCTGCTGACACCCCTGCTGACACCCCTGCTGACACCTCTGATGACACCCCTGCTGACACCCCTGCTGATGCCTTCTCACTGTCATCAGCATCATCTGTATCTGTGCTGAAGAGAGACTAAATGACTGAAAAGTCAAACAATTGATGGGTGTTTTCTAACGGGTCCATGTGTTAATGTGGTCGTTTTAGGGCTGCATCCCAAATGCCATCTGTTGATTGAGTCAAAATTATAATTCACATTGATGAATGGTTTGAAGGTTTAGCCTCAGTGGTTGTGAAGACTGCTGTTGCTTTATGTGCTGCAATGTGTGCCCTCACCTTTTCTATTAGAAGAGTCAAAGGTCACTGCCAAAGCCTCAGAGGCATCTGAAAAACAGATCATGTTTGATTATATACTGAATATACTGACAGTCATCATTTCAAGTTTCAAGTTTTATTAGTCGTATGTACGGGACTATACACATGGTATGCACTGTCCAATTAGATGCTTACTTGCAGGTTCCTTCTCTACAATGCAACAACAATAAGAAATAATCAAATATAAGAATATGAACATAAAGTAACTGGCTCAGTAGAATAGAATAGATATTTTAGCATAGAATGCCTTCAGAAGGTATTCACATCCCTTTACTTTTTCCACATTTTGTTGTGTTACAGCCTGACTTTAAAATGGATTAAATTGAGATTTTGTGTCACTGATCTACACACAATACCCCATAATGTCAAAGTGGAATTGTATTTGTAGAAAAATGTCTAAATGAATAAAAAATGTAAAGCTGAAATGTCTTGAGTCAATAAGTATTCAACCCCTTTGTTATGGCAAGCCTAAATAAGTTCAGGAGTAGAAATGTGCTTAACATATCGCAAAATAAGTGGCATGGACTCATTCCGTGTTCAATAATAGTGGTTAACATGATTTTTGAATGAATACCCCATCTCTGTATCCCACACATACAAGTATCTGTAAGGTCCCTCAATCGAGTAGTGATTTTCAAACACAGATTCAACCACAAAGACCAGGGAGGTTTTACAATGCCTCGCAAAAAATGGCACAGATTGGTAGATTCGTAAAAAAAAAAAAAAAAGTAGAACTGAATACCCCTTTGAGCATGGCGAAGTTATTAATTACACTTTGGATGATGTACTAAAACACACGCAGTCACTACAAAGATACAGGCGTCCTTCCTAACTCAGTTGCCGGAGAGGAAGGAAACCACTCAGGGATTTCAACATGAGGCCAATGGTGATTTTAAAACAGTTACAGGGTTTAATGGTTGTGATATGAGAAAACTGAGGATGGTTCAACAACATTGTAGTTACGCCACAATACTAACCTAAATATTGTACAATTCAGGTGTGCAAAGCTCTTAGAGACTTATCCAAAAAGACTCACAGGTGTAATCACCGCACTTCTATAAAGTATTGACTCAGGCGTGCGAATACTTATGCAAATGAGAAATGTGTGTATTTCATTTTCAATATATTTACAAACATTTCTAAAAACATGTTTTCACTTTGTCATTATGGGGTATTGGGTGTAGATGGGTGATATGTTTTATTTATTTAATCCATTTTGAATTCAGGCTGTAACACAACAACATTTGGAATAAGTCAAGGGGTATGAATACTTTCTGAAGGCACTGTAAGTATAATACAGAAAGGCACCATTTATAGTACAATATTTACACATGTATCAGGGAAGGGGGAATTGGAGGTCCAAGTGTCACCTTTTAACCCACCTCCACCCACATGACCTTAGCCATTTGGACTCTGTGTGTAGCTAGTAATGTAACAGCATTTCTGTATCATTATATTACTATGTATGATGATAACTACCAGTTTGTATGATGTATGATAACTCTAGAAGAATTTGTGTTTCACTTTGTATCTTTGTTTTGACTAAAGTAATTGTTGTGCTCAACTGTGCTTAGTCTTTCTAAGGCTAAACGTAATTGTTGTACACAAAAGAACGAGGCAGCTGTGGCCTTGGGTGGCGAGAACATCTCTCAAAACATATCGCTTCACTCACCAGCTGCATCCGTTGTGTCTTGGCTGTCTGCTGCTTCAGCTGCATCTTAACATAACCACATTAATGTTATTGGAGGGCTGGAAAATAATGTATAGTTTCTTACCTTGTTATTGAACATGATTACACAACTATACAGCATTTCGGCCATCTTACTTGCTGCTGATTTGAACGGCGACTAAAATGTTTATTATATATTTTTTTGGACAATGGATGTGAGGCCAAAGTATGTCTCTCCCCACAGCTTTGTCCAATTCGGAGTAACTTGAAAGTGGACATGCAGATGCAGTATTTATATTTTTGTGCACTTCACGGCACAGAACAGCACGTCACAGCATGCCACACTTGCCTGGGAAAATAATATCTTACTGCACTGAATTGAAATAACAAATCCTCATCATCACCAGGGACTTTCACAGATTTTGACCAGCAGGTTAGCATTTTTCTTGTTCTGCAGAATCTTGTTTAGCAGAATCTTGCCCTGGAGGCAGCTCTGCAGAATGGTCACTAGCTGGCACAGCCACAAAGTCATAAAATCTGATTTTAAATCTAACCCTAACCTTAACCATAATGAAAACCCTAATGCCTAACCCTAACCTTAAATTAAGACCAACATTTTAGTTTTCATGAATTTTTACAATATAGCCAATTATGACTTTGCAGCTGGCCTATCTATGGGGAAATTGCTCAGTTCTGCCTCCAGGACAAGACTCATGACAATAAACGTCAACCTGCACATTCTTATCGAATGATTTCGATCTTTGACCATTATCTTTGACCTTTGACCTTTGTGTATTTTACTCCTAGGCCTCACCTGTGGCATCAGGGGCGTCAGGACTGCCTGTGGTTTCCACGCTGGTATCTCCATCTGGAAGACAAAAACGGGTGAGTTTGATGCTGCTACAACTGTAATTATCAGGAGATCCCCAGTAGTCAGTGTGTTTCATTTCCATTCAAATGAATTGGTGACTCACTGTTTGTGTCTGTGGATGTATCACTGCTTCTGGCATCTGATAAATGAAGAACAAAACATTGGGTGAGTTGGAATTAGATGTCTGGCCACTGAACTTGTTTTAGCCATGAATATTCAGTAATAAAATTGATCTGGACAAGATCACTGTTACATATATTTTTTTCTTGGTAAATGGTTTTATGGCATAACGAGATTTGGGGAATTGGGGAACCTGGTTTTTGGCAAGCCATGATATACCTTTGGCTTGGATTTGAGACCCCTTTGATTTATTCTGTTAACTGTCAGTGTGATCTGTTGTAATTCCTTTTTATCTGTAGTCTACAGATTGAGGGGATTTCATCAACTCTAAGTCAACTACTCTGCCACAATCTGATCATCCCCGAGTAAAGCCATCATTAGTCAAACATAGATAGTTGAACATTTGCCCATTTCCCACATTGATTCCTTACTGTTCGGGCTTCGACAAGTACAAGGTAACGAGAAAGAGAGACTGCGCAGTACTGCTTTTCTATCTACGTTAGCTGTTGACAGCGCGTGTAGTTGTCAGCATGCTAACCTGGTTAGCTAGCTAGATTTGTTTGATGCTTACACATAATTTTTCCGAGTGCCAATATGGTTGGGTTCATATTGTAACTGGTATAGACAAACTGGTTGTGTTTTATTTGATCTGACATATTAGCGACCTGTCAACACTGCCTAACATAATATTAGCTAACCAGCTAGTAACTAGCTGCGTTAGTTGTGTGAATTCGAAAGCGCCCGCTTCAGCCCGGTGCAGAACATGCTGGCTAGCCTCGCATGCTGATTGGCTAAGGCTCATGCACAGCTAAGTACTGGCAGGCAGGAGGAATCAGTCTCTGTCTATTACAAAAATTGAATAGCACCGATGAGTTGATGGACCCTTGGTAGAGAGGAGAGTGATAACTGATAACTCCTGAAGGTCAAACGGTTGGTCATGCAAGGCTGTGCAAAAATATCTAAACCTTCAGCATGGCCCCACAGCAAATAGTCAGACTCTATTGTTGAGGTAGGACCCAGGAGCAGAGAAGAGAACCAGACGAGGAACCAGGGGTTTAGGAAAACATTTAAATACTTTACTGGGAAAACGTTCAACAGAAAGTACAAAGTAAAACTGGGAAAACAACAAACACTAAGACTCGATAACTACTCAGGAGACAACGCACACGGCAAACAAATCAAGCTTCTGCAAAGGGTAACAGAAAACACACCTCTTTTAAAAGGGAATCATAATTAGTAACAGAAAACACCTGAGTGTCATAATAGTCTCTAGGGCGGTCTCTGCGGCCCTCTGGTGACAGGTGGAACCATGACAATTTACTCATGTCTGGTCCAGAAAGCATTTGTCTAGCTATGTTTCAGAGGTGCTGTTGTTATAGTGTATTCATACATGTTTATGTGAGTATAGAGGAACTGTAATGTTGGATTCTCACATAAACATGTATGAATACACTATAACAACAGCACCCCTGAAACATAGCTAGACAAATGCTTTCTAGTTAAGTGTCTCCATGATAGTCTCATAGCAGGCCTATTTTGTCTGCTCACTAATTATGTGCTGTAATTTGGATAATTGTGGCTAATCAATTAGATGTGCGTTTTTTTACATTATACTCTGAGCTGCTCAACATGGGTTGTCTTTTTGAAGTGAACACACACTCACACACACACACACACACACTGACCTGGTGCGTCTGTGGTATCAGCTGAGGAATCAACTGCACCTAAAAACAAATCAGCGTCATGATCAACAGCTCAGTTTTCATTCTCTCGTGTTGATTTCTTTGAGAGTTGAGTTGGTTCTACGTCATACACTCATCATACACTTCTTCCTTGATGGAAAGACAGATTCCCCCAGTCCCCAAACCCAGCCACTCATACCTCCAGCCAGCTCTTTACTAGAGTCAGTCCCATCTGTGGTCCCTGTGAACAACAGAGGATTTCTGTTCAGTTTCCGTCTGTATGAAATGGTACATACCTGGTGTGTTTAAGTAGAAATTAGGTAGGAGATACATTGGAGTCAGTACAAACCTGCAGAGTGTCCAGCTGCTGCTGCAACAACTGGGCTGCCAGTGGGGCCACTGCCATCTTTGGCACCTGAGACCAAAAAAGTATCATAGCACCCATTTTGTCAGTTGCCAATGATCACCCAGCTAAGCCAATGCCAAACTATAAAACGCAATATCTTAATGTATCCAATCATGCAACGCTCTAATGGTTTGATTTTAGCAGTGTTGAGGTTTCAGTCCAGTGTTTTGAAAATGAATGTAAATGAAATCAGAGGACAAAGCACATATCGGAAGCGATCCATATGTAACCTATGTGTGTAGGCTTCGACTGGAGTGTTTGTCAGTGTGGTTACCATTAAGGTACTCGAGCAAGGCAGCACAATGAATGGTGTCATTGTTCCATCATAAACAGTACTTCTGACTAAATACGAATACATTCATGTGTATACGCTACTTATAATTAACAAAGCTTATTAGCCTGTAATTTCCTAACTGTTGTGGTAATTATGAACGTCATGATAAAACACAAATTACACGTTACCTTCATTGTCTGCCTCTGTTCCATCTGCAAAGGAAAGATGCATAGGGGAGCATGATTAGTGGTTTGGGGATTTATCTTCATTTGAATACACCATACGTAAGGCCCACCCCACCCTACTTCTCTCTCTACCCCACATCAGGCACAGGAGAACAGACCTCTTTTGTGTCTCCACAGAGAGACCTGGGTTCTGATTACACTGCCGTTGTGGAGAAGCAGAGGATTCCCATTGTGATTCAATGGGATGGATGGAGGTTGCTGTATATATTTGCAAATGCCTCCTTAAACATTATGTAATGGTCAATTTGGTTGATATATTTGTTCACTTGATGTTTGTTGTGTAGCTTAGAGTAGTTTACAGTGGATAACTGGAAAGGTGAAGCATGTTTTGTGATTGCGTTGAACTTGAAATCAAACTAAAATGGAAACCATCGTCTCTAGACAACATCTTGTGCACCTATTATTAAAATTGACATTATTATTAAACTGTAGTTACTGACGGAAGTATTTTAAATTCACGCACATTTATACGATTTACAAGAAGGTTAAATTTCATGTTTTCTTACCAGTAACAGGGGCTGAGAGAGCAAGACCAACCAAAGCAAAGATCAAAGGAACAGTCAACGTTCTGTTAGAATAAAGAACACAGAGATAGAACTGGTTACTACACTTTTAAAACAATCATTTAGTCAAACAGATATAACGACTTCTCCTAGAAGCCATATTAGGGTCATAGTGGCAGTGGAAAATGCAAAAAGGAGTATTTGAATGGAAGCAGGTAGGAGGAAATGTGTTTCCCCTGCTCATAGCATTATAATACATTTGAATATATGTACCTTGCAGCAAGGCAAGGTATCTTATGGATGTTCTCATGTTCAATATGTCTTATGGATAATGTTCATGAAACGTTAATCAATGATATGTTGGTACATTATGTACTTTCGTCTTTGTAATATAATGAAAAGTCAAATAAAGGATGATTATGAACTATTTTGACTTTAAAGGTAAAACATATTCTCAAATTCTGACTTCTCAAAAGCTTTTTAAATACTATTTAGAGTTCCATCACATTATCTCGTACCAGTATCATCATTGATATCAGTTGTGATGCTATTCTTATTGGAGTTTAGAAATTAACAAGAAAAAAGGACATCTGGAATAAAAACAAAATGACCCATACATTGCCAAGCTATTGCGATCCCACAGAAAATTCACACAAAAACAATGAATTCCACTGTTCCTCTCTCTCTATCATTAAAATAATCCCAGAAGGTGTAAACGTCTCCAGTTTCCTTCAACAGGTAGACTGACAAATACAAATCCCTCAAGAATACAGCTGTCCAAATATGTCAAATAGATTGTGTCATTTTAAAAGTTCCAGTACACACACGTAAGTAAAATACCAAATACCCAAAACAAGCTACCCTTGTGTTAGTGTTCACTTACCGTGACAGCATTGTGACGGGATAGTTTAGCCAGTGGGGCGACACTCAGGTGTCTCTATAGTTTCCAGTAGGTCTATAGTCTGGCTAGAGGGAGCCCAAGGGGTTTTATACTTTCACCACTCCCTCTGCTCCTAAGGGGCAGAGCCTGTGAGCCACAGAGTCACACTGACAGAGAACACACTGGAATGTTATTTGGCCTTAAACAGAGAGTAAACAGTAGCAGAATACCTGACCCCTGTGACTGACCCACAATTAAGGAAAGCTTTGACTATGTACAGACTCAGTGAGCATGGCCTTGCTATTGAGAGAGGCCGCTGTAGGCAGACCTTGCTCTCAAGAGAAGACAGGCTATGTGCACACTGCCCACAAAATGAGGTGGAAACTGAGCTGCACATCCTAACCTCCTGCCAAATGTATGACCATATTAGAATGACCTGTTGCCACAAGAAAAGGGCAACCAGTGAAGAACAAACACCATTGTAAATACAACCCATATTTATGTTTATTTATTTTATCTTTCGTACTTTAACTATTTGCACATCATTACAACACTGTACATAGCCATAATATGACATTTGAAATGTCTATATTCTTTTTAAACTTTTGTGAGTGTAATGTTTACTGTTAATTTCTGATTGTTTATTTCCCTTTTTGTTCATTGTCTATTTCACTTGCTTTGGCAATGTAAACATATGTTTCCCATGCCAATGAAGCCCTTTGAATAGAATTGACAGAGAGACAGAGGTCGTTGCAGAGGAACAGCTAGCATTAAACTCCTTTAAAATGGGGTTGAGAGTGAGGCTCTCACACCTTTGTGTTTCCAAACAGCTCATGTACTAAAGTCCCCTCTGATTTGAATCAACCCCCATATCTCTCCCTAAAAACACACTCAGCCCCTCACACACACTCATAGCTTACATACTCACCCCGCCCCCCTCTCAAAGTACCCACAGATAACACTTTGGTCTGTAGATCGTTTCGTTTTTTTTATTTATTTGTGTTTGTCAAGTGAGCTGTGATTGGTGTGTTCTTCGGGGGAACATGTGGTCAGGCAGAAAATTGTCTTGGATTAAAACCAAGTGATTTCTCTGCGCTGGTTTCTCCACATAGTAGGCTACTCATAGACTACCTGATTGGAACTTATCCAGTGGTAATGGTATGATGTAGCCAGAAATAAAGTAGGGGTGTTGAAGTGATGTGATGGAGTGAACAGAGTCCATAGCAGTAGAGGAACAGGCTATTTATGAAGGTTATGGAATGAACACCGACACAGGATTCATCACTTTAACCTAATATACACTGAGTATACCAAACATTAGGAACACCTTCCTAATATTGAGTTGCACCCCCTTTTGCCCTCAGAACAGCCTCAATTCGTTGGGGCATGGACTCTACAAGGTGTCGAAAATGTTCCACAGGGATACTGGCCCATGTTGACTCCAATGCTTCCCACAGTTGTGTCAAGTTGGCTGGATCTCCTTAGGGTAGTGGACCATTCTTCATACACATGGGAAACTGTTGAGCATGAAAAACCCAGCAGCGTTGCAGTTCTTGATACAAACCGGTGCACCTGGCACCTACACCACTGCTGTTACAGCCTTTTTCTAAAATTGATTAAATAAATAAAAATGTCCTCAGCAATCTACACACAATACCCCATAATGACAAAGTGAAAAGAGGTTTTTAGAAATGTTTGCAAATGTATAACAGATTACAAACTGAAATACCTTATTTACATAAGTATTCAGACCCTTTGCTATGAGACTCGAAATTGAGCTCAGGTGCATCCTGTTTCCATTGATCATCCTTGAGATGTTTCTACAATTTGATTGGAGTCCACCTGTGGTAAATTCAATTGATTGGACATGATTTGGAAAGGCACACACAGTTGACAGTGAATGTCAGAGCAAAACCCAAGCCATGAGGTCGAAGGAATTGTCCGTAGAGGTCCGAGAAAGATCTGGGGAAGGGTACCAAAACATTTCTGCTGCATTGAAGGTCCCCAAGAACACAGTGGCCTCAATTATTCTTAAATGGAAGAAGTTTGGAACCACCAAGACTCTTCCTAGAGCTGGCCGCCCGGCCAAACTGAGCAATCGGGGGAGAACCATCTCTGCAGCGCTCCACCAATCAGGCCTTTATGGTAGAGTGGCCAGATGGAAGCCACTCCTCAGTAAAAGGCACATGACAGCCCTCTTGGAGTTTGCCAAAAGGCACCTAAAGACTCAGACCATGAGAAACAAGATTCTCTGGTCTGATGAAACCAAGATTGAACTCTTTGGCCTGAATCCCAAGCGTCACGTCTGGAGGAAACCTGGCACCATCCCTACGGTGAAGCATGGTGGTGTCAGCATCATGCTGTGGGGATGTTTTTTACAGCGGCAGGGACTGGGAGACTAGTCAGTATCGAGGCAAAGATGAACGGAGCAAAGTACAGAGAGATCCTTGATGAAAACCTGCTCCAGAGCGCTCAGGACCCCAGACTGGGGCGAAAGTTCACCTTCCAACAAGACAACGACCCTAAGCACACAGCCAAGACAACGCAGGAGTGGCTTCGGGACAAGTCTCTGAATGTCCTTGAGTGGCCCAGCCAGAACCTGATCTAACATCTCTGGAGAGACCTGAAAATAGCTGTGCAGCGACGCTCCTCATCCAACCTGACAGAGCTTGAGAGGATCTGCAGAGAAGAATGGGAGAAACTCCCCAAATACAGGTGTGCCAAGCTTGTAGCGTCATTCCCAAGAAGACTCGAGGCTGTAATCGCTGCCAAAGGTGCTTCAACAAAGTACTTAGTAAAGGGTCTGAATACTTATGTAAATTTGATATTTCCGTTGTTTTATTTTTTTATTAGCAAACATTTCTAAAAAAAACTGTTTTTGCTTTGTCATTATGGGGTAATGTGTGTAGATTGATGAGGTGAAAAAAAAACAATTCAATCAATTTTAGAATAAGGATGTAACCTAACAAAATGTGGAAAAAGACAAGGGGTCTGAATACTTTCCGAAGGCACTGTATTACCATACCCCATTCAAATGCACTTACATTTTTTGTCTTGCCCACTCACCCTCTGAATGGCACACATATGCAATCCATGTCTCAATTGTCTTAAGGATTAAAAATCCTTCTTTAACTTGTCTCCTCCCCTTCATCTACACTGATTGAAGTGGATTTAACATGTGACATCAATAAAGGATCATAGCTTTCACCTGGATTCACCTGGTCTTAATGTTTCTTCCTCAAATCCTTTCTTGGGAAAAGGAGATTGTTGAGAAATCTTCAGTCTTTCTTCGTTTTCCTGAAGCAGTAGAGGAAATCTGTTCATAAGGTTTATAATGGTTGAAACAGAGAACGTGACACAGACATCAAGGCATATAGTGTGCCTTGATGTTTATATGTTTAAAGCTTTGTAACTTTTTAATGAAGACTTCTAACGGTTGTTGGGCCCATCTGTGATAGTCTGTGACGTTATTCCACCCTCTCAACTCTCACTGACTTCATTAGTGATGATTATGATTCAGCATGCTACGTTTTGAGACTTTGATGTAAACATAAACATGGATAACTTTAGTATTATCCTTATGGACAAACAGTTTTTACATTATCACCCTTATCATCTCACGCCAAACAAGTTGCATCAGAGACTTACACTCAGACTCTGAGGCAACTTTTAAAGCCTGAATTGAAGAGAACAAAGAATTTGTTTCATAGTTCCAACCGAAACTGTTCTTGCATGCTTGTCACAACGTTTCTTTGTTGCAGCTAAAGAACTCTTCTACTAACCTGATGAAAACATTCATTAAGAAATGTTCACATGCAAGAGACCACAATGGCAGGATTATAATGGGTATTATCTGATCAGATTAAACTCTCTTGAGGATTGGGGATTGACTGTTTCAGATGCTAATCTGATGCTAATGCTAACCATTTGTATGGTAAGTGGGCGAATAGGTGATCACTGAGGTAAAGATAATAGATTATTAGTTTAACAGAATAGAATATTATTAGCTAGCTTCCACTGATATTAACCCCATGCTGTTAGCTTTATTGGGTCTTCATCTTAGCATTGTGTTGGCAACGGCCCACAATGAGCCCTCCATATCTTACTTAGAAGGGGCTTTCCACCCTATACTAGCGGGCCTAAGCTGCAGACAATTCAAAAGAGCTATAGTCAGATTGTAGAGGCTCATTTAAATTACTCAGTACCATTAATAAGCTTGGTACAGATGCTAACTTTCAGAAGGGGCTTTTCCACCCTATAATGGGTGGTAGGACTAAGCTTTTCAACAGAGTGACAGTCAACTAGTTAGCCTGTGCAACAAATAAGCATTTGATATCTTTCTCTCTCCTCTTTGCTTCTTCCTGATTTCGATGTCTGGAAACCCCCGGTAGATTTCTCAGAACACCTTGATAGTCATTCCATGTTATTTTTCAGTCACACAACATTTCAGCGAATGAACATGGGAGTGAACTCAGGTTTTTGCTGACCAGGTTGCTTGCTTGGCATTTTCAAACCTATTGCATTGTATTACATTTCAATCTATTGAAATCTCTCAGAAAAAGGCTTACTGTAAATCAGGGAGGTATCAGACCCAAATGCTGACCACCTGTCACGTTCGTTGAATACAGGATTGGACCAAGGTGCAGCGTGGTATGCATACATGTTCGTTTATTTATTAAACACTGAAAAAACAACAAAAGCAACATAACGTGAAGTTCTAAAGGCTAAACATCAGACAAGCCAAACACATATAAACAAGATCCCACAACATAGGTAGGCAACATGGCTGCCTAAGTATGATCCCCAATCAGAGACAACGATCGACAGCTGCCTCTGATTGGGAACCACACCGGCCAACATAGATCTACAAACATAGAATGTACACATAGAAATTCACACCCTGACCAAACCAACTAAAGAAAACCGGTCTCTCAAGGCCAGGGCGTGACAGTACCCCTCCCCACAATGGTACGGACTCCAGCCGCAAAACCTAACTTAACAGGGGAGGGTCTGGGTGGGCATCTAGCCTCGGTGGCGGCCCCGGCTCCGGGCGTGACATCCTCTCCCTTACTGCCTCCCTGTTGCACCCCTGGTCCAGTCTGGACCTCGGCGCGATGCTTCCCCTCTCAGTCCTCCCACGAAGCACCAAGCCCTGTCTGGACCCTGGTGTGGGAGACACCGACCCTGGAGAGGGTCTGACATCTGGGCCTGGACCGGCAATCCCCCCCGTGATGCACCAAGCCCTGTCTGGACCCTGGTGTGGGAGGCCCCGACCCTGGAGAGGGGTTGACGTCGGGTGCTGGAGTGGAGCCGCTGACCGGAGCTGAACTAGACCCTGGTGGAGCGGACTGCTCTGGCACTGGACTGGAGGAGCTGAACAGAGCTGGACTGGGCACCGGTGGAACGGACTGCTCTGGCACTGGAGTGGAGCAGCTGACCGAAGCTGGACTGGGCACCGGTGAAGCGGACTGCTCTGGTACTGGAGTGGAGCCGCTGACCGGAGCTAGACCAGGCACCGGTGGAGTGGACTGCTCTGGCACTGGAGGGGAGCCGCTGACCGGAGCTGAACTGGACCCCAGTGGAGCGGACTGCTCTGGCTCTGGACTGGAGCAGCTGACCAGAGCTGGACTGGGGACTGGTGGAGCGGACTGCTCTGGTACTGGAGTGGAGCCGCTGACCGGAGCTAGACCAGGCACCGGTGGAGTGGACTGCTCTGGCACCAGCCGTACCGGGCTGGGGACACTTACCACTGGTCTGGTGCGAGGAGCAGCCACAGGCCGCACCGGGACCACGCACTACTGGTCTGGTGCGAGGAACAGGCACGGGCCGCACCGGGCTGGGAACATGCACCACTGGTCTGGTACGAGGAGCAGGCACCGGCCGCACCGGACTGGAGACACGCACCACTGGTTTGGTGCGAGGGACAGGCACGGGCCGTGCCGGACTGGATACACGCACCACCGGTTTGGTGCGGGGAGCAGGTACGGGGCGTACCGGGCTGGCGACACGCACCACTGGTTTGGTGCGGGGAGTAGGTACGGGCCGTGGTGACTATGGTCCCAGCTGCCTTGAGATCATTGACAAGATCCTCCCGTGTAGTTCTGAGCTGATTCCTCACCATTCTCATGATCATTGCAACTCCACGAGGTGAGATCTTGCATGGAGCCCCAGGCCGAGGGAGATTGACAGTTATTTTGTGTTTCTTCCATTTGCGAATAATCGCACCAACTGTTGTCACCTTCTCACCAAGCTGCTTGGCGATGGTCTTGTAGCCCATTCCAGCCTTGTGTAGGTCTACAATCTTGTCCCTGACATCCTTGGAGAGCTCTTTGGTCTTGGCCATGGTGGAGAGTTTGGAATCTGATTGATTGATTGCTTCTGTGGACAGGTGTCTTTTATACAGGTAACAAGCTGAGATTAGGAGCACTGCCTTTAAGAGTGTGCCCCTAATCTCAGCTCGTTACCTGTATAAAAGACACCTGGGAGCCAGAAATCTTTCTGATTGAGAGGGGGTCAAATACTTATTTCCCTCATTAAAATGCAAATCAATTTATACATTTTTGACATGCGTTTTTCTGGATTTTTTTGTTGTTATTCTGTCTCTCACTGTTCAAATAAACCTACCATTAAAATTATAGACTGATCATTTCTTTGTCGGTGGGCAAACGTACAAAATCAGCAGGGGATCAAATACTTTTTTCCCTCACTGTACAACATAGAATGTACACATAGAAATACACACCCTGACCAAACCAATTAAATAAAACCGGTCTCTCAAGGCGTGACACCACCAATGAAACGTCTTTGTTTAGTTCCTGAAGCTGATCTGTTGAGGAGAGATGCTGTTGTGTAATGATTACATAGATTATGTTGGAGTCTTGTGATTGGACAAAACAGTGAAGATAGTGTTTTTGAAAACGTTCAAAGTTCTTTACATTTTCTGGATTGACTGACCTTCATGTCTTAAAGTAATGATAGACTGTTGTTTCTCTTTGCTTATTTGAGCTGTTCTTGCCATAATATGGACTTGGTCTTTTACCAAATAGGGCTATCTTCTGTATACCAACCCTACCTTGTCACAACACAACTGGTTGGCTCAAACACATTAAGAAGGAAAGAAATTCCACAAATTAACGTTTAACAAAGCACACCTGTTAATTGAAATGCATTCCAGGTGACTACCTCATGAAGCTGGTTGAGAGAATGCCAAGCGTGTGCAAAGCTGTCATCAAGACAAAGGGTGGCTACATTGAAGAATCTCAAATATAAAATATATTTTGATATGTTTAACACTTTTTGGGTTACTACATGATTCCATATGTGTTATTTCATAGTTTGACATCTTCACTATTATTATACAATGTAGAAAATAGTAAAAATAAAGAGAAACCCTGGAATGAGTAGGTGTGTCCAAACTTTTGACTGGTACTGTATATATATATACACTGCTCAAAAAAATAAAGGGAACACTAAAATAACACATCCTAGATCTGAATGAATGAAATAATCGTATTAAATACTTTTTTCTTTACATAGTTGCTGACAACAAAATCACACTACAGGCTGATCCAACTTTGATGTAATGTCCTTAAAACAAGTCAAAATGAGGCTCAGTAGTGTGTGTGGCCTCCACGTGCCTGCATGACCTCCCTACAACGCCTGGGCATGCTCCTGATGAGGTGGCGGATGGTCTCCTGAGGGTTTCTCCTCCCAGACCTGGACTAAAGCATCCGCCAACTCCTGGACAGTCTGTGGTGCAACGTGACGTTGGTGGATGGAGCGAGACATGATGTCCCAGATGTGCTCAATTGGATTCAGGTCTGGGGAACGGGCGGGCCAGTCCATAGCATCAATGCCTTCCTCCTGCAGGAACTGCTGACACACTCCAGCCACATGAGGTCTAGCATTGTCTTGCATTAGGAGGAACCCAGGGCCAACCGCACCAGCATATGATCTCACAAGGGGTCTGAGGATCTCATCTCGGTACCTAATGGCAGTCAGGCTACCTCTGGCGAGCACATGGAGGGCTGTGCAGCCCCCCAAAGAAATGCCACCCCACACCATGACTGACACACCTCCAAACCGGTCATGCTGGAGGATGTTGCAGGCAGCAGAACGTTCTCCACGGCGTCTCTAGACTCTGTCACGTCTGTCACATGTGCTCAGTGTGAACCTGCTGTGAAGAGCACAGGGCGCCAGTGGCAAATTTGCCAATCTTGGTGTTCTCTGGCAAATGCCAAACGTCCTGCACGGTGTTGGGCTGTAAGCACAACCCCCACCTGTGGACGTCGGGCCCTCATACCACCCTAATGGAGTCTGTTTCTGACCATTTGAGCAGACACATGCACATTTGTGGCCTGCTAGAGGTCATTTTGCAGGGCTCTGGCAGTGCTCCTCCTGCTCCTCCTTGCACAAAGGCGGAGGTAGCAGTCCTGCTGCTTGGTTGTTGCCCTCCTACGGCCTCCTCCACGTCTCCTGATGTACTAGCCTGTCTCCTGGTAGCGCCTCCATGCTCTGGACACTACGCTGACAGACACAGCAAACCTTCTTGCCACAGCTCGCATTGATGTGCCATCCTGGATGAGCTGCACTACCTAAGCCACTTGTGTGGGTTGTAGACTCCGTCTCATGCTACCACTAGAGTGAAAGCACCGCCAGCATTCAAAAGTGACCAAAACATCAGCCAGGAAGCATAGGAACTGAGAAGAGGTCTGTGGTCACCACCTGCAAAACCAGTCCTTTATTGGGGGTGTCTTGCTAATTGCCTATAATTTCCACCTGTTGTCTATTCCATTTGCACAACAGCATGTGAAATTTATTGTCAATCAGTGTTGCTTCCTAAGTGGACAGTTTGATTTCACAGAAGTGTGATTGACTTGGAGTTACATTGTGTTGTTTAAGTGTTCCCTTTATTTTTTTGAGCAGTGTATATATATATATATATATTTCCTTAGCTTTCTTATACAGTGAGGGAAAAAAGTATTTGATCCCCTGCTGATTTTGTACGTTTGCCCACTGACAAAGACATGATCAGTCTATAATTTTAATGGTAGGTTTATTTGAACAGTGAGAGACAGAATAACAACAAAAAAATCCAGAAAAACGCATGTAAAAAATGTTATAAATTGATTTGCATTTTAATGAGGGAAATAAGTATTTGACCCCTCTGCAAAACATGACTTAGTACTTGGTGGCAAAACCCTTGTTGGCAATCACAGAGGTCAGACGTTTCTTGTAGTTGGCCACCAGGTTTGCACACATCTCAGGAGGGATTTTGTTCCCACTCCTCTTTGCAGATCTTCTCCAAGTCATGAAGGTTTCGAGGCTGACGTTTGGCAACACAAACCTTCAGCTCCCTCCACAGATTTTTTATGGGATTAAGGTCTGGAGACTGGCTAGGCCACTCCAGGACCTTAATGTGCTTCTTCTTGAGCCACTCCTTTGTTGCCTTGGCCGTGTGTTTTGGGTCATTAAGGTTACTAATTATTTTTTGTCATCTGATTGCATGTAACTGATTACATGTCATCAGTTACATTTTACCTGGATATTAGCTCTGTAACACGACATGAGAGGCCTGCTTTTAGTGGCCTAATCCTTATTTAGAAGCAAGCACCTGTTTTCTAGGTTGATCCTAACCCGCTCTATTCTGTAATATACATTTCCAAATGCGATAGACTTAATTCCTCAACTGTGTCATCTTTCAAAAGAGCATGGTAAGGAAATTCATTTACTGTAAGCTGCTTTAGATTTCTCAGAATAATTTGATAGTCATTCCTTGTTCTTTTTCAGTCACACAACATTTCAGTAAATTAACATGGGAGTGAACTCAGGTTTCTGCTTACCAGGTTGCTTGCTTGGCATTTTCAAACTAATTGCATCGTATTAAATTTCAATCTTTTGAAATCTCTAGGAAAAAGGCTGAACTGTAAATAAGGGAGGTGTCAGACTCAAATCTGACCACCAATGAAACGCCTTTGTTTAATGTTCAGTTTTTTATAGAAAATAGTTCCTGAAAGCTGATCTGTTGAGGAGGGATGCTGTTGTGTAATGATGACATAGATTCTGTTGGAGTCTTGTGATTGGAAAAAAACTGAGTAATGAAGATAGTGTGGTAAGTTGGGTTTCAGTGTCAATGGTCTCAAATGACATATTTTTCCATATTCAGTGGTTCACTAGTTGGCTTTTGGAAGGGCCTCAACAATACAATTTTAAATAACAGTTAACTTCCAAACATGGGTGTGGACTATCAATTGTGAGGTATGACCTTACAAGTTATCAACAACCTGACAATTTAAACCTACTGACAAATTTGTTCATGCAGATTCAAGATCCAATGTTTTCAACTTGGCTAGAGAGATAGAGGTCAGTGCTTGATCTTTCCCCCTGCTATAGTCAGTCCTATAGTTATCTATCTAGCTCTCTCCACACCAACCATATAATAATATAATATGCCATTTAGCAGACGCTTTTATCCAAAGCGACTTACAGTCATGTGTGCATACATTTTTACGTATGGGTGGTTCCGGGGATCGAACCCACTACCCTGGCGTTACAAGCGCCATGCTCTACCAATTGAGCTACAGAGGACCACATATCACTCTCATTGCCTGCTCTAGATCAATGTTTCTGGTCCTGGGCACACTAAACACTTCCATTGAGGTCAATTCCATCACATCTGCAGCCAACTGAGAAGATTCCAAATCTATCTGTCCAGTGTTATTACTGAATTGCCTGAAATGATGATGGAATTATCTCTCTTCGTCTACCTTTATTCCGAGTTGGGTCGTTTTCAGGGTTGGGTGCAGATGTAGGATCTTAATTCCAGCATCAACAGGACATTACAATTATTATGTGGATTCTAATTAATTGACATTTTTTGTAGGGGTTGATCAATTTTACGTTAGGGCAAATTAAGTCTGACATTTTAAAGTGGAAATTATAAACTTTAGAAGCTTTTTTAAAACCTTGAATACACTACAAGTTAGCATTTCCTGCCGTGCAGGAAAATTCTCATTAAAAAAAGAGTGATGTAATCTAAATGTAATCAGTTTCAGTTACTACAGTAGTTACCTGTCCAAAATTGTAATCAGTAACGTAACTTTGGTTTACCCAAACTCAGTAAAGTAATCTGATTACTTTTGAATTACTTTCCCCTTAAGAGGCGTTAGAAGAAGACTAAAAGGATCCATCAAATGCATAAGGTGTGTCATCATAGTGGTCTCTGATTGGTGGTCATCATTAGGTGTGTCATCATAGTGGTCTCTGATTGGTGGTCATCATTAGGTGTGTCATCATAGTGGTCTCTGACTTGTGGTCAGACTCGCTCAGGTTGGATAAACTTAAACTTGCCCTTTTTTTCAATGCTGAATTCAATGTCATTGAGAAAATAGAAAGGTGTCATAAGGTATATTTTCACAAACAACCTTTCTGAATTTAAAAGTAGTCCAAGAAGTAATCATCTAGTTTTTCGTAAGTATCTGTTATCTCATTACAATAGTTTTCTGGTAACGTAATTGATTACAGTTACTGTTTTTTTGTAATCAGATTACATGTAACTGATTCCTTGTGGTAAGTTACTTCCCAACCCAGGTAGTGTTTTGTATCCTAATGGTTGTAGTAGTACAATTGATCAGTCATATCAACGCTTTGATAGTCAAGGCATCAGTGGGGCTTTATCTAGCGCACCTATACCCACTTGTACACCCACTCAGCATTGACAGGGATGCCACACGACACTTCCTCATCGCTCTGACGAGAGCTTTTGATAGGGTGTCTGTTATCTTCCCATTTTACCTGGATGTTAGCTCTGTAAAACAAAATGAGAGGCCTGCTTTTAGTGGCCTAATCTTTATTTAGAAGCAAGCACCTGTTTTCTAGGTCGATCCCAACCTATACTGTAATGTACATTGTGAAATGCGATAGACTTAATTCCTCAACTGTGCCATCTTTCAAAAGACCATGCTAAGGAAATGCATTTACTGTAGGCTGATGTGTTTGCCACGTCTCTGTCAGAAAATAATTTCCTATGTCGTCAAGGGACTTCCTGGTTAGGCAAATGTTGAATGAAAATGGAGGGGAACATTCCAGATTTTATATCTTCTTTTCCAAAGGGAGCTTTTGTGAATGTTGTAATGTCATCAAAATAAAAAAAGAGAAGGAAACCAATTCACCCATTGCAGCTTTATCACCAACTATGTTGCACTGAATACAAAGTATTGACTTGAGTCAACACTCTTGACACATAGCTCTTTGCAATGAATGCAGGATATTGACTTATGCATCAATACTGTTGACTCATACCTATTTGCATTGAATGCAAACTATTGACTTTGTATTAACAATGTATTGACAGACGTACATTTGATTGAGTTGTCAACTAAAGTAAATTCAAAGTGAAATCAACAAACATTTGAACCATGTCATTGGATTTAGGTTAAAAGTTGAGTGAATAAAATGCAAAAATGCTCAAAATTCCTTTGCGATAATTATGACTTTTTGCAAATCCAGTCAGTTTTCCACATTGATTCAACGTCCTCAGAATGAAAAACATAGATTTTTTCTTTGTTGAAAAGACGTGGAAAGAACATTGTTTGTGCCCACTGGGAAGGGCAATACCGCATTTGTTATCACATTTAAAAATAACATTGTGGCCTATGGAGTATTGTCATGGTTCTCTCTGTGATCATGGCTGAGATTAGGAACAAATGATAAATGTGCGTATATGTGGGCTGTAGAAATCCCTCTTTGAAAACCAGTCCTGTATAGCTAATCCCTCTTTGGAAACAGACTGCTTGCCTGTGAATGTGCAGCGTCATAAGGAAAGGCTTGTTCCTTTAGCTGACTGCTTGCCTGTGAATGTGCAGCGTCATAAGGAAAGGCTTGTTCCTTTAGCTGACTGCTTGCCTGTGAATGTGCAGCGTCATAAGGAAAGGCTTGTTCCTTTAGCTGACTGCTTGCTTGCCATGACCTGCAGTAGCCATGCCTTATAAAGCTACAGTCACAGGCCTGGACAGAAATCCCAGAAAACAGACGGCAACAAAGTGAGGTTACAGTTTTTCTCGATTGCTAAGACACATTTCTTGAAAGCTGCTCTCCTTTTCTCTTAACTGTGAACACAAAACCCAATTTTCAAGCTACATTCACAAAACCTCAGACTCTTCTTGCAAAACCAAACTTTCACCTCAAAACAGTTCAATCTGTGCTCAAAACTGAACTATGTTGTCAAATCGTGCCCCGAGTCAATCAAAATAAAAAACACTACTGAACAGTCACTAAACACTACGTAGAAAAATAGAAAACACAATGCTCAGGACATGAAGCTGGAGAAATAAATGTTTATTGTTCACTGTAGGCTAAATGCATGTTGCAAAACAAAAAAAACCTGTGCATTTAGCACTTGTACAAAAAGACAAAACAGAAATATTGTGCATTTACATGTAGCACTTGTAAAAACAAACAGAAATCTTATGCGTTTGCCACTTGTGTACAGTAAGCCCATGTAAAAAAGAAAGTACAAAAATATACAAATAAGTGCATTACTCAGCCACAGCATCATGTCTCCGTACTGGGTCAGGCCACAGGACTTCATCCACATCACAGGCCACATTTTGTCTGGCCAGGCAACGGGGAAAAAACCCCTGGCATGCCGTATCCAGGCTTGGCATGCCTCACACCTATGTCACCACAGGCAAGTCCCATGGCTTGCAGGAGATTTACCCTGGTGTAAGGTTGGCGTTCATATACCTTCCACCGCCATGAGGAGAATCATTCCTCAATGGGGTTTAGGAGGGGAGTACGGTGGAAGGCAAAGATTGATAAAACCTTGGTTCATATTGTACCACTCTCTAACCTGGAGGGCTCTGTGAAAACTCACATTGTCCCAAACAACAACATAGATGGGATGCTCATCCTGCTGCCCTAACAAAGCATCTCGCATGTGATTGAGGAAAATGAGGAGCTGGTGAGTGTTGTAGGGCCCCAGGTTGGCATGATGGTGGACAACCCCCATGATTGCTGATGGCAGCACATAATGTGACATTGCCACCACGCTGCCCAGGAACACCAACAATGGCCCGATGGCCAATCACATTACGGCCTCTCCTTCTCCTTTTGGTGAGATTAAACCCAGCTTCATCCATGTAGATGTATTGATGGGGTCTTTCCATTGCATCCAGTTGAAAAACCCCTCTGTAGAAATAGATATAGTTTTGTAAGTGATACGGAAAAAAGTGATTTAGGCCACTACAGTAAATCACTACTTAGAGTAATCAACATTGAATGTGTCTGGATATATGCCAACCTGTACATACTGGAATCTTTGCTCTTTGACTCTGTCTGAGTTGCGATCAAAGGGCACTCTGTATAGCTGTTTCATGCGCAGTCTGTTGCGCTTGAGGACACGATCAACAGTAGAGAGGCTGACACTGTTGATACCCTCAAAATGTAAATGGTCCTCAATGATCTTCTGCTGAATTTCGCTCAGTTTAATGGCATTTTTCTTACGGACCATATCAACAATTAGGGTCTCTTGGTGTGGGGAGAACATACCTGTCCTCCCACCCCCATGTGGCAGTCTTTCAATTCTACAAAAAGAGAACATGGAGTTACAAAAAAATATACATGGAATACTAGGCCTACAAACAGTTAGACCAACCCTCCATTACAATACTACAGTACATTGGTACAGTGATGTACTGAAACATATATTCACTTACAGTATACTGTGGTACAGTATATAGTATGTCATACAGTAATTGCTGTCAACATTTACATACTGTACTATAATGTCAAAAAAAGGTAATTACCTGTTCTCTTCTCTAAATCTTCGGATTATGGTGGACACAGTGAATCTACTGATGTTTGGTTGTACCCTTTTGTCCAGCCTCCCTCATGCTCATACCATGGACAAGAACATGGTCAATCACAGTAGCTCTGATTTCATCAGATATTACTGTTCTTTGTCTTCACTGACCACCTCGACCACCTCGACCTCCTCTCACCACGAACTCTTCCTCTCAGATTTCTATCCATTGTAGGGGCCTCACAAACAAGTGCTCTCTGA
The DNA here is from genome assembly GCF_020615455.1 of Coregonus clupeaformis. Classification (NCBI taxonomy): domain Eukaryota; kingdom Metazoa; phylum Chordata; class Actinopteri; order Salmoniformes; family Salmonidae; genus Coregonus; species Coregonus clupeaformis. Next base: position 55,363,348 of record NC_059208.1, on the reverse strand, counting down.
ACTGGCTTACTGTATATGTTCCCTCACATCATTAGCCACAAGTGTGATCAATTTTGAGTTGTTGTGTTCAAGTGGTGATACCTGTGCTCTAATTGTGTTTGACTTTTGTCACATGTGCTCACCATTATGCAGCACGGGTGCATCACAATGAAAATGTGTTGGCAAGTTGTGTCTAAACAGGTGAAAAGTGCTTATGGTTTTGCCAAAAGAGTGATTGATTCAATCAGTGGGTTCAGGCAACTGAGCATTTGGTTCAGACAATAGGGTTTAGTGTTTTAGCAATTGAGAAAAACTGTAAATGAGGGATCCACTAAAAAATAGAAAGGTAAATCTTGAAGACAGACACCTCTGTTAAAAGATGGAGAACATTCAGTGAAAGCACAAGCAAGGTAGCCAACCAAACTCTTTCCATTGCACTGTGTTTCCTCAACTGTTTTCTTCACAGTTGGAAGCCAGTGGTATGCATGCAAACTGCTCTTAATGAGAAAGATGGAATAAAGACATTTGAAATGTCTTTATTCTTTTGGAACTTCTGAGTGTAATGTTTACTGTTAATATTTATTGTTTATTTCACTTTTGTTCACTATCTACTTCACTTGCTTTGGCAATGTTAACATATGTTTCCCATGCCAATAAAGCCCTTAAATTGAATTTAGAGAGAGAGAGAGAGAGAGAGAGAGAGAGAGAGAGAGAGAGAGAGAGAGAGAGAGAGAGAGAGAGAGAGAGAGAGAGAGAGAGAGAGAGAGAGAGAGAGAGAGAGAGAGAGAGAGAGAGAGAGAGAGAGAGAGAGAGAGAGAGAGAGAGAGAGAGAGAGAGAGAGAGAGAGAGAGAGAGAGAGAGAGAGAGAGAGAGAGAGAGAGAGAGAGAGAGAGAGAGAGAGAGAGAGAGAGAGAGAGATTAATCAGGACTTGGAAACCCCCAGATCCCGTAGAAGAGTTACCATAATATATGGTAATGGTTAACAAGAGTCCCACCTCTTTCTCTATAGGCCTAACTGACTGGGACATGGTAGAAATCCCACTACTCTACTACACCTTACCCCTGTCCTTGTTGTTGGGTGTCCATAGCAACTATGTTGGGGGGTTGAAGTATGCCTCCAGCCTTAGAGAAAATAAGTTACCAGTTAGTTCTGACTAACCCCCCCAGGCACTAATCGTAACTACCTCAGTGTCTGTGTTTAATGATGGTGAAGTCACGCAGAGAGCAACTGGCTTGCCTTTTTATATTTTACAGCCCTCAGTGAACAATATACTTTTCTGAAGTTTGTGTTTGGCCTGGTCTCTAAGAAGGCTATCAGGCCTAATACAAATATAAAAACAACACTTCTTCATTTGATTTATTATGTGTGTGATTCTGATTTTAGTTCTTCATCCTTGTTTCATTTCTATTCACTGTGGTTTGTCTTGTGAAAAGTTAGGACAACAAATGCCGTCTTACTAAAGTGAGAGGAAAGATTCACTGGTAGTATAGTATCACTGGTCTGCAATACTTCCCAAGAGCAGCAGGGGGCAGCAGTGATTCCACCACCTGATGAATTGTGCACGGGCTTACTCAAACTTCATAAGGGAGGTAACTAGCTGAACTTTATAGTAGCCACATCCTTTTCTGATTTCAGTTCAGAATTGGGTCCCTACAAAAACCTGGACAAAATACAAACATGCAGGAGATCTTTCTATGATCCTGTGTCAGTTTGACATGTGATACTTCAGAGAGCATGATCCTGTTCAACATATCCTTTTTCACTTGATCCTTTTTCATGTGAGTGAAATGAAAGACTGTTGCTTAGAGCAAAAGATAATCTTTGTCTTTCTGGCACCTAGTGCCTGTGTGGGAGGTTTTTAAATGACACAGCACATCAGAGAGGAGAGATGGAGCTTTAAACTGCTTTAAAGTGGTTGTGTTCAAAGTCTGTGCTGAGTTTAAGTGATGCTGCTGTAACTTTAGCTAGTCAGTTCACATTTAAAGCCGTTTTAGGATGTAACCTGTAAGTCATAGCAAAGATAGAAAGTTGGATTGTTCCCTATATTGACTTGGGAACTGCTCTCAGATCGCCTTCCGTCACATATAGGTACAGAGGAAGGGATTCTTTGAAGGACCGCCAATCTAAACGGCCCATGTGAGGGGCTTGTCAATGGGCACACAGGGCACTCAGGCAGGGGTTTAGTGGAGGGTAAATGCAAGTAAACACAGTTTACCCACTTTTTGTTTTGCCCAACAGCTTACCCACCTTTTGCAGAAAAATGCATTGAAAGTATAGGAAGCGTTACTTTATTTACAGAGACTGGCGATTAGAGTTTACCCACCAATTATTTTTTACCACTAAATCACACACAGGCGGGCCTCAGAACTACATTAGGCTGCTGTTATGCTACATTTTCTAGGGCTCCTTTGCACAACTCTACTCATCTCTAAGGGAGTGTATAAGGCAGGATATGCTAGGTTTGTCGTTAACATCTTTCAAATATTGCAAACCTTTTCAACCGTTCATGAATCATTCAAACACAACAAAGAAACACACTGAGGTAATACAGAGAGATAAACACAGCGCTTTCTCCTCACTGAGTTATACCTGCAACACAGGCCGTTTTGTGGTCGCAGGGAAGCGGGGGGGGGGACCCAGCAAAGGAAGGTGACACCGGAGACCAGTGAACCATAAAAGGTCAACAGAATCCAGAGGAACCGGGCTGAGTGTTATTTTGTCCTGCCGGTGTGTGTGTGTGTCACTTTAGAAGTCAAACCCCTCAAAGAAAATATAAGATCTGGGAGGATGGAGTGAAGGATGGGGAGTGGAGGTAGCCTTAATGCCTCATAAGATAGGCTTGGAGGCTTGACCCCTTAAACCTTCTTGCATGGTGGTGTGGGATTCGAATGAGAAAGAAAGTAGAACTTGGTTGCCTCTCTGAGGAGGGCTGCCGGGGGCCGGGCCGGATCCAGGGGCTTATCCATCCGATAAGGGCTCATGCCGGCCCCAGAAGTTGAATGTATCGGACTGCAAACATCACAGGGAAACAGTCAGGGGTGTCCAGTAGCGGGGTGGATATCAGCTTCAGTGTGTGACTGAGAATGGCCTGACCTTTATGGGGGGAATAGAACAGGTAATGCTGTTGTTGTATTGGTGGTTCATAACTCTGATGGCTTAGTGTGGGGATTAAAAGTGTGACTATATTTCAGGTTGCTGAAAAATCCCTTTACACTAGAAGCAACCTCAAGTAGTGTTACCCACTTTCTGTGCAGTCACACAGGTAATGGGGTCACTAAAGTCAAATATATACACTAGGTCGTTTTGGAAATGTAAAAAAAAGTGCATGCTAGAGGAATACTATGCTGGAGAGAAGCACAAGGCTCATATTGGCAGACTCCAGAATTGGTATTCAGAACACAGGAAGCTTCGGGTCAGAAACAGAGAGCAGTGACTCCAGGATTGGTATTCAGAACACAGGAAGCTTCGGGTCAGAAACAGAGAGCAGTGACTCCAGGATTGATATTCAGAAAACAGGAAGCTTCGGGTCAGAAACAGAGAGCAGTGACTCCAGGATTGGTATTCAGAACACAGGAAGCTTCGGGTCAGAAACAGAGAGCAGTGACTCCAGGATTGGTATTCAGAACACAGTAAGCTTTGGGTCAGAAACAGAGAGCAGTGACTCCAGGATTGGTATTCAGAACACAGTAAGCTTCGGGTCAGAAACAGAGAGCAGTGACTCCAGGATTGGTATTCAGAACACAGGAAGCGTCAGGTCAGAAACAGAGAGCAGTGACTCCAGGATTGGAATTCAGAACACAGTAAGCTTCCGGTCTGAAACAGAGAGCAGTGACTCCAGGATTGGTATTCAGAACACAGGAAGCTTCAGGTCAGAAACAGAGAGCAGTGACTCCAGGATTGGTATTCAGAACACAGGAAGCTTCAGGTCAGAAGCAGAGAGCCGTGATTCCAGGATTGGTATTCAGAACACAGGAAGCTGTGTTTTGTAAATGCACAATATGGTTGCACCTAATTTTATGGGCTGTACCAAAATGACTGCCTACAATATATACTAAGATGGAAAATGGTAATAACATTAACATATTATTAGCTTTTTACTTGGGTCTTCTTTCATCCTCATATTTGCATGTCTAATTTCCACTTCCAGATACCCGGTCTTGAAACAGTTAGAAATTATTTAAAGTAGAACATGGGTGTTCTATCAAGTTTTTACATGTTAACCAGAATAAGAATAGCATTATGAAATGTCAGCTAATCAAGGCCATTCACTCTAAATAAAGCACCATTTTTTAATCCCTTTTATTATGTAGGAATATAATCTCAATTTGATTCATTTTTAACAATCAGACATGGTTCAAGGATGGAAAACAGTCAGGTAGAAATATCACTTTGCTCAAATAAGTTTATTTAGAGATGTAAGAGACAGAGGTTTACACTAAACATGTTTTGAAATGTATATTCATAAAACATGTTCCATACATAATGTGTTAAATACTGTGTGTATAAAAATGCTGATTAGAAAAAACTAAGAAACACTTTTGATTGAAACACTGGCTTTGTGTTGGAGAACAGGGTTATTGTTAGACTATCCACTAAATCTATGCCAAGACTGAGTACAGTACAGTATAACATAACAGTCAAATGTACTGTATCGTCCTCAACTCTGAGAGAGATTCTGTGATTTCTTTAACATTTTTCTGTAAAGGATGAAGAAAAATAAAGTTTATAAAGTATTTATAGTATTTTCACCTTAGCTAAGGACAGTTTTTTGTCTTAGTTCGTAACTCCATATTGACACCAACTGGCTAATAATCAAAATAGCAAGAGTCTCTCTAAAGGCACGGACACACCGGTAGAGTTTGACAGCCGAGAGTACTTAGCACCTCTGAACACCAGCCGTAATTTGCAAACCGATTTTACATGTAGAAATATTGGCAGTCAGACGCCCACCAGCAGGGTGGTCGCTAAAACCCACCGCGCCGAACGAGCGGCGAACAAACAGCAGATGAACGGCAGATCGACATACAGTGCAGTGAGTGCGCTCCCTTATATATTGAGGTATTTTCATGCAGTGGTGTAAAGTACTTAAGTAGAAATACTTTAAAGTACTACTTATTGGTGTATCTGTACTTTACTTTACTATTTATATTTTTGACAACTTTTACTTTTACTCCACTACATTCCTAAACAAAATAATATACGTTTTACTCCATACATTTTCCCTGACACGCTAAAGTACTTGTTACATGATGAATGCTTAGCAGGACAGGAAAATGGTCCAATTCACGCACTTATCAAGCGAACACGTGGTCATCCCTACTACCTATGATCTGGCAGACTCAATAAATATAAATGCATTGTCTGTAAATGATGTCTGAGTGTTGGAGTTTACCCCTGACTATCTGTACATTTTAAAAACAAGAAAATGGTGCTGTCTGGTTTGCTTAATATAAGGAATTTGAAATAATTTATACTTCTGATACTTAAGTATATTTTAGCAATTACATTTACTTTTGATACTTAAGTATATTTTGAACCAAATACTTTTAGACTTTTACTCAAGTAGTATTTTACTGGGTGACTTTCACTTTTACTTGAGTAGCTTTCTATTAAGGTATCTATACTTTTACTCAAGTATGACAATTGGGTACTTTTTCCACCACTGTTTTCATGGGAGTGAGGTCCTTGCTATTTTGAAAAAGGTTGGTGAATTTAGAGCAGTTTCATTGGCTCTTAAGGTCAGTGTCAAGTCACGATGCTGCAAAAAGCATGCCTCACCCTGGATTTTAATGGAGGCTGAACTAGTCTCAGACTGGGGTTTTTGGGCCTGTTGTCATGTCATAACATTAAATGGTCAATGCAATGCTACATTTTATTCACAGAGAAAGGCCCTTGAGTTTGTGTTGAACCTACCACTGAGTTGTTCCACAGGTTTTACAGTAAACAATATGCCATGTCATGCTGACTTTGTTTTACTACCCAAGATACATCAAAACAGCTTCATCATGTGCGAATGGTTCTGTACACGTCCATGTTATGGCATACACAGTAATATGATACGATATGGGGGTTTTCTAGGTAATCAACTAAAAGTAAATGTTTGCCTCTGTGTGTCTTTGTGACATTTCAGGGTTGACGACGAGAGGGCGGTGATCTCCTCTTCTGCTTTGGTGGTGCTACCTTTCTCCTGTTACCACCTGCTGGCCCAACTAACTTTCGTGACTTTTGCTGTGGAGCAGGAGGAGGAGGAGGAGGAGGAGGAATTCTTTTTTTCACACCTTCATCTGAGCTCTCATCCTCTGAAAATTAGGCAATGTGAAACTTAATTGTGGAACTTTACACACATTTGACTGGTTTTGTCATGCATTTTTTTTAATCCACTTTTAATATCTAGAATGTTACGACTGAGATATTTGCGCTTTGTGTTGACAAGGTGTGTGCGTGTGCGTTTGTGTTTGATTATAGTATTTTACCATCCCGGTCCTCAACACTGTTTGCTGCGCCACCTATTGGAAAAAGAAGCAATCACATTAAGGAATTGAAACACATTCATATTATTATTATTTTCTCATAGCCATACATTTGTGACTAAATGGATCCGATATACGGGTTATATTCCTACACATAACAAAGGGACACCTACCAGGTCCAGTCATCCCGTTAGGTTTAGAAGCTGTTGGGAAACAAATTATAAACAGATACTTTAGATATCCACACAGTTAGGTTTATTCCTTCATTGATAATTTTTGTTTACCAGTATTCATTCAGTAGTTTTATTGTGAATACAGAATGACGTAAACTCACCATCTTGTCCAACCTCCACACTTGTGCTGCTTACATCTAAGATGAGACATGTTGACATGTTACAGAGCAAGGCATACGTTTTCGGTCTAAATAATGTTTTGTTCATTTCAAAGACATCACATTTCATTGTGTTTAATGTTGTGGTATTTGCTAATCTGCAATTATACTACACCAGATAATTAAAAGCCCTTACCAGCAGTCCCTCCATTGTAATACTGTGGCTTATCTATAAAGAAATTGCAAAAAAATTGCATAATCAAAAAACAGTATAACTATATTGCTTTGCTTCAACATTTATGTAACAAATGTTACTGTCTGCCAGCAAGCTTCACTATACTGAGGAAATGTTGCAGGATACAAGAATTACCACTAGATGGCGGTGTAAGACTAAAGGTTCCAGTATTTCTCCTCTGCTTTGGTTGGTTCTGAGTCACTGAAAGGGCTAGACAGACTTTCCTGACATTCAAACCGACATGTAATTTCCGAATTGGTTAAGGTTAGGGTTAGGGACAGGGTTGAGGGGTTGGTTAGGGTTAAGAATCCGTTTTTGATTTTGGCTAGTCGGTCTGTATAGCCCTTCCCATGGGTCACTTCCAGTTGTAAAAAATATTTGTGCCTGTGATCTACACTGAGAGGCAGTGATATCTCTCTGTTCTTCTCAGGAACACTCCACAACATCCATGCACAGAACAAAACCTCACTTTATCCCAAGAGCAGGCTATCACAAAGGTGACAGGCAGCATGTTATAGAACTAGTCATTTAACCATCATGTCTTTGGGTGGCAGGTAGCTTAGTGGTTAAGAGCGTTGTGCCAGTAACCGAAAGGTCGCTGGTTCTAATCCCCGAGCTGACTAGGTGAAAAATCTGTCGATGTGCCCTTGAGCAAGGCACTTAACCCTAATTGCTCCTGTAAGTCGCTCTGGATAAGAGCGTCTGCTAAATGACGTATGTATGTCTTTGGCGTAGATAAAACATGTTATTTCAGCTAATTTTAACAACAACAAATAAAGAAAAACGTAACTTTCAGAAGGCATGGTTTACCTGTTTATGCCTGACACACAAGTCGACATAGTTACACCACTATTGTACTTCCGCTCTCTTGAGAAAATTGATTTATTTGACCAATCTCAACCTTCCTGGGTTTACAAGCAAGTATGCCCAGTCTCGTGTCACAAGGTGTGGGGTCTGTGACTCAGCCGACAAACAACCATCTGACCTGGGCTAGTCAAGACTACAAGACCCACCCATATTTAGTGAGGATGATAGGCTGCATCCCAATCATCCACTCTCTTCCCGAAGTGTGTACTTGCACACTCCCTGCCATGGTCAGAATCATGCCTAGAGCTTCCCCTCTCCCATAGGTAGGGCAACACACCCCTCCCCTCCCTACCGTGCTCACTGTTAGGCTGGTCCGAGGAGATGGCATTCATGCTCTCTGTGGAAGAAGCAGAGATTACCATTATGAATGGGTGTATAGGACCACAGATTATAGGTAAAACTATAGGCTTATTGAGCATTGGTTGTAAAGATTCAGCCAATGAGGTGATGCTGCTCTCACCAGTTGGTGCTTCGTCCGAGGTTGAGTCCTTATCTGTTTGTGAGAAAAGGCTGGTTCAGAATCAGATAGCAATGGCTCTTTCTTTATATGGGCTATTAATGGAATGATTTTAAAGTTGCATGAAGGTCAACATAGGAGTTCAGCAAAAGCAGAACGTCTCTCAGACTTCTGGGATTACCTGTGAACATGCCTTGGGCAGCATGATCTGAAAGTATCACACAGAGACACACACAAGATACTGTAAATTGCTACTTAATAAAAGTTAATAACTACTTTCTGCTAATGTTACTGTACATACTGTTTGATTCAGCAGCTGTGTTTCTGTATTCAGTCATAGTGCCAACACTTACTGCTATTAGTATCGAGGTCAGCTTGTACTAGCACAGCTGCCAGAGAGCAGAGGATGAGAAAATTCCTGGAAACAGAAATTCAAAAGAGGAATTTAAAACCAATGTGCTCTGCTAATTGCAGACTAGATAGTAATTTAAATGTTTTTTTATTGTTACATACACCCGAATGGTGCAGTGAAATGTGTTGATTTACAGGGCCAGCTATAGTGGTACGTCGCCCCTGGAGCAAATGAGGGTTAAGTGCAGAGCACTGGCCTTGACACAGCCACCTTCTCTGTTTTAGACTGTCACTTTGATACTGCATGCCTGTCTCTGTTATTTCAAGATCATCTGTTATTCTGAATTCCAATTTCCAATCAGACTCCAAATCCTTCTAGTCAGCTGGCTGTTTTAGGAATATTTCAGTTGAAGTTCCACCCGAAGGACTTCTGAAATTGTCCACAACCTTTTCCCATTGACCTGAGAGCAGACCTGTTTCTTTAATCAATGTATCATCTTAATGTGGCATTTAATCATCTTAATGTTGCATTTTCAATCCACTTTCTATTGAAAAACCCTGGGACCTTAAAACATTTTTTTTTTTTAATTTTAAAATCATTATAAAGGTTTAGTGGCATCAAAAAGAAGTACAACGCGTTAAAAAAATAATCAAATACGCTTAATAACCCTCAAACATGGTCATAATACTGATAATAGACTTACCTGGTCAACATGCCTTGAGGATAGAGTCTGGATCCTGAATTGTACCGTAAAGGTGTCAGTATTACACTTCCACTGGTCCTGACGCAGAAGGTGGTGGTGGTGCCTTTATACCTTTCCCAAAGCCCATTGGGGATGGAAGGAGGAGTGGCCTGCTTACTGTGGACAACCTGTGAAAGAAGAAAAAACGGTGTCATACCTATTGGATTTCATTGTGTGACTTAATGTAAGGATTCATATGTCTCCTAACTACATACTTTCTCTCAAAGGAATCTCTCATTCCCCCAAAAGGCACACCTAAATATCACAGAAACCTTTTGTTACATGGGGTATTTCTAACTTCATATTCCCCTCTCTTTTCTGTGTGTGTTCTTTAATCTGAAGGAGACGCTGCGCTACAGTCCCTTTAAAGTTCAGCCTCTATGCTACAGTGGCTGTCTGAGGGGGTGTTGGGAACCTGTGCCAAGTAGCGAAGTCATAGTGGAATGATTGTTAGAACTGCATCCCAAATAGCACTCTATTCCCTATTTAGTGCACTACTTTTGACCAGAGCCAATAAAGTAGTGCACTAAATAAGGAATAGGGTGCCATTTAGGACGTAACCCTGATGATGGGAAGCTTTGAACAGCCTCTTGTCCAGACCAGACTACCTGGCCAGGATTACACTACACTACTTCTTCTGAGAAACGTGTGTACTTTCCTGCACTTTAGGTTAGTGGCCGGCAGCATCTCGGTAGGAGGAATTCCCTGGTCCCAAATAAGGATCCTGGACTGAAATGTTAAACCAATTAAACAAGTAACGCAAACCCGGACTAGGGGAAGGTCAGGATAAACTGTCTGATTTTGGTCCAAAAAGTTGGTGAAATAAGGTTACAAGGGTCTGTTTCATTCGAACATAATCCTAAGGCGTTAGTTTCCGTAGATGGGCTTGATAGACTGAACCAAGATTCTATCAAACTTAACAACAGGCTTAGCTTGGCACAGGCAGATCTTACTCCTCTTCAAACTCTCTACATAGCTTATACTACTTTTTAAGTGCAGTGGACGTGGAAGTAGGATGTCATCTTGCAATGCAGACTTTGTAGTCTCAGGGTAGCTTATGTAGTCACGAGAGTTATGGAGAAGGCCTCAGGCCCTTACTGCCCTATGGATAGTATATGCAGGCTTTTGATTCACACATGCCACATAACTTTTTTTATAACAATTATAAAGAGAGTCACACACAAAATACATTACATACGAAACAAAATCAAATAACAGTTATCATTTTCAGCAGCAGATACAATCGTAAAGTACAGTTAGCATTTTAACTTAGTAATACATCCAATTGCATGTCTGATGTTGTGTGAAAATGTTATGGCCCTTTTTCAACAAAACCAGCTTTTAATGAATGAAAACCGACTCCAGCACAATACAGATAGCAATTTCAGTGAATAGGTTAAGTATAGAGTAATAGTCATTAGAGTGCAGTTGCCATGTGAACTCATTGCCCCAGTCTGAATACAATGGCAACACTGGTATTGCTCTCTGGAGAATGAAAGGCAACTTTGAGCCACAGAATGCGGTAAAGTTTGTCCCAAAATCACCTGGAAAAAGAAGTTCCGCACTACCAGACATGGTCGATTTCACAAGCTCATGCCGCTAAGACTAATGCCCTTGTAAGTCCCACCCTCCCATTCGCATCTTGTCCACCGCCGTCATCCGATCTGCTGGGTTATTTGCTTTTTATCAGAAGGAACAAATGCCAATGGAAATGAATTGGCCGTCCTCAGACAAGACAGGAAGTCTATCCATCTGGGTTTTACCTTTCCTGGCTTTCTATGGGGAGCCGACGCAAAAAGGAAGGCTCCTCTCCAGAACAGAACAGAGGTTAGAGCGTTGACAATGGGAGGAAGGACTCCCCCTGTAGTACAGTTACATCTCACACGTCCCCTTGCTTTGGTATTTAGGCTTGCTCCGGCCCAGGTATCAAAGGAATCCTCTGTCTGCTCTCACTAAAAGGATTTCTCTCTTTAAGTGTAAAAGGATAATTAGCCGTTTCTCTCTCTCTCTCTCTCTCGCTCTCTCTCTCTCTCTCTCATTATGGAGCGGCTGATCAGGCCGTTTGGAGAGATCTTTTCAAGACAAACATTGGCCTGGAAAGCCTTTGAAAGCTGATAAGGTCAGATTTACATGTGCATAGGGAGGAGGAAGCCCATGAGTGCACTGGACTACTAGGGTTCCATCCCAAGCACTGAAAGGACTGGGTCCTCGCTTCACTGTACAGTAGGGAACCTCACAGAGTAAGAAAACATAAGATTACAGTACTGTATATCAATGACAGTGGCAGTGAACCCTCTTAGGGAAAGTTCATGACTGTAAACACATTATACCTCATATAACTCATTGACGTAACTATTTTTGATTTACTGTTTATTAAACAACATACAAATACTTGAGTTATTATTGATATTAATTACAAATCAGAGTATTATTTTTCAAGACAAGACATAGTGATTTACTCCTGATACATCTCGACTTTCACTGTAATAATCTGTTTTGAATACGATGTGATGACACAAGAGCAAACACTCTCAGGTCTCCAGTGTCCTCGCAGATACTATTGAATAAGATCGTTCGGTGCCAACATTGTAAATTGCCTAAAATAATTCAGCTGCAATTTCCAGAGCTTTCCGTCACCATGAAGAATCAGACCCTATGACTAGCACATACCAGACAGGATTTATTCAAGTGGGGAGGGTATTGAATGTCTTTTTAATATATAGTGTCCCGGATAGGCCTAGAATGAACCTGAATCATGATGTACTGTCTTTATTGTGCAGAGGAATATCTATGGACTGTATAATTGATGGACTCACCAACTGTAATGAACAGTATAGATACTTAGGCCTACCTATCTTTTGGGTTGTGCTGAGTGACATGTTCAACACTCGTTTATGAAGGGAACACCTATAACATATGATACAGTGAGGGAAAAAAGTATTTGATCCCCTGCTGATTTTGTACGTTTGCCCATTGACAAAGAAATTATCAATCTATAATTTTAATGGTAGGTTTATTTGAACAGTGAGAGACAGAATAACAACAAAAAATCCAGAAAAACGCATGTCAAAAATGTTATAAATTGATTTGCATTTTAATGAGGGAAATAAGTATTTGACCCCTCTGCAAAACATGACTTAGAACTTGGTGGCAAAACCCTTGTTGGCAATCACAGAGGTCAGACGTTTCTTGTAGTTGGCCACCAGGTTTGCACACACATCTCAGGAGGGATTTTGTCCCACTCCTCTTTGCAGATCTTCTCCAAGTCATTAAGGTTTCAAGGCTGACGTTTGGCAACTCGAACCTTCAGCTCCCTCCACAGATTTTCTATGGGATTAAGGTCTGGAGACTGGCTAGGCCACTCCAGGACCTTAATGTGCTTATTCTTGAGCCACTCCTTTGTTGCCTTGGCCGTGTGTTTTGGGTCATTGTCATGCTGGAATACCCATCCACGACCCATTTTCAATGCCCTGGCAGAGGGAAGGAGGTACTCACCCAAGATTTGACGGTACATGGCCCCGTCCATCGTCCCTTTGATTCTGTGAAGTTGTCTTGTCCCTTTAGCAGAAAAACACCCCCAAAGCATAATGTTTCCACCTCCATGTTTGACGGTGGGGATGGTGTTCTTGGGGTCATAGGCAGCATTCCTCCTCCTCCAAACACGGCGAGTTGAGTTGATGCCAAAGAGCTCGATTTTGGTCTCATCTGACCACAACACTTTCACCCAGTTCTCCTCTGAATCATTCAGATGTTCATTGGCAAACTTCAGACGGGCCTGTACATGTGCTTTCTTGAGCAGGGGGACCTTGCCGTCGCTGCAGGATTTCAGTCCTTCACGGCGTAGTGTGTTACCAATTGTTTTCTTGGTGACTATGGTCCCAGCTGCCTTGAGATCATTGACAAGATCCTCCCGTGTAGTTCTGGGCTGATTCCTCACCGTTCTCATGATCATTGCAACTCCACGAGGTGAGATCTTGCATGGAGCCCCAGGCCGAGGGAGATTGACAGTTTCTTCCATTTGCGAATAATCGCACCAACTCGCACCAAGCTGCTTGGCGATGGTCTTGTAGCCCATTCCAGCCTTGTGTAGGTCTACAATCTTGTCGCTGACATCCTTGGAGAGCTCTTTGGTCTTGGCCATGGTGGAGAGTTTGGAATCTGATTGATTGATTGCTTCTGTGGACAGGTGTCTTTTATACAGGTAACAAGCTGAGATTAGGAGCACTCCCTTTAAGAGTGTGCTCCTAATCTCAGCTCGTTACCTGTATAAAAGACACCTGGGAGCCATACTTATTTCCCTCATCAAAATGCAAATCAATATATAACATTTTTGACATTCATTTTTCTGGATTTTTTTTTTGTTATTCTGTCTCTCACTGTTCAAATAAACCTACCATTAAAATTATAGACTGATCATTTCTTTGTCATTGGGCAAACGTACAAAATCAGCAGGGGATCAAATACTTTTTTCCCTCACTGTATATGCAGACAAGTCAAGATTTTCTATCAATAGGCCTATTGATTATCTAAAAAGTACTCCTGTTCCCTTTATGGTACAGACAGAGAGCACTTTGTTTTGGGGGAAATTGTATTGCGCAACAGCACTGGATTAAACTTTTTACATATATCAAGGTCAGTGTAACAAGAACATTGTGCAATGCAACCATATTCCAGACTACTACAGTCTGTGAACTGTCTCGTCAGATAGTCCTTCATTGTCCTGACCAATGGACAGACTGAACACTTCTAACAGTTGAATGTAGGCCTACATAGGCATACACTTAATTCATTTCACGATTTAATTGTATAAACTACTATATGTAATGGTGGTGTTTGGTTTGGTCTTGTGGCGCAGGAGATCCAGGTTCGATTCCCCGCTGGTTGGTACCGTGACTTGGATTGTTCTATGCGAAGAAGAGGGGGTCAAAGGGGTGTGAAGTTGCAGGTGGTTCGGTGAACCATGCTTGAATGATGTGATACAGTATGTCCTTGCCTGATATCTGAAGACTTGCAATAGCTCTGCGAGTGAATGCTTTGGCTTGGCGAGCTAACACATTATTGTGGTAACATGTTGTTCACTGCCTCCAATTTCAGTGTGCGGTTTACTAACATTGTTGCTTTGCCCTTGGCTCTGACCTGCTTTTACTACTAGCCTACTTGTCAAACTATGTAGTACCTATCAAATGAGTGCAGACATGCGCCACCCCGAGGAGTGGAGGTCTTGAGTAACTGCCCTTCTTTATCTCAAACTGGTTGCTGGAGTACAGTGTCGCCATATTGTCATCCCGAAGCTCTGAGAGGTAATATACTGTATATTTTAATCGATTTTACCCGAGTTTAATTGTCCCTTTTCACCTAGAAAACATATGAATGGTTAGAGTCGAGTGTAGCTTTCAACACTTGTTCTGTCGGGCATACATTATCGTCTCGTGGAATGGATGTGGTAGCTTGCTAGCTAACTCACTGTGAAGTGAGTTTTTCCCCGACCACGGCTTGCTTGTGAGCGGCTAACTTTAGCCAGTTAGCTATCTCTTATCGTTGTGGCAAGGCGTAAACCAAGGCACCAGGATCGAAATAGCTATGAAATATCCTACTCACGTAGTTAAGAACATAACACACACACTAGCTTTAACATTACTGAAATCCGTATATGTGGGAATTTTACTATGGGGAACCACTGGTTCCCGTTGGCTTGGCTATGCTATGCTAGGCTCATTAACTAATCCCAGACCCAGACTTGATTTAGCTAGGAAAACCCGAGGCTTGTGCGGCCTTGTGACCGTGCGGTTATCAATCAATGAAATGTGCTTTTTGTTAACGCCAACAAGAAGACCACTGTGATGGGAAATGATGTCCTTAAATGTGTTTGAACCTTTTAAAGATGTTTCCATTTTTAAGCTATAGCTACTACCAGGAACTAGCAAAGCATTGGTGAATATCTAGCTAGCCGGCTAACTAGTTGATGCTGCTGCTATGAAATAGGTAGCTAACTACTAGTACCAACTAATCTTGGTTAGAATTATATATTTAGGGATCTATTGATTAACTTTATTGTTGTATTCATTTAGTGCCTTGTACAGGCGAATGACCAACTCATCTAGCTAGCTAGTTGGGTTTACATTTTCACAGCTGACTTTCTGATAAATGTTGAGTCAGTCTGAAGCTAAAGTAAAGAGGACATTTTGTTCAATAGCTGATGTAGCTACCTAATTTATGCAATGTCTCTTGTCTTACTACTTACTACTGTTCAATTAAAATAATGCAAATGTTTGCTTCTAGAAGCCATTAAATGAAATGATTAACAACTCATTAATTTATTGAATGACCACAAGCTTGGTGCATGCTCTGGCTACATCTTGTAGCTAATTGTATTACAGGGGATTTATAGCAAGGTAAGTAGCTAACGTTAGATATCTCATTTTAACATTTATATTTTAGTCATTTAGCAGACGCTCTTATCCAGAGCGACATACAGGTGCAATTAGGGTTAAGTGCCTTGCTCAAGGGCACATCGACAGATTTTTAACCTAGTCGGTTCTGGGATTTGAACCAGCGACTTTTTGTTACTTGCCCAAAGCTCTTAACCGCTAGGCTACCTGCCGCCACATCTCTTGCAATTGATCTCTTTCTGAGTTCAATTAGGTCTAACACTATACAGAGTAACTTCTGATAGGAAAATTAAGGCAATGGAACCAAGGTCCACAATGTAGCTAATATGTTAGTTATTACTCATGTAGCCCAATTCTAGAAGGTCAATGTTCCAGATCACATTTTTGTGCTTCACTTCTTGGTTTGCAATGGTAACTGTAATGGTAACTAGGCCTAGCCTACATTTTCCGTATCGCCCCCTTACAGTTCAACCTCCAACTGAAAAGCCATTTGATTTGATACCAAACCCCTCCTGCCAATATACCCTTCTCGTGCTGAGTAGCTCCTATAACTACCATTCAAGGTGAAACCATGTTACCTGGACGGAGATATTTGTCAGCTGCTATGTAGGCTAGGTGTACTCTCACGGATCATGTCTGCCATGATCATTAGGCTAATGCCCCTCTGTCCTTCTATTGATTAAACCCAGTTGTTTTACCGTGCTATCTGTGAGAAAGAAAATCTGAATGTAGCCTATGTTTTGATCAAGCCTAGGTCTCATTGGTTTTTCCTTTGAATTTCTTGGGTATTTTAGATTTGACTCCCTAGCTTTATATTTTCCCTTTTTAATCTACGAGGTCAACAAAGATCTGCCATTGAGGGGCTGGCACATGCCTTGTGACTGGCTCTCATTTTGACAGAATCATGTGATCTGAAGTTTGTTTAGCCATGGTACTTACTGTTGAACAAGACTGCTGACTTTAAGGTAGTGTGGAAGCAAGTGTGCTTGTTGGAAGGGGGGCTTTGGAATCTCTGGAATGGTATTCAATCCAAAAAGTGATGCTGCAAAACACAGTATCTGTTGTTTCTGGTTCACCTGGTATAATGCACACGTCTCTGTTACATTTTTCTGTTTTGCGGTGGCTTTGGCGTTTTTAGTTTTTTATTTATTTGTATTTAACCTTTATTTAACCAGGTAAGCCAGTTGAGAACAAGTTCTCATTTACAACTGCGACCTGGCCAAGATAAAGCAAAGCAGTGCGATAAATACAACACAGAGTTACATATGGGGTAAAACAAAACATGGTCCTCTGTAGCTCAGCTGGTAGAGCACGGCGCTTGTAACGCCAGGGTAGTGGGTTCGATCCCCGGGACCACCCATACACAAAAATGTATGCACACATGACTGTAAGTCGCTTTGGATAAAAGCGTCTGCTAAATGGCATATTATATTATTATTATTATTATTATAGTCAAAAATACAACAGAAAATAAATATATAGTGTGTGCGAATGTAGTAAGTTATGTAGGTAAGGCAATAAATAGGCCATAGTGCAAAATAGTTACAATTTCTTATTAACACTGGAATGATAGATGTGCAAAAGATGATGTGCAAATAGAGATACTGGGGTGCAAATTAGCAAAATAAATAACAATATGGGGATGAGGTAGTTGGGTGGGCTAATTACAGAATGGCTGTGTACAGGTGCAGTGATGGGTAAGGTGCTCTGACAACTGACGCTTAAAGTTAGTGAGGGAGATAAGAGTCTCCAGCTTCAGAGAGTTTGAGTGGAATGTCTACTTGTTTCAAATTTGGTAGGTGAAGCCATTGTGAGACTGTGTGCATTGTCATAGTGTGAGGTAATATGGGGTTGTGTTTCCCTTTGTTGCAGTAATGACAGGTTCAATGCCAATTAGGGTTGGGCGATTATTAGGATATTATAGGATATAGAAGATGATTGACGGCCATTGTCGATAGTGACGTCATTGTGATGTGACAGACTATGTAGCCTATTTCAACTTGACTGGCACCACACAGTACAGAGCTGACCGGGCAGCCAGCAGCAGGGCCATGCCAAGTGGCCTAGTCCTTTGTTATAGCCTGCATAACCTATTTCAATAAATATGGTAGAAACTATTTACAGAATGCAAGAGAACAATGTAGACAGAGCTAAGATTTTCAATAAAGTTGCGCAAAATGTCAGAAAATGTTTGGTTTTTTCTCTCTTAATGTCGGATGTTCTTGGCCATATAGCCGAAGTCTAGAATTTTTTTTATAGCGGACACTCCAGTGTCTAATTATTTAAATGTTGTATTTTCTCTCCATTTGATATGAATATGACGTCAGTTTTTATAAATGTTGGCTTTCTCCCGCCTCATCCCACCGCGGTACTTCATGATCCCGTGTGGCTCAGATGGTAGAGCGTGGCGCTTGCAACGCTAGGGTTGTGGGTTCAATTCCCACGGGGGACCAGTATGAAAATGTATGCACTCACTAATTGTAAATCGCTCTGGATAAGAGCGTCTGCTAAAATGACTAAAATGTAAAATGATCAAACAATGAATTTATCTAACGGCGTTCTCAACGTTTTAAGTTGTTTTTGAATAACCCAAAAACATGATGGGCCTAAGTTAATGAGTGGTAGAACAAACAACAGCAAGATAGTTTGAGCAAACCTTACAGTTGAGCAAAGATTAGTCTATTATAAAATAAATGATACATGCATCCCTCCTACTTGCCGTTGTGAACCAAACGGCCAAAAGCCAAATCCTACGAATTAATTATATCAAAAGCATTAAGACAGTTAAAGTTATGAAGAGTATTTTCCAAATAGGTTATTCTAGTCAAATGTTTAATGTCCTAACGTTGCAGTATTCAAATGGGAACAATTGTAAAAGTCAGTCTATAGACGATTCTCTATCACAGCTTTATTTTGAATTACAAATATTAGTCAAATTGAGCAAACAATATCAAGATGTAAAAATCGAATGAGAAGTCAGAAGAACTTGCAGCTAAACAAAGCTTATAAAAGAAACTGTGTAAATTAGGCCTATTTCGTATTATTAGCAATGTATAGAACCTAAAAAGAGAGGAAGATTAGGCAAAAAAATGCGAATCATTTGAATAATTATCCAGTTCTGGGGACAGTAGAGTTGTGTGCTCTGCAGCCGGGCCTTTCATGATTTACAACCCATCACACATACATGATTTACAACCCACGCACACCTCTTTCATGACAACGGAGAGAAATAGGCAACTAAAAAAGATTTGGCTCCAAAATATTTTTTGTCAATCTTCTCTTCCCTCCTGTAGCATGCGAGCTCGTACCAGCTGTCTTTTTGTGTTATTATGTAACTTTTTTTTTGGGGGGGGTTGACCAGTAAGGGGCGATACCATCGTATATCACAATGTTTTATTGCTACTTAGTCACGATAGGAGAAAGGTTAACATCACCCAACCCTAATGCCAATCGGAAAGTTATGAATATGATATAAATAATATGCAAATAATGCATGATGATGCTTCACCGGGGGTTGTCCCACTGACCTTTGGACACACCGAAGATGCATTATATTATTATAGAAAATTGAATGACTTCAATTTGGCCTAGGTCTAATTTATTTATTAATGTGGGGTAGGGGATATGATTCCTTATTTCCTAGAATTCATCAACATATTGCCATCTAGCCTTTTGTTGCATATAAGTGGAAAGCATCTTCCATGAACTAGCCTTGCCTACATTTCCTTTGAAATGATTTCTGTAGCATACTACTGACCTTTTATGTTATCATCGTGGTTATCAATGATTAAAACATTTGAAAAACTTGACCTCACCATATAAAAAAACAGACATTAAACACCATCATGAACACATCATTCTCGAGATCATTAAAGAAACCATACAAAGTACAGAAGTGCTACTGTACCAGTGTACTTCCAAGTTCATATATATATATATTGCTTCATTGGTCTAAAACCATAGTCATCATCTTTAGCTCGTATACCGGGTTAAATAAGGGTCAACAACATTCACCAGAGGAAGGACACAAGGACCTGTTCTGTGTTCTTATAGTGGGCTGCAATTATTATACCATTAGGTCTGCAGCACACTGCATGCATCACAGTCTCAGAAATAAGAGTTCTTCTGGCAACAGTTAATGCGCCCATATACCAGGGTTTCTGTTAGCCGGCTATTGCTGATAAATAAAACTGTTTCCAGCCAAAATGATTGAAATAAAGGATAATAAATCCAATTGCAAAATAATACTTTTATTCAGTGATGGAATACCAGTCGATGGAAATGCATTTGACCGTCAATGCTCATCGGTCTATAGGTAAATTTGCATAATTTAGTGGAATTAAATTGGTCTGTGTGTATTTTCATTAGTCATCATCAACGTTCCCTCTAAGCTGCCAGACTGCCACGCAGAAGAAAAATAAGCCTGTGCAGATGAGCACGAGATTGAACTTTCTACAGTTTTCCCCTTTAGTTAACACTATTAACATTTCACTCTACTATGGGAATTGTAATCGAATCAATGCAATATTAGCCACTTTCAATGTAATATATTGATACAAAACAAACTTTGCAAGATTTAGTATGCAAAACTAACTGTGCAAGAGATTTTCTTGTAGGCAGAGCGCGTTGGAGTAGGATTCAATTGCGTTGACAGGCAGGACTCAGGCCCGTACTCTAAACAGACCGGTGCGCCATAACCAATCAGAGCTGCAGTAGGCCTATATGCAAATAACAATTGCCATAAATGGATCTGTGCCTTTCAATTTGAACTGGACGATGTTTAGGCTACAGGATAAGCGGTCGTGAGTAGATGCGCTTGTTTTGAGATCAAAGTGAGAGCTGCATGTAGCCACCTGTGCACATTTGTTCATATTCTTTACTAGTTAGTGAGTTATTAGCCCAGTTACAGCTAATTTCTAGTCAACAATGGGGGAGTGGTGGCTTCTAACGAGCACAAAATGTGTGCATTTCTAGCCATCTTTGAAAAGCGAGTCAGGTAGACTCTTAAAGGGGCAGTGTATTTTGAGACGGTCTTGAATAAGCGAAGTAGCCAATAGGCAGAGTGTAGCATAATTTGTCTGATTCTCTGTATTAATGGTATGGGAATAATACATTTTATTTTGTAAAGTGTTTTCTCAATCAATCAATCACATTTTATTTATAAAGCCATTTTTACATCAACAGATGTTACAAAGTGCTATACAGAAACCCAGCCTAAAACTCCAATCAGCATGCAATGCAGATGGAGAAGCACGGTGGCTAGGAAAAACTCCCTAGAAAGGCAGAAACCTAGAGATGAACCAGGCTCTGAGGGGTGGCCCTTTTGGCTGTGCCGGGTGGAGATTATAACAGTACAAGGCCATTAAGGCCAGATTTTTCTCCAAGATGTTCAAACGTTCATAGATGACCAGCAGGGTCAAATAATAATCACAGTGGTTGTAGAGGTTGCAACAGGTCAGTACATCAGGAGTAAATGTCACTTGGCTTTTCATAGCCGGGCATTTAGAGGTTGAAATAGCAGGTGCGGTAGAGAGAGAGTTGAAAACAGCAGGTCTGGGACAAGGTAGCACGTCCGGTGAACAGGTCAGGGTTCCACAGGCCTACATTATGATCAAATAGCCACAGTAGCCTACTTGACCACTGTTAAAACTGTAACTTAAAGCAGGTACAGCCTCGGTGTTCACAGTAGACGCCTGCCGGAAGTTACACAGAATGTTCACAACATTCAAGTTTGCGCTCAACAGATTTGCTCAGTGGTGGAACATTTTTTAGAGGGAACATTTGTCATCATGTATCTTATTTATCCAACACAACTATCACACGCACAGCATACAGAGCCTATTTTGAGCGGGATTTCTCCTGCTGCTCCTCAGCTGGTTGCGGCTGGAGTAAAACATGCTTTTATAAGTCCGTTCATTGCGCAACAATTCTAAATGCAATCGAGGGTATGAAAGTTGGTGCACAATTAAAAAAAAATAGCTACTATTTTTATTTCTCAACTGGTAATTGAAGCGCGCCTCCCATTCACCATTCAAGTGCAGGCAACAGGCTATCAGCGAGTCACCCACCACTTTACAATGTGAGCTGGAGGCAGTATGCATTTTGAAAACATGCTTAAGTGTTTGAAACCTGAATGTTTTATTACATATTATGAGGCATGTTTTACCTTGCTTCAAAGTAGCCTATAGGCAAAATCATGGAAACGTGGAGGCAATTATTTTATAAAGACTTCTTAGGCGGTACGTGCGTTTCAAGTTTGGAGACGCTTACAATTGATCCTACCATTTCTACCGTTCTGCGTGCCAGTGATGATTTTCGTGGAACAGATTATTTTAAATAATAAAGTTTTTGTTTCTCAAAATCATTGTCACGTGGTTAATCATAAAAATTTGAATTAAAGTGATAAAAATAGAAAAGTTAAAAGTAAACTAATGCGAGGGGGAGATTGTTGGAAAGATTTTTCAAATAGCTTACTATGAGGAAATATATCAGGGTTTCCCAACTGGCGGCCCGCATGCTGAATTTGGCCCGCGGGTAGTTTTATTTGACCCCCCAAGTTTTCTGAGCAAAAAAAACATTACATTTTTTGTTGTTGTTGTTGGACATAAAAAAAAAAAACTGTAAAAACACCAGGAACTCAGCTCTGTGATTTTAATTTGGGAACTCTTTTCCCAAGTATTTCCACGCATCATAGAGAGACACGTGATCATATACAAATGTAAGCAAGGTTTGAAATGATGTTTTAGTCAAATATATCTGTTTGGGCTTCTTGCGGTCAATTTGCGGTCTACAAATGATTTGTAGTTATGTTCCGGCCCCCGACCATCTGCTCAATAAAAAATTGGCTGCGGCTGAATCTAGTTGATGATCCCTGAACAATAGTTTTAATATATTATCATTCACAATGGATGATAAAAAAAAACACTTTCCTACATTTCCGCACAGCAATCCAGGTACTTCTATGCGTGCTCAGCCGTGCACGCTCCCTCCACATCAGGACAGAGAAACCAGACACATGCTCATTGCTCACATGGACCACTCCAAACAAAAGACAATAAAACAATTAAATCTCGTAAATGATGGCTATGAAATCAACCAAAACTTGTTTCTCACAAGTGTAGCAGGTTGTGAACTCTGCAAACAACCGTTTCCACTCTGTGAATGACAACGGTAAATCACTGTAATACATTCATTAACAGAAAAAATTTAACCAAATGACAGGGATTAACGATACATTTACTACTGGTGACATATGTAATGGGGAATTGCAAAAGATCTAAGGGCAAATAATTCACACAATGAAACAATGTAAACAATGAATGCACAAGAATTGCCGGGAGACAGCTGAGCCATTCTGCAGAGAGACTGGCCTATATCTTCACCACACACCCCTCCCCTTCTTCTTGTCTCAACATAAAAAATTATACTCACACATATTTTAGATGGTTTTCACTGACAGCGAAACTCAATAATCAGCTAGGCCTATTGCCACGCACGCTGCCCAAATTACAGGCTTCTCAAATAGGCAAAGGCCTAAAAGCTTGTGATTTGAAACAATCCACAGCTATTTTTTAAAAGAAGCTACATTTTCAATTCCTCTTTGGCTATGTCATGCTTTCTGGTGAAGTATTTTGAATTATTTGATTTATTTCTGTATAGACAGAAGTAATTATATCATTCTGGTACATTATTTCCATTGACTTCCCAATTGGACCCACCACTATGACATTTCTCTCCTGTTCTATTCGTTTTCATATCAACTTTCTTTTACATTTACATTTTTGTCCAGAAGCCAAAGTCACAATCCTAGTCATATTAGCAACCCATTCGAGTTGTTGCATCTTTACATTCCCCCTCTTTCTAAGTTTCTAACAGAGATTTTCATCTCTTGTCACATATGGAACCGCTATAAGGTGCACTGTTTAGAATGGAATTTTCCCAGGTGCGCTGTTTAGAATGTTTTCTCATGAATTGCATTTTGGCAAATGTTAGAAAATAATGTTTTATTGGCTGCTTCATTACACGAGTTGCATGTTCTGTTAACATGCATTACCATAATCTAAATGTGATTTTTGTAATTCTTAGCACACTGTGGGTGGACACCCTAGTGCAGGGTTCTTCAATTCCGGTCCTGGAGGGCCGAAACACCTCTGTTTTTCATCCTCTCCTTCTAATCAGGGGCTAATTCAGACCTGGGACACCAGGTGAGTGCAATTAACTACCAGGTAGGAATAAAAAACAGAAGTGTTTCGGCCCTCCAGGACCGGAATTGAAGAACCCTGCCCTAGTGGATTACGCACCCAATACATATGGGTCCGGTAAATTTCTCAAATGGCCGGTAAATTAAAATTTTCCTGGTCACGTTGTCCTGCGCCACGTTTTCCTAACGAAAACCCTGCAGCATACATCAGTTCAGTTTGCTTCTAGCAGAACTCAGCTAGGCGAAACAAACGTATGCGCTCGCATATCCTACTCCCCAAAGACCTTAGCTTGAAAAATGTGAATCATGGAAGTTTGGCGGTGTCGCCGCACTGGTCCATCCATGTTAGCGCGTGTGTTTCTGTCTGTTTGATACATTTCTATGGTCTTCTGTTCTCCCCCGACCCGCAGGTCCTGAGGAGAGAGCCTTTGCGTCCACCTGAAGATGTCCGGCCCGGTCACCAGCCGATCCCGGGTTTACCCCGACGTGAACACACAGAGACCCCGGGAGTACTGGGACTACGAGTCACACGTTGTGGAATGGGGGTGAGCTGAGCTAGCCATCTGATTGGTCGGTGGCAGCACCACACCCTTACCCCATTCAGTGTCAGATACAGCAGCAGAGTGATTCCTCACGAAACCAGGACCAAAAAATATACCATGATTTTCACAAAATGTAATGCATAGAATGGTCCTTTGGAGGAAGGGTTGTTGACATATATTTGACATTTGATTCTAAAAGCATAATTCACCATAATTCGTGAGGAATCACTACAACAGAGACTTATCAGGGTCAAGTTCAGCAGAGCAGGGCACAACTGTGTGGAATTGGAATGTTCAGATATAAATATATGAAGTAGAACAAACATTAATCTCTGAAATGTAGAGTAAGGTGTCATGTCGGCTCTTCATGACATTTCTATCTGCAACATTCCACAATGTTTGCCTACTGAACATGGCCCTGGGGCGTTGCAGGTCTGATTTTAAACGTGGAATGTGCCAGCTTTATCAACATGTATCACAGTGTTAACTATCAGTTGGTGGAATCAGGGTTTATCTGTGTTAACATTGTTGTGAATATTACTCATTGTTATCTGTCTCTGTCTGTCCCTCAGGAATCAAGATGACTACCAGCTGGTGCGAAAGCTCGGCCGGGGCAAATACAGCGAAGTGTTTGAAGCAATCAACATCACAAACAACGAGAAAGTAGTCGTCAAAATACTCAAGGTACTGGTGCTGGACTTCACTCCATTGAGACCCAGTGTGTTATTCTTTCAAATATATATTTTGAATGTGTTTTTGACCCGTTTATTAAGACCGTTGGAAACAGAGGGGGAGACAGGCTTGTAGGAGTAACAGTAGGAAGGGTGGACGTGGGGATGGAATGTGTCTCAATTGGGGAGAGACATGTATGTGGCTGGGGTCAGGATTTTTTACCGCTAGACCACAGGCTCTGACCCAAAGTTACTGAAGCTGTGGACGGGCTAGTCTTTTACCTGTTATTTGGCCTATAGACCATATTTACTGAGTGATGCTTTCTATATGGGCCCTATAGCAGGGTTCCCCAAAGGCGGCCTATTTGGCCCCTCAAATTTTCTGAGAAAAACAACAACCTTTTTTTTAAAACCACATTTTCATTGTTGGACATTAACGACTGTAAAATCACCAGGAAATCAGCTCAAAGTAATTTGTGGAAATCTGTTCCCAAGTATTCCCACGCATAAATGGAGGCATATGTGATCATATCCCAATGTAATCAATAAAAAAATCAGCCCGCGGCTGAATATAATCGAGGACCCCTGCCCTGTAGTTTTTCTCTGTACTGCTCACAGCATGGTATTTCACAGAAGCTCTGTCAAACATTCTCTTTGCGCCAATCTCTCGCTCTGTTCTTCTCTTGTGCCCAACAGCCAGTAAAGAAGAAGAAAATCAAGCGAGAAATCAAGATTCTAGAAAATCTGCGAGGCGGCCCCAACATCATCTCACTTCTAGACATCGTCAAGGATCCAGTGGTCAGTTTCATCAACCTACCAATAATACATGCCATCATGCTGCTCGGTACATATCATATGAAATTTTGGCTACCACTCTCGCTGAAAATCCAGCTGAATCTGGTATGCATCCGCTATTTAATGATAGTTTATACTGAACATATTTGGTCTCATTTATTATTATTTTTAATAACTTTTTGTTTTTGTGTTTTTCATTGCAGTCTCGGACTCCAGCTCTGGTCTTTGAACACGTCAACAACACAGACTTCAAGGTAAGAAGAATCACTGTCCTTTTTATCCAGTCAAAATGGAAGCCGAAGCTTTGACCACATGCCTCTATTACATCTCTCACAGTGGCATTCTGGTGAAATGTGTTGAATTTTTCTTCTCTTTTTGCAGCAATTGTATCAAACGCTATCCGACTACGACATACGGTTCTACATGTACGAGATCTTAAAGGTAAGACCTCATTATTGTACCCTATAACTGGTTGTGCCTCCCAAATGACACCATATTCTCTCTATAGTGAACTATAATAGAATATGGTGCAATTAGGTACACAGTCTGGGTGAACGAGACAGGAGCTTCAATTCCCCCCCGATTTAAAATAGCCTGAGGTGTTGAAGTGTTATGCTGTAAGTCACAGCACTGTAGGGTTTGACGATATTATAGGATATAGAAGATGATTGACGGCCATTGTCGATAGTGACGTCATCGTGATGTGACAGACTATGTAGCCTATTTCAACTTGACTGGCACCACACAGTACAGAGCTGACCGGGCAGCCAGCAGCAGGGCCATGTCAAGTGGCCTATTCCTTTGTTATAGCCTGCATAACCTATTTCAATAAATATGGTAGAAACTATTTACAGAATGCAAGAGAACAATGTAGACAGAGCTAAGATTTTTTTTTATAGCGGTCACTCCGGTGTCTAATTATTTTAAAAGCCACATTTTGCCTAAAGCCTAATCCCTCCCCACCCCTGCTGTCGCTGAGGGCCTCTCGCTCTTCACCGTGGCGATAAGCGAACCCTGAGCAGGGCAGGCGAGGGAGAGGCGAGCCATGTGGAGGAGTCGTGTTAAAGACAAGAGGATTTATCTGAGTGGACCGGCCTGACACGTCGCCTCTCTCTCTCTGCTCCCAGCCTCAACCCCAGCCTCAGCCAAACCCATCTCCAGCCCCTGCTCAGCCAGATCACATACGCTGCTGCTTTTGAACTAACTAACGACTATGTCTGAGTCTTCATGAGTTTGTTATAATTATTCAGTTGTTTACACTGTAGCCTTTATGGATGGATCAAAACCTGCAGGTTTTATATTTATTTTAATAGCATTTTTAAGCATTTACCCGTTGACTGGATCTCTGAGGACAATGGGAAGATATTGGAATTTTGTTTGTCCTCAGCATCTTTCTCGTGAAGACACCTGACATAAAAAAAAAAAAAGGTAACTGGCTCTAAAAATGGCTGCCGGTGGATTACAGTACTATGGACAGGGTTCACGAAGGTTTGCTGCTCTACGACAGCTCTGTCTAGACAGTGGTAGCAGCCTTGTTTATTCCTGCTGCCAAGCTGGTGTGTGCTAAAGCTGGATCACTGAAAGCTCTCCCCAGCCCACAAGCACGGAAAAGCATCTGCTCCCATCCTTATCCCACTGACTTGGCCTTCTCGCATATCTAGCGCTCTCTCTCCCTGGCCTCACTGATGAAAGATCAGCTAACGTAGCTGTCAGAGGTCAGGATAGGAGCCAGGATCCATGGTTGTTGACCTATAGTAGTATTAGTAGTGGTTCCCAATCACGGGACAGTACTGCTGCCTGCAGCTCTCCAGGAGCAGGGTTGATGAGGATCACTGGCCTATAATGTTCATGTTTCATCTGCACAATAGGTGTGTTAGCCAAGTGTTTTCCATTATGTTTATGTCAGTGGGACTTAATGCAGCCATAAAGATGACTGGCAAGGCCTTTCTCCCCACTTAATTGGCTGGAATACGTGAGCGGGACCTGTGAGCACCGTGGCTATGTTCCGGGGTGAGTTCAGTAAGCACAAAACTGAAGGAAACGCTCACAAACTGGGAGGTACTATCTGAACATGGCCAATGAGAAATGCTTGTTTTTGTCACGGTGTGCCGTAGTGAACATGAGCCAGTTGTCAGCTGTTTCTCCTCTCTGTTCCCACCCACAGGCCCTGGACTACTGTCACAGTATGGGAATCATGCACAGAGACGTCAAGCCACACAACGTCATGATCGACCACGAACACAGAAAGGTACTGGCCTATTAGTCTCTTTTCCCTCCCTCCTTTCTCTGCTCTGATTGGCTAATGTACGTATGGTCACAGAGACCAACTTATGGGCGGAGTGTTGCCCGACAGTCTGCTGCCGTTGGGTTTAGTAGGTCCACAAAGCACCCTGTCTCATCTGTGATTGGTCCAATTGTGCCATACAAGGCATTTAGCCAATTGTTGACTAGCGTGTGAGTGTTTAACCACCACAGTAGAAAGCTCAACATGAATCTTTCCCCAATAGAGAACTACTCAGCACAACCCCTCTGAGGGGTCTAATGGGACCTTTTCATTCACTTGGTAGGATAATTCATGTTGCCTCATGAGGTAAGACAAATTCCAGAGATAGTCTTTGGTATATTTTTCTAATATGGTATAAAACATTAATCATATTTATTTACTAAGGTTCGGTCCCCCATTGTGACTAGAAAACGTAGAAATCTCGTTCATTAATTGATAATTTATCTGATTCTGTATACACAAATGACAATTCATCACCCCCCACATCTGCTAAATTTTAAACAAACTCCTGTGTGTTGATTTAAACCATCTAGATGAATGTTAGTCCTGGCTGTTGGATTCTAATGATGTTTTCAAACTAACTGTATTTCTTCTTCTGTTTCCTAGCTTCGCCTTATAGACTGGGGTTTGGCAGAGTTCTACCATCCTGCTCAGGAGTACAACGTACGTGTGGCATCCCGATACTTCAAGGGTCCTGAGCTGCTGGTCGACTACCAGGTCAGTCAGTGCCCTATTTTCTCAGCTTTCTCCTAGAGACTATATTCCCCTGTGATCTTCCTACTGCGTGAGCTGGGGAACGGTTGACTCAGTCGTATATAGCTATGGTTCTTCTTTGGTTACTTTCATCCTCAGGAGATTGAATTAGATGCATCTGTTCTGTACAACAGGTTTATCCAGGAAATAAATTGT
Organism: Coregonus clupeaformis; assembly: GCF_020615455.1. NCBI lineage: Eukaryota > Metazoa > Chordata > Actinopteri > Salmoniformes > Salmonidae > Coregonus > Coregonus clupeaformis. Next base: position 55,334,124 of record NC_059208.1, on the reverse strand, counting down.
ACAGTCAGAGCAGATGTCATTTCACAACTCGCCCAGAACACCGTCCCTAAAATCACGTTTTTAAAAATAAAAGGGGGTTTCTTTTTCTAGTAAAACTTAACCTCAATAACCCACATCTAATTTCATTCTACTGTCTCCTTTTCCTTGACATATTCGGTGATGTGTTGATGTACGTTTTTTAACGTTGTGTCCTGATACCGTTCCCTGTTGACTGTGTCCCTGTATAGATGTACGACTACAGTTTAGACATGTGGAGCTTGGGATGCATGCTGGCCAGTATGATCTTCAGGAAGGAGCCTTTCTTCCATGGACACGACAACTACGACCAGGTGAGCTCAGCCACCCTATCAAATCAACCAAACTATGCATCAATCAATTGTATTGTATTTGTTTATAGTGCTTTTAACAAAAATATTTGTCACAAATTGTTTTAATAGTAACCCCGGCCTTAACCCCCAAAGAGAAGACACTTTAGTTTATTTAGTAAATATTTTCTTAACTCTTATTTTTCTTAAAACTGCATTGTTGGTTAAGGGCTTGTAAGTAAGCATTTTACGTTACGGTACACCTGTTGTATTCGGCGCATTTGACAAATAAAATTTGATTTGATTAGAATATGACTTTATTGTCCAATGGCGTGTCTGCTGCTTTATCCCCTCTGAAACACAACTAGTAGTAGTGGTCCTAGTGATATTCAGACAGCAGGGGCTGCCCTCCAGTGTTTAATGCATGTCATGTCCTATTTGTTTTGCAGCTTGTACGGATCGCAAAAGTCCTAGGCACAGAAGACCTGTACGACTACATCGACAAATACAACATCGAGCTAGACCCACGGTTCAATGACATTCTGGGCAGGTAGGTTGGTCTCAAATCGCCGAAGTTATGTTAGTGTTGCGTCTGTCAGTGTGTCAGTTTGAGCAAGACGAGGCATAGAATCACAATGAGTAGTTATTTGGGATGCAATGTGATTTGTAGAGCAGCGATTCTGCGCATTCCGACTGCGATAGTCAATCTTAAACACGCACTGTGACCATTTATGGTCTGTCTTTCCCGTAAGCGGTGGGAGAGGTTTGAGGGGAGAGGCTGTGTCCATGTTGTATTCTGTCTATGACCATGAGGAGAGGCTGTGTCCATGTTGTATTCTGTCTATGACCATGAGGAGAGGCTGTGTCCATGTTGTATTCTGTCTATGACCATGAGGAGAGGCTGTGTCCATGTTGTATTCTGTCTATGACCATGAGGAGAGGCTGTGTCCATGTTGAATTCTGTCTATGACCATGAGGAGAGGCTGTGTCCATGTTGTATTCTGTCTATGACCATGAGGAGAGGCTGTGTCCATGTTGAATTCTGTCTATGACCGTGAGGAGAGGCTGTGTCCATGTTGTATTCTGTCTATGACCATGAGTTGAGGCTGTGTCCATGTTGTATTCTGTCTATGACCATGAGGAGAGGCTGTGTCCATGTTGTATTCTGTCTATGACCATGAGGAGAGGCTGTGTCCATGTTGTATTCTGTCTATGACCATGAGGAGAGGCTGTGTCCATGTTGTATTCTGTCTATGACCATGAGGAGAGGCTGTGTCCATGTTGTATTCTGTCTATGACCGCTGAGTCTGTTTCCCAGGCATTCCCGTAAGCGGTGGGAGAGGTTTGTCCACAGTGAGAACCAGCACCTGGTGAGCACCGAGGCACTGGACTTCCTGGACAAGCTGCTGCGCTACGACCATCACGCCCGCCTCACCGCCCGGGAGGCCATGGAACACCCCTACTTCTGTGAGCTGCACCTCTTAAATAGCATACATACTTAACATGCATGGTTAGAGTGGAGGCCATTGATTCCTCCTACTTCTGTGAGCTGCAAGTCATTCGTACCTTACTATATACACTGCTCAAAAAAATAAAGGGAACACTTAAACAACACAATGTAACTCCAAGTCAATCACACTTCTGTGAAATCAAACTGTCCACTTAGGAAGCAACACTGATTGACAATACATTTCACATGCTGTTGTGCAAATGGAATAGACAACAGGTGGAAATTATAGGCAATTAGCAAGACACCCCCAATAAAGGACTGGTTTTGCAGGTGGTGACCACAGACCACTTCTCAGTTCCTATGCTTCCTGGCTGATGTTTTGGTCACTTTTGAATGCTGGCGGTGCTTTCACTCTAGTGGTAGCATGAGACGGCATCTACAACCCACACAAGTTGCTTAGGTAGTGCAGCTCATCCAGGATGGCACATCAATGCGAGCTGTGGCAAGAAGATTTGCTGTGTCTGTCCAGAGCATGGAGGCGCTACCAGGAGACAGGCCAGTACATCAGGAGACGTGGAGGAGGCCGTAGGAGGGCAACAACCCAGCAGCAGGACTGCTACCTCTGCCTTTGCAAGGAGGAGCAGGAGGAGCACTGCCAGAGCCCTGCAAAATGACCTCTAGCAGGCCACAAATGTGCATGTTTCTGCTCAAACGGTCAGAAACAGACTCCATGAGGGTGGTATGAGGGCCCGGCGTCCACAGGTGGGGGGTTGTGCTTACAGCTAACACCGTGCAGGGACGTTTGGCATTTGCCAGAGAACACCAAGATTGGCAAATTCGCCACTGGCGCCCTGTGCTCTTCACAGATGAAAGCAGGTTCACACTGAGCACATGTGACAGACGTGACAGAGTCTGGAGACGCCGTGGAGAACGTTCTGCTGCCTGCCACATCCTCCAGCATGACCAGTTTGGCGGTGGGTCAGTCATGGTGTGGGATGGCATTTCTTTGGGGGGCCGCACAGCCCTCCATGTGCTCGCCAGAGGTAGCCTGACTGCCATTAGGTACCGAGATGAGATCCTCAGACCCCTTGTGAGACCATATGCTGGTGCGGTTGGCCCTGGGTTCCTCCTAATGCAAGACAATGCTAGACCTCATGTGGCTGGAGTGTGTCAGCAGTTCCTGCAAGAGGAAGGCATTGATGCTATGGACTGGCCCGCCCGTTCCCCAGACCTGAATCCAATTGAGCACATCTGGGACATCATGTCTCGCTCCATCCACCAACGCCACGTTGCACCACAGACTGTCCAGGACTTGGCGGATGCTTTAGTCCAGGTCTGGGAGGAGATCCCTCAGGAGACCATCCGCCACCTCATCAGGAGCATGCCCAGGCGTTGTAGGGAGGTCATACAGGCACGTGGAGGCCACACACACTACTGAGCCTCATTTTGACTTGTTTTAAGGACATTACATCAAAGTTGGATCAGCCTGTACTGTGGTTTTCCACTTTAATTTTGAGGGTGACTCCAAATCCAGACCATGGGTTGATAAATTTGATTTCCATTGATAATTTTTGTGTGATTTTGTTGTCAGCACATTCAACTATGTAAAGAAAAAAGTATTTAATAAGATTATTTCATTCATTCAGATCTAGGATGTGTTGTTTTAGTGTTCCCTTTATTTTTTTGAGCAGTGTATATGTTTCTTTCCATGGTGCACAGGAATGTATTGAACTCTGAGGTCACGGTTGTGATGCATAGCTGCGTTTGTATGAAATATCTGCTGCATCTCTGTGGCCTTAGCTTGTTTGCTTATCATTGATGGGCTTTTCTGTCTGTGTGTCTGTGTCAGACCCCATTGTGAAAGACCAGGCGAGGATGGGCTCTATATCAGGGCTGTCGACTGGTTCTACCCCAGTCAGCTCCTCCAGTATGATGACAGGTAACACACAGGGTCTGATGATATCAGGTGTCTGCAGGGGTCATAACAGTATGTTGCTCTTCTGAAGAGATGATTCTACAGCTGGCCAAGGAGGACCATTCATTATATAAAATAGTATCAGTTCTTATGTGATCATTTTCTTCATAGGGAAGTCCCCAGACTCTTCCGCTGACCCTGTTTCCCCCCCTCTTCACCAGGCATCACCTCCATATCCTCGTCGCAGCCCCTGGCTAACGTGGCGGGCTCTCCTGTGATCTCCTCCCCCAGTGCTCTGGCCACGCAGGTCCCAGCCGCCGGGGCCCAGCCCTGAACGGTGCTCTCAGCCTGGGGCCCGGGATGGACCCGCTGCCCCTGTCTGGCCCGGACTACCAAGCCCTCAGCAGGGCCAGGCAACAATCATTTTTATGTTGAGTATAACAAAGAGAGAGAGAAAAAAGAAGATATTAGGTCCCCCTTTTCTTTTCCATAATGATATATTGAGATCCGGGCGCACAATGAGAGGGAAAAGAAGAAAAAATAAACATTACTTGCGTCTGTGTCCGGATAAAAACTGTAGCTGCATTCTTTCCTGATGACAGTGTCTAGAAATGCAACTACAATGTAGAAATTAAGCAAAATGGATAATAAAATTTATTTTATATGTCCCTAAAGTACTTTTGTTTGAGTTTTATTTTATGGGTCAGTTTAAAACAAATAAAAATAAATGGTTTTGGTTGTTTGTCTTGATTTTCTAGTGTGTTTTTGTTTTTTAATCAACCGTTAGTGGTCACATGAAATTATTCATGGGCTGCTTGTCATACTTTGTTTGTTAAATACATTTATTCTGTTGGTCATATGGTTTCAACATTGAATTTCTCTCGATAGAACGGCACCCCGGTAGTTATTTTCAGTGTCATCCGTAATGTGTTTATCACGAGGCAGTTTCACAAAGATTATGCTTGTTATTTAGTTGTGGCTATTTGAGGCTCATTGAACACCCATTTTGTACAAGAGTTAAGGTGACATCTGACTTTGTGTTTATAAAATGTATTCAATAAGCCCATGTTGTTTTTTACTATGCACAGTGTAGTTTACTGGCTAGTTGAGACTTCACTGACCCATTTTTACTAAATGAGTTGTTGACATGTTTGAAGCTGAGATGGAAAATGGAGACCGTGGAAAAAGTCCAGTTGGCTTGATAAAAGATCATACACTTAGGTTTCTCTAGGTCTGCTACAGTTTCTTACCTTCTGGAAAAGCACCCAGATAAATTATTGAATCTCCTTTTTTGTACAATTAAACAATAATATGCCATTTAGCAGACGCTTTCATCCAAAGCGACTTACAGTCATGCATGCATACATTTTTTGTGTATGGGTGGTCCCGGGGATTGAACCCACTACCTTGGCGTTACAAGCGCCATGCTCTACCAGCTGAGCTACAGAGGACCACCATGTAAGTAGATATCAATGAGCCCCGGAATGGAATCGCTCACTCCGTAGCTAAAGGGTTATCACGAGTTCCAATTCTGAGATTCAATTTGGTTAACCGAGTGAGTTACTGAAAGCGATGTCGTGAGAGGCTGCAGCTCAAACAGTGGGTGAGGCAGAGTTCAGTGTCTGTCAGGTAGGGCTAGGGTTCAGTATGTCAGGTCCTGTGTGGCTCAGTTGATAAAGCATGGCGCTTGCAGTGCCAGGGTTGTGGGTTCGATTCCCACGGCGGACCAGTGTGAAAAAGTATGCACTCACTACTGTAAGTCTCTCTGGATAAGAGTGTCTGTTAAATTACACATGTAAGGTAGGTCTAGGGTTCAGTATCTGTCAGGTGGGGAAATTGAGGATTGTGTTCAGAATGATTTCTTTAAAATATTTGTTTTATTACTACTGGGAGCTACAACCTGAACTTGTCCAATAAGAGATGACTTTTATTATTTTTTTGCAAAACATTTCACTTCGGTGTGCGCTACTGAACATTACCCAGGTGGCCCGGTATGATGACCTGTAGATTTGGTAATCTACAGTCGTGGTCAGAAGTTTTCAGAATGACACAAGTATTGGTCTTCACAAAGTTTGCTGCTTCAGTGTTTTTAGATCTTTTTGTCAGATGTTACTATGGTATACTGAAGTATAATTACAAGCATTCCATAAGTGTCAAAGGCTTTTATTGACAATTACATTAAGTTTATGCAAAGAGTCAATATTTGCAGTGTTGACCCTTCTTTTTCAAGACCTCTGCAATCCGCCCTGGCATGCTGTCAATTAACTTCTGGGCCACATCCTGACTGATGGCAGCCCATTCTTGCATAATCAATGCTTGGAGTTTGTCAGAATTTGTGGGTTTTGTGTTTGTCCACCCGCCTCTTGAGGATTGACCACAAGTTCTCAATGGGATTAAGGTCTGGGGAGTTTCCTGGCCATGGACCCAAAATGTCAATGTTTTGTTCCCCGAGCCACTTAATCACTTTTGCCTTCTGGCAAGGTGCTCCATCATGCTGGAAAAGGGCATTGTTCGTCACCAAACTGTTTTTGGATGGTTGGGAGAAGTTGCTCTCGGAGGATGTGTTGGTACCATTCTTTATTCATGGCTGTGTTTTTAGGCAAAATTGTGAGTGAGCCCACTCCCTTGGCTGAGAAGCAACCCCACACATGAATGGTCTCAGGATGCTTTACTGTTGGCATGACACAGGACTGATGGTAGCGCTCACCTTGTCTTCTCCGGACAAGCTTTTTTCCGGATACCCCAAACAATCTGAAAGGGGATTCATCAGAGAAAATGACTTTACCCCAGTCCTCAGCAGTCCAATCCCTGTACCCTTTGCAGAATATCAGTCTGTCCCTGATGTTTTTCCTGGAGAGAAGTGGCTTCCTCGCTGCCCTTCTTGACACCAGGCCATCCTCCAAAGGTCTTCGCCTCACTGTGCATGCAGATGCACTCACACCTGCCTGCTGCCATTCCTGAGCAAGCTCTGCACTGGTGGTGCCCCGATCCCGCAGCTGAATCAACTTTAGGAGACAGTCCTGGCGCATGCTGGACTTTCTTGGGCGCCCTGAAGCCATCTTCACAACAATTGAATCTCTCTCAAAGTTCTTGATGATCTGATAAATGGTTGATTTAGGTGCAATCTTACTAGCAGCAATGATGACGGTACGTGTTTCCTTGCAGGTAACCATGGTTAACAGAGGAAGAACAATGATTTCAAGCACCACCCTCCTTTTAAAGCTTCCAGTCTGTTATTCTAACTCAATCAGCATGACAGAGTGATCTCCAGCCTTGTCCTCATCAACACTCTCACCTGTGTTAATAAGAGAATCACTGACATGTCAGCTGGTCCTTTTGTGGCAGGGCTGAAATGCAGTGGACATTTTTGGGGGGGATTAAGTTTCATTTTCATGGCAAAGAGGGATTTTGCAATTCATCTGATCACTCTTCATAACATTCTGGAGTATATGCAAATTTCCATCATAAAAACTGAGGCAGCAGACTTTTTGAAAATTAATATATGTCATTCTCAAAACTTTTGACCAAGACTGTACTATGCAGAAATCGCTCAGCCATTAACCGGTTGTAGTTACTCATTGCGTCCAGCAGGTGGCATCATTTCTTCAAGAGTAATTAAAGTAGTGAGTCAATCAAAACAAAGTGGATGACTGCTACCACGCTCTTACATAATCCAATGTCACACACTACTCCCACTCAGCTCTTACACCAGACAGCACCAGGAATGAGACATGATGACAAACATACTTTATTTCTATACAGCTGAAGGTGGTTTCTTCAAAAGGCAGACAGAAGAAGGCGACTTCAATGTGGAGAACAGAGACAAGGCTGTGTGTGTCTGGTGAGGTGTAAACTGACTACACCCTGTACAAGAGTTGACCTGATATATCAGAGAAACTGGGCTAGTGACTAGAAAACAACGCAGAACGTCCATTCATTCTGGTAGGCCTAACCAACTATGCCGATGGGGGCGGGTGGGATAAACCAAATCAAAAGTGCTTCGACAGGCCATGGTGACCCTTGAATTCAGCAACAGCTTTTTACTCCATGTGAATAGACTCAGCAAACAGCTGCCGTGTAACAAAGAGTTTGGTGCAGAGAGCGAAAGAAAGGGACATGTATTCAGTACAGGATATGACCATAGAGCCACCCAGTGCTCCACTCACAGTCTATGTCCCTTAGGTAGTTTCCCTTCGGTACAGATCTAGGATCAGCTTCCCCTCCCCAAATCTTAACCTTAACCATTAGTGGGGGAAATGCTAAACTGACCCAAGATCAGAGTCCAGGGGCAATTTGACCCTACTTCCTCCCATACACCCATTAGCCCTGTGAGCCAGTGTAAGTGCATAACAGTCCTACCTAGCCTAACATCAGTTACAAAGTGGAGATCCAGTACAAATAAACCTGTAGGTTATCATCCAAGTGCACCCCACCCTATTCCTATAACCATCCCAACCCCTCTGTTCTCATCTGCAAGCCCACTGAATATTCAAGCTAGAAGGGGGCATTATGACAAAAATATATTACAGTAAACATTCAGGTCATTGGAACAAGGAGTGAACAGACAACAGCCCAGTCCCCACTGTAGGCAGGGAGAGAAAGGGTAACCAGGCACACTAAAAAAATCCCATGATTCACATTGTTTTTATATTCATACGGCTACAGCTGGCTGTCTTTCAGACCATGAGTTGAAGCGCTACCACCGTTTGGTAGCAAGGGGCGTTGGAGGTACAATTACCAACTCAACTACAAGTCAAGTCATTTCGCAGCGAGGCACCACCCAATGGTTATGATGGAGTTCAATGTGGCGAGAGTCAACGTCCTATGCCACATCCACTCCAAGCTACCTCCACCTTGTCTTGGATAAAAAGTCAGATTCAAGGAGGGCTGGATCCATCGACCCCCTCAGTAAGCGCTGTCTTTAGGCACCAGGGAGACGTATCACACCCTTCCCTTGGTGGAGCTGCTCAGCTCAGTTCATGATTTATAAATCTCAAAGTTCAGTCAAAGTGCATCGGCTGTGGACTCGTCCGTCGTCGTCGGTATCCATTCGGGTCAGATCGGTCGGTGGCAGGCAGTTGATTGGCTGAGGTGGAGGAGGAGGGGAATGGGGGGTCACATGATGCAGCACTTGTTCTTGAAGATGTGTGGGTCTTTGTAGCGAAGTCTCTGTTTGGGTCGGTACTTCTCCAGGTAGGTCAGCTGCTTGCTGTTGATCGCCCCTCGACGCTTCCTGGAAAACAAAAAACACATTGATATTCAAGAACAAGTAGCTACAGTGAGAGATCTGAACTCAACAGACCTCATCTGAAAAGGTTAATATCCTCTCTAATAATAGGGCCACTTATTCATACAAAACACATACATAACACTCATTTAATCAGAGTAAGAAAACGTGTGTCTGACAGCCATGACAATGAACGTAATATTACTCAAGAGCAACAAGTTTCATAACATGACCACAGTAGATGATGATCAAGAGAGCTTGGCAGAATAAAGAAGAGAAGAACAGAGCGATGGAAGGAGGGATGGAAGGATACTCACTGTCTGATGAACTGGATGGCGTCCTCATATTTCATACCACTCTCGATCAGTGCCAACGCCACCAGCACCGGGGCTCTGCCAAGACAGAACACCCACAGCAGCCCAGTCAGAAACAACCACTAGCTACATCACACTACACTAACTGATATAGAAAGATTACTTTCTTTCTTAGATTACTTTCCAGATGGGATGCAAAGGGTCCCAAAGCTTCATTCAGCCTCCCCGGCACAATAAAAATAATAATAAAAGAAAATGGTCTATTGAAACCAAATTATCTTAGGCAGGGTGCAATAGAGGGGGTATAGATAGGGGGCTCAGGCCATCTATACAATGGTAGGGGACACACTGTGCTATACCTTCCTGTACAGAACAGAATAACCTGTGGATGGATAGGACAGTGACTTCTCCTGAATATGTGGGCCAGAGTATGGCTGGTTAGTGTTGCCCTTTACTGAAACAGTGAGAGCTTGGGACGTGGAGGGTGAAGTTGCCCCTAGATGCTGATCTGGGATCAGTTTAGCATTTCCACCACTAATGGTTAAGGTTAGGATTGGGGGAGGGGAAGCTAGTTTTAGACTGTACCCAGATGAAAACTTCACCCCAGAGTGTTTGGGACATAGAAAGGCAAAGTGTTTGAGACAATCCCAATGTGCATGTAGTTGGCTGTGTGTATACACTCTCCCATTCACAACCTTCGCAACCTTCTCAAGCCTCACGAGGCACAGAGAGAGCCATGTGCTCTCAGCAGACAACCTTCCATTTCCAGTAACTGGTTAAAAAAGCTTAATCTCAACACTGCTTCCTAATAGGGTGAAGGGGGCTCGTTCCACCATAAACTCTAACCCTAACCCTTTTTTAATGAGGGGATAAAGATGTGTACGTCTCCACAAAAACATGGCAATTCTCAGAATAACCAGGACAAGAATATTCTGTGAACGTTTCAAAACAAATCAATCACGGGCCATCAAGGTTTTTACTGTTAGAGACACACAAATCCAAAACACTTAACCTAAACTTAAGCCTGCAACCCCCTTTTAGTGAGCCTCCGCTCAGACAAAAATTGTGCAAGTGCTGAAAGAGTCTTTCCCATCTGAAACATATGAAAATAAATAAGTTGGGCCAAGAAAACATTGGCACCCTTTCAAAAGCTGAGGCTAGCTCCTTGGGGAGAAGGGAGACGTGCGTCAGAGATGGGGTTATACTGCCCCCAAACCAGACCTCCAGGGCTATACTGCCCCCAAACCAGACCGCCAGGGTTATACTGCCCCCAAACCAGACCTCCAGGGCTATACTGCCCCCAAACCAGACCTCCAGGGTCTAACTGCCCCCAAACCAGACCTCCAGGGCTATACTGCCCCCAAACCAGACCTCCAGGGCTATACTGCCCCCAAACCAGACCTCCAGGGTTATACTGCCCCCAAACCAGACCTCCAGGGCTATACTGCCCCCAAACCAGACCTCCAGGGCTATACTGCCCCCAAACCAGACCTCCAGGGTTATACTGCCCCCAAACCAGACCTCCAGGGCTATACTGCCCCCAAACCAGACCTCCAGGGCTATACTGCCCCAAACCAGACCTCCAGGGCTATACTGCCCCCAAACCAGACTACTGCCCCCAAACCAGACCTCCAGGGTTATACTGCCCCCAAACCAGACCTCCAGGGCTATACTGCCCCCAAACCAGACCTCCAGGGCTATACTGCCCCCAAACCAGACCTCCAGGGTTATACTGCCCCCAAACCAGACCTCCAGGGTTATACTGCCCCCAAACCAGACCTCCAGGGCTATACTGCCCCCAAACCAGACCTCCAGGGTTATACTGCCCCCCAAACCAGACCTCAGGGGCTTCTGCCCCAAACCAGACCCTCCAGGGCTATACTGCCCCCAAACCAGACCTCCAGGGCTATACTGCCTCCAAACCAGACCTCCAGGGCTATACTGCCCCAAACCAGACCGCCAGGGCTATACTGCCCCCAAACCAGACCTCCAGGGCTATACTGCCCCCAAACCAGACCTCCAGGGCTATACTGCCCCCAAACCAGACCTCCAGGGTTATACTGCCCCCCAAACCAGACCTCCAGGGCTATACTGCCCCCAAACCAGACCTCCAGGGCTATACTGCCCCCAAACCACCGCCATTACTGCCCCCAAACCAGACCTCCAGGGCTATACTGCCCCCAAACCAGACCTCCAGGGCTATACTGCCCCCAAACCAGACCGCCAGGGTTATACTGCCCCCAAACCAGACCTCCAGGGCTATACTGCCCACAAACCAGACCTCCAGGGCTATACTGCCCCCAAACCAGACCTCCAGGGCTATACTGCCCCCAAACCAGACCTCCAGGGCTATACTGCCCACAAACCAGACCGCCAGGGTTATACTGCCCCCAAACCAGACCTCCAGGGCTATACTGCCCCCAAACCAGACCGCCAGGGTTATACTGCCCCCAAACCAGACCTCCAGGGCTATACTGCCCACAAACCAGACCTCCAGGGCTATACTGCCCACAAACCAGACCGCCAGGGTTATACTGCCCACAAACCAGACCGCCAGGGCTATACTGCCCCCAAACCAGACCTCCAGGGTTATACTGCCCCCAAACCAGACCTCCAGGGTTATACTGCCCCCAAACCAGACCTCCAGGGTTATACTGCCCCCAAACCAGACCTCCAGGGTTATACTGCCCCCAAACCAGACCTCCAGGGTTATACTGCCCCCAAACCAGACCTCCAGGGCTATACTGCCCCCAAACCAGACCTCCAGGGTTCTACTGCCCCCAAACCAGACCTCCAGGGTTATACTGCCCCCAAACCAGACCTCCAGGGCTATACTGCCCCCAAACCAGACCGTCAGGGTTCTACTGCCCCCAAACCAGACCGTCAGGGTTCTACTGCCCCCAAACCAGACCTCCAGGGTTCTACTGCCCCCAAACCAGACCGCCAGGGTTCTACTGCCCCCAAACCAGACCTCCAGGGCTATACTTCCCCAAAACCAGACCGCCAGGGTTATACTGCCCCCAAACCAGACCTCCAGGGTTATACTGCCCCCAAACCAGACCTCCAGGGCTATACTGCCCCCAAACCAGACCGTCAGGGTTCTACTGCCCCCAAACCAGACCGTCAGGGTTCTACTGCCCCCAAACCAGACCTCCAGGGTTCTACTGCCCCCAAACCAGACCGCCAGGGTTCTACTGCCCCCAAACCAGACCTCCAGGGCTATACTTCCCCAAAACCAGACCGCCAGGGTTATACTGCCCCCAAACCAGACCTCCAGGGTTATACTGCCCCCAAACCAGACCTCCAGGGTTATACTGCCCCCAAACCAGACCGCCAGGGTTATACTGCCCCCAAACCAGACCTCCAGGGCTATACTGCCCCCAAACCAGACCTCCAGGGCTATACTGCCCCCAAACCAGACCTCCAGGGCTATACTGCCCCCAAACCAGACCTCCAGGGTTATACTGCCCCCAAACCAGACCTCCAGGGTTATACTGCCCCCAAACCAGACCTCCAGGGCTATACTGCCCACAAACCAGACCTCCAGGGCTATACTGCCCCCAAACCAGACCTCCAGGGTTATACTGCCCCCAAACCAGACCTCCAGGGTTATACTGCCCCCAAACCAGACCTCCAGGGTTATACTGCCCCCAAACCAGACCTCCAGGGTTATACTGCCCCCAAACCAGACCTCCAGGGCTATACTGCCCCCAAACCAGACCGCCAGGGTTATACTGCCCCCAAACCAGACCGCAAGGATTATACGGACCCTTCCCTCCACGTCACTCAGTTTATGACTCTACCCCTACTACAGTCTGTTGGGCTGTTTGGGTATGTGTACGTGTGTGTGTGTGTGTACACGTGTACATATAATAAGAATAGCAGCAGCCACACAGTGTGTGTTTACACAAAGACTGATCAGTATAATACTGTCCTATTGTTCAAAAACATGTCCCAGTTGGGAGGGACACTTACTGTCCTATTGTTCAAAAACATGTCCCAGTTGGGAGGGACACTTACTGTCCTATTGTTCAAAAACATGTCCCAGTTGGGAGGGACACTTACTGTCCTATTGTTCAAAAACATGTCCCAGTTGGGAGGGACACTTACTGTCCTATTGTTCAAAAACATGTCCCAGTTGGGAGGGACACTTACTGTCCTATGGTTCAAAAACATGTCCCAGTTGGGAGGGACACTTACTGTCCTATTGTTCAAAAACATGTCCCAGTTGGGAGGGACACTTACTGTCCTATGGTTCAAAAACATGTCCCAGTTGGGAGGGACACTTACTGTCCTATTGTTCAAAAACATGTCCCAGTTGGGAGGGACACTTACTGTCCTATTGTTCAAAAACATGTCCCAGTTGGGAGGGACACTTACTGTCCTATTGTTCAAAAAAATGTCCCAGTTGGGAGGGACACTTACTGTCCTATTGTTCAAAAACATGTCCCAGTTGGGAGGGACACTTACTGTCCTATTGTTCAAAAACATGTCCCAGTTGGGAGGGACACTTACTGTCCTATTGTTCAAAAACATGTCCCAGTTGGGAGGGACATTTACTGTCCTATTGTTCAAAAACATGTCCCAGTTGGGAGGGACACTTACTGTCCTATTGTTCAAAAACATGTCCCAGTTGGGAGGGACACCAACTTCCCAGTTGGGCGGTTGCTAGCTAGAATGGATCCACCCCTCTGTCTGCAGCCGGGATAGGCTCACTTTCCCTCCCGTCTTTTTGAAGCTGTGAAGGGAGAAAGTGAGCCTATCCCTGCTGCAGACAGAGGGGTGGATCCAGGGTCATCTCTAGTTACCATTTACTCAGAGTTGGACTGTTTGGCTAGGGCCTGATATAAACACTAGATGGAACGGGATGGAACAGCAGATTCAATTATAGGGTATTGGCCCCCACTCCGCTCCAACTGGGCCGGGCCTGATCCCAGCTAAAAGGTCACGGAAAGAGCCCAGCGTACGTATAGTGAAGAGGGGACCGTAAAAACAAATGCCTCCTTCCTGTTTCGTCTTCAGACTTCACCCCCCGGTGCCTCTAAAAATACTGTGGGATTACTGCCTTACTGCGGCACGGGGGAACCAAGGGGACTTTTGGTATTGACTTTGGCCCAGTGCTAGCTTAGCTAGCTATCCCTCAGAGAGAGGGGGAGACAGGGAGGGGGTCTGAGTCTACAGACACAGGTCTAGAGAAGAGGTTCAGTTTGCTGGGGTGGGCACCTCACCGTTAGCCCGGTCCCAGATCTGTTTGTGATTTCTTGCCAACTCCTTTGGTCATTGTTACACCAGCACACACAGATCTGGGACCAGGCTCCCTCACTGTGGCTGTGTAGAGGGAGAGTGGGTACGGGGAAAACTCACGCTGAAGAGCTGAGTGAGGAGGATACTCGCCGCCATTATCTGTCTTATCCAGAAGGCCTCTCTCCTTTCCCTGGAGATTAACAAAGGAGGAGACAAATGCTGTGTCCCAAATGGCACCCTATTCCCTATATAGTGTACAGGGAATAGGGTGCCATTTGGGACACAACCAGAGGTGCCTATTCTATCCTTGAACCTGGAGAGGTGTCGGTACAGTGAGAATGAGCCCCCCTTAACCCAGGTTTAACCAACTGACTGTCAGATCATCTTGATTAGCACTGTACAAAGCTCAGTGACAGTCAACACAACCTCTTTGAAACCTGTTCCCCGTGATACCTTGATAACCTTAATCAAAAAGGTCTCCTTGATCTGATTATAGCCAATGATTTGCATGACGACTCAAACACTGTTGTCCATTCACTACAGAGTATCCTACTAGTCCCCTTCAGAGTATCCTACTGGTCCCCTTCAGAGTATCCTACTGGTCCCCTTCAGAGTATCCTACTGGTCCCCTTCAAAGTATCCTACTGGTCCCCTTCAAAGTATCCTACTGGTCCCCTTCAGAGTATCCTACTGTTCCCCTTCAGAGTATCCTACTGGTCCCCTTCAGAGTATCCTACTGGTCCCCTTCAGAGTATCCTACTGGTCCCCTAATACAGAGTATCAATAATATATGCCATTTAGCAGATGCATTTATCCAAAGTGACTTACAGTCATGCGTGCATTCATTTTATATACGGGTGGTCCCAGGAATCAAACCCACTATCCTGGCGTTGCAAGTGCCATGCTCTACCAACTGAGCTGGTCCCCTCACCTGCCCAGTCCAGCCACACAGTGCACGGCTACGCAGCAGCCCGGATCCTCTAGGAAACGGGACCTTAGCAGACTCAGCCAGTCCTCCACCACCTTAGAGGGAGGAGGAGCGCCGTCGTCAAACTGCCAGTCCTGGGGAGAGAGAGAGAGTTAGACTGAGGCCTTAAGATTCAGACACACCAGTAGTGTTTTCTGGCTGAGAGTAGAACTTAGAACCTCTGAACATAATTAGCGCACCGATTTTACATATAGAATCTTGTGAAAAATGTTGGCAGTCAGACGTCTACAGCGGTTGGTCCCTAAAACACAGCGCGCTGAACGATCGGCAGACTAATGCTAGATCTACAGTCGGTGCGATGTGTGCGAGCATTAATGACACGATGCTTCTGGGAAATGGTATGGTTTGGAATCTTATACACATCACTTTGGAATGTTGTGTTGACTGTACTGGAAGTGTTCATTATCTAAGCTTCACATACAAATAAAGTTGTTTCAAATGAAAGTTCAGGCGACCACAGTGGTGGAAACATTGGTTTGCATGCCACTGCACTGCCAAGCACACTAGTATACGGTATACCGGGGTATTTGGGATGGTTTTTCAATACCATCGAAACTATTTCTTTGAAGTTTTTCAATACATTTTAACATTTGTAGCTATTTGTTTAGTAAATACCTGCAGTCAACTTGTGCAATGCGTTCGGAGATAAAGCAGATTGGGTTCTTATTTCACCGGTCACATTATTTTACATTATGATGCTTACTTAGTGTCCCAGCACAGTTGAGCCAGTCAAGTGTTTGTTTGTAAATAGCACAACAGGAGAAAGCTGAAGCAGGCTAGTCCAGCTGTGTTTTGACAGAGGTCGCGTTTTATATTGAAAGTTAACAGTGTTGTTTTGCTTCAACAGAGTGATCAGGGATGTGCAACTATAGTTTTCGTCACAGAAAATAGATTATTGCAACACGTTTGGCTGAAAATAGATTCATTTTCATCAGATGACAACAGAAGTGCAACGCTATTTGGCTGGCAGCCACAAGTAAATGAGCTTTCAATGAAAAAGCAAAAACTATGCATGGCCATCATAGTTTAGGCCTATCATAGAAAGAATGTAGCCAGCTACATTTCCTAATGTTTTGCTTAGAGTTCATCTTGCATTTTACCTGAGGAAAGTAGGCTGCCTAGTGGCTACACGGAGAAGAAACTTACACAGTCAGAGTGCTGTCTGCAGATAGAATGCCCGTTCGTGAATTCTCATCTGAGTTCAGAAGTGCAACTGAAGCACAGTCTGATTCCGAGCAGAAATTACAGTAAGAAGCATTTTAGATCTGCATTTACAAAACACAGCAAGATAAACTACTTATACACAGTGTCTTCGGAAAGTATTCAGACCCATTGACTTTTTCCACATTTTGTTACGTTACAGCCTTATTCTAAAATGGATTAAAATAGATTTTTCCCCTCATCAATATTCACACAATACCCCATAATGACAAAGCAAAAACTGGTTTTTAGAAAATGTTGCAAAAAATAAGAACTGAAATAACATATTTACACAAGTATTCAAACCCTTTACTCAGTACTTTGTTTAAGCACCTTTGGCAGTGATTACAGCTTCAGCTTGGGTATGACGTTACATGCTTGGCACACCTGTATTTTGGGAGTTTCTCCCATTCTTCTCTGCAGATCCTCTCAAGCTCTGTCAGGTTGGATGGGTAGCATAGCTGCACAGCTATTTTCAGGTCTCTCCAGAGATGTTCGATCTGGTTCTGGCTGGGCCACTCAAGGACATTGAAACTTGTCCCGAAGCCACTCCAGTGTTGTCTTGGCTGTGTGCTTAGGGTCGTTGAACTGTAGGATGGTGTAGGTTCGCACCAGTCTGAGGTCCTGAGCGCTCTGGAGAAGGTTTTCATCAAGGATCTTTCTGTACTTTGCTCCGTTCATCTTTTCCTCGATCCTGACTAGTCTGCCAGTCCCTGCCTCTGTAAACCATCCCCGCAGCATGATGCTGCCACCATGCTTCACTGTAGGGATGGTGCCAGGTTTCCTCCAGACATGATGCTGCCACCACGCTTCACTGTAGGGATGGTGCCAGGTTTCCTCCAGACATGATGCTGCCACCACGCTTCACTGTAGGGATGGTGCCAGGTTTCCTCCAGACATTATGCTTTTTTCCCCTTCTTTTTTTTTTTGCTTGGCATTCAGGCCAAAGCGTTCAATCTTGGTTTCATCAGACCGGAGAATCTGGTTTCTTATGGTCTGAGAGTCTTTAGGTGGCTTTTGGCAAACTCCAAGCGTGCATCATGTGCCTTTTACTGAGGAGTGGCTTCCGTCTGGCCACTCTACCATAAAGGCCTGATTGGTGGAGTGCTGCAGAGACGGTTGTCCTTCTGGAAGGTTCTCCCATCGCCACAGAGGAACTCTGGAGCTCTGTCAAAGTGACCATCGGGTTCTTGGTCACCTCCCTGACCAAGGCCCTTATCCCCCAATTGCTCAGTTTGGCCGGGCGGCCAGCTCTAGGAAGAGTCTTGGGGATTCCAAACTTCTTCCATTTAAGAATAATGGAGGCCACTGTGTTCTTGGGGACCATCAATGCTGCAGAAATTTTTTGGTACCCTTCTCCAGATCTGTGCCTCGACACAATCCTGTCTCGGAGCTCTACGGACAATTCCTACGACCTCATGACTTTTTTTTGCTCTGACATGCAATGTCAACTGTGGGACCTTATATAGACAGGTGTGTGCCTTTCCAAATCATGTCCAATCAATTGAATTTACCACAGGTGGACTCCAATCAAGTTGTAGAAACATCTCAAGAATGATCATTTGAAACAGGATGCACCCAAGCTCAATTTTGAGTCTCATAACAAAAGGTCTGAATACTTACGGAAATAAAAAAAAAAAGTCTAAAAAACTGTTTTTGTTTTGTCATTATACGGTATTTTGTGTAGATTGATGAGGAAACATTTTTATTTAATACATTTTAGAATAAGGCTGTAACGTAACAAAAAGTGGAAAAAGTCTAGGGGTCTGAATACTTTCCGAAGGCACTGTATAAAAGTATGTGGACACTCCTTCAAAATAGTGGATTTGGCTATTTCAGCCACACCCATTGCTGACAGGTGTATAAAATCGAGCACACAGCCATGCAATCTCCATAGACAAACATTGGCAGTAGAATGGCCTTGCTGAAGAGCTCAGTGACTTTCAACGTGGCACGGTCATAGGATGCCACCATTCCAACAGGTCAGTTCGTCAAATTTCTGCCCTGCTAGCGTTGCCCCGGTCAACTGTAAGTGCTGGTATTGTGAAGTTGAAACGTCTAGGAGCAACAACAGCTCAGCTGCGAAGTGGTAGCCCAAACAAGCTCACAGAAAGTGACCGCCAAATGCTGAAGCGCGTAAAACTCGTCTGGAACTCGGTAGTGAGTGTTGCAACTGAGGACAAACTGCCTCTGGAAGCAACGTCAGCACAATAAATGTTTGTCGGGAGCTTCATGAAATGGGTTTCCATGGCCGAGCAGCCGCACACAAGCCTAAGATCACCATGCACAATGCCAAGCGTCAGCTGGAGTGGTGTAAAGCTCGCCGCCATTGGATTCTGGAGCAGTGGAAACGGGTTCTCTGGAGTGATGAATCAAGCTTGGCGGATGCCAGGAGAACGCTACCTGCCCCAATACATAGTGCCAACTGTAAAGTTTGGTGGACGAGGAGTAATGGTCTGGGGCTGTTTTTCATGGTTCGGGCTAGGCCCTTTAGTTCCAGTGAAGGGAAATCTTAACGCTACAGCATACAATGACATTCTAGACGATTCTGTGCTTCCAACTTTGTGACAACAGTTTGGGGAAGGCCCTTTCCTGTCTCAGCATGACAATGCCCCTGTGCACAAAGTGAGGTCCATATAGAAATAGTTTGTCAAGTTCGGTGTGGAAGAACTTGACTGGCATGCACAGAGCCCTGACCTCAACCCCATTGAATGCCTTTGGGATGAATTGGAATGCTGACTGCAAGCCAGGCGTAATCGCCCAACATCAGTGCCCGACCTCACTAATGCTATTGTGGTTGAATGGAAGCAAGTCCACGCAGCAATGTTCCAACATCTAGTGGAAAGCCTTCCCAGAAGAGTGGAGGCTGTTATAGCAGCAAAGGGGGGACCAACTCCATTTTAATGCCCATGATTATGGAATGAGTATCAGCCACAGTGGTCTGGACTCAGGGCCTGTTGATCTAAAGTCACAGTATCAGCCACAGTAGTCTGGACCCAGGGCCTGTTGATCTAGTCACAGTATCAGCCACAGTAGTCTGGACCCAGAGCCTGTTGATCTAAAGTCACAGTATCAGCCACAGTAGTCTGGACCCAGGGGCCTGTTCTTTTAGTCACAGTATCAGCCACAGTAGTCTGGACCCAGGGCCTGTTGATCTATTCACAGTATCAGCCACAGTAGTCTGGACCCAGGGCCTGTTGATCTACAGTTACAGTATCAGCCACAGTAGTCTGGACCCAGGGCCTGTTGATCTAAAGTCACAGTATCAGCCACAGTAGTCTGGACCCAGGGCCTGTTGTTTTAGTCACAG
Organism: Coregonus clupeaformis; assembly: GCF_020615455.1. Taxonomy (NCBI): domain Eukaryota; kingdom Metazoa; phylum Chordata; class Actinopteri; order Salmoniformes; family Salmonidae; genus Coregonus; species Coregonus clupeaformis. Next base: position 55,314,171 of record NC_059208.1, on the reverse strand, counting down.
TATCAGCCACAGTAGTCTGGACCCAGGGCCTGTTGATCTAAAGTCACAGTATCAGCCACAGTAGTCTGGACCCAGGGCCTGATGATCTACAGTCACAGTATCAGCCACAGTAGTCTGGACCCAGGGCCTGTTGATCTACAGTCACAGTATCAGCCACAGTAGTCTGGACCAAGGGCCTGTTGATCTCCAGTCACAGTATCAGCCACAGTAGTCTGGACCCAGGGCCTGTTGATCTCCAGTCACAGTATCAGCCACAGTAGTCTGGACCCAGGGCCTGTTGATCTACAGTCACAGTATCAGCCACAGTAGTCTGGACCCAGGGCCTGTTGATCTAGTCACAGTATCAGCCACAGTAGTCTGGACCAAGGGCCTGTTGATCTACAGTCACAGTATCAGCCACAGTAGTCTGGACCCAGGGCCTGTTGATCTACAGTCAAAGTAACAGCCACAGTAGTCTGGACCCAGGGCCTGTTGATCTAAAGTCACAGTATCAGCCACAGTAGTCTGGACCCAGGGCCTGTTGATCTAGTCACAGTATCAGCCATAGTAGTCTGGACCAAGGGCCTGTTGATCTACAGTCACAGTATCAGCCACAGTAGTCTGGACCCAGGGCCTGTTGATCTACAGTCACAGTATCAGCCACAGTAGTCTGGACCCAGGGCCTGTTGATCTAGTCACAGTATCAGCCACAGTAGTCTGGACCAAGGGCCTGTTGATCTACAGTCACAGTATCAGCCACAGTAGTCTGGACACAGGGCCTGTTGATCTAGTCACAGTATCAGCCACAGTAGTCTGGACCCAGGGCCTGTTGATCTAGTCACAGTATCAGCCACAGTAGTCTGGACCAAGGGCCTGTTGATCTACAGTCACAGTATCAGCCACAGTAGTCTGGCCCCAGGGCCTGTTGATCTACAGTCACAGTATCAGCCACAGTAGTCTGGACACAGGGCCTGTTGATCTAGTCACAGTATCAGCCACAGTAGTCTGGACCCAGGGCCTGTTGATCTACAGTCACAGTATCAGCCACAGTAGTCTGGACACAGGGCCTGTTGATCTAGTCACAGTATCAGCCACAGTAGTCTAGACCCAGGGCCTGTTGATCTACAGTCACAGTATCAGCCACAGTAGTCTGGACACAGGGCCTGTTGATCTAGTCACAGTATCAGCCACAGTAGTCTGGACACAGGGCCTGTTGATCTAGTCACAGTATCAGCCACAGTAGTCTGGACACAGGGCCTGTTGATCTAGTCACAGTATCAGCCACAGTAGTCTGGACCCAGGGCCTGTTGATCTACAGTCACAGTATCAGCCACAGTAGTCTGGACACAGGGCCTGTTGATCTAGTCACAGTATCAGCCACAGTAGTCTGGACACAGGGCCTGTTGATCTAGTCACAGTATCAGCCACAGTAGTCTGGATCCAGGGCCTGTTGATCTCCAGTCACAGTATCAGCCACAGTAGTCTGGACACAGGGCCTGTTGATCTCCAGTCACAGTATCAGCCACAGTAGTCTGGACACAGGGCCTGTTGATCTAGTCACAGTATCAGCCACAGTAGTCTGGATCCAGGGCCTGTTGATCTAGTCACAGTATCAGCCACAGTAGTCTGGACCCAGGGCCTGTTGATCTACAGTCACAGTATCAGCCACAGTAGTCTGGACACAGGGCCTGTTGATCTAGTCACAGTATCAGCCACAGTAGTCTGGACCCAGGGCCTGTTGATCTAGTCACAGTATCAGCCACAGTAGTCTGGACCCAGGGCCTGTTGTTTTAGTCACAGTATCAGCCACAGTAGTCTGGACCCAGGGCCTGTTGATCTAGTCACAGTATCAGCCACAGTAGTCTGGACCCAGGGCCTGTTGATCTAGTCACAGTATCAGCCACAGTAGTCTGGACCCAGGGCCTGTTGATCTAGTCACAGTATCAGCCACAGTAGTCTGGACCCAGGGCCTGTTGTTTTAGTCACAGTATCAGCCACAGTAGTCTGGACCCAGGGCCTGTTGATCTAGTCACAGTATCAGCCACAGTAGTCTGGACCCAGGGCCTGTTGATCTAGTCACAGTATCAGCCACAGTAGTCTGGACCCAGGGCCTGTTGATCTAGTCACAGTATCAGCCACAGTAGTCTGGACCCAGGGCCTGTTGTTTTAGTCACAGTATCAGCCACAGTAGTCTGGACCCAGGGCCTGTTGATCTAGTCACAGTATCAGCCACAGTAGTCTGGACCCAGGGCCTGTTGATCTACAGTCACAGTATCAGCCACAGTAGTCTGGACCCAGGGCCTGTTGATCTACAGTCACAGTATCAGCCACAGTAGTCTGGACCCAGGGCCTGTTGATCTCCAGTCACAGTATCAGCCACAGTAGTCTGGACCCAGGGCCTGTTGATCTACAGTCACAGTATCAGCCACAGTAGTCTGGACCCAGGGCCTGTTGATCTACAGTCACAGTATCAGCCACAGTAGTCTGGACCCAGGGCCTGTTGATCTACAGTCACAGTATCAGCCACAGTAGTCTGGACCCAGGGCCTGTTGATCTACAGTCACAGTATCAGCCACAGTAGTCTGGACCCAGGGCCTGTTGATCTACAGTCACAGTATCAGCCACAGTAGTCTGGACCCAGGGCCTGTTGATCTACAGTCACAGTATCAGCCACAGTAGTCTGGACCCAGGGCCTGTTGATCTACAGTCACACAGTATCTCCAGGGAGGGAGGGACAAACCTGGCTGGCTGTCTGGGGAGCTTTTATAATGCACCACTGACTCATTCCTCTTAACAATAGTCCCACATAGCTACAACAAATACACAATGCAACCACAAACAGAGACACATGCAGGCTAGCATTACATACACACATACAGTCACACACACACACACAGGTATAAGAACAAAACAGTGTGAGACACAAACACACCATTTGGCATCAGCAGGTGTCTATCATTTCTAGTAAACAGTGTGGAATTACCACAGTAACACCTCCTAAGAGAGTAGGGAGTTGGCCTTTGATTAGGAAGCAGAGACCGAGAGCCTCTTACCCCCACTGGACTCCACAAAGCCCACACACATACACATAATCCCTAGCAGGCAGCTGGGGTGGCAGCCACCACCAAAACAGGGGTTAGGTTATTTCATTTACCTTGGGCCATGTCTTACTGTTTTCCTAGGCTTTCTAGCATCAGCTCATGAAGGCTAAATATTTGCAGTGTGGTACATAAATATAAATAAATAAATAAATATGCCATTTAGCAGACGCTTTTATCCAAAGCGACTTACAGTCATGCGTGCATACATTTTTTTTATGTATGGGTGGTCCCGGGGATCGAACCCACTACCTTGGCATTACAAGCGCCGTGCTCTACCAGCTGAGCTACAGAGGACCACATCATGTACATCATGTAAACTGCTGCATGATGCTGGCTGAGGTAATGTGGGCTCAACAGGGCAGGAACAACAGGAGTACTGGCCTACTTCGGAAACGAGGTATGGTCACACACACGCTCACCTCGGATGCTGGCAAACACACTCACACACACAGCCCCAGGGTTCCGTTCCGGTCAAAGTGACCTCGGAATGCTTTTTAGAATGTCATAGACACAAGATGACCTGCTCCAATACCATGCCATCAACACACTGTTCACATTAACTATCCAATGAGACCCTAGCTTTGAAATCCTGTAGCCAAGGCAACTCACAGTGGATACATTGAATAAACATACAATTCACTATAATCAATTCCTAGTTAACAGTGATATGCCAATGGAGTTTAGACTTCAACTGAAAAGCGCCACATCCCCTGTTTCTTACATATTATAACAGTTAATCAATAGTTGAAGCAGCCTTTAAAGAATAACAGCCATCCTCCCAGGTCTCCCACCATGTGAGTGGAGTTCTAGGCAACACACCCTGCATGCCAGACAGGTAGAGCTATGATAACAGAATACAGCTCTATCCATCAGGCCAGACAGGTCGAGCTATGATAACAGAATACAGCTCTATCCATCAGGCCAGACAGGTAGAGCTATGATAACAGAATACAGCTCTATCCATCAGGCCAGACAGGTCGAGCTATGATAACAGAATACAGCTCTATCCATCAGGCCAGACAGGTCGAGCTATGATAACAGAATACAGCTCTATCCATCAGGCCAGACAGGTAGAGCTATGATAACAGAATACAGCTTTATCCATCAGGCCAGACAGGTCGAGCTATGATAACAGAATACAGCTCTATCCATCAGGCCAGACAGGTCGAGCTATGATAACAGAATACAGCTCTATCCATCAGGCCAGACAGGTCGAGCTATGATAACAGAATACAGCTCTATCCATCAGGCCAGACAGGTAGAGCTATGATAACAGAATACAGCTCTATCCATCTGTCTGGCCCTAGCTTCATTGTTGTTGTCGATATTTTGGGAACTGGACAGCTGATTGCTTGATCGAGTACAAGCCCTTTAACTAGATACTAACTGTAAGTCGCTCTGGATAAAAGCGTCTGCTAAATGACTAAGAATGTAAAATGTAAATCTCTCCAGATTTCCCCAATATCCCTATGGAGATAAAGGAGAGGGTGGGAGGTAGCAGAGGTGTCATTCCCATAGGGGGCACAGTGCCCCCTCAGATCTGTCCTGTTTAGAATTTGGTTATTTCTCTGTAATACTACTAGCCACCTAGCAATTGTATGAAGTTGGCTTTAGCTAGCCCAGATTGGGAACCAATCTCCCAACCTCATAACTACCAAGAAGCCATTTCAGGCTATCAATCAAGTTATAGTAGCTAGCTTGTCTAACCATCTTAGCTGGCAAATTCCTTTCAATCTTTGACCTAGATTTTAACAGAGAAGCATATTTTGTTTCTTAAACAAAATAACCACCAGTCAGGAGGATACAGACAACTCAAGAGGTATGCTTAGGTATGCAGAAAAAAATTACCTAGAATTAAGCGTAATGATTATGGCTCTAGATTGCGCAGATTTATGTTTATTGTCATGAATCTTGCCGTGGAGGCAGAACTGGGCGATTTCCGTTAGATGGACCAGCTGCAAAGTCAAGACTGGCTATATCGTAAAAATTAATGACAACAAAAATGTGCTTTTTAAAATCTTAATTTAAGGTTAGGGTTAGGCTTTAGGGTTAGCAGTGTGGTTAAGGTTAGGTTTAGAATCAGATTGTATGACTTTGTGGCTGTGCCAGCTAGTGACCACTCTGTAGAGCTGCAGGAATAAGCGGTTTCAGGTGTTTGAAAAATTCTAAATTCTCCACCTTCAGGACAGGGGCCTAGCCCTTCTCCGGACCACCCCCCAGCCATCCTCACGTACTTTGTGCCCCCTCAGATTGTTGGGGTGCATGTCGCCCCCGAGAGAAAGGCTACTCCCTCCCAGTCACTCACTTCTGGATGCTGGCACGCTATTGGCAATTGCCATGATCCTCAATGTTTTCCAGCGCTCTGGCAGAAAGCTAAGTATGGCCTTCACATAAACAGCAATCCAGGGTCTTGTGTTTACGTAACCTCGTCCCCAGGCAATTGCGCACATAAGCCTGGGATATCAACGATTAAAGGTTGGCCTTAGTGGGAGTGACCATAGAATTCTATGGGGGTGACCTACTGAGTAAAGTATTTGTCATCATTGTGTGTTGTGGGAGATGAAGTCAATGCCTTTCTGCATTGGCTAACGAAGGCCAAGTTGACACGTTGGTCAACCAGACTCTTCACGCATTTGGGTAGAAGTGTCTGGCAACAAGATTAGTGCTTACGTAACGAGAGAGCGAGAGAAAAAAAACGAGAGATGTGGAGGCTGTGCGGAATAACCAGGCTCTGCAGCTGCCATGGCAACGGCGGAACGTTGACGTATGGGTAATCAGGAACTGTGTGTCTTCGAGTTCAGATACAGATGTTGGCTGTTATCAGGATGTTGGGGGTATATCAGTATTTATTCATGTATGTGTGCGTGTGTGTGTTTACGTGCATATAAGGACCGGGCGTGCTCCAGGGATTTGCCCCCATCCCCGACTGAACACAGAGCAGTTTGTTTGATAACACTTTGCCCCCTCCTTCCCTCCCCCGTCGTGTCCTTCTGGGAATCAGTAAGGGAAGTCCTGTTTGAGACACTCCCCTTCTCTTCACGGGGAAATGTGAGGGACATGTGACACTGTGGTCTGTACTCACCACCACGGTGATGCCGTCCTTCTCCAGTGGAGCCTTGTCATAGGTCACCTCACACACTCTAACCACCGTCGTGGCTCCGTACTTCTTAAGGTCCTACGGGGGGGATAGGTTAAAAGTAACTCACACTGTGTGTGTGTGGGGGGGGGCTTGGAGCAGTGTCGAGAAAATGTGATAGTGCAACCAAAGCCGAGAGAGAGAGACGGGGGGAGAGAGAGAGACTGGGAGAGAGAGAGAGAGAGAGAGACGGGGAGAGACAGACGGGGAGAGAGAGAGACAGACGGGGAGAGAGAGAGCGAGAGAGAGAGAGACGGGGAAAGAGAGAGAGAGACAGACGGGGAGAGAGAGAGAGACAGACGGGGAGAGAGAGAGAGAGCGAGAGAGACGGGGAGAGAGAGACGGGGAGAGAGAGAGACAGACTGGGAGAGAGAGAGAGAGAGCGCATGAGAGAGAGAGAGAGACGGGGAGAGAGAGAGAGACAGACTGGGAGAGAGAGAGAGAGAGAGAGAGCGCGAGAGAGAGAGAGACGGGGAGAGAGAGAGAGACGGGGAGAGAGAGAGAGAGACGGGGAGAGAGAGAGAGAGACGGGGAGAGAGAGAGAGAGACGGGGAGAGAGAGAGAGACGGGGAGAGAGAGAGACGGGGAGAGAGAGAGAGACGGGGAGAGAGAGAGAGCGAGAGAGACGGGGAGAGAGAGAGAGAGCGAGAGAGAGACGGGGAGAGAGAGACAGGGAGAGCGAGAGAGACGGGGAGAGAGAGAGAGAGCGAGAGAGAGAGCGAGAGACGGGGAGAGAGAGAGACGGGGAGAGAGAGACAGGGAGAGAGAGAGAGACGGGGAGAGAGAGAGACGGGGAGAGAGAGAGAACAAATAGGAGGGAGGATGAGAGTGAAAGAGAGAAAGGAGAGAAAAGAACGAGGGAGAAAGAGAGGGATAGAGCGGTCCTCACCTCGATGAAGCTGTTGAGGGTGGAGTTGGTGGGGTTGTGCGTGATGAGCAGCCGCATGTTCTTGTAGCACACCTCGGCCGGCGCCGGACGGTTCATACGGGCCATGTTGACAACCGTTACCCAGCTGGGGGGGCGAATGCAACACGGACAGGGACGCACAGGGGACACAAACTGGTGGACCACGGTCGCCACGGTAGCTGGTGGGCTAAACTCCTCCGAAAACTCCTCTTCAACCCTGCAGACGTTATCAGTTCTTACCCTCCTTTGAAAAGATCCGTCCTCGGGTTGGTCGATCCTCTGGGGTCACTATGGTTGGTTTAGATGAGGAAGAGCGTAGCCGCGGTCTTGGGGCTTTCACTGAAGAGTAGTGGAATAGTTAGTCCAATCACCCCATTAGAGTTCCTGAGAGAGGGTCTTAAGGTGAGAGATCTAGGGGGGTGGAGAGTCCTGGGAGGCAGGGAGCCCTTCAGTGCAGGGTAGTAGGTAGAGAAGGCAAAGCAGTGGGCATCCTCCCCTGGATCAGCCTATGCTCTGGGATGTTGAGCGTGGCAGTAGTCTCCAGTCTTCTGCAAGAACGCCATCAAAAGCACAGTGCCAAGGGTGTAAAACTGTGTGGTGCCAAAGGGGAAGGGGCAAAGAAAGACAGAAAATAGAGTTAGACCTGATAAATCTGAGACCCATTGGCTGCCTCCTGATGAAGGGCTGTCTGGAGAACAGATTACACAATGATATTTCCCTCACTTTCTCTCATTCCCCCCAACTAGCACTATGTAAATAAACTATGATTGATGATGTGCAACATCAATTAATGGTCTAATGTTTCAATGAGCAACAAGTGCATTCATTTCACCTTCAGTCAGTTTTAATTTCCCCAACTAATTTGCCACATTAGATATGCTGGAAATCATTCTCAAGGTTCAACATAATAACAAGCATGCCAATTATAAAAAAATATCACAGAAAACTGAGCTTATCATCTGCTCTACCACTTACAATTTTGTCTTGTGTAAAAAAAAAACATTTGAAAAACATTGTTTACAATTGCCCACATTAGTCCTGATTCAAATATAACATTAGCCTAGCCTACAGTGATGCCTTATGGAACATTGCATTGATAACAAAACACACACACACACATTCATACAGATTAACTTCATAACCTAAAAATCTAATTCAACCTGTGCAATCAAAAGCACCACTGTTATAACATACTGACCGACCTACTGTAGCCTCCCCCCCACCACCCCCGCAAAGTCGCACCTTTGTTCACTCCGGCGATTTAAAACTCCCGGTGTGAACAAAACATAATAATAGTCCACATCATAGCCATATACTTAAGATAAATATGGCTCTGGTCCACAGCCACCGAATCTTCCGACCGCTCCTCGAATAATGAATACGACACAGACAGACCAAACAGCTATCTTGCAGAACCGCTTTCAGTTTGTACAGGGTCGATGATAAACCCTACATAACCCTCAACGAAAATGCGCACACTGGTCATATGAGAGAAGAGACGTATATGACCAAACTAGATTATGCGCCCGTCTCTATCTCTCTCTAGTTGCTCTCTCCCCTCCCCTCCCTGTGCCACTTACCTTACGCAGCTCCCTGCTCGGAATTCAGCCTGTTGTTCCCAAGAGAATAAGAGGAGGTAAACAGTCTCTACAGCCGACACCAAATGCCCTTTTCTCTGACTCGGTTGAGATAGTTCAGACTTGATTTATGGCACGTAGCACACTGTAGCCTACTCAGCTCCACTCCGTCGGGTCTGATGCTCCTATCACAGCAAAGCGGACACAGCCTCCTCTGCTCATACGAGCGGGGAGGGAGGGAGAGCCGCCCACCACTATCTATTCCACCCCATTTCCATTATTCAGTTCTCATCTCAGTATCTGTCGCTGAAACCGCCAAAAGTTTCTCACTTGCAGCAAGAAATCAACATGGTCAGGAAAGTCTTAAACTGTCTGCCACTACTAACTCTTGTATTTATCCCCACCGATTATGCTACTTTACGCATTCATGTCGCCCGAGTTCGTTGAGATTACGAGAGAGTGAATTTGCGAATGGAGAACGCTTCTATATTCCCAAACACTTAATATCTGTGGCAATGTTACATAAATTCTTGACATGTTGTGAATGAGATATTCTTGAAAGAGGTCACATTTTAAACATTAAAAGTGCCTCGTAGGACCCAAATAAATAAACAACCAGTAAAGTAAATTTGAAGAAGGGAGATATAACAGCCCATGCTAGATTAAGCAACATAAGGATTTGGGTTGCTTGGAGAAAAATGCTGACCCGACATTTCATGAGGACCCAGGGGAAAACACCCTGAGTCCTTAAAAAGAGCATTGGGAGGGAGCAGTAAAACAGACAATAAAGGGGTCGGGTCCCCCACCAAATAAATCCATGACATGTTTGGCTGGACATTTGCACTCCAAATAAACAATGAGAGTAAAGTGATCTAACTTTCCCATCTGTGATTTTCATTGCCTCCGCTCATGCCTCATCTGTCCAGCAGCTCTCTCTTTTTCCCCTGAGCTCCCCGTCTAAACCATTAGCCATACAGTTCGAAAGGCCTGGCCTCTACCTGTCTTGCATGCCCAAGCAACTGAACCACAAGTAAAATGGAAAACCTATTCTATACCACCCTGACAATCATGCTTGAAAAAACAGTGAAGTCCAAACCTATAATCTTAAAGTGAAGTGACAAACTGCGATTCTAGGTGGGTAGATGAGTAGCACAGGCAAAGTTAAACAAACAGAAGCACACAATTACAGGCTGAGGTCCCCGAGTAGGGCCCAGTTCCATTACAGGCTGAGGTCCCCGAGTAGGGCCCAGTTCCATTACAGGCTGAGGTCCCCGAGTAGGGCCCAGTTCCATTACAGGCTGAGGTCCCCGAGTAGGGCCCAGTTCCATTACAGGCTGAGGTCCCCGAGTAGGGCCCAGTTCCATTACAGGCTGAGGTCCCCGAGTAGGGCCCAGTTCCATTACAGGCTGAGGTCCCCGAGTAGGGTCCAGTTCCATTACAGGCTGAGGTCCCCAGTAGGGCCCAGTTCCATTACAGGCGGAGGTCCCCGAGTAGGGCCCAGTTCCATTACAGGCTGAGGTCCCCGAGTAGGGCCCAGTTCCATTACAGGCGGAGGTCCCCGAGTAGGGCCCAGTTCCATTACAGGCTGAGGTCCCCGAGTAGGGCCCAGTTCCATTACAGGCTGAGGTCCCCGAGTAGGGCCCAGTTCCATTACAGGCGGAGGTCCCCGAGTAGGGCCCAGTTCCATTACAGGCTGAGGTCCCCGAGTAGGGCCCAGTTCCATTACAGGCTGAGGTCCCCGAGTAGGGCCCAGTTCCATTACAGGCGGAGGTCCCCGAGTAGGGCCCAGTTCCATTACAGGCTGAGGTCCCCGAGTAGGGCCCAGTTCCATTACAGGCTGAGGTCCCCGAGTAGAGCCCAGTTCCATTACAGGCTGAGGTCCCCGAGTAGGGCCCAGTTCCATTACAGGCTGAGGTCCCCGAGTAGGGCCCAGTTCCATTACAGGCTGAGGTCCCCGAGTAGGGCCCAGTTCCATTACAGGCGGAGGTCCCCGAGTAGGGCCCAGTTCCATTACAGGCTGAGGTCCCCGAGTAGGGCCCAGTTCCATTACAGGCTGAGGTCCCCGAGTAGGGCCCAGTTCCATTACAGGCGGAGGTCCCCGAGTAGGGCCCAGTTCTATTACAGGCTGAGGTCCCCGAGTAGGGCCCAGTTCCATTACAGGCTGAGGTCCCCGAGTAGGGCCCAGTTCCATTACAGGCTGAGGTCCCCGAGTAGGGCCCAGTTCCATTACAGGCTGAGGTCCCCGAGTAGGGCCCAGTTCCATTACAGGCTGAGGTCCCCGAGTAGGGCCCAGTTCCCAGACGTCAGTACAGTGGGAGCTATGGTGGAGCTTAATTGTGTGGTGCTGTGATGTGTGTTTGTGCCGGTTAGACTCGAGGGTCACATGCAATCAATGTGTGTGTGTGTGTGTGAGAGAGTGAGAGAGAGCGAAATCAGTAAACATCCTTAGAAAAAGTACAAGGGTGGTGGGTGAACACGTGCATACACATACACACACACAACAGGTGGACTGACTGGCTAAATGAAACAGAGGGGGGGGGGGGGAAGAACAGTGTTGGTTGTTTGCAGTACCTTCTTTGTTGTTGTCATATCGCAAACGTACGTGGCCGTTTCACTATTAAGGATTCCAGCTTTAAGTATCTGATCTAATGGATCTAGGGGTGTTGGAACCACAGAACTAGAATGTGTTATTTTCCATTCTATTACTATTGTAGACACATGCATTATCCTCCATTGAGCTCCTACGCCCTTAATCAAATGGAGTGGCAGTCTCTTCTTCCTTCAGAACAATTACCCAGCTCTTTCCCACAGGGGTAACGTGAATAAATATTTACGCTGATCATTTTAAGAGCAGCTGTTGGTATCTGGGACCTGGGTATGACGGCACTTCAATAAACCGCAAACCAGGGAAAGGAGAGGAGCGAGCAGCGTTGCAGTCAAATTTAATTGATGGCAAGGAGGTTGGGGATTGGTGGAGGTGGAGAAGGAGGAGGGGGAGGAAAAGGAGGAGGACAAGGAGGAGGAGGACAAGGAGGAGGAGGAGGCCCCTGTTAGCAGCATCCAGGGCTGGTTCGCTGGGTCAACTGTACACCTTTCAGGACCAACAAGAGTTTAGATGAGAGCCCATGTGCTATCCCCAAACCCCCGCCCCCCCCCCCCCACCCCGGATCAGCATTGGGGGTTGCAAGTGCAGATGCATCCCTAGTGCTCGTGCACCCATGTCACGTTGCTGCAACGTGTCCCCTTGGAACCTGGAGATAAATATTTCTGCACCTTGACGGTGGCGGTGGTCACAGAGAGGCCTGTCTGGAGGTCTCAGCTCAGAGTCTGGTTTCTCAATTTGGAGGAGACTCCGACTTGGCGGGTGGTTGGACCGATAGGTCGATTTGCTATTTTGAAATGCCAAGTCATATGACTGTGCCGAGATGATGTCCTCCTTAAAATGCTAGCGTTTCTTATTATGAAAATGACCTCTTCAAAGAGTGACGGTTTAATCTTGTGGAGACACACGATATGAGAGGTGTAAGGACAAGTGAGTCTAGCATCATGCGACGGGGTGATAGTTGTGACTGACTGTAAGTGGTTCGGGTGTGTGTTTTTGCCAGTGTCAGTGTGTGTGTGTGTGTGTATATGTGTTTTTGCCGGTGTCAGTGTGTATGTGTGTGTGTGTTTGCGTGTGTGTTTTTGCCAGTGTCAGTGTGTGTGTGTGTGTGTATGCGTGTGTGTTTTTGCCGGTGTGTGTGTGTGTGTGTATGCGTGTGTGTTTTTGCCGGTGTCAGTGTGTGTGTGTGTGTGCATGTGTTTGCGTGTGTGTTTTTGCCGGTGTCAGTGTGTGTTTGTTACAGTGTGTAACCTCCATGTCCAACAGGGTTGTTTTGACACCAGGCACTTCAGTGAGGCGATTTTGATGAACGGGGACCTGATGCGCTCTGGACTGAAACTGAACTAAAAATAACTCTGCCAGCAGCTTTAGGCAGAGAGCTGAGGGCTGCACAGTATGAGATAACATGGGAGAGAGGGGAGGGGAGTGTGTGTGCTTGTTTTGAAATCAAAGATGCGCTCCATGAAATTTGAGCAATCCGCTGACTGCTGCCATTTGAAAAGGTGAAGATTAAGATGGCATAGGCTAAACTTGGAAATTAGGAAATGAATATTCTTGGCATGGAAATGGAGGGTTACATTAAATGAGTAGTGTCAAATCAGTCCAGGACTAGCTACAGAATTGGAACGGGATATGTGATGCTCCCTTACTCATTACAGCTTAGCTAGTGTAAAGCCTCTGAATACATTTTTCAACTAAACTTAACGTGGCGATAACGTTACTTCCTCTCCACCAGGAAGTGACCAGGGTCTTCTCATCTCCCATTGCAGGTGGAACGTAAGAATTTAGAAAATGCTCTGCTATTAAATTGTATCCATTTTTACTCCATGAGGTAAACCAACAATGTGTACACCGCCATATTGTCTGTTTCTGATCTTCTCTCATTGATCGAGACAGGTGAGTGTCATTCAAAGTGACGCTAGATTTCTGAGTCGCACTCATTTTGGGGTGGGCACCCACCTGTCTCGAGCAATGACAGAAGATCTGAAATATGCAATATGGCTGTGTTGTGTTCTGAGGGGAGAGACCTGGGAGCTCTCTGTACATGGCTGGGTCGTGTTCTGAGGGGAGAGACCTGGGAGCTCTATGTACATGGCTGGGTTGTGTTCTGAGGGGAGAGACCTGGGAGCTCTATGTACATGGCTGGGTCGTGTTCAGAGGGGAGAGACCTGGGAGCTCTATGTACATGGCTGGGTCGTGTTCAGAGGGGAGAGACCTGGGAGCTCTCTGTACATGGCTGGGTCGTGTTCTAAGGGGAGAGACCTGGGAGCTCTCTGTACATGGCTGGGTCGTGTTCTAAGGGGAGAGACCTGGGAGCTCTCTGTACATGGCTGGGTCGTGTTCTGAGGGGAGAGACCTGGGAGCTCTATGTACATGGCTGGGTCGTGTTCTGAGGGGAGAGACCTGGGAGCTCTCTGTACATGGCTGGGTCGTGTTCTGAGGGGAGAGACCTGGGAGCCCTCTGTACATGGCTGGGTCGTGTTCTGAGGGGAGAGACCTGGGAGCTCTCTGTACATGGCTGGGTCGTGTTCAGAGGGGAGAGACCTGGGAGCTCTCTGTACATGGCTGGGTCGTGTTCTGAGGGGAGAGACCTGGGAGCCCTCTGTACATGGCGGGGTCGTGTTCAGAGGGGAGAGACCTGGGAGCCCTCTGTACATGGCTGGGTCGTGTTCAGAGGGGAGAGACCTGGGAGCTCTCTGTACATGGCTGGGTCGTGTTCTAAGGGGAGAGACCTGGGAGCTCTCTGTACATGGCTGGGTCGTGTTCTAAGGGGAGAGACCTGGGAGCTCTATGTACATGGCTGGGTCGTGTTCTGAGGGGAGAGACCTGGGAGCTCTCTGTACATGGCTGGGTCGTGTTCTAAGGGGAGAGACCTGGGAGCTCTCTGTACATGGCTGGGTCGTGTTCTAAGGGGAGAGACCTGGGAGCTCTATGTACATGGCTGGGTCGTGTTCTAAGGGGAGAGACCTGGGAGCTCTCTGTACATGGCTGGGTCGTGTTCTGAGGGGAGAGACCTGGGAGCTCTATGTACATGGCTGGGTCGTGTTCTGAGGGGAGAGACCTGGGAGCCCTCTGTACATGGCTGGGTCGTGTTCTGAGGGGAGAGACCTGGGAGCTCTCTGTACATGGCTGGGTCGTGTTCTAAGGGGAGAGACCTTGGAGCTCTATGTACATGGCTGGGTCGTGTTCAGAGGGGAGAGAACATTTTGAAACTGGAGGTAGACTAGGACTACCTGAACTTATCCATTATGAATCCACACAGATTCTTGCTTTCTGTGGCAAAATGTTTCGCTATGGTGTGCCCTGCTGAACATGGCCCTGAACTGAACTAGGCCACCTAAATGGCTTATGTAACCTGTCACATGGTGGGGGTTAGTATTTTTAGTAGTTTTTACCAGTCGGGGGTCAGGCGAAAATGGTTTTGGCTTTCATCCCCTCAATATGGCTCCTGAATTCCCTCGTCCTACATTTACATAAGTTGACCCTTGAGTGTAACCTTTGCCGACCGAAGCTGGTCCTCGACTGACTGTCATCACGAGGGCAACAGAAGAGACATCCGCCATCGATCAACAACATACAGAACTGGAGCAAAAGACCAGCCATGGTACGTCCATGCCTGAACAGATTAACAGAAAATGTCCTCCATAGTAAACTGAGTAGGCCAAGTCAGCAAGCAAGCCACAGTGAAACACATTAGTCATCATGGCTGAATACATTACCAGAGTAATGATGGGGATAGGGAGTCCCTAAATACTGATCTGAATAAGGTTGCCTTCATAGGCCCATTATGGAGATTGTCTGTGACCTGCTGTGAGGCAGGCAATGGGTGCATCCAAATAATCTCTCCTTCCTCCTGAAGTGTGCACTCGTTCACTAATCCCCACACTATTAAAATAATTGGATTGGTGTTGGCATGGGGATAGAGGGAGTTTCCATATACCAGTAATTTCCTTTCAAATCTATTTAGGGAAGTGAACAAGTGCACACTTAGCGAGAGAAAGGAGAGATAATTGGAACCCACCCCCTGCTGTGAGGGTGTTAGTAACTTCTGCAGACAGGAGGGAGTTTTTAGAAACCACTCATTTACAGCAGGGATCCACTTAAACTTAATTTCTCCTTTCACTCCTGACACTGCAACCTAGTAGGTAAGGTGACAATTCAATCTTATAGCACAATCTAGGTTAATCTACTCCTTCCACCCAAAACCAAAGCATCCTAAGGTGATTAACTAGACCCAGTTAGAATGTGCTTGACATTACACTAAGCATTCATATTTTTATAAGGCTAAAAACACTGGCTTAACAGCTATAGCCTAGTGGCTAATTTCAGTTTATAGCCAAGTGCCTCAGACACCACCACAGAACCATATTAAAACTACTTGGCAAGTTGGCCTTCCTCCCCAGGCCAGGCGGGCGTTTTCAGACAAAACACCCCACAATGACTGGGTGTGTTAAACAGGGGGGCTTTGTGCATCTAGGTGGCATTGACTTATTCAGTGTGTGTTTCATTCTCTGTGGGTATGACTGTGTTACATAGTCTGAGGAAAAACAGGTCAGTCAGGCTGAGTCGTGACTGAACACAAAAAAAACATGATTCACTGACAGACTGCTCTCTCTCACCCTCTATCCCCCCACTCCCCTTCCCTCCCTCCACCACGTTCTCTCTCTTGTTTCCCTCTCCCTCTATGCATTTCAATTCAGTCAGCTATCACAGAATGACTCTCCATGTGCGAGCAGAGCAGCAAACAGATCTGACAGTGCTTACTACGACATTACAATGCTCGCAGCAGCAGAGGTACCAGGGGAAATCAAATCACACTAAAATTAAAAGATGGAGGGGGGATGCTAAAAACATTAGCACAAACTAATAGCGAAATCACAGAAGCTGTTAGCTAAATGTTAACAAGCATAAACTAATTGCAAAGACAGGCTAATCCAGCTCAAGTTATACAAGCATAGCTAGGAGCTACCGAATGTAATTTGCCAGTGTGGACATTTACAAGCGAAAGCGAACTAAGAAAATGGTGCAAATGAACAAAGTTGTGATGCATGCTTTTCTGAATGAAGAGCAGCATGTCGAAACGGAGCAGAGGGGAGAAGAAAAAAAACCCGCTAGTATGAAGCAGAGGGGAAAATGGCAGCTGTACAGACAACCCATCCAGAGCTCTTTGACTTCTGGCAGAAAGTCATTTTAAGATATCTAATGGCAAACATTTAGTAGAGAATTGCATACAAGTGTAACTTCATCACCTCATGTGCGCCGCACAACAGAGACTCGCCGATATATATATAGAACGCTATGGACTCACCAGCTCCTGCCGTCTCCCGTTGTGCTATTTACAAACAAACAAGTGACTGCTTCAACTGTTCTCGGGAACTACGTTAAACTTCATAATGTAAAATAATGTGACAGGTGAAATGAAGAACGCAATCTGCTTTATCTCCTAACGTATTACACAAGTTGACTGCAGGTACTAACTTAAAAAGTAGCTACAAATATTCAAATGTATTGAAAAACCTCAAATAAATAGCCATCCTGTGGCTTTTTCCAAATACCCGGTATACCGCCCAAGCCTACCTAGCACATCCTTTGTTTTGTTGTTTTCGACAGCTAAATCTGATGCCGATTCCAGTCATTGTTTTTAATCAAGATTGTGTTTAACCTCGTGGTCACTTGACTGAACTGTGTCAAAGCCAAGGCTATTGGTGCAGAAGAACAGGTGCAGAGTTACTGGCAGGAACACACTATATACCAGACAACAGCAGAGCACCACTTGATAGAGAGAGAGAGGAAGGGGTACGGTGCAAAGGGTGAAGGCAAGTAGGATGGAGGAAGGACAATAGGAAGAAAGGAAGAAGAGATGGATTTAGAGTGAGATCATTCCAGAAGGAGAAAAAAAATTGTGGGGGTTCGAAAGAGAGCGATGGGATAGAGGAAATAAAGTGAAAGAGATGGAGAGAGGAGTTATGTAGGCTAGAAGGAGAGGGTTTGGCAACGAGATTTTTATAAATCTGTATGCATTTTTCACGTTCTAAAAACAAATCTTTTTTTCTATTTAATCCAATTGTTTCCTTGTTGCTCTCGGAGTCGGAATTCCCACAGTAATCAGTAGGTCATGATTGTCCCATCGTGGTTTTGGTGGGTGGAGGGGTTAGGGAGTTCTAGGGAAGGAGAACCACACCACAGGAAGCCCCTCTGCCTGTCCCAGGGGAAACATCAGCAACACTCACGGACATAACGCACACTGCAGAGAGACCCCCCCCCCCTGAGTCCCCTTTCAGACCCTTCCCTCGCCCCCCTCAACCCCTCGTGCTGTCAGTAAGGGGTCAACAGTGCGTCCCGAGTCATCATGGCCAGCGTCCCCAGAGAGCTACAGAAAGTACTGGTCGATAGGAGGAGCTGAACATTTTACATTACATTTTAGTCATTTAGCAGACACTCTTATCCAGAGCGACTTACAGTTAGTGAGTGCATACATGAACTCACAACAGGACTACTAGGCCCAAGTCTCCCTACACAGAGCTGCTCCGGCTTCCCTGGAATTGTACAGAGGGTTAGCCTTGTCACATATCAACACAGAGGAATGGCCTTGTCACATATCAACACAGAGGAATAGCCTTGTCACATATCAACACAGAGGAATAGCCTTGTCACATATCAACACAGAGGGATAGCCTTGTCACATATCAACACAGAGGGATAGCCTTGTCACATATCAACACAGAGGGATAGCCTTGTCACATATCAACACAGAGGAATGGCCTTGTCACATATCAACACAGAGGAATAGCCTTGTCACATATCAACACAGAGGGATAGCCTTGTCACATATCAACACAGAGGGATAGCCTTGTCACATATCAACACAGAGGGATAGCCTTGTCACATATCAACACAGAGGAATGGCCTTGTCACATATCAACACAGAGGGATAGCCTTGTCACATACCATCACAGAGGGTTAGCCTTGTCACATATCAACACAGAGGAATGGCCTTGTCACATATCAACACAGAGGAATAGCCTTGTCACATATCAACACAGAGGAATAGCCTTGTCACATATCAACACAGAGGGATAGCCTTGTCACATATCAACACAGAGGGATAGCCTTGTCACATATCAACACAGAGGGATAGCCTTGTCACATATCAACACAGAGGGATAGCCTTGTCACATACCATCACAGAGGGTTAGCCTTGTCACATATCAACACAGAGGAATGGCCTTGTCACATATCAACACAGAGGAATAGCCTTGTCACATATCAACACAGAGGAATAGCCTTGTCACATATCAACACAGAGGGATAGCCTTGTCACATATCAACACAGAGGGATAGCCTTGTCACATATCAACACAGAGGAATAGCCTTGTCACATATCAACACAGAGGAATGGCCTTGTCACATATCAACACAGAGGAATAGCCTTGTCACATATCAACACAGAGGAATGGCCTTGTCACATATCAACACAGAGGAATAGCCTTGTCACATATCATCACAGAGGAATAGCCTTGTCACATACCATCACAGAGGAATAGCCTTGTCACATACCATCACAGAGGGTTAGCCTTGTCACCAGACGTGGCACCACAGGTTTCAGAGTGGTGAGGCAAATATATTTTTTCTGTGGCACAGAACTAGTAACCTAACCAGGTAAAACGCCTGACCCTATACGGCAGTGGTCGATCGCCAAACATTTATGTAAAAAAAAACATCAATTGTATTCGTTTAGCGCTGTTGACGGTAGGTGCACTTGCGCAGGGAAGGCAAAGTGTTCCCATTTTGAACCATTTCATTTGTCTGAAGGTAGAACTCCGCCTACCCGGCAGGCCCAGAGAGCAAATCAAGTGCACCTATAGGCCTACCACTGGCCAATCAGATAGCTCAGATCACCGTGTCTGAACAGTTTCCTCGCACAATAGACTGTAAAAAGAAGCCTCATGATTAGAGAGAGAATACAACAAAGAGCTGCTGTTTTTATGAGTAAGTAAATGTTTAAGTTTTTATTCAGCACTGTCAACACTTTGTTCAACAGTTTTATAAGCCATAAAATGTGCGTGTTTCGATAAGCTTGCGTTGTTATTATTTGCGGCTTGTGTCTTTTTTAATATCGAGGAATATTTCATTTTCTATGGTTATAAGAGCAACAACATGAATTGGTGCATGAGGCAGAAATTAAGTTTCGCCATTAGCTGGAAGACTGTCCCCTTTTCTAAGCGGAGGGAGGGAGAGAGGAGGGACGGTGACTCGGGTGAGCGGCAACTTCACCGCTGCACCCCTCCCTCCCCTCAGACTGACCATCAGATACAGGCCATCAGGCCAGTAAATATATATATATTTACAGTACCATTCAAAAGTTTGGACACACCTACTCATTCCAGGGTTTTTCTTTATTTTAACTATTTTTTTTACATTGTAGAATAATAGTGAAGACATCAAAACTATGAAATAACATATACATTTACATTTAAGTCATTTAGCAGACGCTCTTATCCAGAGCGACTTACAGTTAGTGAGTGCCTACATTATTTTTTTTCATACTGGCCACCCGTGGGAATCGAACCCACAACCCTGCCGTTGCAAATGCCATGCTCTATCAACTGAGCTATATCCCTGCCGGCCATTCCCTCCCCTACCCTGGACGACGCTGGGCCAATTATTCGCCGCCCCATGGGTCTCCCGGTCGCGGCCGGCTATGACAGAGCCTGGATAAATAACACATATGGAATCATGTAGTAACCAAAAAAAGTGTTAAACAAATCAAAATATGTTATATTTGAGATTCTTCAAATAGCCACTCTTTGCCTTGATGACAGCTTTGCACACTCTTGGCATTCTCTCAACCAGCTTCATGAGGTAGTCACCTGGAATGCATTTCAATTAACAGGTGTGCCTTCTTAAAAGTTAATTTGTTGAATTTCTTTCCTTCTTAATGCATTTGAGCCAATCAGTTGTGTTGTGATAAGGTAGGGGGGTATACAGAAGATAGCCCTATTTGGTAAAAGACCAAGTCCATATTATGGCAAGAACAGTTCAAATAAGCAAAGATAAATGACAGTCCATCATTACTTTAAGACGTGAAGGTCAGTCAATATGGAACATTTCAAGAACTTTGAAAGTTTCTTCAACTGCAGTTGCAAAAACCATCAAGCGCTATGATGAAACTGGCTCTCATGAGGACAGCCACAGGAATGGAAGACCCAGAGTTACCTCTGCTGCAGAGGATAAGTTCATTAGAGTTACCAGCCCTAAAACACTTTAGCGAGCAGGCCTTCCTAATTGACCTGGCCCAGGTATCCTGGATGGATATAGATCTCATCCCGTCAGTAGAGGATGCCTGGTTGTTCCTTAAAAGTAATTTCCTCTCAATCTTAAATAAACATGCCCCATTCAAAAAATACAGAACTAAGAACCGATATAGCCCCTGGTTCTCCTCAGACTTGACTGCCCTTGACCAGCACAAAAACATCCTGTGGCGTACTGCATTAGCATCAAATAGCCCCCGCGATATGCAACTTTTCAGGGAAGTTAGGAACCAATATACACAAGCAGTCAGGAAAGCAAAGGCAAACTTTTTCAAACAGAAATTTGCATCCTGTAGCACTGACTCCAAAAAGTTTTGGGACACTGTAAAGTCCATGGAGAATAAGAGCACTTCCTCCCAGTTGCCCACTGCACTGAGGCTAGGAAACACTATCACCACCGATAAATCTACAATAATCGAGAATTTCAACAAGCATTTTGCTACAGCTGGCCATGCTTTCCATCTGGCTACCACTACCCCCGGCCACCAACTCTGCACCCTCCGCTGAAACTTGCCCATGCCCCCCCCGCTTCTCCTTCACACAAATTCAGACAGCTGACGTTTTGAAAGAGCTGCAAAATCTGGACCCCTACAAATCAGCTGGGCTAGACAATCTGGACCCTTTCTTTCTAAAACTAGCCGCCGAAATTGTCGCAACCCCCTATTACTAGTCTGTTCAACCTCTCTTTCATAACGTCTGAGATCCCCAGAGATTGGAAAGCTGCCGCGGTCATCCCCCTCTTCAAAGGGGGTGACACTCTAGATCCAAACTGCTACAGACCTATATCCATCCTGCCCTGCCTTTCGAAAGTATTTGAAAGCCAAGTTAACAAACAGATCACCGACCATTTCGAATACCACGTACCTTCTCCGCTATGCAATCCGGTTTCCGAGCTGGTCATGGGTGCACTTCAGCCACGCTCAAGGTCCTAAACGATATTATAACCGCGATTGATAATAGACAGTACTGTGCAGCCGTCTTCATCGACCTGGCCAAGGCTTTCGACTCTGTCAACCACCGCATTCTTATTGGCAAACTAAATAGCCTTGGTTTCTCAAATGACTGCCTCGCCTGGTTCACCAACTACTTCTCAGATAGAGTTCAGTGTGTCAAATCGGAGGGCCTGTTGTCTGGACCTATGGCAGTCTCTATGGGGGTGCCACAGGGTTCAATTCTTGGGCCGACACTTTTCTCTGTGTATATCAATGATGTCGCTCTTGCTGCTGGTGACTCTCAGATCCACCTCTACGCAGACGACACCATTTTGTATACATCTGGCCCTTCATTGGACACTATGTTAACAAACCTCCAAACGAGCTTCAATGCCATACAACACTCCTTCAGTAGCCTCCAACTGCTCTTAAACACTAGTAAAACTAAATGCATGCTTTTCAATCGAACGCTGCTGGCACCCGCCCACCCGACTAGAATCACCACTCTTGACGGGTCTGACCTAGAGTATGTGGACAACTACAAATACCTAGGTGTCTGGTTAGACTGAAAACTCTCCTTCCAGACTCACATAAAGAATCTCCAATCCAAAGTTAAATCTAGAATCGGCTTCCTATTTCGCAACAAAGCCTCCTTCACTCATGCTGCCAAACATGCCCTCGTAAAACTGACTATCCTACCGATCCTTGACTTCGGCGATGTCATTTACAAAATAGCCTCCAACACTCTACTCAGCAAATTGGATGTAGTCTATCACAGTGCCATCCGTTTTGTCTCCAAAGCCCCATACGCTACCCACCACTGTGACCTGTACGCTCTTGTTGGCTGGTCCTCACTACATGTTCGTCGTCAAACCCACTGGCTCCAGGCCATCTATAAATCACTGCTAGGCAAATCCCCGCCTTATCTTAGCTCATTGGTCACCATAGCAGCACCCACCCGTAGTCTGCGCTCCAGCAGGTATATCTCACTGGTCATTCCCAAAGCCAACACCTCCTTTGGCCGCCATTCCTTCCAGTTCTCTGCTGCCAATGACTGGAACGAATTGCAAAAATCTCTGAAGCTGGAGACTCTTATCTCCCTCACTAACTTTAAGCATCAGTTGTCAGAGCACCTTACCGATCACTGCACCTGTACACAGCCCATCTGAAATTAGCCCACCCAACTACCTCATCCCTATATTGTTATTTATTTTGCTCTTTTGCACCCCAGTATCTCTATTTGCACATAATCTCTTGCACATCTAGCATTCCAGTGTTAATACTATTGTAATTATTTTGCACTATAGCCTATTTATTGCCTTACCTCCATAACTTGCTACATTTGCACACACTGTATATATATTTTCTGTTGTATTCTTGACTTTATGTTTTTTACCCCATATGTAACTCTGTGTTGTTTTTATCGCACTGCTTTGCTTTATCTTGGCCAGGTCGCAGTTGTAAATGAGAACTTGTTCTCAACTGGCTTACCTGGTTAAATAAAGGTGAAATAAAAAATTTAAAAAAAATTGCAGCCCAAATAAATGCTTCACAGAGTTCAAGTAACAGACACATCTCAACATCAACTGTTCAGAGGAGACTGTGTGAATCAGGCCTTCATGGTCGAATGGCTGCAAAGAAACCACTACTAAAGGACACCAATAAGAAGAAGAGACCTGCTTGGGCCAAGGAACACGAGCAATGGACATTAGACCGGTGGAAATGTGTCCTTTGGTCTGGAATCCAAATTGAAGATTTATGGTTCCAACCGCTGTGTCTTTGTGAGACGCGGTGTGGGTGAACGGATGATCTCCACATGTGTATTTCCCACCGTAAAGCGTGGAGGAGGAGGTGTTATGGTGTGGGGGTGCTTTGCTGGTGACACTGTCTGTGATTTATTTAGAATTCAAGGCACACTTAACCAGCATTGCTACCTTAGTGGGACTATCATTTGTTTTTCAACAGGACAATGACCCAACACACCTCCAGATTGTGTAAGGGCTATTTAATAATAATATGCCATTTAGCAGACGCTTTTATCCAAAGCGACTTACAGTCATGTGCACATACATTTTTACGTATGGGTGGTCCCGGGGATCGAACCCACTACCCTGGCATTACAAGCGCCATGCTCTACCAATTGAGCTACAGAGGACCACTACCCTGGTTGTATTTTACCAAGAAGGAGAGTGATGGAGTGCTGCATCAGATGACCTGGCCTCCACAATCCCCCGACCTCAACCCAATTGAGATGGTTTGGGATGAGTCAGACCGCAGAGTGAAGGAAAAGCAGCCAACAAGTGCTCAGCATATGTGGGAACTCCTTCAAGACTGTTGGAAAATAATTCCAGGTGAAGCTGGTTGAGAGAATGCCAAGAGTGTGCAAAGCTGTCATCAATGCAAAGGGTGGCTATTTTGATTTGTTTAACACTTTTTTGGTTACTACATGATTCCATATGTGTTATTTCATAGTTTTGATGTCTTCACTATTATTCTACAATGTAGAAAATAGTAAAAATAAAGAAAACCCCTTGAATGAGTAGGTGTGTCCAAACTTTTGACTGGTACATAATAAATATATATATATATATATATATATATATATATATATATATATATATTATGCTCACTCAGCTGTGCCTCACAAGTAATACAGCAAATTATCTATTACCAGTGTGTGATCATATAGCTAAAATTGTGAAATATAATTTCAAAATGGTCTGAGAAGAACAACATTGGCAGGGCAATTCAAGCATAGTCAATAATATTATATTATGCAGTGATAATGTATTGGGCCTATAGCCTACTGCACAAACCTCATTGCTACAGAACTGTTTTTAATTGGTTAATGTTGCATAGGCTTATGTTTTTTAAGTCATGTTTAAAAAAAAAAATCTGAGTGTGGTAGATCTCAACTTGCATTTAGACTCAGAAAGTGATTTTGACTCAGAAAAAGTTGATGACCACTGCTAAACAGTATGACATAGTGATTCTTCAGTTGTAAAACGGTTTTATATGGGCTATGATGGGACCAGAGTTGTTCTAAATCAGGTCACATGGTTTCAAAAAACTCCTGGAAAACCTCCTGGACCTAGGGAGTATTAAAACCCTGTCAAACTGCAGCAACCTTGTACTTATTCATATGAATTCTATTTTAAAACACGAATAATAGATCGGGGCGTTTCCTTTACACAGACACAGAGACAACAACTACCATTGGACAATAGAACTAACAGGGCTTGAGCTTGCTTTATGCAGGGTTGCATCGTGGAGGACTATGCAGCTCTAATTAAAAAGTTATTCACACACATCACTATTGTGTTGATTGATTTTCCAGTTAATCATTTAGGATTGAAATGGTTTAGGTAACTAGCCAGCCGAAGTTTGAATATAAACCAAATTCGATCACATTCACATTGTCTCTTAACACAAATAAATGTGCTATAAATACGTAACGTTACTGGTTAGTTTACCCTGGCCAGAGGGGACAGGCCGTATAGTAGGCTACAGTTGGTTGATTAGACTGAACAATAGTCTTGCTTTTATCCCAAACAGCATGTCAAATTGCTAATGTGTAGGCTTCTGCAACATTTCTGTAAAGAGTTTTTGCATTTGTCTGTAGGGAGAGATTTGTTTTCACATTTGCTAAATAAATAGCCTACCAGAGGAAAGTGGAGAGCAAGCTTTGCATTCTTTGTCATGCAGAGTGCCCGGCCTGCGCAACCTGTGATTTCCGTCAATCTGATTGGTCAGATTGACACACACAAACACACACACACACACACACAAACAACCTGCAGCACTCCAATGTGAAGCACAGATTAATTGTACGCAAGTTGACAAATTCAAACAAATCAAAAGTGATTAAAAGTCCTGGGGCAAATGCCAGCAAGCCACACGTTTGCCAGCGGCTTTGCTTGCCACACACAATCACAGAGTGATAGCCTTGCCACACACAATCACAGAGGGATAGCCTTGTCACACACAATCACAGAGGGATAGCCTTGTCACACACAATCACAGAGGGATAGCCATGTCACACACGATCAGAGGGATAGCCTTGCCACACACGATCAGAGGGATAGCCTTGCCACACACGATCAGAGGGATAGCCTTGTCACACACATCAGAGGGATAGCCTTGTCACACACCATCAGAGGGATAGCCTTGTCACACAATCACAGAAGGATAGCCTTGTCTCACACCACCATCAGAGGGATAGCCTTGCCACACACGATCAGAGGGATAGCCTTGTCACACACATCAGAGGGATAGCCTTGTCACACACCATCAGAGGGATAGCCTTGTCACACAATCACAGAAGGATAGCCTTGTCTCACACCACCATCAGAGGGATAGCCTTGTCACACACTATTACAGAAAGGCCATCAGATGGGAATTCATGTTTATTTGAAAATAAACATGGATAGAATTTAGAATGCTTTGATTTGGTATGTAAAACTATAAATATTCACATTACTAAATGTCTGGACATACTTTGAATGTTTCCAATTACAACATCATTACTGAGAATGAAAATAGTCCTATACCACTCAGTGGACATGAGGATAACTCAACCTCACCAATACTTCCCTTGCACCAGTTTTGGGCTACACTACAGCTTTGTTTCAGAAACCAAAGGAAGCGGCTCACATTCCTGATGTGTTTTCAAGGGGATATTCCCATTCCCTGCATCTGCAGCTGGAAGATTTCAAATGACACACACAAAGCTAGGCTAATGTCACAGAGCTTCCTGTCTCAGAGAGCCACAGCTGGACCCACAGGAGCCCCAATCTGCAGAGAAAACACCATGGCTGCCATTTGGGATACACATCATGAGAGAGGGGAAAGACCAGGCCCAGGCAGGGGAAAATTACACCCTCCTCACCCCCTTCTCTGTTTGAACTTCAGAGAAACTTCACTCTCCCCACTCTATCTCCCCACTCTCCCCCCTCTCTCCCCACAGCCTCACTCCAGTACGGCCTTGTTGGATTGGAGGGCCACCTCAAATCTGCATTTATTCAGCTTCCTCAAAATTGGCTTAAGGATCAAGGCCAACTCTCATTCCTCAAAATGAGTTTAGGAATGTATTCACTTTCCTGGAAATGATCTTGAGTGTATGTATGTGTCTATACGTGTGTGTGCTGTCTACTTGACATTGTGCCCCAAAGTCTGAGAGTTGAATTAGTGACCTAGAATGCTAGCTTGTAGGAGGGAGAAGGGGAGGGGCCACCTCCTAGGGGAATCCTACCAGAGCTTTTTAATTGGCTAAAGTGCAAATCTCCAATCTGAGATCTCGCTCTAGCGGAACACTTCCTCTGTGCCACAGAAACCTCCACGTTTCAATACAGACCAAATGCAGAACTTTTAACCCAACAAATCTGACATCTCACTGTAACAGAACTTTGGTGATGGGCAAAAACAATGGGCTGTCTGGTACGAGCCAGATGATGAGTGTGGGTTTCCACAAACCTACCATCCCTCCCCTGATTGGAGTAAACTAACAGACAACAATGCTCCTACTGCTACTTGAAGATATTTTATCTCACATGTACGGTACATGTAGTTAAATAATTATACATACAGTGCTATGAAAAAGTATTTGCCCCCTTTCTAATTTTCTCTACTTTTGCATATTTGTGATACTGAATGTTATCAGATCTTCAACCAAAACCTAATATTAGATAAAGGGAACATAAGTGAACAAATAACACAACAATTACATATTTATTTAATTTATTTCATAAACAAAGTTATGCAACACCCAATTCCCCTGTGTGAAAAAGTAATTTCCCCCTTACACTCAATAACTGGTTGTGCCACCTTTAGCTGCAATGACTCCAACCAAATGCTTCCTGTAGTTGTTGATCAGTTGCTCACGTCGCTGTGGAGGAATTTTGGCCCACTCATCCATGCAGAACTGCTTTAACTCAGTGCCGTGTGGGTTTTCAAGCATGAACTGCTCGTTTCAAGTCCTGCCACAACATCTCAATTAGGATTAGGTCTGGACTTTGACTAGGCCATTCCAAAACTTCCAATTTGTTGCTTTTTAGCAATTTTCATGTAGACTTGATTGTGTGTTTTGGATCATTGTCTTGCTGCATGACCCAGCTGCGCTTCAGCTTTTGCTCACAGACGGATGGTCTGACATTCTCCTGTAGAATTCTCTGATGCAGAGCAGAATTCATGGTTCCTTCTATTAAGGCAAGTCGTCCAGGTCAAATTGGTTTTCGCCAGGCAAAAGTGTACCCATCTCGTCCAAAAAGTTGACTCAAGTTTGCCAAAAAGCACCTGGATGATCATCAAGACTCTTGGAAGAACTTTCTATGGACAGATGATTCAAAAGTATTACTTTTTGGATGACATGGTTCCAGTAATGCCTGGTGAAAACCAAACACTGCATTCCACAGTAAGAACATCATACCAAAGGTCAAGCATGGTGGTGGTGGTGTGATGGTTTGGGGATGCTTTGCTGCCTCAGGACCTGGACGACTTGCGTTAATAGAAGGAACCATGAATTCTGCTCTGTATCAGAGAATTCTACAGGAGCTGAAGCTGAAGCGCAGCTGGGTTGAACTGACTTGAATTTTATATGGTATTGCTGACAAACCTTTTGACTTTAAGTGAAACTGAGAAATGTTTTGATTTATACTAATAATTGTAAGCCTTTTATGATTTTTTATGGGTGGCAGACAGACTAATGATTTAATTTCTTCTTTAAGTAATTATCTCTTACAATGTTGTAGCAGAGCTGTGATGGGTTGGTTGAGCATACAGCTCCATACACTGTTGTTAGCTGCTTGTGTGACATCATTTTACCATCCTTGTTTACAATGTCCTTCAGAAATATTTTACCCTTCTTGTATATTTTTTCCAATACATTTTTTCTCTCTCTATCAGTCCATTGGAGTTTAGCCATATTATTTGCTGTAGTATTAGATCTGCCTTTTGTGGAGGATGAAATTGAAATTGTAGCTAACTCTGTATGACTTCATTTAAAAAGGAGGATACTTTAAACAGGGATCCACTGTCAATCCACTGTAAATGTATGGTTTTAATCTTCAAAAAGGTAAAGAGCCCACTCTTAAACATAGGATGGGCCTCTCTTAGTACAATGCTGGAAAAACAGTTTGGATTTAGATACAATCGAAGTCTTTAAGAGAGAGGTTTAATGCCTTAATATTTAACAGTTTTAACCCTCCAAACTCATGTTCGTTATCACTCAAAGTATTTTAAAAGATTTCAAATAGAATTAGACTGAACCCAGGTCTAAAGCTGATACAGGGGATGACAGCCATCTGGCCAAACTGACTGAATCCTGGAGAGAAGACAGAAGGAAAGTCTGAGCCCACCATGGAACGTTCCACTATGGTAACTGCTTGTAATCTACATCCAGACTTTTCAACTTCTCTCCCAATAATATCTTATTTCGCCTGAAGTGTTGCACTGACTCGTTCACTTATTTCCACTAATCTAAAGCATTGGCTTGGTGGAGGCATGGGGTAGTCTAGTGGGAGTTTCTACCATATTTTTTCTACCAGTCATTTATTTTCAAATCAGTGAATGGAAGTGAAATGGTCACAATTTGGGAGGAAGGAGAGATAATTGGGACATAGTCCAATAAACATACAGCCGACCCCATGGTGGTTCAATAGTTAACCCAGCCACCCATCCTCAGCCATTGATTGGTAAGGAGCAAGATGCACCAGGGGCCTCGTTTAGAAATCTTGCGTACGACGAAATCCATCTTGAACATTACATGACAATATGCAATTTACATAGATTTCACATGGAATATGTGATTTATAAATTAAACATGTTTATTTGTGACCAATACAAGTATCTGAATGGGTGTAGACATTATATAAACTCATATTTTACTAAATGATCATACTCAATTATATACTGTAGTATAAAAATCAAGAACATTTGATAAATTAGGCCACCTAATGAGAGCCTAAAGGACATGCTCCCTAGTGTTCTGTTAGGCCTTGTTATGTATATGCACGGAGGGTACCATTAACACCGCTGGGGACAACAAACGTTACTTGGACACCAATGCTCTGAAGAAAAATCGGAAGAAGTTGGGCTACTTGATGATGCGTTTGCTTAACACGCACACATTTGCAAATTCACCTTTTTGAAAGCTTTTCATTACACCTTTTCCTTTTCAATTACGATAAAACATTTTGGTTGAATGCCCTCCACTTCTTTCCAAAATTCACCTAACACTTAAACTTAGTGTCAAAGGTCACGTTTGGATTTGATCTCTCGACTGGTTAATTTGTTATCATCATCAACTCTTTCCTCCCTGGTGGAGGGGCGAGTCAATTACAGTTCCAGAGAACGGAGGTCTGACCCAAATCGTTCTTGGTTGGACGGCAGCGAGTCCCGAGGAACACGTTTCTAGGAAAACCATGGACAGAGACGTCATGATGAAATTCAGAGAAATCATGGGATATAGGAGTGTTGTCCAACCTGGTCAAGAGTCCCTGTAGGCTAACAGTAACATAGGCTACATTAAAACCAGGGTGGAAGATTGACTCTAGGGTCGCATGAGTCTTGCACTACCCCAGGGCTCACTTCCAATACAAACATTTTTACATTTTAGTAGACATTCTTATCTAGAGCAACTTACAGGAGCAGTTAGGGTTAAGTGCCTTGCTCAAGGGCATATCGACAGATTTTCTACCTAGTCAGCTCTGGGATTTGAACCAGCAACCCTCTGGTTACTGGCCCAAAGCTCTTAACCACTAGGCTACCTGCTGCCCTAGGGAGTTAACAACTCAAAAAGGTGCTAGGTTTTGTCTCACGTCCAGGGACCTGACAATACGATATTATCACGATACTTGGGTGCCGATATGATATGTATTGCGATTCTCACGATTCTATATGTATTGCAATTCGATACTGCGATTTTATTGCGATTTGATGTTCCAAACATATTGCATATTGCTATATGTTTGCTACAGAGAGAGTATGAGAAAAAGTTTTGATCAGTCATTAAAATACAAGTGCTGTAAACATGTTGCCTCACTATTTAAAAAGAAGATGGAGAACAAGTTATAGGATGAAAAATACCAGAGTTTTGGCGCAGGTACAGCCGACTAGCACTAGCTAATGCTACCTAGCAAAATAAATAAATATAATAGACAATAAAAAATGTACAGATCGATACTTGGAGTCAAAGTATTGATATAATAACGTCCAAAATAATATTGCAATATGTAACTGTATGGACTCCCCCCCCCCCCCCCATCACTAGTCCTCCAGTCCAATGGCTTCCTCCTCCACTCCGCTCTGCGTGTGGCTAATCACCTCTTATCAACACCGTATCACGTGACCTCAAACGTTCCCCGGGTCAAGTGCTTTCGGATGCTAATCAGATCTGGCCGATGGTTCAAAGCCAGAGGAGGAAAAGTGTTTATTTAGTTCTCTTTCTGTGGAGACCGATAGGGATCGAGTGGACAAGGAAGAAAGAGGGAGGGGGAACTTTCTAAACAAATTCAACATCTTATTTTGATATGCCACGTCTTTCCTAAAGAGAAGGGTATTGACCCAATGCCAGCACCACTGGCACCACTTCTGAGATTATGGGAACAGAGGGGCACAACGGATTCCCCTTCAGGGGCCACTGTGGCATAAGCTGGTCCCAGATGTTTGGCGTGACAATGACTATAGGAGGAGTTGGCGGCAAGACAGCACAAGCAGATGATGGGTCCAAGCTACCGCGGAAGGCTCTGGTCAGAAAGCAAAGCAGTGAGGGCAAACTGGTTCATAATAGTAGCTTTAGTTTTTCTTGGATAAAATAATAATGTATTAGAGGCAGGACAACAAAAAGCACTGGTGTGAAAGGGAGTCCTGCCTGAGTCACTTCACCTTGATCTTCACAGCAGTACCTAGGCTACAGCTGCACATAAAAGAACAATAATGCCTTTGTTTTAATTCAGTAGCCTACCTCCTTGAAATGAGCACCCTTGAATGATTCATATAATGATTCATATTCATGTCTAGATCATGTAAGCAGCATTTCCAGTGAGAAGTATGAGACTGTTGTATAATTTCAATGTAAAATGTCTGATATTACGGGCGGTAAATCTGAAATTATTAATTCGATTCGATGCAAGTTAATCTTTGATGACCAACAGTGAAAGAACCACCACACAATCTTCAACTCAACAACCTCCCCATTCTCTTAAACTATTTGTTCTGGGGATGCTGATAATATTGTTAACTCTGGAGCATGAAAATCTCTGCCCCAAAGTTCCCATGGGATCATGGCTCTTCGCATT
This sequence comes from Coregonus clupeaformis, assembly GCF_020615455.1. Taxonomy (NCBI): domain Eukaryota; kingdom Metazoa; phylum Chordata; class Actinopteri; order Salmoniformes; family Salmonidae; genus Coregonus; species Coregonus clupeaformis. The sequence goes on along the minus strand of NC_059208.1, from coordinate 55,282,334 downwards.
CTCTTGGAAATCCCACTTCCCGTCTATTTGAAATGTTGTGGTTAATTTTGCTCACATCAAATGTCATCCTATATGTGTGCAACCATTCATGTTGAATTCACACTGAAAAATGGTTTGGATGCAAATGCAACTGGGGCCATGTAAATAATTGTTATGATTCTCATTTTCCACAGGTGGCACCTTGTGTGAACATAAAAGTATGTGTGCGACCGCCTGGCACATAAAAAAAATGTGGTTGCTAAAGATTGTGGTCTGTCCTACACCAGAGCCTTTTATTTCAATAGAAGGCTCTGTCCTTCACCATAGAATGCCCTTCACTATAGAATGCCCTTCACCATAGAATGCCCTTCACTATAGAATGCCCTTCACTATAGAATGCCCTTCACTATAGAATGCCCTTCACTATAGAATGCCCTTCACTATAGAATGCCCTTCACTATAGAATGCCCTTTACCATAGAAAAACACAAACTAGGAAACCCAAAACCCAGCCTATCTTCATCTTCTATATATGGCCTCCTGGTTTTGTGTGGACTGGGAGTCGCTGTATATTTCCTCAAGGAGCTGAATGAAGAGCAGCAACTCCACAACCAGGCTAAAATACAGGGCTGTGTTCATTAGGGCATAAGGTAAAACGAAAACAAGCGTTTTGGAAAGGTTCAGGTAGTACCTCCCTGTGTCTCACTATTCTATACTGTTTTGTGCCTACTGAATATGACCTTGGCCAAAACTACAACTGCAGCAGCAGGCACCTGGCCAAGGCCAGACCTCAAACACAACCACCAGCAGACGGCTGGAGGAATCTCCAACGTCACCCACACATCAAGTGGAGAAAACCACCGCTCCTTCCTCTGGCATGGGGACAGGGGGTCATGTGGAAATATTTATTTAGGGACCCTTTCAGTGGAAAGTGGGGTGGGGCTGCGGGGAGGAGAGGGTGGCTGTGCAGGGGGCGAGAAGTAGCTGAATTCTCATTGGTTCTACAGATAGGCCCAAAGCACTTGGTACAGTTCCTTGTGAGACTCATGAGGTCACTCTCGTGGTGGAAGTGTAGAATATGTTATAGCGGTCAAGTTATTCTCACTGGAATGCCAAAATATGCAGAAGTCTGTATATGTAGAGATCACATTTCCATATCCAAATATAAATGTCTTACTCTCTCTAGTCTCCAAGTGTTAACCATTTAAGAGCACAAGGACACTGCCCAGCTCTTGATTCATCAGAATGTGTATTGAGGAGGGCAAATTGCACTGCTCCTATTCCATAAGCTGATGCACTGATGCATTTAGGATCATTACAGTAGAAACCTTTAGAAGCGTTATTGTCACCTTTGAGATGTGTAAAGCTATATGTTGGTCACAACAATTTAGTATCACATTATTGCTTTAGACTGTAACAGTATTAACAATCATTCCATACACCAGGGTTTCCCAAACTCGGTCCTGGTTTGGGATGAGTTGGACCTCAGAGTGAAGGCAAAGTAGCCAACAAGTGCTCAGCATATGTGGGAAGTCCTTCAAGACTGTTGGAAAGGCAATCCAGGTGACTACCTCATGAAGCTGGTTGAGAGAATGCAAAGCTGTCATCAAGGCAAAGGGTGGCTACTTTGAAGAATCTCAAATATAAAATATATTTTGATTTGTTTAACACTTTTTTGGTTATTACATGATTCCATATGTGTTATTTCATAATTTTGATGTATTCACTATTATTCTACAATGTAGAAAATAGTAAAAATAAAGAAAAACCCTGGAATGAGTACATGTGTCCAACCGTTTGACTGGTACTGTAAATCGGCTTGAAAATCTATGGCAAGACTTGAAAATGGCTGTATAGCATCATTCAACAACCAACTTGACAGAGCTTGAAGAATTTTTTTAATAATAATGTGCAAATATTGTACAATCCAGGTGTGCAAGCTCTTAGAGACTTACCCAGAAAGACTCACAGCTGTAATCGCTGCCAAATGTGATTCTAACATGTATTGACTCATGGTTGTGAATAATTATGTAAATGTGATATTTGTGTATTTTATTTTCAATAAATTAGCAACAATTTCTAAAAACATGTTTTCACTTTGTCATTATGGGGGTATTGTATGTAGATGGGTGAGACATTTTTTTATTTTATCAATTTTGAATTCAGGCTGTAAATGGGGAATAAGTCAAAGGGTATGTGTCACGGTTTCGGCCGAGGCTGCTCCTCCTCCTTGTTCGGGCAGGTTTCAGCGGTCGTCGTCCCCGGAGTACTAGCTGCCACCGATCTATGTTTCATGTTCGTTTGGTTTTGTCTTGATGTTGTACACCTGTGTCTAGTTAGTCCTCATTAGTGTCCTATTTAGTTCTCGTTGTGTGTGTATGGTGTTGTGTGTGATTGCTCTTCTGTTTTGGTGTTCTGAGCTACATACTTCCCTCCGTTGTTTGGAGAGGTTTTCGCACATGTTCGTGCGCCTTTTGTTTGACGCCTGTGTGCGCCTTTATTTCGCCTCCGGGCTTATTGTGCTCGTGTACTACGTGAATAATTCACTAAAGTCTTTTGGACTTAGCTTCTGCGTCCTGCGCTTGATTCCTGCACCACACCCACCTTCAGCACCCCTGACAGTATGAATACTTTCTGAAGGCACTCTATAAAGTGATCTGTGCATTTGAACAACAGCATAAATACACCTATTTCACTTTGCATGTCAAAAAACAAATGACCACTACTGCACAATGCTGCCACTGTTTTGAACAGATTAGATTATACTATTTAGAATGAGCAGCCAGCTCACGAACGAATGCACCAGGGAGAACGGAAACACGTACGCAGATGCAATAAGTGAAAACTAACTGGGGATGGCTAGCTAACATAATGTCACAAAGCATGATGCGCTAGCCAGTTAACTTTCATTTTGAAATAACTTCATATTTCCGAGTTAATCAGATATTACATTTGAAATACTTGAAATTGGCATGGGAGTTAACTAGCTAGCAAGCTACCAGCTAGCTATAGCTAGCTAGCTAGCTGCTTATCAAACGTAGATAACTAGTTAATTTGACCAACAAACAAAAACAACGACGAAACAATGTTTCTCAAAATTACTGTAGCTGGCTAATTAATTTGATCATGATTTGTGATACATCAGGTCCCATGACTGTTATGATTATTTATTTACAAGTTAATTACAATTAACAGTTTAGATCTGATATATCAGGTACAGATGGCGCTAGTCTCACGTGCGGAAGTAAGACGTCTGGCGCGAGAGACTCATTGGGAGGGAGATTAGAGCAGACCCAGAAGTTCTGACTGAACGCACATTTGAGCGCCCCAGGATGGTCCATTTACTTTGTGCTGTTATAATTTATGCTATGATGGATGGGGCAGTTCCACCGCATAGCAAATAGCTGGCAAAACAATCCACGCAATGTTTGCACGGCCTATGGAGGTTTTTTTTACAGGAAAATGTACACATTTACCGCACTTTTATGAGCATTTAAAACATAACCCATGAATTACATATATTACATTTTTTAACAAAACGTTGTTGTTGTTTGTGACCAATCATAAGTGTTTGTTTTTTACCAATCACAAGTGGGGCGCTGCCCCTAACGCCCTCATGGGCGGGCCGCCGCTGGGTAGTAACTGCTAGTCTGCAGAATGAATAACCTGTAAGAACTGCCCTACTTTTGCCTTGACTGACATTGATTGTAACAATGTCCATGCATTGCCTACTCATACACTTACAGACTATACATGGTTACAAAGTAGCTAGACATTAATTCCACTACCCTTCCATCCACTCCAATGTTACATTATTGAACTGCTGCTTCTAAGACAAACGAGATGACAGAACTAGACTGCCGGCATCAGACGCATTCGAATAGTGGTGATTTGGAGCTCGTGCGAGTAGGCTATACAATCTCAAGTTCAGTAGCCATCTAATCACTCTTTATCATTTCAGACTTGCTTGCCAACAATAACCACCAGACTACAGCTAACTTACTAGACTACAGCTGTTGCCAGGCTACCCTGCCTGGCCAAGCATCAGGAAGACACACCCTGCGCAGATCGCATGGCGATGTCTTTAGTGCATGGCTGCTGGAAATTGTCATCATACCGTTATATTTCGAGCTAAATGCACCAGTCAGTGTCTAAACAAGTTATTAGCCTACTGCTGTAGGTTTATGATTAGTAGGCTACTCACTTGTCGTTTTCCTGCCGATCAAATCTGGGCTGAAACTACCGGTAGGTCCATTGGTTAGCGATACCAAGGCTGACGGAGTAGTGGGTTCATGTGCACTGACGTTCCTCCCTCCCGCTACGTGCATCAGGCAGGACTCTGAATGCTTGATGTCTGGACAAATGGGCAGGGCTGGCCCTAGCTTTTTGGGGGCCCTGGGCGACATTTGGTGGTGGGGGAGGGGATTACATTTTCTGAAATTCTACACATTTTGCCATGGGGTGGAGAGAAAATTGTGCCATTTTGCAATAAATTACTACTATTCTAACTCTCAACAGTAAGTTGAGACCAATGATGTATATAAACCCTGGATTGCTGATGCTATCAATTGGCCAATGAGAGGCTTTGAAGCCACCAGTCGACCATAATGGCACTTCCAAGAAGGAGCAGTCCTCCATGGGAATTAATGGAATTCTACAGTATTTCAATTAAATGTTTAAAGGACAAAATTACATGTATTTAAGTATTTTGTTGTTGTAGTGGGGACAGTAACATTAGAACTTTCTAAAAATGTTACTTTAAGGAAACTTTTTAAAAATATTTTCTATATTTATTATTTGTATATTTAGCTCACATAATTACAAAATATGTGTTAAAGTGTCTGTAATAGAATACACGTGGCGAAAACAAATGTAGACATTAATAAATGCATTTCTATAGCTTCCAAAATATGTTTTACAATGGTAGGGAAGTGCCTAGATGGTAGTGCTTTTTGAGGTCGTTTCGGTTTGATTCTTTAAAAAAGAATCACGGTTTCGATTATTTGGGTTGAATGCTGTAACAACACAGAATAAAACAATTAATAAAAGTCCCATGATGGTAGTGACTGCCCACTGTTGCTGATAACTTATTAACCATCATTTATTCACATTACTTTACTTTAATAAAATATATAAGTTGTTGTATATATTACATTTGTTTTATCTGATGACTTTATTATTTCATTCCAAGTCATCATCTCATCTCTATAGAGCTGCTGCCTATGCTGTCTGACAAAATCACTATTTTGTAGTTCTTCAAAGTAAATAAGGCATACTTTTATGACTACTGAATAATACCAACTATCAATCACTTAGATCATGTATTTTCAGGTAGAGATACCTCGCAAAACAACAGCTGCTCTCTATATATCCCCTCACCATCGCGCATACTTCTGTCTCTTCTGTAGCAAGTATAAAAGAAACACAGGCCGGACAAGTAGATGCGCAATGGATTATGGTCATTGTAGTTAATTACCACGTGTTATGCACTAAACTATGTAGAATATTGGCATGTTGGAATCTACAGTCGTGGTCAAAAGTTTTGAGGATGACACAAATATTAATTTTCACAAAGTCTGCTGCCTCAGTTTTTTTGATGGCAATTTGCATATACTCCAGAATGTTATGAAGAGTGATCAGATGAATTGCAATTAATTGCAAAGTCCCTCTTTGCCATGAAAATGAACTTAATCCCCAAAAAACATTTCCACTGCATTTCAGCCCTGCCACAAAAGGACCAGCTGACATCATGTCAGTGATTCTCTCATTAACACAGGTGAGAGTGTTGACGAGGACAAGGCTGGAAATCACTCTGTCATGCTGATTGAGTTAGAATAACAGACTGGAAGCTTTAAAAGGAGGGTGGTGCTTGAAATCATTGTTCTTCCTCTGTTAACCATGGTTACCTGCATGGAAACACGTGCCGTCATCATTGCTTTGCACAAAAAGGGCTTCACAAGCAAGGATATTGCTGCTAGTAAGATTGCACCTACAGTGGGGGAAAAAAGTATTTAGTCAGCCACCAATTGTGCAAGTTCTCCCACTTAAAAATATGAGAGAGGCCTGTAATTTTCATCATAGGTACACGTCAACTATGACAGACAAATTGAGAAGAAAAAAATCCAGAAAATCACATTGTAGGATTTTTTATGAATTTATTTGCAAATTATGGTGGAAAATAAGTATTTGGTCACCTACAAACAAGCAAGATTTCTGGCTCTCACAGACCTGTAACTTCTTCTTTAAGAGGCTCCTCTGTCCTCCACTCGTTACCTGTATTAATGGCACCTGTTTGAACTTGTTATCAGTATAAAAGACACCTGTCCACAACCTCAAACAGTCACAATCCAAACTCCACTATGGCCAAGACCAAAGAGCTGTCAAAGGACACCAGAAACAAAATTGTAGACCTGCACCAGGCTGGGAAGACTGAATCTGCAATAGGTAAGCAGCTTGGTTTGAAGAAATCAACTGTGGGAGCAATTATTAGGAAATGGAAGACATACAAGACCACTGATAATCTCCCTCGATCTGGGGCTCCATGCAAGTTCTCACCCTGTGGGGTCAAAATGATCACAAGAACGGTGAGCAAAAATCCCAGAACCACATGGGGGGACCTAGTGAATGACCTGCAGAGAGCTGGGACCAAAGTAACAAAGCCTACCATCAGTAACACACTACGCCGCCAGGGACTCAAATCCTGCAGTGCCAGACGTGTCCCCCTGCTTAAGCCAGTACATGTCCAGGCCCGTCTGAAGTTTGCTAGAGTGCATTTGGATGATCCAGAAGAGGATTGGGAGAATGTCATATGGTCAGATGAAACCAAAATAGAACTTTTTGGTAAAAACTCAACTCGTCGTGTTTGGAGGACAAAGAATGCTGAGTTGCATCCATAGAACACCATACCTACTGTGAAGCATGGGGGTGGAAACATCATGCTTTGGGGCTGTTTTTCTGCAAAGGGACCAGGACGACTGATCTGTGTAAAGGAAAGAATGAATGGGGCCATGTATCGTGAGATTTTGAGTGAAAACCTCCTTCCATCAGCAAGGGCATTGAAGATGAAACGTGGCTGGGTCTTTCAGCATGACAATGATCCCAAACACACCGCCCGGGCAACGAAGGAGTGGCTTCGTAAGAAGCATTTCAAGGTCCTGGAGTGGCCTAGCCAGTCTACAGATCTCAACCCCATAGAAAATCTTTGGAGGGAGTTGAAAGTCCGTGTTGCCCAGCGACAGCCCCAAAACATCACTGCTCTAGAGGAGATCTGCTTGGAGGAATGGGCCAAAATACCAGCAACAGTGTGTGAAAACCTTGTGAAGACTTACAGAAAACGTTTGACCTGTGTCATTGCCAACAAAGGGTATATAACAAAGTATTGAGAAACTTTTGTTATTGACCAAATACTTATTTTCCACCATAATTTGCAAATAAATTCATTAAAAATACTACAATGTGATTTTCTGGATTTTTTTCCCTCATTTTGTCTGTCATAGTTGACGTGTACCTATGATGAAAATTACAGGCCCCTCTCATCTTTTTAAGTGGGAAAACTTGCACAATTGGTGGCTGACTAAATACTTTTTTTCCCCACTGTAAATCAATAATTTATCGGATCATCAAGAACTTAAAGGAGAGAGGGTCAATTGTTGTGAAGAAGGCTTCAGGGCGCCCAAGAAAGTCCAGCAAGCGCCAGGACCGTCTCCTAAGGTTGATTCAGCTGCGGAATCGGGGCACCACCAGTGCAGAGCTTGCTCAGGAAGGTGTGAGTGCATCTGCATGCACAGTGAAGCGAAGACTTATGGAGGATGGCCTGGTGTCAAGAAGGGCACAGAGGAAGCCACTTCTCTCCAGGAAAAACATCAGGGACAGACTGATATTCTGCAAAAGGTACAGGGATTGGACTGCTGAGGACTGGGGTAAAGTCATTTTCTCTGATGAATCCCCTTTCCGATTGTTTGGGGCATCCGGAAAAAAGCTTGTCTGGAGAAGACAAGGTGAGCGCTACCATCAGTCCTGTGTCATGCCAACAGTAAAGCATCCTGAGACCATTCATGTGTGGGGTTGCTTCTCAGCCAAGGGAGTGTGCTCACTCACAATTTTGCCTAAGAACACAGCCATGAATAAAGAATGGTACCAACACATCCTCCGAGAGCAACTTCTCCCAACCATCCAAGAACAGTTTGGTGACAAACAATGCCTTTTCCAGCATGATGGAGCACCTTGCCAGAAGGCAAAAGTGATAACTAAGTGGCTCTGAGAACAAAACATCAACATTTTGGGTCCATGGCCAGGAAACTCCCCAGACCTTAATCCCATTGAGAACTTGTGGTCAATCCTCAAGAGGCGGGTGGACAAACAAAAACCCACAAATTCTGACAAACTCCAAGCATTGATTATGCAAGAATGGGCTGCCATCAGTCAGGATGTGGCCCAGAAGTTAATTGACAGCATGCCAGGGCGGATTGCAGAGGTCTTGAAAAAGAAGGGTCAACACTGCAAATATTGACTCTTTGCATAAACTTAATGTAATTGTCAATAAAAGCCTTTGACACTTATGGAATGCTTGTAATTATACTTCAGTATACCATAGTAACATCTGACAAAAATATCTAAAAACACTGAAGCAGCAAACTTTGTGAAGACCAATACTTGTGTCATTCTCAAAGCTTTTGACCACGACTGTACTACTCCCTACTACATCGCAAAGTTCAAGCTGGATCTGATTTATATCTAGATTTATCTCATTGAGCTCACAGAAAAAAAAAAGAATGGAATGGAATTCAAAAAATTTAACGAAGTTGGTCAATTAGTTGTTTAAAAAACAAATAAAGCCCGACATTTCAGTTAATCGCTCTGCACTACAACTCCCGAGTGGCGCAGTGGTCTAAGGCACTGCATCGCAATGCTAGCTGTGCCACTAGAGATCCTGGTTCGAATCCAGGCTCTGTCGTAGCTGGCCGCGACCGGGAGACCCATGGGGCGGCGCACAATTGGCCCAGCGTCGTCCAGGGTAGGGGAGGGAATGGCCGGCAGGGATGTAGCTCAGTTGGTAGAGCATGGCGTTTGCAACGCCAGGGTTGTGGGTTCATTTCCCACGAGGGGCCAGTATGAAAAAATAATGTATGCACTCACTAACTGTAAGTCGCTCTGGATAAGAGCGTCTGCTAAATGACAAAAATGTAAATGTAATGTAAATGGGTGTCTTCAAAACAGCATCCTCTGTCAGTCATCTAGTGTATATATAAGTCATTGGTTGAGACCTGACTGTTCCTAAAAAAATGTTTGGTGGCCCTAGGCGACCGCCTATGACGCTTATGCCTGAAAATGGGAAAAGCATGAAGTTGCTTGAGCTGGAATTCGAATGGTTGGTTGGACTTGACTACACAAACCCTATTCTGTGGGCCAGATAAGACTTGAAGAGGACAATGGATATTTACAGTATCTGTAGGCCTATTATAGCTAATGTGATGGGTTCAAGCCCTTCCAAGACCATACATTTTTTTCTAGAGCTTTCCAAAACACAATCTTCATAGTCTTGAAAATGAGTTAATAAATAACGTTAATTATTTATAGAGTGGACATCACTGCAGGGTTGACCGGGCCTATCAATCAGCCTATACAAAATCTCAGCATAGGTCTAGAATTTAGGTTAATTTTTGTCTGATTAGTTAATCTCCTATCCTTTCTAACATTTCTATCTAGTGACGAATTGTTGAATCACACCCAATAGTCAGGATGGAGAAAACTATACAGGTCAGGGTTGCCTAAACTATCTAGGCAGGAAAATGAGCATTTATAAAACTGCAATTTCTGTAATTTTACTTAGACTTCCTATAGGATTCAACTATGAATGAGCGTCCAGACAGGGCGAGGCAGCACTTCACAACATTCCAATGTTATAGTCCTGTGAATCTCTAATACATATATAGTGGATGCAAATGCCAAAAAAAGCCCTTGTTGTAGCTAAAGAACAAATTACCTGGGACAATGGCAGAATGTGGGTAGGACCTTTGCACTATTTATTTTTGTATTTTGTGGAAAATAGTAGACAAACCAAATTAAATCATCCATTTGATAAACATTTCCAGTTATTTTTCTAGAATCAACTAAAATAAACACATTTTGAGAGGATGAATACTTATTACAAGCATTAACATCTGCTAAATATGTGTATGTGACCAATAATTGATTTGATTTATAAATACTTCTTATGTTCTTATAAACCCGTAAGCCTAGGCTATATACTTTTTTATGTAAACTTTATTGAAAACATATCAACAAGTTAAAAGTGCACAATGATAAGTGAAAGTTACTTTTTACAATCTAAAATGGTGATCATCATAAGCATATGTAGGTAGGCACAGGGTACTTCACATAACAGATACGTGGAGGGTCGGCAAAACGAGGAGCAACGCTGGGTCTGGAGTAGATCAGGTAGGAGAGTGTAGCCGGCGCGGTCTGCTCGTTGCCGACTACTGCGTTGTGTTCCGGTGCACTGAAGACAAGACACTGGCGTACTTGAAGGCACTTTATTGTGTACAACTCTCTCAATCTGTTCAACATCAAGGAGAGAAAATGTTCAAAACTCTACCCTCGACCAGAATCCGCCTCTCTCAGTCGAGTAGAATGCAGACTGAGTATAATCACATTCAAAAATCCAAGGAATAAAATACAACATAATTGGAAAATAAACATCGCATCTGGTGTATATCTTATGTATGTGTCATATTGCATGTTATCTCTGCCAAAAACTCTGAGCTTTTAGCCTTTACATTACAGTTTTTCTCCATTGGTTTGGCTCATTTCTTGAAACAGAAATTACATTCTCAAAACTACATGGACAAACCTCCAAACCACTTGGCAATTGTTCACAACAGAATTGAATTTCTCATTCATTTCATCAAATTGCAAATGTCTAAGTACATGTCTCAATGTCTCAGTACATCTTTGCAAATGATTAAGTACAGGTAGCCTACATTTAGCACAATTTCCAAGTGAATAGATCTTGTTGATCTAAACTGATTGTTGATTCTCAGTCTAATGGTTGTTCGCTCCAAAACGTGTCAGCGTCATTTCATTGTATAAGTCATCACATGCACAATAGTCTGTTCAATTGTCAAAATTAGTCAAGAACATAATACCATGAATACCATATATGAATCCCTTGGAACATTTGATAAATTTATTACAGCAATTGACAGTCAGGTGAAACTAGAACTTGACTAACGAAGGAGGAGTTTCACACATCTCAGATGACCAATCAAACAGTATGTTTAGTTACCTGACAGGTGCTGTCCATGACTGTGAATGCTGCCAAACATGTATGTAAAGAGCTTGACCATGCAGGACCAGTACAATTTCTGAACATGGAGGCACCTGGCCAAGTAAATGAACAAGGGCAACTGCCTGCTCGAGGAAGAGGAAGAAGAAGAAGAGGAGGAGGAGGAGTAAGGGTGCGTGGTGGTGGAATAGGGGAAAGAGGCCGAGGAGCACGAAGACACCATGCTGTCCCGGATGAAATTCGGGCCACAATTATAGACCATGTCATCAACCATGGCCTCACAATGGCGGAGGCAGGTCGCCGAGTGCAGCCTAATGTGCCTCGCTCAACAGTCTCCTCCATCATCCAAACCTTTCGCAGGGAAAACAGGTATGTAGTCAGTCAATGATGGAATTATATGTTGTATAGGACAGGACACTGTGCATAGAGCAAGAAATATATTTATTTACATATTTACCTATTCATTTAGTGTGTGTGTGTGATAGGCCTACAGTAATATCTTACCTCAATGGGATGTTATGATACTAAAAATGACAAGAAAAACATTGGAGAAAATAAACTATGGAATAGTTTATTTTCTACAGTATTGATGATACAGTTTACAGTAGTATTCCAGTCACTGTGCAGTGATGCATTAGAATTGTGGTAAAGTTACTGTAAGTAAAACAACAATACAATTACATAGGTAACTCATTCTGTAAGGAATACATAAGGTATACATTACGAATGGAGTGTTGTCCTTTGACTTCTATATCTAGGATTGGACGACAACCTTGCACAGGTGGCAGAGGAAAACTTCTCAATGAACAACAAGAACAAGAGATCTGTAACATGGTGATGGCAAATAATGCCATCACATTGAGACAGATCCGCGCTGCAATCCTACAAGACAATGCCATATTCCAAAATGTCAACTCTATAAGCATCTCCACAATAGACCGGATATTGAAGAAGCATCAGATGACAATGAAGCAAATTTACAGGGTACCATTTGAGAGGAACTCTGATAGAGTGAAAGAGCTGCGGTACCAGTATGTACATGTAAGTCAGTTACTGGTTGCCCATCATTATAACATTTTTACAATTAAGCAGTGGTTCCCAAACTTTTTTGGCTTCAGTACCCACTTTACCTGATTTGTGTATCCAGGTAATCCAGGTATGGAAGTATTTGATTTATCTGACTTCAACATTTCGCCTAAAAACTGCAGCTTACTGTATGATGCAATTATCATTATAATCCTTATTTTGAAGAATATAACATACAATAAGAAAAGGGGTCAAAGAGCTGCAATTAGTGCCTCCCATGTAAATCTATCTAATACTGTGGGTTTTACTGTAACATTTCAGTAAGTCTAGTCATTGATGATTTCCCCCCCCCCTTTCTGTCAAATACCCCCTGTAGTACCTCTGCATAGGGGTACATGTACCCCAGGTTTGGAACCACTGGAGTAGTGGCCAGTAGTATATTGAACTTGTGGAGAACATAGAACATTCCTATGTAATTGTCTGTAACTGTAGTGTATGACTCTTCTGTATGACTGATTTGATGTTTTCTTTTTTACGCTATTGTAGAGAATAATGGCATTGGAAGGAAACGAGACCCATCACATCCTCGTGTTTGTGGATGAAGCTGGCTTCAACCTGGCCAAGGGCCGAAGACGTGGCCGTAATATTATTGGCCACCGGGCCATGGTGGATGTCCCAGGCCAGCGAGGGGGCAATATAACTATGTGTGCTGCCATATCGGAGAATGGTGTGGCCACTCACATCCCCAGTCTTGGCCCATACAATACACAGAAGCTCCTCATCTTCTTGGACCGCCTTCATGTTGATTTGATCCCTGAAAATGAGAGCGGTCTCGTAGGGCCTCACCTACCACAATATGTCATTGTATGGGACAATGTGAATTTCCACCGTGGCCCGCTCATCAGGGCCTGGTTCACTACTCATCCAAGGATGGTCATGGTGTTCCTACCACCTTACTCTCCTTTCCTCAATCCTATTGAGGAGTATTTCTCCGCTTGGAGGTGGAGAGTGTATGAGCATCGGGCTCAAGATCAGAGGTCCCTGCTCCATGCAATGGACGCTGCGTGTGAGGATATTACAGGAGATCAGTGTAGGGGATGGTTGCGACATGCACGCCGTTTCTTCCCTCGTTGCATCGCAAGGGAGAATATACGCTGTGATGTGGACGAGAATCTGTGGCCAGACAGACAGCAGCGTGTGGATGGCCAGGAGGGTGAGGACAGCGACCAGTGAAGAACTGTTAGTTGTGAAACTCCAGCTTTATTTACAGCACTGTAGGCTGCATATAATTTTCATTGTTTTTTGTTTGTGTGTTTATATTACAGTATATTATGCTGTATACATTTTCTTTTACTCTGATGTATGGAAGTTACTTTATGTGTGTGAATGATAATGGTTACAATTTCCTTGGCAGTATGAGTGCAATGTGTGATGTCAAACCTTGGAGGCTACTCTTACCCTAAAATCCTATTTATTTTTTTCAGTTTTATACACAATTGTATTCTGTTAGCTAGACAAAAAACAGTACAGTAACCATTGTCAATGAAGGACTGGGCTAAGACTGAAAGGTGGACATGAGGGATATTTCAATGGTCCTCTGCCATAGTGACAAAACATCTAAACATTTTGACTTGCAGTGCTTACACAATGCCAAAGGGACGAAGCATTTTGGGGGCACTGACTGTTTAAATGAGAAGGAAATTTAGTTTTGACACATGCGTGAACTGTTTTGGGAGAGGTATGAGCTTTTGCAGGTGAACCATGGTGTTGTGCCGAACCATCCACGTTATTTTGGCTAAAGCACCAAGAGTGTTGAGAACGTCCGGTCTGTTTCAAGAAATGAGCCAAAGCAATTGAGAAGGATCTTTGCCATTTTCGTGGCACTGACTCCTTATATGGGAAAGGAATTTAGTTTTGAAGCATGAGTGAACAGTTTTAGGAGAGATATGAGCTTTTGCAAGTGAGCTATAGTGTTGTGCTGAACTGTAAGACTGTTTTGCCAAATGATCTTAGAGTTTTGAGAATGTAATTTCTGTTTCAAGAAATGAGCCAAACCAATGGAGAAAAACTGTAATACTGTGCAACATGACATAAACCATCTTTCAAATAGGTAATACATACAGTAATATGCACGAAGCAACATGTAATCCTTCACATTTGTGCTTTTCAGTGCCATTAAACACTAATCAATACATGAAAACATTTTAAATGAACACATATTTTTAACCTGATATAGGGAATACATACCTGTTCAACATCAAGGTGAGAAAATGTTCAAAACTCTACCCTCGACCAGAATCCGCCTAACATAAAAAAAACAACGTGGGCTTCAACACAAGAGGATAGAATGACGATCGCTAACTTACAGCTAAACAAAACACGAGGTTAGCTAAGTTAGCAATTTCTCAAACTCTCAAAAATAGCTAAATTCACGACACAGCTTGATTAAATGTATGTACACTCATCATATAATATACATACAAGTTACTATGTGCACTGAAACGTTTTAGTTTTAACAGGTATATCAAGTTTATGTCACGCCGAAGTGAACACATATCTCTCTCAGTCGAGTAGAATGCAGACTGAGAAAATCATGAGACAACTCCGCATGTAACCAAACCAACACTCTAGAGGGCGCACTTACACAACTAACTCTCCCAATATCTGTAAACTACACGAAATGCTGAACAATACAATATTTTGGTGAAATCAACTCACAAAATAAAATAAAAAATAGAAAATGAACGGTTGCAAAAATCTGTAATTCTTTGACCTGTTACATTCACCCCTCTTTAATTTCACCAAAATCCTTCGCACATCGAGGGTGGAAAATAACCAAAAACATATAGAATAAAACTCTTGTCCACTTGGTCCAAGATAGCCCTGGGACTCCATTTCCCATATACAGCATATAAAGCTACTTACAAAGTAAGTTAAAAGAAAACAGCAGTTGATCAGGCTACTGCCCCTTCTAGTGAATATGATGCCTTATACATCATATGAGATCTTGGAACACTTTCCCTCCAATATGAACATCTCATGACCCAGGTCATACTACTGGTAATAAAGAAAAATATCTTAATCTCAAAAATGTATCTAAAATAAAGAACGGAAAGACAGTGACCTTCTGACTCCTGTAACAAAACCCTTGGTGAGTGGTTTTTGTTCTCTATCAAGCGATCGACTGCCTTAACAACCCTGCCAGTACGTGTTCTGACAACCTGACTTTCAAACCCTTGTACTTGGGAGGGTATCTGACTATCAGTCAGTGTAACAGGTGAATTGACGTCCGAAGACCCTGTCTCATCTAAGTCAGGAACATCAATTGGGGCAACAGAGTCAGTGTCAGTCATGTGCAAATCAGGGGGGTCACTGGAATCCGACAAGTCTCTCACAGGTGAGTATTCATTTTCTCCTTGGCCTCTGACCTCTTTAGACTGGGCTCTCGTGGGTGTCAGTTGAACAGACTTCCTGGACAGAGAGTGGGGCATCTCATTCTCCATCTCAGACTCATCAGCTTCTCCAATAGACTCAGAGTCAGAGGATGCGTTTAACCACGAACATGTACGGTCCTCAGAAGCATCTACTGCTAGGCCACTCAAAGCATCAACAGAAGGAGGCTGAAACTCACTGGCCACATCCGAGGCAGCTCCATTCGTCTCTTCATCGCTTAGTTCTGGCATGGGCAAGAAGCTCACGTCCAACATCAAATTCCGATGAACAACTTTTGTTTTCCCACTTTCGTCTCTGACTTTGTAAACGTGAGTCTGAGGGTTCCGGTCTATGATGGTATACATAGTGGCTTCCCACTTATCCGCTAACTTCCTCTTCCCTCTCTCTGCTTTATTAGCTAACAAAACTCGGTCGCCAATGTTCAAGTGGGTTCCACGAACTCTCTTGTTGTAGCCATCAGCTTGATGTTGCTGTCCTTTCCTCGCATGCTGCTGAGCTATGTCGGCAGCCACATGGAGGTTCGCCATCAGTTTCTCTGCATAGGTCTTATAATTCACCACGACTGGATCCCTCAAGACTTGTTTGAAGACCATGTCTACTGGGAGTCTGGGGACTCGACCATACATCAAATAGAATGGAGGATATCCAGTTGTTTCATGAGTGGTGGCATTATACGCAAAAGTCAAAGTCTGTATCTGTTGGACCCAGTGTTGCTTAGCTGTCAGGGGTAGGGCACGCAACATACTGCCAAGTGTCCTATTGAACCTTTCGGTTTGCCCATTTCCCATGGGATGGTATGCTGTTGTGTGTGTTTTCATAATCCCTGTGAGGCTGAGGAGTTCAGCTATGAGTTTGCTTTCAAAATTGGCCCCTTGATCAGAATGTATTTGCTCTGGGAAACCGTAGATGCAGAATACGTTATCCCATAACTTCTTTGCTATTTGCTTTGCAGTTTGGTTTATGCAGGGAAAGGCATGAGCCAATTTTGTAAAGTGGTCTGTTATGACTAACACATCGACAGATCTTTGCTTACAGTCCTCAGCACTCCAAAAATCAATGCACACCAGCTCCATGGGTGCCGAAGTGCGAATGCTCTCCAAGGGAGCTCGGGCAGCTGGTTCAGGGGTCTTTGCAAGGATACAGCGTTGGCAGCATTTCACATATTCCTTGATGTCTCTTCCCATTTGCGGCCAGAAGAAACGCTGTCGGGCAAGGTGTGCTGTTCTAGCCTGCCCTTGATGCCCAGCGAAGTCATGCACACCAGCGAGAGCTTTGGCCTTCAAGCTAGCAGGCAGCACAAACTGATACCTCTTCTCTCTGCTTAATGGGTCTTTGGTTACCCTATATAGGACTCCGTCCTGGACTTTTAGATGATGCCACTGCTTGCACAGTGTCTGGGTCGTAAGAGCTAACCTCCTCCTCCCTCGCCTAGGTGGTGGCTCACCCCTTTGAATGAGTGGCAGGACTTCCCTGATAACTGGATCTATTTCCTGGCTGTGCCTCAGCTCGCCGATGGAGAGGGCTGGAAGTGTGTCTTGTTCTGAGGGCACCGCCTGGGGAAGAGCATTGAGAAACTGTGTTGCTCTTATCTCTGCTCCCCTTTCCCACTCTACATGAGCTTCACAAGCAGATTTCACATGAGAGGGTTCTTGACTGCCGGCCAGCCTGTCTTGAGTGGGGTCCATAGTTGCACAGCACCCTGCATCATGTGCCTGGAGACACTGGGTCTTACTCCGGAAGAGATCTTGGACTTTCTCCTCTTTGGTTCCCTCCGCCTCGGCCAAAATACTTCCATAAGGCTCACTGATCAACCTTTGGCTCACTGATTTAGCAAACGGATCTCTACTCAGGGCATCTGCCACAATGTTCTTTACCCCAGGAATGTGTTTGATACTGAAGGTGTATGGGGAAAGCTTTGCCACCCACCTCTGTTCGCAAGCGTCAAGTTTTGGTTTGGTCATTATATAGGTCAAAGGATTATTGTCGGTCCACACTGTAAAAGTGTGGCCTTTCAACCAGTGGCTGAATTTTTCACAAACACTCCATTTGAGCGCCAAGAACTCCAGTCGGTGAGCAGGATACCTCTTTTGTGAGCCAGTGAGGGTCTTGCTGGCAAAGGCGATCGGGCGTGCCTTCGTTTCTCCTTCTGGTATCTGGGACAGAACTGCCCCAAGGCCATCAAGAGACGCATCAATGGACAGAACCAAGGGCTTAGAAAAGTCTGGATGGCTAAGGACCACACAATTCAGGAGCTTTCCCCTTAAGGCCGGCGAAAGCGGAATCGCAGTCAAGGGTCCAATCCGCAGGTTTGAGCTTTCTGTAGACTCCCGCATTCTGACTGTACTTCCCGGCCTTTCCTCTCCGTTTCTGGCCAGCTGTGAGAGCAAACAGGGGTTTTGCGATGGAGGAGCAATTTGGTATGTAGTGTTGGTAATAAAATACCATCCCCAGGAACGACTTCACTCTGCGAACTGAAGGAGTGCAGCCATCATCTTCCATCAAGTCCCTCTTTGACATTTTGGTGATGACCTCGACCTTCTCTGGGTCAACAGCAACACCGTCACTGTCAACGATGTGTCCGAGAAACTTCACAGATCTCCGCAACAGATGGCATTTTTTTGGACTCAACTTTAGATTGTGCTCCCGTAGCCTCTGGAAAACAACCTCTAATCTGCTGAGGGCCTGCTGTTCATTGGGGGCAAATATCAAGAGATCATCTAGGTAGCACAAGAGACTGCTGAAGTTAAGATCGCCAAAGATACTCAGCATCATCCTCATGAAGGACGCTGGACTGTTGCAAAGCCCCTGTGGCATTCTGTTATACTCGTGCAGGCCTAATGGTGTTGTGAATGCGGTATACTTTTTGTCCTCCTCATGCATGGGCAAGTTATAAAATCCAGACGTGAGGTCCATGGTGCTGAAGACAGCATTACCGCCAAGGGCAGCCAAGCAGTGCGATTGATGGGGCAAAGGATGAGCATCCTTGATAGTTCTTGCATTCAGCCATCGAAAGTCTGTGCATATCCGGAGGTCGCCATTTTTCTTCCAAACCATCACGAGTGGAGAAGCATATTCACTCATTGATTTCCGTATGATTTCCTGTTCCTCCATCTCGGTGAGAACTTGGCGCAGCTTTTGATAGTGGGCTGGCGGCACTCTGCGATATGGAAGACGGAAGGGACGGTCGTCAGTGAGGCGGATCCTATGGGCAAAGCCCTTGGCTTCTCCACAGTCAAGATTATGCTTTGAAAATATATCCTGATATTTCTCCAGCAATGTCACAAGTTGGAGCTTGGTGGAGGGGCTCGCTTCACAATGATCAATGTCGACATTTCCTAGACCAGACTTCTGCAGTCTGTCTTTCAGGTCACCGTTGTCGTCCTGTTTCACATGAGTCACTCTAACAGAGCCAGCATCACTCTGACAGGAACCCTGGAACAGTGTGAGATCTTCAGCTGCAACACAAGTAGAGACGTCCGCAAGCTTGCTGTTCCTTTTCAGTGTGAGTGGTTTGTCTGAGATATTAGTGATTTTCATGGGAGTCCAGCCATCTCCCCATAGCGGTGTTACCACTCTCCCCACCATAATGCCCCCGAGGCACACACCTGGAGGTTGTAGGCTCCACCATAACTGTACTCCCAGGTGACTTGGGTATATTACTTGGCAGTCTTCCCCACAGCAGGTACTCTTGTTTGGGAAGGAGAGTCACCGCCTGAGTTAGCTTCACTGTCCCTACTTTTCCTGGGACATCTTCACCCCCTCCATCTTGTGAGACTGGTCATCATTTCTAGAAACTGTTCGCCATCTGGAGACCCTTTTGTGTTGCTCGAGATAAGTGTCCAATAACTGTTCTCGTTTTTCAGCTGATGCAGTACACGTTTCAACATGTTGGTGCCTACTATTATGTCGTCTTTCTGACCAGTGATCACCAGAACTGGGACCATGCACTTTACCCCATACAGACTTAGTTCCATGTCATACATGCACTTGGGGCGCACTTGTACTCCTCCACAGCCAACAAGGATGATATGCTGTGAGAGTTCTTGATGTGGGGTCAAGATGCTATCCGATAGTAGTCTCTGCTCTGCCTCTTCACTTATCGTGCAGGCCATTGAGCCTGTATCGAGGAGCCCTTGCAACTGAGCACAGCCATTAACTGTCACCGGTGCGTGAAATAACTCACTGAACGTCTCAACTCTGTGAATATTCTGAACAATTACCGTGCAATTATCAGACATTGCTTTACAGACATTGACATACATCTCCTTCAATTCTTCACTTTCTTCAAGGGTTGAATCTTCAACGCTCACACATCCCCTTTCCGTATGTGAGCTATCTAGTTTAAACTGGCTCCACCTTGCTCAGAGTTAGGTGGTGTGTGCGCTAACTGTGGCTGAGCGTTAATTATTGGCCGGCGCTGTTGGCATTCTCTCTTCCAGTGGCCGGGCTTGTAACAGCCCATACAGAGGTTCGCCTGTCTACAGTGTGCAGTAGTTGAATGTTCGGCAGACTGACAGACTTTACATCTACTCTGAACAATTGCTGCTGGCCCCCTGCTTGGTGGCACGACTGCTGTTGTGTGTGCCGTCTGCTCTAGCACACGGTTCAGCAAGCCAATGAGAGACTGCATGCAGATGCTCTCTGTCTGAGGAGAGGATGGAAGCCCCATTGCCTTTGGGTAACCAGTAAGGTCTGTTGGGTTTTCAGCAGCGACTGTCTCTGTGGTTGCACCAATGTTCTTTGGCCGATAAGATTTGGCTTGACACATTGTTCTAGCCTCTCTCTGATGTTCAACGAGGTGTTCCTGAATCTCATTTGCTGTCCACTTTTCAGCTGTTTTGCACTTTAGGACACTTGCAAGAGCGGGGTCTGGACAGTGTTTCACCAGCATCATTGTGACTTCGTGAGAGGGGTCCTCAATGTTTCGCCCCTGCCTTCTCAGACACTCATCTGCGACATCCACAGCCTTGTTCAAGCGTATCCAATAGTCCATGGGACTTTCTCCGGCCAGAGGAAGTGTGTTATAGAAATCTGCTAAAGGCATAGAGGAGTAGGTTAACTCACTGAAATGTTGTTTCAGAATATCAAAGACGAGCTTGGAGTTCTCAGCTGGCTGCAGCGATGGCATACTGCGCAGGGTAACTTTAACAATGTCTCTAGCCTTTCCCATTAGTCTTGACATTATCTCCTGGGAGTGCTCTTGCGGGTGTACACCCCTCTTATTCAGGTAAACGCTCATAATCTCTTCCCACTCATGCACTGTGTGTTTGTCTGTTCCATCACCCCTGAAGTACGGTGGCTCTTTGACATCTGTCTTCATGACTAACTTTACTCCTGTCATGTTCAAATCAGACTGTCCATATCCTAAGTTCAGGCTAGGCGTAGGAGTGGTTTGGTTATCTGCACTACCAACAGATCTCTGTAATTGGCTAGCAATGTTCTCTCCTATTTCATGAGCTAACTGTGTGATGAGACTCCCTAGGTCTGCAGAACTCACATGTGAACTAGACACTGGCTGACGTGGAGAATGTTCATCTGTTTGTGTGTGAGTGTATGAAAATGCAGGACGGCCCACTGAACTAACGCTGCTTGCAATGTCTGGAGCATCTCTTAAGCTACGCATGTGTGGTGCGGGGGAATATTCATCAGTGCGTAAGCGTGTGGACGAGAGTACAGGTCTGCCTAGTATACCAGCACCCCTAACCGGCGTGCTCTCCACCCTACTCATAAACCTGCCCCTCCCCAGGCTTACCCCTGCAGCATCTCCAACACTAAATTGTGTCTGCGCATCCTTACCATCAGTCATTTTTAAAAAAAAAAATAGAAAGTTGTAATAGACTATGGTAATGATATGTAAATCACCAGAACATGTGAATATGAAAAAAAAATTGTCAAATGATAGAAGTAGCTGAGGTAAGCAATTAAGAGCTACAATTTACACATTAATGTTTGCCCTTATACTTGTCAACGTTCCGAAGAGGTTCCTACTCGTCACAGCAACCACCGGCGATCACCCTGGCGATGATCTGAAGCGAAGATATCCGGGTCACGGCACCAATGTAGCCGGCGCGGTCTGCTCGTTGCCGACTACTGCGTTGTGTTCCGGTGCACTGAAGACAAGACACTGGCGTACTTGAAGGCACTTTATTGTGTACAACTCTCTCAATCTGTTCAACATCAAGGAGAGAAAATGTTCAAAACTCTACCCTCGACCAGAATCCGCCTCTCTCAGTCGAGTAGAATGCAGACTGAGTATAATCACATTCAAAAATCCAAGGAATAAAATACAACATAATTGGAAAATAAACATCGCATCTGGTGTATATCTTATGTATGTGTCATATTGCATGTTATCTCTGCCAAAAACTCTGAGCTTTTAGCCTTTACATTAATACTGTGCAACATGACATAAACCATCTTTCAAATAGGTAATACATACAGTAATATGCACGAAGCAACATGTAATCCTTCACATTTGAGCTTTTCAGTGCCATTAAACACTAATCAATACATGAAAACATTTTAAATGAACACATATTTTTAACCTGATATAGGGAATACATACCTGTTCAACATCAAGGTGAGAAAATGTTCAAAACTCTACCCTCGACCAGAATCCGCCTAACATAAAAAAAAACAACGTGGGCTTCAACACAAGAGGATAGAATGACGATCGCTAACTTACAGCTAAACAAAACACGAGGTTAGCTAAGTTACCAATTTCTCAAACTCTCAAAAATAGCTAAATTCACGACACAGCTTGATTAAATGTATGTACACTCATCATATAATATACATACAAGTTACTATGTGCACTGAAACGTTTTAGTTTTAACAGGTATATCAAGTTTATGTCACGCCGAAGTGAACACATATCTCTCTCAGTCGAGTAGAATGCAGACTGAGAAAATCATGAGACAACTCCGCATGTAACCAAACCAACACTCTAGAGGGCGCACTTACACAACTAACTCTCCCAATATCTGTAAACTACACGAAATGCTGAACAATACAATATTTTGGTGAAATCAACTCACAAAATAAAATAAAAAATAGAAAATGAACGGTTGCAAAAATCTGTAATTCTTTGACCTGTTACAAGAGCACAGCACACATGCGCATCTTCTTGATGGGTCTTCCACCATGATCACCAATGAGTCCATGGACTGTGGCTCCCCCTGTCGCGTAACTGGGTAAACCGGCGCTTTCACATGAAACAAGGTGCATCTCCACCGGTGGATAGTCCCAGCTCATCCTCTTCTTGGTTCCAAGGCCTTTCTCCGCGTGCAATGGCAGTTGATCCGGTAGCGCGCTGGACACAACCGACAACCGGGTGGGTTTTGGACACAGAAGAGAAGGAATGTCTCTGTTCAGGATTCGATGGCGAATGAACTGGTGAACTTCACCTCACTTTTCTTCTCGCTATGAGGGCTGGTGAGGGTTGGTGTTTGTGAGTAGACGGTGGTGAAGTGCTCTGACATCCCGTCTGCATCCATTCGCACTTTGGTGGACAACTTGGGGAACTGGTCCAGTAACACGCCCTTGAAATGGGGTCGCGACATCTTTGCTGTAATTCAACTCTCATCTACTTTCCAGAAGTATTTCTTTGAGTGGCATATATGGACTGACTGGAACCTGAAATCGTTGGATGGAGCCGGGAGAGCTAGGAGAGTTCGCATGATGTCCTGTGTCATGTTCTCCATCTTGTTCGTTGAGTACTTCTCACACCAAGTCACACACGGAGCACTGATATCAGAACCTTCCTCGATGGAACTGTGGATCTAGAATGATGCAGTCCCAGACCTCTCGATAGATGTCCTGCCGGAACAATACCGGGGAGAAGGTGTTCAACAGGGCGGGGCCCTGAGGAGGACATGTCCAGTTTGTCCTTCTCTTTAGGATCTTCTTCCTTTTAGTTTATCAGTGTTAGACTATAATTTTCGTTATTAAATAAATACATTATTATATGACTAACGTGAAAGCCTGTTAACTCAAAATATTTATAGCTGATATTGTCCAGAACTAGTTAATGCGTTTAGTATGGTTGATTTGTTTCCCATTATAAGTCTTTGTAGCTTAAGTATTTGGTTCTTACTTTTACATTTACATTTACGTCATTTAGCAGACGCTCTTATCCAGAGCGACTTACAAATTGGTGCATTCACCCTATAGCCAGTGGGTTAACCACTTTACAATAATATTTTTTTTTATTTATTTATTTTTTTAGTTTTTTTTCTCGTTTTTTAAATTTATTTTAATTTTATTTTTATATATTTTTATTTTTTGGGGGTGGGGGTGGGGGGTTGGGGGGTAGAAGGATTACTTTATCCTATCCCAGGTATTCCCTTAAAGAGGTGGGGTTTCAAATGTCTCCGGAAGCTGGTGAGTGACTCCGCTGTCCTGGCGTCGTGAGGGAGCTTGTTCCACCATTGGGGTGCCAGAGCAGTGAACAGTTTTGACTGGGCTGAGCGGGAACTATGCTTCCGCAGAGGAAGGGAGCCAGCAGGCCAGAGGTGGATGAACGCAATGCCCTCGTTTGGGTGTAGGGACTGATCAGAGCCTGAAGGTACGGAGGTGCCGTTCCCCTCACTGCTCCATAGGCAAGCACCATGATCTTGTAACGGATGCGAGCTTCAACTGGAAGCCAGTGGAGTGTGCGGAGGAGGGGGGTGACGTGAGAGAACTTGGGAAGGTTGAACACCAGACGGGCTGCGGCATTCTGGATGAGTTGTAGGGGTTTAATGGCACAGGCAGGGAGCCCAGCCAACAGCGAGTTGCATTTTTGTATGCACTTTTCCTAAGCCTGTCCAATATATATAAAGTATATCAACCGTTTTGTATCCCACTGCTTTTTTTTCTTAGCCTGGTGATACATATACAAATATAGAGATTTAATTCCCCCCCCAAAAAAAATATTAGAATGTATAACAGTTTAATTCACATATTAAAATATAGTGTATGGGGCGGTTTATAGTCTGCCCACCCCACATTTAGTCTAATTTGGGTAGGCCTGCAAAAGTTAGGTTTTTTAAAAGTCCAATGTGAGATCTATCCGAGGTGCCATATTAAGGTAAGGACATCTTTTTTTCAAGCAGATTTAAGTCAGGACTGAGACTGGACCATTCGGGAACACTCAACACCTATTGGAAAGCCATTCTGGTATGTCTTTGGCATTCAAATTTGTGTAATTGTCCTGCTGGGTTCTTTATCCCAGGGTTAGGTATTCAGAAGACTGATGATCTTTTTAATTAAAAACGACAGGCTTGGTTCAAATCCAATACAACACAACACAGAGTGAAACACTATATTTTCAAGTATTGTAGTGGCAGCATGATGTTATGGATATGTATTCCAAGAGGTGTTTAGTGTTCCTGAGGGGTCCAGTCTCAGTCCTGACTGAAATCTGCTTGAAAATCAGATCCATGGTTTGAATATTGCTGTCCATAAATTATTTCCAACCAAATGTACTGAGCTTGAGCAATTTTGACAAACACAATGGATAAATGTTTCCCTATAAGAGTTGGTAGAAAGTTGGTAGAATCTTATTAAAAATGATTCACAACTGTAATGGCTGTAAAATGTTTTTCCACCAGGTATTAACTATGGGGGTGTGAAGACATAAGCAATCAAGACATCTTAGTAGTTTCATTTTTTATTAATTAGGAAAATGTACTACAATTTTTCTTTCACTTTGAAAATCTGGAAGAGGTTGTATTGATGGGTGGGGGTGGGGGGGAGTCTAATGTATTTCCTTTTTAGATAAAATGTTAAGGCAGCAAAAATGTGAAGAGAAGTCATTGCAAGGGGTGTAGACTTTTACTAGGCACCTCAGGTGGGAATGAGTTTCCATGTTGTTTAGTAATAAGTACTTGTCCTCTCAAAATGTAAGTTTATTTTACTAAAATAACTGCTAATACGCAAACGGTACTGTACTGAACGACCAGTTGAAAAAACGTTGTGATTAGAGCATTTAACATATGGTGTGCTGCACGAGTTTTACGATTTCAGATGGTCACACCCATATTGATCAGACCACACCTTGCCACACACCCACTAAACGCGAGGAAACGTACCTCAAAGCATTTGAGTAAACGTGTGGTTTAGTACAAAGAGTCACGCCACGTAGCAAACTGAGGCGAACTAAACGCACCACCTCGTTGGTTCATCCATTTTCAACAGTTGCAACGGACATTTCCCAACGCAACGAGGACATTTTGTCTGATTGAATTTATGAACTCAAATTTCTTATAAGGATACTGAACTCAGTGATACAGAATGTCTGCTTGTGATAATCATATGTAAAATAAAACACCCGGCCCAAGTGCGTAACAACCTTTAGGATACATTAACAAACAACTTAGTTTGTGGAAAATAGCCTACCCAAGTCATTGAGAACACATGGGCCATGTTCGAGAGGATCAAAACCGCAATGTATCGTGGGTAAATTGTGAGTGACTGACAGCCTCAATTCGTTGTGGCAAGGACTCTACAAGGTGTCGAAAGCATTCCACAGGGATGCTGGCCCATGTTGACTCCAATGCTTCCCACAGTTGTGTCTAGTTGGCTGGAGGTCATTTGGGTGGTGGACCATTCTTGAAACACAGGAAACTGCTGAGAGTGAAAACCCAGCAGCATTACAGTTCTTGACACAAACCGGTGGACCTGGCACCTACTACTATAACCCATTCAAAGGCACTTAAATCTTTTGTCTTGCCCATTCATTTTACCAGAGTGACTGACAGTAGTGAGTGCATACATTGTCATTCGTACTGGTCCACCATGGAAATCAAACACACAACCCTGGCGTTGCTATAACAATGCTCTACCAACTGAGCCACATGGGATTAACCCTCTGAATGGCACACACACAATCCATGTCTCGATTGTCTCAAGGCTTAAAAATCCTTCTTAAACCTGTCTGCTTATTTAACCTGTCTCCTCCCCTTCATCTACACTGATTGAAGTGGATTTAACAAGTGACATCAATGAGGGAACATTGCTTTCACCTGGATTCACCTGGTCAGTCTATGTCATGGAAAGAGCAGGTGTTCTTAATGTTTTGTATACTCAGTGTATGTGTGTAGGCCTACATTGTACTATCAATTGGGGAGAGAGCCTGAAATATCACATTCAGTTGTACATATTCACTGTATACCAATTACCTTCAGAAGTCACATAGTTAGTTAAATAAAGTCCACCTGTGTGCAATCCAAGTGTCACATGATCTGTCACATGATCTCAGTATATATACACCTGTTCGGAAAGGCCCCAGAATCTGCAACGCGACTAAGCAAGGGGCACCACCAAGCAAGCGACACCATGAAGACCAAGGAGCTCTCCAAACAGGTCAGGGAGAAAGTTGTGGAGGAGTACAGATCAGGGTTGGGTTATAAAAAAATATCAGTAATTTTGAACATCCCACGGAGCACCATTAAATCCATTATTTAAAGAAATTGAAAGAATATGGCACCACAACAAACCTGCCAAGAGAGGGCTGCCCACCAAAACTCACGGCCCAGGCAAGGGCCTTAATTAGAGAGGCAACAAAGAGACCAAAGATAACCCTGAAGGAGCTGCAAAGCTCCACAGCGGACATTGGAGTATCTGTCCATAGGACCACTTTAAGCCGTACACTCCACAGACCTGGGCTTTACGGAAGAGTAGCTAGAAAAAAGCCATTGCTTTAAGAAAAATATAAGCAAACATGTTTGGTGTTCGCCAAAAGCAATGTGGGAGACTCCCCAATCATATCGAAGAAGGTACTCTGTTCAGATGAGACTAAAATTGAGCTTTTTGGCCATCAAGGAAAATGCTATGTCTGGCGCAAACCCAACACCTCTCATCACCCCGAGAACACCATCCTCACAGTGAAGCATGGTGGTGGCAGCATCATGCTGTGGGGATGTTTTTCATCAGCAGGGACTGAGAAACTGGTCAGCATTGAAGGAATGATGGATGGCGCTAAATACAGGGAAATTCTTTATCGAAACCAGTTTCAGTCTTCCAGAGATTTGAGTTTGGTGAATAGTTATGCACGCTCCAGTTTTCTGTTTTTTTTCTTATTTCTTGTTTGTTTCACCAAAAACATTATTTTGCATCTTCAAAGTGATAGACATGTTGTGTATATCAAATTATACAAACCCCCCAAAAATCCATTTAAATTCCAGGTTGTACCACTTTCGCAAGCCACTGTAGATAATAGACAGCAGCAGAAGCGTATGAAAGTGTGTGTGTGTGTGTGTGTGTGTGTGTGTGTGTGGCATCAGTATGCATGTGTGTACATGTTATGTGTGTATGGGCGTACAGTGGGGGAAAAAGTATTTAGTCAGCCACCAATTGTGCAAGTTCTCCCACTTAAAAAGATGAGAGAGGCCTGTAATTTTCATCATAGGTACACGTCAACTATGACAGACAAAATGAGAAAATAAAATCCAGAAAATCACATTGTAGGATTTTTAATGAATTTATTTGCAAATTATGGTGGAAAATAAGTATTTGGTCAATAACAAAAGTTTCTCAATACTTTGTTATATACCCTTTGTTGGCAATGACACAGGTCAAACGTTTTCTGTAAGTCTTCACAAGGTTTTCACACACTGTTGCTGGTATTTTGGCCCATTCCTCCATGCAGATCTCCTCTAGAGCAGTGATGTTTTGGGGCTGTCGCGAGCAACACGGACTTTCAACTCCCTCCAAAGATTTTCTATGGGGTTGAGATCTGGAGATTGGCTAGGCCACTCCAGGACCTTGAAATGCTTCTTACGAAGCCACTCCTTCGTTGCCCGGGCGGTGTGTTTGGGATCATTGTCATGCTGAAAGACCCAGCCACGTTTCATCTTCAATGCCCTTGCTGATGGAAGGAGGTTTTCACTCAAAATCTCACGATACATGGCCCCATTTATTCTTTCCTTTACACGGATCAGTCGTCCTGGTCCCTTTGCAGAAAAACAGCCCCAAAGCATGATGTTTCCACCCCCATGCTTCACAGTAGGTATGGTGTTCTTTGGATGCAACTCAGCAGTCTTTGTCCTCCAAACACGACGAGTTGAGTTTTTACCAAAAAGTTATATTTTGGTTTCATCTGACCATATGACATTCTCCCAATCCTCTTCTGGATCATCCAAATGCACTCTAGCAAACTTCAGACGGGCCTGGACATGTACTGGCTTAAGCATGGGGACACGTCTGGCACTGCAGGATTTGAGTCCCTGGCGGCGTAGTGTGTTACTGATGGTAGGCTTTGTTACTTTGGTCCCAGCTCTCTGCAGGTCATTCACTAGGTCCCCCCGTGTGGTTATGGGATTTTTGCTCACCGTTCTTGTGATCATTTTGACCCCATGGGGTGAGATCTTGCGTGGAGCCCCAGATCGAGGGAGATTATCAGTGGTCTTGTATGTCTTCCATTTCCTAATAATTGCTCCCATAGTTGATTTCTTCAAACCAAGCTGCTTACCTATTGCAGATTCAGTCTTCCCAGCCTGGTGCAGGTCTACAATTTTGTTTCTGGTGTCCTTTGACAGCTCTTTGGTCTTGGCCTTAGTGGAGTTTGGAGTGTGACTGTTTGAGGTTGTGGACAGGTGTCTTTTATACTGATAACAAGTTCAAACAGGTGCCATTAATACAGGTAACGAGTGGAGGACAGAGGAGCCTCTTAAAGAAGAAGTTACAGGTCTGTGAGAGCCAGAAATCTTGCTTGTTTGTAGGTGACCAAATACTTATTTTCCACCATCATTTGCAAATAAATTCATTAAAAATCCTACAATGTGATTTTCTGGAGAAAAAAAATCTCAATTTGTCTGTCATAGTTGACGTGTACCTATGATGACAATTACAGGCCTCTCTCATCTTTTTAAGTGGGAGAACTTGCACAATTGGTGGCTGACTAAATACTTTTTTCCCCCACTGTATGTAGTGTGTGGGTGTGTGTGTATCTGTGTGTTGGGATGTCAGTGTAAGTATGTGTGAGTGTGTGGGTAGAGTCTAGTGTGTGTGCATAGAGTCAGTGCAAGAGAGTTAGTGCAAAAAAGGGTAAATGCAGTTACTCCGGGTAGCCATTTGATTAGCTATTTATCAGTCTTGTTTAGAAGTCTTATGGCTTGGGGGTAGAAACTGTTCAGGGTCCTGTTGGTTCCAGACTTGGTGCATTGGTACCGCTTGCCGTGCGGTAGCAGAGAGAACAATACATCACTGGGGCCTTTCTCTGACACCGCCTGGTATAGAGGTCCTGGATGGCAGGGAGCTCGGCCCCAGTGATGTACTGGTCTGTACGCACTGCCCTCTGTAGCGTCTTGTGGTCAGATGCCAAGCAGTTGCATAGCAAGCGGTGATGCAGCCAGTCAATATGCTCTCAATGGTGCAGCTGTATAACTTTTTGAGGATCTGAAGGCCCATGCCAAATCTTTTCAGCCTCCTGAGGGGGAAGAGGTGCTGTCCTGGTGTGAGAAGAACTCTACAACGAACAAGATGCAAAACATGACAAATAACATCACAGGAACTTTCCAGGCTCCATCCATGTATAGAGCCTGGAGAGTGTTCAGCGAAGGAAGAACCATTGGTCGGGGCAGATCACGTCAGATCTCATTTAGTCCTTTTTTGCTATCACATTGTAATTTTTATTTTGATCTGAAACAGAATATAGCAATATTAGTGAGACATGTACTGCTGATTTGGAATTATATATTTATTTTGTTGGGAGCATTGTTCTCGAGAGTCACACAATTCGTAGAGAACAGCATCATGATCTGCTTATCATCCAACGACTGTTTTGTCAAGGTATGTTCACTACATGTCCACAATGGTTATTATTTCAGACATTATTTATAATCTAGGCTATTTGATCCAACCAGGTCAAAATATATATTAATTTATTAGTTTGCTTATCTATTTCAGTTTCCAGTCAATCCGTATATGCCAAAATGCAAAACAAACTTCAGGAAAGTCGATGAGCGTCGAATTACAGTGAAGATGGCGCAGCGCCACCTCTAGGGCATACTGGACCTGTTCCCATTTACTTGTTCCCCTGTTCCCCGAGAGAGGCAGACGGGATATCAGAGTGCTTCGCCACGGTCTAGGTCTACCAACACCAACCTTCACCATCCCTCACATCAAGAAGAGAAGTGAGGTGAAGTTCACCCGTTAATTCTCCATCAAATCCATCCTGAACAGAGACAGTCCTTCTCGTCTGTGTCCAAAGCCTTCTCCATTGTCGGTTGTGTCCATCGCGCCAACGGATCACCTGCCATTGCGTGCGGAGAGAGGAGTTGGAGCCAAGAGGATGAGCTGAGACTCTCCACCGGTGCAGATGCATTTTGTTCCCAGAGCAGGTGTTGGTTACCCCAGCTACGCGACAGGGGGAGCCACAGTCCATGGACTCATTGGTGATGATGGTGGAAGACCCATCAAGAAGATGCGCATGTGTGCTGTGCTCTCCTACCTGATCTGCTCCAGACTCAGCGTTGCTCCTTGTTTTGCCGACCCTCCACGTATCTGTTATGTGAAGTATCCGGTGCCTACCTACATATGCTTATGATGATCACCATTTTAAAGATTGTAAACACTTTTTCACTTCACATTATGCACTTTAAACTTGTTGTTTTCTCAAAGTTTACTTAGAAAATATAAGGTTCTGCTATTGCTGTGTTTTGATTGGTTAATACAATTTTGTCCAACACCAAAACTACAGTATTTCCCTAGGTTAAAGTTGGACTCCTCACTGTGTATGAATTAGTTGGTTGGTCATCACCAGGGCCCAGTTTTTCAAAAAAAATCATCCATATCTCATGTTTTCTCTCCCCTTCATTTTAGAAAGAGAAAACAGTATTTTGAATATGTCATTCTGTTCTAATATGATATTTGTTGTAGTTAGTATAAAGATGTTGTATGTGAAAGATTTGGTTCAGGTTTGTAAAACTGCATCTAAAAACAAGGAGGGGAGGGGAGCTGAATTGAAAATGACAATAACATTTTGATCTGAATTCGATGTTTTGGAAAAACTGGTCCCATGACAAGAATTTGGTTAATCTAGGTTCCAGTAATTTCATCCACTCAAGTCCTTTGTCCATTTAGTTAAAAGGTGGGTGTGGCCAAAACTGTCAATTCCAAACATTCCAATGTTATGGCCCTGTGAAAAACATCTACATATTTACTGCATGTAAATGACACAGGTAGCATCATCATTAAGCCTGTTTTAACTGGACAATTGAACCGATAAATGGGGTGATAATCAGTGGAATCTGATAGGGCCTTTACTCTAACAAATCTTAGTTTGTAATGAGTAGCTACAAATTCAAATCAACCCATAGATTAAGTCTTGATTCAATCACATGGCCTATACAATGTAGAATAAGTTAGTTTGCCAACACCAATTCCCCATGCTAACATTTTCTATTGTTGAGAATACTATTTCAGTAGGCCCATTCCTTGTCATGAGCAATATGCCTGGCCTATTTACCCACACTGTAACTGCATGTAATATGATTAACCACTAGATGACAGTAGTAAGCCTACTTGAACACTTTACCACAACCTTTAGCAAAGCCCAGGCAGAGAACGCTATATAATTTTTAAATTGGTTCAGTCTTAACATAAAGCAACTCCTTTGGCTTAAAAAAATGGAACAAAAGCATTGTAAATGAGCACTACTCGATGAATTAGCTTGTTCAGCTAATATTATTATTCCCATGATTTTCAATAAATAATGTAAGCCGATATTAATTTGGAACCATAGACAGCAACTTACTAGCCTGGGTACCATTCTGTTTAGCTAATATTCCACTAGCCTGGGTACCAGTCTGTTTAGCTAACATTCCACTAGCCTGGGTACCAGTCTGTTTAGCTAACATTCCACTAGCCTGGGTAACAGTCTGTTTAGCTAACATTCCACTAGCCTGGGTAACAGTCTGTTTAGCTAACATTCCACTAGCCTGGGTACCAGTCTGTTTAGCTAACAATCCACTAGCCTGGGTACCATTCTGTTTTGCTAACATTCACTCCTTGTGCTCCGTGTCATATGTTTAGCATGACAGGAGTGGAACGATAGCTAAACAGACTGGTACCAGACTCGTGGAACGATAGCTAAACAGACTGGTACCAGACTAGTGGAACGATAGCTAAACAGACTGGTACCAGACTAGTGGAACGATAGCTAAACAGACTGGTAGCAGACTAGTGGAACGATAGCTAAACAGACTGGTACCAGACTAGTGGAACGATAGCTAAACAGACTGGTAGCAGACTAGTGGAACGATAGCTAAACAGACTGGTAGCAGACTCGTGGAACGATAGCTAAACAGACTGGTACCAGACTCGTGGAACGATAGCTAAACAGACTGGTACCAGACTAGTGGAACGATAGCTAAACAGACTGGTACCAGACTAGTGGAACGATAGCTAAACAGACTGGTACCAGACTAGTGGAACGATAGCTAAACAGACTGGTAGCAGACTAGTGGAACGATAGCTAAACAGACTGGTACCAGACTAGTGGAACGATAGCTAAACAGACTGGTACCAGACTAGTGGAACGATAGCTAAACAGACTGGTACCAGACTAGTGGAACGATAGCTAAACAGACTGGTACCAGACTAGTGGAACGATAGCTAAACAGACTGGTAGCAGACTAGTGGAACGATAGCTAAACAGACTGGTAGCAGACTAGTGGAACGATAGCTAAACAGACTGGTAGCAGACTAGTGGAACGATAGCTAAACAGACTGGTAGCAGACTAGTGGAACGATAGCTAAACAGACTGGTAGCAGACTAGTGGAACGATAGCTAAACAGACTGGTACCAGACTAGTGGAACGATAGCTAAACAGACTGGTACCAGACTAGTGGAACGATAGCTAAACAGACTGGTACCAGACTAGTGGAACGATAGCTAAACAGACTGGTAGCAGACTAGTGGAACGATAGCTAAACAGACTGGTAGCAGACTAGTGGAACGATAGCTAAACAGACTGGTAGCAGACTAGTGGAACGATAGCTAAACAGACTGGTACCAGACTAGTGGAACGATAGCTAAACAGACTGGTAGCAGACTAGTGGAACGATAGCTAAACAGACTGGTAGCAGACTAGTGGAACGATAGCTAAACAGACTGGTAGCAGACTAGTGGAACAATAGCTAAACAGACTGGTAGCAGACTAGTGGAACGATAGCTAAACAGACTGGTAGCAGACTAGTGGAACGATAGCTAAACAGACTGGTAGCAGACTAGTGGAACGATAGCTAAACAGACTGGTAGCAGACTAGTGGAACGATAGCTAAACAGACTGGTACCAGACTAGTGGAACGATAGCTAAACAGACTGGTAGCAGACTAGTGGAACGATAGCTAAACAGACTGGTAGCAGACTAGTGGAACGATAGCTAAACAGACTGGTACCAGACTAGTGGAACGATAGCTAAACAGACTGGTAGCAGACTAGTGGAACGATAGCTAAACAGACTGGTACCAGACTAGTGGAACGATAGCTAAACAGACTGGTACCAGACTAGTGGAACGATAGCTAAACAGACTGGTAGCAGACTAGTGGAACGATAGCTAAACAGACTGGTACCAGACTAGTGGAACGATAGCTAAACAGACTGGTAGCAGACTAGTGGAACGATAGCTAAACAGACTGGTAGCAGACTAGTGGAATGATAGCTAAACAGACTGGTACCAGACTAGTGGAACGATAGCTAAACAGACTGGTAGCAGACTAGTGGAACGATAGCTAAACAGACTGGTACCAGACTAGTGGAACGATAGCTAAACAGACTGGTAGCAGACTAGTGGAACGATAGCTAAACAGACTGGTAGCAGACTAGTGGAACGATAGCTAAACAGACTGGTAGCAGACTAGTGGAACGATAGCTAAACAGACTGGTACCAGACTAGTGGAACGATAGCTAAACAGACTGGTAGCAGACTAGTGGAACGATAGCTAAACAGACTGGTAGCAGACTAGTGGAACGATAGCTAAACAGACTGGTACCAGACTAGTGGAACGATAGCTAAACAGACTGGTAGCAGACTAGCAACTTGCTGGAATATTAGGGCAACCTAATTTCTGAACATTTTACTTTATGAATGTTCTCTTTTGGCTCCAGTTATCAATACTGTTGAAGGATGATATAATTCAAAGTTGACTGACCACCTGACCACCATCAAGGTTAGCAAATATGGAGTGAGTGAAATCTGTGTTTGCGGATCTAGAATTGTCTGTGCAGTGTGTACTCTACATGGTCTGCAACTTGTCGCACTGCACCCGACTGACCTCATATGGACTGTAGGCCAGATGAGTTTGGAGAGGGTAGAAGGGCATTGTGTTTGTGTGTGAGTGTGCCTTCGTGCCTGTGTGTGTGTGTGTGCTTTTATGCCTGCAGTCTGTTTGGCTACTTTTGTGGCCCACTCAACTCACCAAGATGGCCGACCTGATATGCAAACCCTTCCTTAATGGCACCAAACTCTGCTGGGTCAATGCAAGAGTTAATTCAGCCAGAAGATGCAAAGGTCAAAGGTCAATAACTAAAATGTATGACCAAAACAGCCCTAAATCAATCAATCAATCAAATGTATTTATAAAGCCCTTTTTACATCAGCAGATGTCACAAAGTGCTTATACAGAAAGCACTTTGGCTCTCTCCACTAGAGTGTGTGCCAATATGGCATGTAGGCCTACAGTTACTGTATTTGTTGTTCTGACACCCACTGTTCAGATAATACAGTGCTACAGTAGACCTACTCATCCACTGTTCAGATAATAGTGCTACAGTAGACCTACTCATCCACTGTTCAGATAATAGTGCTACAGTAGACCTACTCATCCACTGTTCAGATAATAGTGCTACAGTAGACCTACTCATCCAGAAAAGTAGTTGAGGGTCATCCGCATAGCAATGATAGGAGAAGAGCAGTCCCGGTTGAGAGACCTGTCTTGAAGCCTGACTGGTTAGGGTGAATAAGATCGTTCTGAGAAAGATAGTGAGAGATTTGGTCAGAGACAGCACTCTCAAGTGTTTTGGAAAGAAAAGAAAGAAGGGATACCGGTCTGTAGTTTTTGACATCAGAGGAGTCAAGTGTTGATTTCTTGAGGAGGGGAGCGACTCGGGCCATTTTGAAGTCAGAGTGGACACAGCCAGTGGTCAGGGATGAGTTGATGAGGGAAGTGAGAAATGGGAGGTCTCCAAAGATGGTCTGGAGAAGGGAGGAGGGGATGGGGTTGAGCGGGCAGGTTGTCGGGTGGCCAGACCTCACTAGTCGCAGGATGTCATCTGGAGAGGGAGGGGAGAAAGAGGTCAAGGCGTAGGGTAGTTCTGTGTGAGTGAGACCAGTGGACTCAATAGGCTGAGTGAATGAGGATGTCGTCAACCTTCTTTTTAAAGCGGTTGATAAAGTCGTCCACATAGAGGGAGGAGGGAGGGGAAGGAGGATTAAGGAGGGAGGAGAAGGTGTAAAAGAGTTTCCTAGGGTTAGAGGCAGAAGCTTGACATTTAGAGTGATAGAAAGTGGCTTTAGCAGCGGATACAGAGGAAGAGAAGGTAGAGAGGAGGGAGTGATAGGATGATAGGTCCTCCTGAAGTTTAGTTTTCCTACATTTTTGCTCAGCTGCCCGCAGCCTTGTTCTGTAAACTCGCAATGAGTCACTCAGCCACGGAGCAGGAGGGGAGGGCCGAGCCGTCCGGGAGGAAAGGAGACAGTGTGAGTCATATGATGTGTAAACGGAGGAGAGTAGGGTTTAGCAGAAGGGAGAGATGATAGGATAGAAGAGGAGAGAGTAGTGGGAAAGAGAGAGCTAAGATTGTGACGGCACATGACCATCTGGGTAGGGGTTGAGTGGTTAGGGTCGGAGGAAAGGGAGACAGAAAAGGAAACAAAGTAGTGATCAGCAGGGGTTGTAACCAAAAATATTTTCCAATTGTTTTGTTCTGAACAGAACCACTATACTTTTCATTCTGTTGCACTGTTCCGACCAGCAAAATAAAGTTCTGAACCGGTTTATATCATTCCTTTCTGTTCCTTTTTTAACCCGTGAAATCAACAGTTTTTTTTTAATTTAGCTAATTACTTCACCAATCAGTGCGGATAGAGCAGGCAAACTAGTTGTTTACATTCGTGATGGACAGCCTATGGCACAAGATGTGACTGAAATTTTACGGGCGGGGGGAGAGTGAGAGAGGGTTGAGGAGCAGGCTTGAAGCGCTAGGCATCGTGTTATGACATGCATTATCTGAATTAGGTCCACATGATTATACCTAGGAGGAGCGGCTTCTATGAAGGAACTTTGAATGCCGTTTGAGCTAGCTAGCTAACAAGCTTGTGTGTGCAGAGCGGCACCATCTTACCTTTTTGTAGTTAATAAATCCAACGTGAAATGATATACCTAGGTCTATAGTATCCTTAATTAGCATTGAAAAAGTTAATCCATTCTTCTCTAGATAATAAAACATATCTTTCCCTATCTTCTCACGCTTCTAACGTCAGTACAGTAGCCTATTCCTCCGAGGGGGGAGGGGCAGGTAGCTTAAACACGCACACACACTGGCAAAGATGTTCTTCTTGCAGGCAGATGCTGGAATATACGTTTCTGAGTGAGGGCTTTGCATAGGCGGTTTGTAGCATTTTTTTGTGGGACTAGAAGAAAAAAAATGCTACAACGTAGAATAACGTTATTAACCAGTTTCCATGCTTTTAAAATAACGTTTATTTTCCGGAACAGTATGGATCATTTTCGTTCCTGGTTCAGTTCCTGTTCCTTTAAATATATATGTTCCCTGAACCGGTTCCAACCCCTGGTGATCACAGACCTGGAGGGGGGTTGCAGTGAGATTAGTAGGCGAACAGACTCTAGTAAAGATGAGGTCAGCGTATTGCCTGCCTTGTGAGTGGGAGGGGACTGGGAAAGGGTGAGGTCAAAAGAGGCAAGGAGGGTTGGAAAGAAATGAAGACTACCCACATATCAGTCCCTATAATGAACTGAGATCTGTGGGCATAACATTAGACTATTGATAGTCTTAGCTGCTTCATGTGAATGTGTGACTGTGGAGGGAGCTAGTCACGGGACTGCAGTCTGGAGAGAAAGAGAGGAGGATGGTGCGGTCAGTCAGCACTCTGTGCCCACGGCATACTTCAATTCTATGGGATTACTGATGGCCGACCTTGATTGTGACACCACCAACCTCTTCATCCCCCCCACCCTCTCTCTCTCTCCTAACTGATCAACAGAGATAAACACCCCCCCTCCTCTTGTCACAACACTTTTATTGGGACTGTATTTGTATTACTATATATCCCCTATCTATTCTAAAGCCTGGTTAAAACCATTTGTGCTCCCACCTTGTAATGCGTCCAAGTTGTGTGCTGGCACCCTATTCCCTATAAAGTGCACTACTTTTGACCCAGGGCCCATGGTCTTGCTGATGTGATACTGGACACTGTACCGTATTAATGAGATTTGTTTACGTGTTTCTCTCCAGATAGGGTCTTGCCCTCTGAGCTCTTTGTTTTAGCTAAACAAACATCCAATCCAGATTAATTCAATTGGAAAATAGCCATGGTTATTCCAACAGATTAACTGTAATTGAACAATCACAGTTAATGGAAGCAATTCCCCCTATTGTTCCTTCAGGGATGATCTGTTTCCCTGGCCTGCACTTTATACTGAGCAGTTAATGCCAGCCTCTGAACTGAACTGAGAGAGTGACAGAGAGGTTGAGAGAGTGAGAGATAGACAGATTTACAGAGAGAGGACTGAGAGAGCGAGAGAGAGAGAGAGAGAGAGAGGGAGAGAGGGATGGATGGCTGGCTCTGTGTTGTGTTCCGTTCCTGACGCCTGGGCCTATGGTGATCTGTTATATGACTGGTCAGTTGATTTCCTGGTTGTGACTGGCCAGACCCATGGCTTTAGCTTGTGTCTCTCTGACCCATGTGTGTGTTCCACTCAGGCTTATCTGAAGACAGTGTCACGGAATCAGCCGAGGCTGCTCCTCCTCCTTGCTCGGGCAGGCTTCGGCGTTCGTCGTCCCCGGAGTACTAGCTGCTTCCGATCTATGTTTCTGTGTTTGACTTGTTTTGTCTTGATTGTGTACACCTGTTTCCTATTATGTTGTATTGTATTCCCTATATAACCCTCTGTCGTTCATTGTGTGTTGTGTGTGATTGTTCTCGTCATTTTCGGCAGTTGCTATTGTGCGGGTATTCTCCTCCCTGTTTGGAGGTTGTTTTGTACTCTGGTTACTTTGTTAGTAAAAGTACGTTTCCAGTAGCTCGGTGTCCTGCGTTTGACTTCGCCTACCGCATTCACGTCGCACTCTGACAGAATCACACACCACTCATGGAGTCAGCAGGAGCGGCGGTGCCAGCTGGATCTATGGAGGCACGCGTCGAACACCAAGCAGCCATGATCCAGGCTCTCGGCACCGCCATGGAACGGGTGGTGAACACCATTGAGCGATGGGAAAGAGGGGGTCTACCTATACCCCCTCCAACAATACCACCACCATCGGCGATGCCCATCGCTTCACCTCCGGGGTCCAGTAGGATTTGGCTCTCGCTCCCGAGGGCTTATGATGGCACAGCGGCTGGGTGCCAGGGTTTCCTACTCCAGGTTGAACTCTACCTAGCAACAATTCACCCGGCGCCCTCGGGATACGAGAGCGTGTCCGCCCTCATCTCCTGTCTGTCCGGCAAGGCGCTGGAGTGGGCCAACGCCGCTACGGTCAACTATGCAGAGTTCACCCGCCGCTTCCGGGCAGTATTCGATCATCCACCAGAGGGTAAAGCGGCGGGTGAGCGTCTATTCCACCTTAGACAGGGGAGGAGGAGCGCGCAGGAGTTCACAACATTTTTACGCTGGCTGCCAACGCGGGATGGAATGAGAGCGCCCTCATCGACCACTATAGATGTAGCCTGAGGGAGGACGTGCGTCGGGAATTGGCCTGCAGGGACACCAACCTCAGCTTTGATCAACTGGTGGACATGTCTATTCGCCTGGATACCCTGTTGGCTACCCGCGGACGTCCGGATTCGGGGCCGTCCATTCCATCCCCCAGCACTTCCGAGCCGACCCCTATGGAGCTCGGGGGTGCTGGTGCTAGGGAGACCAGGAGGGAGACCAGGAGGGAGGCCGTCCCCTGCACCAACTGTGGCCGCAGAGGACACACTGCTGGTCGGTGCTGGGGAGGGTCTCCTAGGAATCGAGGCAGTGGGCGACGCACTGATGAGTCATTCCAGGTGAGTAGGCACCCAACTCAGCCAGAGCTCTCTGTTGCTCATATGTGTATTAAAGTGGTGTTTCCCGAGGTTTCTCCTCACTCCCAGCATAAGGCGCTAGTAGATTCAGGCACAGCTGGGAATTTTATCGATTGCCAGTTCACTTATAAGTTAGGGATTCCTATCGTACCTGTTGATGTGCCCTTCCCTATCCATGCCCTAGATAGCCGCCCTTTGGGGTCAGGATTGATTAGGGAGGTCACGGCGCCTCTCCGGATGAAAACGCAGGAGGGCCATGAGGAGATATTACGTTTGTATTTGATTGATTCTCCTGCGTTTCCCTTGGTGTTGGGGCTTCCCTGGTTAACATCTCATGACCCCAACATTTCATGGCAACAGAGAGCTCTCAAGGGATGGTCTGATCAGTGTACTGGGCGGTGTGTAGGCATTTCCGTAGGGGCAACGACGGTGGAAAGCCCGAACCAAGTTCCCACCTTGCACATTCCACCTGAGTATGCCGATTTGGCACTCGCCTTCAGTAAAAAGAAGGCGACTCAATTACCACCTCATCTACAGGGGGATTGTACGATAGACCTCCAAGTAGGCGCTGCGCTTCCACGTAGTCACGTGTATCCTCTGTCTCAGGAGGAGACGGCAGCTATGGAGACCTACGTCACCGAATCTCTGAGACAGGGTTACATACGGCCGTCCACTTCCCCTGCGTCCTCGAGTTTCTTTTTTGTGAAGAAGAAGGATGGTGGATTACGCCCGTGTATTGATTACCGTGGTATCAATCAGATCACAGTCAAATACAGCTATCCTCTCCCTCTGATTGCTAGTATGACGGAGTCATTACACGGGGCGCGATTCTTCACAAAATTGGATCTCAGGAGCGCGTACAACCTGGTGCGCATTAGGGAGGGAGATGAGTGGAAGACAGCATTCAGTACCACCTCGGGTCACTATGAGTACCTCGTCATGCCATATGGTTTAATGAATGCTCCTTCAGTCTTCCAATCATTTGTGGACGAGACTTTCCGGGACTTGCATGGACAGGATGTAGTGGTATATATTGATGACATTCTAATATACTCCGCTACACGAGCCGAGCATGTGTCCCTGGTGCGTCGAGTGCTTGGTAGACTATTGGAGCATGACCTGTATGCGAAGGCGGAGAAATGTCTGTTCTTCCAGGAGTCCATCTCCTTCCTGGGACATCGGTTGTCCACGTCAGGGGTAGAGATGGAGATTGACTACGTTTCTGCCTTGCGTAATTGGCCGACTCCCACCACGGTAAAGGAGGTGCAGCGCTTCTTGGGTTTTGCCACTTACTACCGTAGGTTTATCCGGGGCTTTGGACAGGTAGCAGCTCCCATTACATCTCTGCTAAAGGGGGGTCCGGTGCGCCTGCAGTGGTCGGCTGAGGCGGACAGGGCGTTTAAACGTCTGAAGGACCTGTTTACCTCGGCTCCGGTGCTGGCGCATCCGGATCCCTCTTTGGCATTCCAGGTGGAGGTGGACGCTTCCGAGGCTGGGATCGGCGCTGTGCTGTCTCAGCGCTCGGGTACGCCACCTAAACTCCGCCCCTGTGCTTTCTATTCTAAGAAGCTCAGTCCGGCGGAGCACAATTATGACGTGGGGGACAGGGAGCTGCTAGCTGTGGTTCAAGCCCTGAAGGTGTGGAGACATTGGCTTGAGGGGGCTAAACACCCTTTTCTCATTCTGACTGACCATCGTAACCTGAAGTACATTCGGGCAGCGAGGAGGCTGAACCCTCGCCAGGCAAGGTGGGCTATGTTTTTCTCCCGCTTTGTATTTAAGCTCACTTATAGACCAGGGTCCCAGAATGCTAAGGCAGACGCCCTGTCCCGACTATATGACACAGAGGAGAGGTCCATTGAGCCCACTCCCATACTCCCGGAGTCTTGTCTGGTGGCACCGGTGGTGTGGGAGGTTGATGCGGAAATCGAGCGGGCGTTACGTTCCGATCCTACTCCTCCACAGTGTCCAGAGGGTCGGAAGTACGTGCCGCTCGAGGTTCGCGATCGTTTGATATACTGGGCTCACACGTCACCCTCCTCTGGTCATCCGGGTATTGGTCGGACAGTGCACTGCCTTAGTGAAAAGTACTGGTGGCCTACTTTAGCGAAGGACGTGAGGGTTTATGTTTCCTCCTGCTTGGTGTGCGCCCAGTGTAAGGCGCCTAGACACCTGCCCAGGGGGAAGTTACAACCCCTACCCGTTCCACAACGGCCGTGGTCTCACCTATCGGTGGATTTTGTCACGGACCTTCCCCCCTCCCAGGGGAACACTACGATCTTGGTCGTTGTGGATCGGTTTTCCAAAGCCTGCCGTCTCATTCCCCTGCCAGGTCTCCCTAATGCCCTACAAACTGCTGAGGCCCTGTTTACACATGTCTTCCGGCACTATGGGGTGCCTGAGGATATAGTGTCTGATCGGGGTCCCCAGTTCACCTCTAGAGTCTGGAGGGCAT
Source organism: Coregonus clupeaformis (assembly GCF_020615455.1). Classification (NCBI taxonomy): domain Eukaryota; kingdom Metazoa; phylum Chordata; class Actinopteri; order Salmoniformes; family Salmonidae; genus Coregonus; species Coregonus clupeaformis. The sequence continues at coordinate 55,239,904 of NC_059208.1, read as the reverse complement.
TTATGGAACGTCTGGGGGTCTCGATTAGCCTTACCTCAGGTTTTCACCCCGAGAGTAATGGGCAGGTGGAGAGAGTGAACCAGGATGTGGGTAGGTTTCTGAGGTCGTATTGCCAGGACCGGCAAGAGGAGTGGTCGGGATATATTCCCTGGGCAGAGATAGCCCAAAACTCACTCCGCCATTCGTCCACTAACCTTACGCCTTTCCAGTGTGTGCTAGGTTATCAGCCGGTCCTGGCACCTTGGCATCAGAGCCAGACCGAAGCCCCTGCGGTGGACGAGTGGTTTCGGCGCTCGGAAGAAACTGTCCATCTGCAGCGGGCTATCAGGCGGCAGAAGGCGAGCGCCGATCGCCACCGCAGTGAGGCTCTGGTGTATGCACCGGGAGATCGAGTCTGGCTCTCGACCCGAAACCTGCCCCTTCGCCTGCCCTGCCGGAAGCTGGGTTGGCGGTTTGTGGGGCCATTTAAAGTCCTGAGGAGACTGAACGAGGTATGCTATAGGTTACAACTGCCCATTAATTACCGCATTAACCCCTCGTTCCATGTGTCTCTCCTCAGGCCGGTGGTGGCTGGTCCACTCCAGGAGAGTGAGGTACGAGAGGCTCCTCCGCCCCGTTGGACATCGAGGGGCTCCGGCGTACTCAGTCCGTTCCATCTTGGATTCGAGGCGTCGGACGGGGGGCCTGCAGTATCTCGTGGAGTGGGAGGGGTACGGTCCGGAGGAACGGTGCTGGGTCCCCAGGAGGGACATCCTAGATCCCTCCATGTTGAGGGACTTCCACCGGAGTCATCCGACTCGCCCTGCTCCGCGTCCTCCTGGCCGTCCCCGAGACCGGGGTCGGCGCACGGCTGGAGCCACGCGTCAAGGGGGGGGTACTGTCACGGAATCAGCCGAGGCTGCTCCTCCTCCTTGCTCGGGCAGGCTTCGGCGTTCGTTGTCCCCGGAGTACTAGCTGCTACCGATCTATGTTTCTGTGTTTGACTTGTTTTGTCTTGATTGTGTACACCTGTTTTCTATTATGTTGTATTGTATTCCCTATATAACCCTCTGTCGTTCATTGTGTGTTGTGTGTGATTGTTCTCGTCATTTTCGGCAGTTGCTATTGTGCAGGTATTCTCCTCCCTGTTTGGAGGTTGTTTTGTACTCTGGTTACTTTGTTAGTAAAAGTACGTTTCCAGTAGCTCGGTGTCCTGCGTTTGACTTCGCCTACCGCATTCACGTCGCACTCTGACAGACAGCTGTTGTTGTTCAGTTTGTTAACATCAAGTGGAGAGGCTGCTGTTGTGTAGTAGGGTCTAGTATACTTCTCATTTTGGAAGTAAACCTTTAGTGTTTATTTCAATTTTCACTGCATTTTTTGCTCATGTCCTTTTAGGGAACTGTGGGAAAACTGGGTCAAATTAAGCAACACATAGGCTACAGAAGTAGGCTATGGTAAAATACTGCTGCTTGTTATAACACTGGATGGCCCTGGATTAGGTTTATTACCATACTGGGTAGCCTATAACATTTTCAGATTTTAATTATAAGATTATTGAGATCAATCAATCAAAGGTATTTTATGTAAAAAGGGCTTTATCAAATAAATGTGATTGATTAATTGAACACAATAATCTTATAATTAAACTCTTAAAAGCATGATCATTTTATCATGATGTGATAACACAATAGTTCTCAAGTTCCTGTGAAAGATGTCTGCATAGTATGATCAATTGGCTGCTAAAGGCATGTTCTTAATGGTTGCATTTGATCCACTTCTTATGAATGTTGGAATTACATCTGATACAACACATTACACATAGTAACCAAAAACATTACCTGTGCAAGTACTATTCGATTGCCTCGAGTTGCGCCACGTGGTTGCACACACAGAAGGATTATAAACACCAAACACTCGCTTGCTTTGCGCCCCGCCCAATAATAGTTTTACACAGAAGGCAGTCACGTTGCGCACGTCTTTCACGTCAGGACAACACTTAATTCTGATTCACTCGCAGTTGCTGCCCAGTGAAATAAGAGAGCAAATTACAATATTTGATGTCACGTAACTGTTCCAAGTTCAATTAAAGGTTGTCCCACTGCCGTGCGCATTTGCACGCACCATAAAAGGAAACCCCGTAAAAGGGCTGAAGAGAGTCCAAAAGTGATGATTACAATCTTAGAATTACTGCGCTCTGTCTTCCTTTTAGGCTACCTATACTGTATGTTATAATAAACCAAATGTAGGCCTATGTGTTGCTCACACTTGTCAATGCTCAATACTGCTTAGAGAAGTAGTAATATGCAGGGCTGGAAGATGATGAGACATTGAATGTTGCAGAATTGCAATTCTGTTGATTTGAATTGGCTTTGTGTTTAGGTTTTGGCACAAATTGCTTTCAACAACAGGAACTAGATAACACGGTGTTGCTTTCAACAACAGGAACTAGATAACACGGTGTTGCTTTCAACAACAGGAACTAGATAACACGGTGTTGCTTTCAACAACAGGAACTAGATAACACGGTGTTGCTTTCAACAACAGGAACTAGATAACACGGTGTTGCTTTCAACAACAGGAACTAGATAACACGGTGTTGCTTTCAACAACAGGAACTAGATAACACGGTGTTGCTTTCAACAACAGGAACTAGATAACACGGTGTTGCTTTCAACAACAGGAACTAGATAACACAGTGTTGCTTTCAACAACAGGAACTAGATAACACGGTGTTGCTTTCAACAACAGGAACTAGATAACACAGTGTTGCTTTCAACAACAGGAACTAGATAACACGGTGTTGCTTTCAACAACAGGAACTAGATAACACGGTGTTGCTTTCAACAACAGGAACTAGATAACACGGTGTTGCTTTCAACAACAGGAACTAGATAACACGGTGTTGCTTTCAACAACAGGAACTAGATAACACGGTGTTGCTTTCAACAACAGGAACTAGATAACACAGTGTTGCTTTCAACAACAGGAACTAGATAACACGGTGTTGCTTTCAACAACAGGAACTAGATAACACGGTGTTGCTTTCAACAACAGGAACTAGATAACACGGTGTTGCTTTCAACAACAGGAACTAGATAACACGGTGTTGCTTTCAACAACAGGAACTAGATAACACGGTGTTGCTTTCAACAACAGGAACTAGATAACACAGTGTTGCTTTCAACAACAGGAACTAGATAACACGGTGTTGCTTTCAACAACAGGAACTAGATAACACGGTGTTGCTTTCAACAGCAGGAACTAGATAACACGGTGTTGCTTTCAACAACAGGAACTAGATAACACGGTGTTGCTTTCAACAACAGGAACTAGATAACACGGTGTTGCTTTCAACAACAGGAACTAGATAACACGGTGTTGCTTTCAACAACAGGAACTAGATAACACGGTGTTGCTTTCAACAACAGGAACTAGATAACACGGTGTTGCTTTCAACAACAGGAACTAGATAACACGGTGTTGCTTTCAACAACAGGAAGTAGATAACACGGTGTTGCTTTCAACAACAGGAACTAGATAACACGGTGTTGCTTTCAACAACAGGAACTAGATAACACGGTGTTGCTTTCAACAACAGGAACTAGATAACACAGTGTTGCTTTCAACAACAGGAACTAGATAACACGGTGTTGCTTTCAACAACAGGAAGTAGATAACACGGTGTTGTGTCTGCTGGTCTATAAGAGGTCGCTGGTCACATGTTGAGATGAGAAGCCATTGATAGTCTTGCTTCTATCAATAGTATCTACATGTACAACTTCATTCATTACATTTAATAACCTATTTATAATGCTTTATGAATGGTGATAGAAAATACAGCAACCTTTGGTTTATAACACAGTGATGAATGTGACCTTGTTGTGTGTGTGTGTGTGTGTGTGTGTGTGCAGAGGAGTGGAAAAACACCTCAAAGCATCTCATGACTGCAAGGTTAGGATAGGTTAGGTTAATAAAATCATTAACAGGTCTCTTCTGATATCCAGGCCGAATACCCAAGTGTCCACCGACTCCACCCCAAACTATAATCATTAACACCGTCACAAACAAGTTAGGGCTGTCTGTATCCATATCTACTGAAAAACATGGAGTGTATCAAATATGAAAAAAACGTAGTTCTTTTCAAGGATTCAAGGGCTGCAGTGAAAACCAATAGAGTCTCTTCTCCACGAGGGCTGCAGTAGTGAATCTCCCAGATTAAAATAGGCTACCATTATTTTATGTAAAGTAATGTTATACTGCTCAGTATCAGAATTGACGGCTGTTAATGAGTTGTTATCTCATTCACCTGATTCGACCTTTGACTCTCAGGTTACAACTTCAGTTTACCAAAACATCCTACTGTACTCTCGACCCCCCATGCCTTCATTATAGATGGTATGCATTTTGTCTGACCCTCTCCTCCTTTAGGATCCCCCCTTTTGAGGGAGTTGTGTTCTTTTTTGTTTTTTTGGGGGGCTTGTGTTAAGTCCTCTTGTGACCCCTCTCTCCCTGTCCCTGTTTTGTCACCCCCCCGCTGACCACCAAGGAGCACTCTGCCCAGTTGTGGCCAGTGTTTATATATAAAGTTGTTTTCCCAGAACATATCAACTCATTTTCCAGTTTGAGTGATGAGAAGAAAACAGAATCCCACCCCGTGGCTCAACAGGGACTATTTTCTTAGTGTATCCTCTGTGAGTCACATGGGTCCTGTCCCTTTAATTGGGGATGGCCCTAAACACAGCATAGCATAGCTCTGCCAATCCTAGACTAGCACAGTCCATCACAGCACAGCTCTGCCCAGCCCATCCTAGACTAGCACAGTCCAGCATTGCTCTGTATCTATATTGACACACTATCTTTTTCATAATACTGGAAAAGTGCCAATTTCAGTTGGCATAATATGAACCCCCTCCCTAACCACAAATCCACACCTGCCACTCATTTCTCAGTGTTTTTCAGGGTTCACTCCTTCACAGCTCTGTTCTCTTCCCTGAAGCACATGCCGATTTGGAACCAGGCTAGGTCTGTGAGAGGTTTTGCTGAGAAAGCGACTTCCCACTATCCTGTGGTAACATCCTGTTTAAGCCTCCTACCAGTAATAATAAAGTTGAAAAAAATGAATATATTTGTATTTTTCATACTATTTATCGAATATCGATAACTACAGGGTGATATCGATGTTTTTGTAAAACGTCAATATCATCCAATAATATCGGTGAACCTATATATTGGTCGGCCTCTACTTTAGAGACACCCTCTTATGGCCAGTTTCCCGGACACAGATTAGTCCTGAAAAAAAAAGAAGCTATTTCAGTGGAGATTCTGGTCTGGGAAACCAGTCATAAGAATTCAGGATTTTATTAGATTTTAGGTTAATTCCTTTTTTGACCATGTGTTCTAACTCTCTGTTTCATAACAACATATTGATCTGATTCTGTCGGGTGAAAGGGTAACGAAAGGGCTTGTGTTGTCATCAGTCCTACTTGCTTCAGAATGTCACCAGACTGGCATTTCTAATCTAGAAATGTGATCATGCATCCCAAATGCCACCCTATTGCCTATTCAGTGCACTACTTTTGACAAGGGCCCATTTCAAATCAAATCAAATCAAATTGTATTTGTCACATGCGCCTGAATACAACAGGTGTAGTAGACCTTATAGTGAAAAGCTTACTTACAAGCCCTTAACCAACAATGCAGTTTTAAGGAAAAATAAGTGTTAAAAAAAATTGGGGCGGTATGCAAATTAGAGTGTGGTCTAGGGTTTCTGGGATAATGGTGTTGATGTGAGACAGCCTTTCAAAGCACTTCATGACTACAGACGTGAGTGCTACGGGTCGGTAGTCATTTAGGCAGGTTACCTTAGAGTTCTTGGGCACAGGGACTATGGTGGTCTGTTTGAAGCATGTTGGTATTACAGACTCAATCAGGGACAGGTTGAAAATGTCAGTGAAGATACTTGCCAGTTGGTCAGCGCATGCTCGGAGTACACGTCCTGGTAATCAGTCTGGCCCTGCGGCCTTGTGAATGTTAACCTGTTTAAAGGTCTTACTCACATCGGCTATGGAGAGCGTGATCACACGGTCGTCCGGAACAGCTGATGCTCTCATGCTTGCTTCAGTGTTGCTTGCCTCGATGCGAGCATAGAAGTAATTTAGCTCATCTGGTAGGCTCGTGTCACTGGGCAGCTCGCGGCTGTGCTTCCCTTTGTAGTCTGTAATAGTTTGCAAGCCCTGCCACATCCGACGAGCGTCGGAGCCGGTGTAGTACGATTCAATCTTAGTCCTGTATTGACGCTTTGCCTGTTTGATGGTTTGTCAGAGGGCATAGCGGGATTTCTTATAAGCGTCCGGGTTAGAGTCGCGCTCCTTGAAAGCGGCATCTCTACCCTTTAGCTTAGTGCGGATGTTGCCTGTAATCCATGGCTTCTGGTTGGTGTATGTATGTACGGTCACTGTGGGGACGACGTCATCGATGCACTTATTGATGAAGCCAGTGATTGATGTGGTGTACTCCTCAATGCCATCTGAAAAATCCAGGAACATATTCCAGTCTGTGCTAGCAAAACAGTCCTGTAATTTAGCATTTGCGTCATCTGATCACTTCCTTATTGATGAGTCACTGGTGCTTCCTGCTTTAGTTTTTGCTTGTAAGCAGGAATCAGGAGGATATAGTTATGGTCAGATTTGCCAAATGGAGGGCGAGGGAGAGCTTTGTACGCGTCTCTGTGTGTGGAGTAAAGATGGTCTAGAGTTTTTTTTCCTCTGGTTGCACATTTAACATGCTGGTAGAAATGAGGTAAAATGGATATAAGTTTCCCTGCATTAAAGTCCCCGGCCACTAGGAGCGCCGCCACTGGGTGAGCGTTTTCCTGTTTGCTTATGGCCTTATACAGGTCATTGAGTGCGGTCTTAGTGCCAGCATCGGTTTGTGGTGGTAAATAGACAGCTACGAGAAATATAGATGAAAACTCTCTTGTTAAATAGTGTGGTCTACAGCTTATCATGAGATACTCTACCTCAGGCGAGCAAAACCTAGAGACTTCCTTAATATTAGATTTCGTGCACCAGCTGTTGTTTACAAATATACACAGACCACCACCCCTTGTCTTACTGGAGGCAGCTGTTCTATCCTGCCGATGCAGCGTATATCCCGCCAGCTGTATGTTATCCATGTCGTCGTTCAGCCACGACTCGGTGAAACATAAGATACAGTTGGTAGGATATCGGTGATCGTATATAGGGAATAATAGGTTGCTATTTGGTAAAAGGTTGCAAATTGGGATGCAGCCGATCTCATTGATGAGTGAAAATCAAACCAAATCTCAAATGCGATGTCATCACTCAGACCTCTGCATGTTAACCACAAGAGGTGGCAATACTCAGATAAACAAGACATACATTTCAGCAGGCAGTGTGTGTGTGTGTGTGTGTGTGTTTTAATTTGATATTTGACACACGATACCCCTATCTAGATAAACATTGTCTTTAAAGTTCTATACTGTATACAGTCGTAAATGATTGAAAATAACAAGCAAGGTTAGCCATTCAGTAACACGAGCATAAATCTAAAAGAAAAGAGGGAAGTAGCTTCTAGCCTAGCTAGCGTCATCATTGTAATTTTAGCTAGAGCTTTATTCAAGGAATCAATGTCAAATTCAGGTCAGTCTGGGTCACAGGAAGTTGGTGGCACCTTAATTGGGGAGGATGGACTCATAGTAATGGCTGGAATGATATAAATATAATGGTATCAAACTCATCAAATACATGGTTTTCATGTGTTTGGTACCATTCCATGAACTCCATTCCAGCCATTATTATGAGCTGTCCTCCCCTCACCAGCCTCCTGTGCTCTAGGTATGCGTGTAATAGCCATCTAGACCACCGCTGACAACCGGTGCGCCAGGACGTTGGAGTTCCTGCGTAGGAGGTTCTGGTGGCCATCCTGCGAAGGGGGATATGCGCACCTTCGTGGCTGCTTGCCCGGTGTGCACGCGCACGAAGAGCTCACGTCATCCTGCGGCAGGGCTGCTCCAACCCCTGCCTTTCCCCAAGCGCCCCTGGTCCCACATCTCGCTGGATTTCATTTCCGCCCTACCCCCTTCTGATGGATACACAGTCATCCTGGTCATTGTGGACCGGTTTTCAAAGGCTGCCCACTTCATTCCCCCTCAAACTCCCTTCGGCCCGGGAGACGGCTAAGTTGGTGGTGCAGCACGTATTCCGGGTCCACGGCCTTCCCCAAGATGTGGTGTTGGATCGGGGCCCTCAGTTTGCCTCCAGGTTCTGGAAGGCGTTCGCCACTTGTGTCGGCGCCTCCGTCAGCTTGTCTTCCGGCTTCCATCCCCAGTCGAACGGGCAGACGGATTGTGTCAACCAGGATCTGGAGGGGGTGCTGAGGTGCTACGCCTCCAGCAACCCAGCTACGTGGATTCAGCGACTGGTGTGGGCGGAGTACTATTACAACACCCTTCTCTGCTCGTCCACCGGCCTGTCCCCCTTCCAGTGCCAAAACGGGTACCAACCCCCCCTATTCCCCGAACAAGAGGAGGAGACGGCAGTCCCATCGGTCCAGGCCCACATCAGTCGCTGTTGCCGCACCTGGAGGCAGGTACGGGCGGCACTTAAGCGGGCCTCGTCAGGTCACAAACATCAGGCCAACCGCTGGCGTCGCCCGGCACCGGTTTTTCGCCCGGGACAGGGGGTGTGTCTCTCCACGTGGGATCTTCCCCTCCATGTGGAGTCCAGGAAGCTGTCCCCCCGGTTCGTCGGGCCATTCAGAGTGGTCCGGCGAGTCAACCCAGTGGCCTACCGCCTGCAACTTCCCTCCACCATGCGGGTGTATCCCACGTTCCATGTGTCCCTCCTCAATCCCGTCGCCACCTGTCCCCTGGCTCCCACTCCTCGTCCTGTTCCCCCGCTGCGCCTCATTGGAGGGCAGCCGACTTTTACTGTGGACCGGATCCTGGACTGTCGGCGGGTGGGGAGGGGTCTCCAATTTCTGGTGGACTGGGAGGATTATGGGCCAGAGGAGCGTCCCTGTGTGCCCAGGAGGGACATTCTGGACCCAGGGCTGATAACAACATTCCGTCGCCTCCACCCGGAGGCCCAAGGTGAACGGCTGGTGTCACCTGTGTCTACCTGTTCACCTGTGTATTTATGCCCTCACTTCCCTGTATTCCCTTGCTCAGTTTTCTCTGCTTCTCTATGCTCAGCAGTACTAATCAGTGTCTGATCGGAGAAGTATGTACAGGTACTCGAGAAGTGTTCTCCCTGTTTCTTTATTATTTCAGTCGTAGTTACTATTTCGTATTTTGTCTGTCAGCCTGTTTTTGGAGACTTATTTGCTCCACCTTTCTTTTAACTTGTTAAGTTCGTTGTTATGTATCCTGGCTTCGGGATCACCAGTATAGATCCTTGTTTCACCATCTCTGCCTACTGCCTACTGTCTATCCTGCACCGCACCTGGGTCACACCTCACACCAACCCTTACACTGAGTCACAAGCCCTCGTCATTGTAACACCCCAGTTGCATTACTCTACCTCTGAATGCTGATAGCTGGTTTGATCCAGTCAAAACTGACATCCTGATGACATTGCCACAGGCTTATGCAATAAAAAAAACATCTGCTAAAAGTCTATTATTAATTAATATCCTTCCTTTCTCTGAAGAGCACACTCTTAGAAAAAAGGGTTCCAAAAGGGTACTTCGGCTGTCCTACAGGAAAACCCTTTTTGGTTCCAGCTAAAACCCTTTTTGGTTCCAGGTAAAACCCTTTTTGGTTCCAGGTAAAACCCTTTTTGGTTCCAGGTAAAACTATTTTGGGTTTCATGTAGAACCCCCTGTGGAAAGGGTTCTACATGGAACTCAACAGGGTTCTACCTGGAACCAAAAAGGGTTATTCAAAGGGTTCTCCTATGGAAAACCCAGAAGAACCCTTTTAGGTTCTAGATAGAGTGTACTATAGACTAAAGACCTACATGTTCTCTCTATTCTAACCTGTTTCCCTATCTCCCAGGAGCCTGGGGTGAGGGGAGAAAGGTTCACTCTTACACATCCAATAGATATTTAATCTCACTACAAAGAGAGGTGAGGTGAGGTGGGACAAAAAGGACATGTTATGCATTTGTAGTGAAGGTCAAGGCAGTAGAGGAATGAATGAACAAAGTGTGCTCACAGATCCAACAGACTGACACTCTATGAACCTCAAAGGAGAAAAGGACACAAATTTGCGAGGGGAAGAAAACATATTTGGAAAAATTCCAACAGATCATGATAATATTGTAGCGATTCTCGCTATATGAGTTAATCCTTTTGGCGCAATGCGTAGGGTGTTTGCCTTTCACGCCAGCGACCAGGGTTCGCTTCCCCCCGTACACTACAATATGATGATGAATACAATAATTAATAAATACATAAAATAAATGACCGTTCAGCAAGTTATACACACCACCCCACATAACCCAATGTCCCAGACTCTTGTTAACATAGCACACTGACATTAAACTGTCGGCACATGTCAGACACCGGATAGTTTATGTATGTAGTTCTGTCCTTGAGCTGTTCTTGTCTACTAATGTTCTGTATTATGTCATGTTTCATGTTTTGTGTGGACCCCAGGAAGAGTAGCTTCTGGTTTTGCAACAGCTAATGGGGATCCTAACAAACTACCAAATACCAATACCAACGTGGGTTTCGAGGGCATGTCCATGGCCCTCTTTCAGCTGCATATGCATACATGCAACACACACACACACACACACATACACACACACACATACACACACAGGTGTTTCTGAATGCTCTCACAAATACTGTAATCAGACAGGTAAAAGTCCACCATTCTTATCAAGTGTTGAGACACTTTGACCCAAATACAGAGTCCTTAAACTTCTATTAGCTACTCACTATATCAAACATGAAATATATTGTGAATCATCCTCATTCAACACTGAAGTTATATTTGTAGTATATAATCTATACTTTTGTAAGTATGCAAAATGCAGAAAATCATAACTTCCTGTAGTGAAACTTGATTTGCTGAATTGCAAGAATGTTTTCTGTGTAGTATGACTTGAATGTGCCTGGGGAAACTACAATGTTGTAATGGATCTATCGTCATTTGCTCTTATTCAGTTTGTTGGTCTAGTACTTAGTGATTTAGTGATTAGCATAATGGTTATATTTTCTATCCAATGCTTCCATTGTATTTCACGTGTTCCTATTGAGGGCCTCACATTACAAAACCACAGTGAGGCATTGTATTGCCCCTGAGACTTTACACACAGACACACAGTCATTCCAATTCAACAGTTTATTGACGGAACCACATTTGTGTTATTTGTCAAATAAGTGTGAATGATTGTATACACAGTATCTATCAGGACAAAGAAACTACAAATGTTATCAACCACATACAGTATGAATCAGTCAAGTACAGTACAAATATACAAGTGCACCTCTCACTAGATCATTTTGCATCCCAATCAGCACCCTATTCCCTATGTAGTGGACTACTTTTGACCAGAGCTCAAACTGGGGTTAGTATTGATTCTAGTATTGATTGAACAACACAGAGATAGAATACACTATCTGCAGAGGATCCCCAATATCACATCCAGCAATGCTGATGGAAAGGGAACGGCTACCCTTTGTACAGACTTCTCTCTGGGTAGCTCTGGTCCAGGGCGTGAGTGTGTGATCCTTAGTAAAGGAACGTGCACCATTGACCTGGACCAGAGCTACTCTCCGGAGAATACAAAAACCCAAGGTTGCAGGCATTCTCCTTCTCCTCCGCCTCCTCCTCCTCCAATGCTTAAAAGTTGCAATTTGCAGGTTGACAAAGTCATACAGAGGGAGTGAGAAATACCATGGTCTCATATAAATACGATATGGTTGCCAAGATTCCACTACACACCCAGCCACTGTCTAGTGAAAGTGTACCCTAGTAATATCCCAGTAATTATCACCTAACCACAAAACATGGACTGTTGACAAATTAACAAACATCCCCGAAATAAACCCACATCAAAAAGAGCCCTCTCTGATTCTAAACGCGTTGCAAAATTAGTAAATGCAATAATTGCAATATATAAATGCACAAATGTCCGGAGATATACATGTAGTTAAGAGGCGATAAGTGAATGTACTAATACTTCACTACAAATGTACAATTGACACACTTTAATAAGCAGTCTCTGTCTCATCCCACCGCTGTAAACAGTGTAGCTGTATTACCAAATGCGGTGACATTGCCGAATAGCAAGTGTGTCACACCCTGGCCTTAGTTATCTTTGTTTTCACTAATATTTTAGTTAGGTCAGGGTGTGACATGGTGAAGTATGTGTTTTGGGTTTGTCTAGGGGTTTGTAGGTTTATGGGGTAATGTCTTGTCTAGGTGTTTGTATGTTGATGGCTGCCTGGATTGGTTCTCAATTGGAGACAGCTGTGGTTTATTGTCTCTAATTGGGAGCCATATTTAAGGCAGCCATGGGCATCATGTGTTTGTGGGTAATTGTCTATGTTGAACGTTTGTTGCTTGTCGGTGCACTTACGTTATTTAGCTTCACGGTCGTTTGTTGTTTTGTTAGTTTTGGATAGTGTTCGGTTTCGTGTTTTCTCTCTTCTAAAATAAAGAGATGTATTTTGCACACGCTGCGCCTTGGTCCTCCTCTATGCTTGACGATCGTGACAGAATTACCCACCAATCTAGGACCAAGCGGCGTGTCAAGCGGCAACAGGACCCACCTACACAGGAGTCATGGACATGGGAGGAGATACTGGATGGAAAGGGTCCTTGGGCACAACCGGGAGAAGTTCGCCTCCCTCGTGAAGAGCTGGAGGCAGCTAAAGCCGAGAGGAGGCGATATGAGGAGGCAGCACGGAGGCAAGGCTGGAAGCCCGTGAGCACTACCCAATAAATTTTTAGGGGGCACAGGGCATGGACGACGGGGCTGACGGAGGCAGAGAAGGGGGCGAATTCAAAAGGCCACCAGGTTACGGGGGCCACTGGTCAAAGTAGGGAGAGGAGATGTAGAGGCACGGCGAGTGGTACTGGGGTGTATTACCAGTCCGGTCCGGCCCGTTCCAGTTCCCGGGGTAGAGCCAGTGGTGTGTGTCCCCAGTACGGTCCGGCCTGTTACGACCCCTCGCACCAAATGGACGGTGCGCGTCGCCAGCCCAGCCCGGCCTGTTCCTGCTCCACGCACTAAGTTAATGGTGCGCGTCGCCAGCCCAGCCCGGCCTGTCCCTGCTCTACGCACTAAGCCTACGGGGTGCGTCGCCAGCCCAGCCAGGCCTGTTCCTGCTCCACGCACTATGTTAACGGTGCGCGTCGCCAGCCCGACCCGGCCTGTTCCTGCCACTCGCACCAAACCTACGGTGCGCTGTCGCCAGCCCGGTCCGGCCTGTTCCTGCCACCCGCACCAAGGTTACGGTGCGCGTCGCCAGCCCGACCCGGCCTGTTCCTGCCACTCGCACCAAACCTACGGTGCGCGTCGCCAGCCCGGTCCGGCCTGTTCCTGCTCCCCGCACTAGCCCTGAGATGCGTGTCCTCAGCCCGGGACCACCAGTTCCGGCACCACGCACTAGGCCTTATGTGCGTCCCCAGGGTCCAGCATGCCCTGTTCCTTCTCCCCGCACTAGACCTGAGATGCGTGTCCTCAGCCCGGTACCTCCAGTTCCGGCACCACGCACTAGGCCTTATGTGCGTCTCGGCCGGCCAGAGTCTGCCGTCTGCCTAACGGCGCCTGGACTGCCCGTCTGCCCAACGCCGTCTGAACTGTCCGTCTGCCAAGCGCTGCATGAACTGCCCGTCTGTACTGAGCCTGCTAAGCCGCCCGTCTGCCATGAGCCTTCAGAGCCGTCCGCCAGACAGGAGCCGCTAGAGCCTTCCGCCAGACAGGATCAGCCAGAGCCTTCCGCCAGACAGGATCAGCCAAAGCCTTCCGCCAGACAGGAGCCGCTAGAGCCTTCCGCCAGACAGGATCAGCCAGAGCCTTCCGCCAGACAGGATCAGCCAGAGCCTTCCGCCAGACAGGATCAGCCAGAGCCTTCCGCCAGCCATGAGCAGCCAGATCCGTCAGCCAGCCATGAGCAGCCAGATCCGTCAGCCAATCATGAGCAGCCAGATCCGTCAGCCAGCCATGAGCCGTCCAGCCAGGATCCGCCAGAGCCGTCCAGCCAGGATCCGCCAGAGCCGTCCAGCCGGGATCCGCCAGAGCCGTCCAGCCAGGATCCGCCAGCCAGCCAGGATCCGCCAGAGCCAGCCAGCCAGGATCCGCCATTCAGTCCGGTGCTGCCCCTTAGTCCGGTGCTGCCCCTTAGCCCGGTGCTGCCCCTTATCCTGGTGCTGCCCCTTATCCTGGTGCTGCCCCTTATCCTGGTGCTGCCCCTTATCCTGGTGCTGCCCCTTAGTCCGGTGCTGCCCCTTAGTCCGGTGCTGCCTCTTAGTCCGGTGCTGCCCCTTAATCCAGTGGGGTTAAGTTGGAGGGTGGTCATTTGGAGGAGGCTACGAAAGCGGGTAGTGACTATGGTGGGGTGGGGACCACGACCAGTGCCAGAGCCGCCACCGTGGACAGACGCCCACCCAGACCCTCCCCTAGACTTTAGGCAGGTGCGCCCGGAGTTCGCACCTTAAGGGGGGGGTTATGTCACACCCTGGCCTTAGTTATCTTTGTTTTCACTAATATTTTAGTTAGGTCAGGGTGTGACATGGTGAAGTATGTGTTTTGGGTTTGTCTAGGGGTTTGTAGGTTTATGGGGTAATGTCTTGTCTAGGTGTTTGTATGTTGATGGCTGCCTGGATTGGTTCTCAATTGGAGACAGCTGTGGTTTATTGTCTCTAATTGGGAGCCATATTTAAGGCAGCCATGGGCATCATGTGTTTGTGGGTAATTGTCTATGTTGAACGTTTGTTGCTTGTCGGTGCACTTACGTTATTTAGCTTCACGGTCGTTTGTTGTTTTGTTAGTTTTGGATAGTGTTCGGTTTCGTGTTTTTCTCTCTTCTAAAATAAAGACATGTATTTTGCACACGCTGCGCCTTGGTCCTCCTCTATGCTTGACGATCGTGACAAAGTGGAGATAGGAAAAGGGGCTGGTCCGAGGTCTTTATAAACCTCAGGATACATCCGCCCTTCAGCTGCACGTAGTAAATAACAAAGTCTTTGTTGAAGAAATATTACTGAGGCGAGTTGCAAACAATTTAAAGAGTGTTTAAGGACTTGTTGTGGGTGATCACCAGTGGACAATCAAACTTTACAGGTAAGTGCTTTTGCATACAATATAACTATTAATATTGTTATCATAATTATTATGACGTTGTCATTTCTAGAGTACTTTACACTTTCTTTCTGGTTTGTATAAAATCGTACTTTCATTGACTACAGGGATATCGACATTTTTCACATCTGTATTTCTTTTTATAGTGTTCATTTTGATGGAATAATTTCCACGCCGTCCGATATTTGAAAATCGAAATGTACTTTTTTGTTGTTGTTGATATTGGTGGATCTCAGGATATTACAACGCATTCCACATGAAATGCACGTCCTAAATATACAGGTCCTTTTGAAACGTTCCAGATGTTCGTGCCAGTGTTGCTGCTATTGCGTCTAAACATAATACATGCTGATGTGCACGTGCCACGAGCGCCACTAAGCCACACAGGAAGATTGTTTGTTTACATTTTCAACAATGGAGTGGCTGCGTGACCGGATTCTGTGGACGCCTTTTCCTGATAGCTAAACAACCGTATACCTTCTGCTTTTGTTTGTGTAATAGTGGGTGCACAAGCTTGCGTTTGTGTGTTGTATTAATATGTATAGTCAAAATACCAAGGGGCGGTAGCCTACAGTCAAGCAATTGTGGATGTGACAGCATGGGCAGCAGATGTAGAAGTGGGAAATTAACATGGCATGACAATTATTTTCAGGAGAAAAGTGACAAAATATTATACAGAAGTGAAATATTTGTCAGTTTCATTAGGAAGTAATGTCACAGTGTTCTGACTATTTCAATATATATTTTCCAGTTTCTTATTCATGTGTTTTTTTAAGAGATATAACATGGACAGGGTCTTTCAGGATTGAGAGGATCTTTTTTCAATTATGACACATTATTTTTGTTTTCACAAGTATGCTTGGCAGCTATCCCTAATGAAGGCAGTTGCGTCCAAAGTAAGATGGCCTACACCGTGACCATCTAGTAGTGAAATGCCCATCCTTCAGTTACTGTAGCATCACAAGAGATCCCCTCTCATTTCAATTGGTTCAACCTTTTGCCTTATTAGCTTGTGTTTTTGTGGTACCCACAGACCACCTATATCATGATTTAATGTCACATGCACTTGTACAGTGAAATGCCATTCTTGTTAACTCTAACCCCAACAATGCAGTAATCAATAACAATGTAATACTAAAAATAACAAGGTAGAACAAAAACACACAAGATATAAAATAAGAAGAAAAAGATAAAGTAACTAAGCATACTATATACAGGGTCAGTTCCAACACCATATTTACAATGTGCAGGGATACTGGATCGATAGAGGTAGATATGTATAGGGGTAAGGTGACTAGGCAACAGGATATAGGATTAACAGAGTAGCAGCAGTGTATATGATGATTGTGTGTGCAGTCAGTATAAATGTGTGAGCAAATGGAGTGAGTGTTTATGTGTGTGTGTTGGAGTGTCTGTGTAGGGCCCTGTGACTGTGCATAAAGACACAAATGATAATAAAATACAAGGGTCAACTCAGATGGGTATTAGTCTGTGGATCATCCCCCTACTATGAGCCATGTCTGATAGTGCACATATATTTTGATATCTTTTACCATCTCAAAATGTATGTCTGTAAGAGTTTAGCTAGCAGCAGCCTGCCCTGCTGCTAACATTTCAGAATGAGGGGATTTGACAGATTAAATGAGCGATGAAAGATTAGGGAAGCAATCATTGTTTCTACAGATGCAGCTGGATTTGTTTCTGGATTTAACCTATATAAAGGGAAAGGCAGGGTGGCAGTGGCCTTAATTCTAGCTATCTAAATAAATGGGAGACTTTGCTTCCCAATTCCAATCTGTAGGCCACAAATGGGTTTGGTCAACAAAGTAGTGGAGATTTTGTGTTTTGTAACATATCATTGACGTTATCTGGTTTTAAGCAGTCGATCTCTCAACATTAAGGTATTCTCAGTCAGAAAGTGTTGAGTATTTGTCACACAGACACTTTATCCTTACAATATTTCCTGTTTTGGATGATTGCATAAGGCACTTCTGCAGGCCAATATTATTTTAGTGAATTGTCTGTTGTTGTCCGTGTCTACGCACAAGTTGTAGAAAAACAGAAGTGTGGAAGGAGAACTCAGGAAGCTTAGGATCTGACACATAGTAAACCAGTACACAGCTGTATCTGTGGCAATACTGTCATTGTCATATTCCTACACAATTGGAGAGTAACTAACAAAACACATCCATCGCTTACCACCACTGACTCTGCTGACAAGTCATTTATGTGAGTGATGAATCCATCTTTGTTAATGTTAAAGTTCACAAATTTTTGCTTTCCCCTGAATTTAACAAGAAATGTCACTGAAATATTAGTGTTAGAATACGGTATGTGCAGTATTTCAATTTAGGCCGTTTAGCCTACCTTAGGGTTGTGACGCCAGTCTGTGGCAGAACGTTTTGCATGTGTGAATCATGCTCATGACCATTAGGAGGGTACACATGTTTATTCTAGTTGTTGTGGACGTACTTAATGCGCTCAGAGAGAAAGACAGACAGAGAGAGGGGGAGGAACAGAGAGGGAGAGAGATGAGGTAAGGAGTGTGTGTGTGTGCGTACATTTCCTCAGTGAAAACAATGTACTGAGCAAATGTCAAATTGGCTTTTTGCCAAATGACCGTACGACAGACCACGTATTCACCCTGCACACCCTAATTGACAAACAAACAAAACAAAGGCAAATGCTTTGTTGATTTCAAAAAAGCTTTTGACTCAATTTGGCATGAGGGTCTGCTATACAAATTGATGGAAAGCGGTGTTGGGGGAAAAACATACGACATTATAATATCCATGTACACAACAAACAACAAGTGTGTGGTTAAAATGGAAATAAAACACACACATTTCTTTCCACAGGGCCGTGGGGTGAGACAGGGATGCAGTTTGAGCTCTTCAACATATATATGAATAAATTGGCGAGGGCACTAGAACAGTCTGCAGCACCCGGCCTCACCCTACTAGAATCTGAAGTCAAATGTCTACTGTTTTCTGATGATCTCGTGCTTCTGTCCCCAACCACTGACTGACCGTAGGCAGACCTGGCTCTCAAGAGAAGACCGGCTATGTGCACACTGCCCACAAAATGAGGTAGAAATTGAGCTGCACTTCCTAACCTCCTGCCAAATGTATGACCATATTAGAGACACATATTTTCCTCAGATTACACAGACCCACAAAGAATTCGAAAACAAACCCAATTTTGATAAACTCCCATATCTATTGGGTGAAATACCACAGTGTGCCATCACAGCAGAAATATTTGTGACCTGTTGCCACAAGAAAAGGGATCTCAGTGAGACATTACTGATGTCCTGAGAGGTGTTTGATACCGCCAGGTAAAAGATGAGTTTAGGGGGGTCAGAAGGGATTCCTATCTTGTAAATAGAGGTTGGCCTAGTTGCCTCAAACTGCCTGCTCAGCACCTAGCCTATTTACAGGTCTGGAAACTGGTTTGGGTTTAATGTTACTTGCCAATGTTAATGCTAGTAGGATTAACAGTGTTGCTATAAATACAAATAACTGTTTATTTTCTGACTATTATCAGAATTTCCAGATTATTTATGGTTACGTAACTTCCCTCACATGGTTTCAGTTGAATTGAATGTTGGAATGTCAGTGGGAGCTGGCGGACAGTTTCTTCAACAAAGGATTTGCAGTGGAAGGCGTCCATGTTTTTCTTAAAAACAACAGAATAAATATTTACTCGTTTTTGTAAACTCTTCCTCTCTGTGCTATTGTGAGGCCTGGCTGAAGCCTCTGTTCTAGGGTGCATCCCAAATGACTCCCTATGTAGAGCACTACTGTTGACCAGCACTACATAGGGAATAGGGTGTTATTTGGGACAAAGCCCTAGTCAGGAGGACGTTTTGTTGGAAAGCTGGCCAGATGCCCAAACATTGATCACTTCCTGTAGCCCTTTCATGCAGTCAATGACCAAAAGCGCCCTCTTTGGCCTCATGAGTGGCATGTAGCATGTAGCCTCCTGTAGCTCAGTTGGTAGAGCATGCCGCTTGCAACACCAGGGTTGTGGGTTCGATTCCCATGGGGGGCCCGTATGAAAAATGTATGCACTCACTAACTGTAAGTCGCTCTGGATAAGAGCGTCTGCTAAATGACAAAAATGTAATGTTATTAATAATTTCATAATTAATAAATATTATTGCATTTAAAAAAATCAACACATACAGTATGTCACAGTTTTGTTATATTTCAGTCTTCTGTGATGTATATAAAGTGTAATATTGGGATGCAAATTCAAAATTGAATACGTTTCAACTTTATATCTGACATGGTACAGGTCACTTCTTTTTTTTAAGCCAATAACCATGTGTGTGAGGTGAATACTTTTTGTTTCAAAGTAGATTTTTTAAAGACTACCAATAATTTTTTGCCCACTGATTTTAGCCCCCTGCAGTAAAAGGTTAAAGATTACACTGGAGAGACACATCTGAAACATGTAGAGACACATCTCAAACCTGTAGGTAGATCAGATACAAAATATATTGTTATAGCTGAGAGCAGGAGAGACAGAGAGGGGGAGAGAGACAGCGAAAGAGTGAGGCAGGAAGAGGGAGAGATATTTACTGAGAGGTTATGAGAGAGGATTAGTCACAGAGAGTGTGTATGTGTGTGTGTGTGTGTGTGTGAAGGGAGCTATGGAAGCTGTGCCTTGTCAGTAGCTTCCTGTGTGCCAGCCAAGCCCAGTTAGCACAACACAGCACAGAGGAAGAGCCTGACTCCTGGCCTATACAAGCCTGGCCTGCCTGTCTGTCCTGCCTCGGCCTGACGGACACAAAGCCCCCGTCTGTTTACCATCTGATTTGATTAGCATGCACAGCAGAGCTCCCACTCTCCTAACAAAATGGCATCACGGTCCACAGCAGCATGATCTGCAGACAGCAGCTTGATTTCATTTTCATTTCTCCCTCGCTCTGTCGAAAACGCAAGCAGCCGGAGCGACTCTCATAAGAGTTCATTTGAGTTCATTTGGGTTTAGAATGCATTGGACACTAGCTATAGCTATAGGGCCTGGTGTTCTGCTATACAGTTCCATTTCCTATATCTACATATAACGCAGTGAAAGGCGACTTTGGCTTTCTAACGGCTTTTTAGTAATAACGTGTAATAAACTTGTTTAAAAAAAAAAGGGTAATAAACTTGTTATTAACTTGTATTGGTTGCTACAGGCTACAATACTTGTTGTCTAGAACCTTCAGGACAAATTATATTTGTAAAGTCTGATGTTGGTTGGCTGGTCTGTTGGGGTGTGTACAGATTTAGGATCTTAATTTGATCACTCTTTTGTTGTTGAGTATTTTCCTGCACAGCAGGAAACGCAAACTTATTTTTACAAAAAAGGCTTCTAAAGTTTTCTCTTTTGTTGTTGAGTATTTTCCTGCGTAGCAGGAAATGCAAATGTGTAGTGTATTCAAGGTTTAAAAAGGCTTCTAAAGTTTGTAATTTCCACTTTAAAATGTCAGACTTGATTTGCCCGAATGAAAAATGTCCATTCATTACAATCCACATAATAATTCACATTTCCTGTTGCTGTAGGACTATTTTCCTGCTGTAGAAAACTGGCTCAGATTTAAAATCCTACATCTGTACATATAAAATCCACATTGGAACCTGTTGAACAAAGTGTATCAGTGTTGTTTTCTCAGTGGTAAGTTATTATCCTAAAAACATGATATCAACAAAACATCTACAGGATCAGAAAGGCATGTGTGTAATATGAAACGCTCCACCACTGGTTGAACCAGTCAGCGTGGGTCTAAATAACAGTCTCTCTGTCTCCTTCTCTCTCTCTCTCCCGCCCTCCCTCTCTCCCTCCAGGCTTCCTCAATTGAAAGACATGGATGATATCCCGGTTGCGTCAAAAGCACCCCTGCTTGTTGACAGGGAATTGCCAGTAAGTAGACACATGATTTGATTTGCATGTATAGCCTGCGGTTTATTTGTCTGTGAAAAATGGACTTGTACGTTTTAGTCATTAGCAGACGCTGTTATCCAGAGAGACTTACAGTTAGTGCATTCATCTTAAGGTAGCTAGGCGACATATCACAGTCGTAAGTACACGTTTCCTCAGTAAAGAAATTATCAGTAAAGTCAGAGCTAGTAGGAAAAGACAAGTGCAAGTATTTATTTTGATACCATGTCAACAACAACCCACTGGCCCCTGGCCTTTTCACCCACTGAACTGGCATCCCAGAGCCCCTCCCTACCTGGCACTTGCTGTGGTTGGCACTAACACCACAGCACCTTACACTGTACAGTACACTACAGTCCAGGATACTACATACAGGATGCAGCCACAGAGCTGCTGCAGAAAGGGACATCTGCACTAATCTTAGAGGCTCGACCTGTCGCTTTACCCTATCACCAGGAGTCTCATGTCATTTCAACTTTGTTATTATATGACAGCTGAACTCCATAGATGAATTATGTCTGTTTAGCATGTCAGGAACGGTCTGAAATGTGTACACTGTACAATGAAACTGGTCCTTATGGATACAGAAATTAGTTTTTTACTTTAACTTTATGTAACCGTTCTGTTTCTGTCATTTCTAGGGATTGAGAGAAGCTGTAGCACAACTCGTGATAAAGGTATGTCCCTATGGTCCACACTTAGATATCCATAAAAATCTACACATGTTCACATGATCCACGTGTTTCAGTGTAGCATTTACTCTCAGATTAACGTCCACATGGATTAGGTTATGGTATTTCAGAACTATTTAGCCCCATCTGGTGGGCAATGATTTATAAATCATCTTGCAGTACTTGCTGCCCCTTAGGTGTTTGTGGTGGAAGTTTTGCTCACATTTTGGGCTCTTTGATGCTAAGAGATGACGACACCCTTTCTTTGTGTAATCTGAAGTGGAAAAAGTATGACCTGTCATGTTGTAGTATTAGTTTGTGTGTATGTTGACTTGACGTACAGCACACCAACTACGTACATTCAGGACCTTGGATAGCACCACACGGAAACCACTACCTAACCTAATGCTTTCATGCTTAACTTGTTGAAGTGCCTTATAAATAGCCTATCCACATCCCAATATATCTGATTATACTTTGACCTGAGAGTCAAACAGCTTTTCCTTCTAGAGTGTTATCAATGGTGCCAGTAGAGGGATTCTCCCTCCAGCTAACCATCTCGTGCTAACTGACCCTCACGACGGCTAGGATTAGTCAACTCAGGTTTCCAGGGCGACTTTGTGTCTTGGAGCCTTAGTGACGTAGGTAGAGGAGGGACACCTCATCCATCTGGCCTGTTCATCCATCTGGCCTGTTCATCCATCTGGCCTGTTCCGAGGCTGCCTTCAGACACACTAGGTCCACACGTATCCCTCCTCCTCCTTCCTCCTCTCCCCCGGCCTCGTCTGGGATTAGCTCAGGATGTGTCTGCATCAAACGGCCGCTATTTTAACCCTGGCTACCTAGGTGGCACTGCCGTCAGATGTTTACCTCCAGTCATGTAAACAAGTTATGTGAGTGTTCTTACTAGAGGGAAGCCTTGGTTGAACTGGATTCAGCTATGTAATGAACTGTTATTGCAACCCAAATGGCACCCTATTCCTTATGTATGGGCTCCCGAGTGGCGCAGTGGTCTAAGGCACTGCATCTCAGTGCTTGAGGCGTCACTACAGACCTCCTGGTTCGATTCCAGGCTGTATCACAACCTGCCGTGATTGTGAGTCCCATAGGGCAGCGCACAATTGGCCCAGCGTCGTCTGGGTTTGGCCGGTGTAGGCCGTCATTGTAAATAAGAATTTGTTCTTAACTGACTTGCCTGGTAAAATAAATGTAGTGTATTACTTTTGACCAGGGCCCATAGGAATCTGTTCAAAGTGGTGCCATTTGGGATGCAGTTAGGGTCTTGACTTTGCCCCTGACCTTCTAGACTACACCTAACCTCCCTTCTCAGGGTCTCAAACTGGATCTAACTACCTTTCTTGGAAGAGTTGTTTTGGTCAGTGTATGGGATTTATGACATCAAGTCATTTATCCAGAGCGACTTTCAGGAGCAATTAGGGTTAAGTTCCTTACTCGAGGGCACAGATCTTTCACCTAGTTGGCTCAGGGATTCAAACC
Source organism: Coregonus clupeaformis (assembly GCF_020615455.1). NCBI lineage: Eukaryota > Metazoa > Chordata > Actinopteri > Salmoniformes > Salmonidae > Coregonus > Coregonus clupeaformis. The sequence goes on along the minus strand of NC_059208.1, from coordinate 55,216,542 downwards.
AGAGACCTTTCGGTTACTGGCCTAACGTTCTTAACAACTAGGATACCGGTCACCTATGAAGTTGAACGTTTACACAATGCTGCAAACAAAATTCCCCCTAGGGGCCAATAGTCTTTATCTTATCTTTGGAGTAGTAGTATAAAGATAATTATCTCCCACACTGATAATGGGTTGATTGTTATCCAACCCACTATCACAGATTAGTGTGAAATAGACCAATAAGACAAGATATTATGTACTTGTACAGTATCTCATAAGACAAGATATTATGTACTTGTACAGTATCTCATAACGATCATGAGTTAGTCATTTTCAATCTATTGAAACATTACCACATAGACAGACCTAACATACTATGAGTTAATACACTATAAAGGGTTCAGACATGCTTATGAAAAGTAATCATTCATTATATTGCTAGTGTTGCCAGTGCTATTCCAATAAAATATGCTTTGTTATTTTTCTTTCTTGACAGCCTGATATGTTGACAAATTAGGATATTTTGACAAAAGGGGTTAAAGGTTACGTAGGTAGATCTGATGGCTTGTGTACTTTTCACTTTGCACTACTCTTCACTAAATATCCCATGCTGCCCCACTGTCTGACATCGTGCTGATCCAATTTAAGGATCTCTTCAGCTAGAATTAGCTTGTTTTGACCACCGTGCAAAGCACCACGGGAGGCCAGGTCTTATGCAGAGTAGTAAGTACCAGGGGTATAAAACACAACCCTCAGGCAAGTCTCCTCATAAGCACCTTTACAGAAGCTTACCACCAATTCGATCTATAGCTCAGAGCACTACCTCCGTTCACAGTTCACTACTCCCTACTCCCTACGAGTGACCAAAAGGCACTAGGAAACATGGTTCTTGAGGGGGATTCGGACATGGACTGTGTTGTGGCTGAGATTGAAACCTCTGTGAGTACTGTTGGATCTCTCTGTCTATAGTCTTGGCCTTGTTTACCTTCTTTAGCTTTTCGTCTGTTTATACCTTTGTGGGATTGAAATGAAGAGAATCTCAGACTGAGAAATATTGTGGATTAATGGTCCCTTGGAAGTAATATGCATCACAATCAGAAATCATGATGTGGGATTAGAACGATTTAAAGTCAGTGGATGTAATCTGATTACAACGTGTTGAGTATTGGAGAGAAAATGCATGGAGCTCAAAGTAAAAATAAATAAAAAATCTCTACACTCTACACTGCCATCTTCAGGGCTCACCACATGAGCTATAGTCTGTATTGGTGCGCTTGAACGGTGTTCTGGAATACCATTCTCTGCTAAGCATGGATACCTTGGTGCAGTTCAACTCTGTTTCGCTTAGGGTTTACCTTGTCCAGGTCGGGTAGAGTTCTTCAATAATGTTTATTTTTGCTATGGATAATATTTTCTTAGAAAGTTGATGGAGTTCTGTGGTACCCTATTTGCTAACTGTGGTTTATTCCATCTTTAGGAGCACGATGTAGAGACTCCCCATGGAAGAATCCACTGCACCATGAAGGGGGTGCCCAAAGGAGACCGGCCCGTCATCCTCACCTTCCATGACATTGGACTGAACCGTAAGCCCCATACGCTTCATTCATCCCATCATATTTAATGGATTTGATGTCACCCCCTAATGTGAGACTAAAGTCCCCATGCACTTTGGTAATACTGCCTTCAGCGTGAATGAGAACGTCTGTTTGTTGATTGTAACGGCTGGTCAACGACAGTTAATTTACTTAGCTTTATTGGCTAAATAAAGGTAAATGGAATAGATAAAAAATGATAATGAATAGATAACTCTAACGTTGAGAAGAAACACATAATGGTCACCGTGTTAGACATCTGACCTCATCACTAATATCTTGTACCTGCCCTCCATGTTGTTTCAGACAAGACGTGCTTTGACTCCATGTTCCAGCATGAGGACATGCAGGAGATCATGCAGCACTTTGCTGTGTGCCACGTCGATGCCCCTGGGCAGCACGAGGGGGCCAACACCTTCTCTACCGGGTGAGTACAGTCGCCTAGCCTCATCTCGCGTATTTTTTGTTTATTGGATAGTACTGAGGTAGAGAGGAAATACAGAGAGAATGGACCGGAATCGAAGCACACCTTGCCTCAGCACCAAATGTAGGTCAGCCTGCCTGTCTGTCAGCTTGTCCGTCTGCCACCCTTTGACCTCTGACCTTTAGAATCTGCTTCCTTTTGAAGGCCCTCGGATCAATTATATATATATATTTTTTTTTGAGTCGGGATCTCAATTTACTGTTGTGAGTTAGAATAGTAGAATAATCAAGGTAAATTTCTAAATTTGGTTGTACGTCAGCAGTTTTGCTCTTGTTGTGGGCTGGGTGGTAGCCTAGTGGTTAAGAGGTTGGGCCAGTAACTGAAAGGTTGCTGGTTTGAATCTCCGAGGTGACTAGGCGATGTCTGTCGATGTGCTCTTGAGCAAGGCACTTAACCCTAGTCGCTCTGGATAAGAGTGTCTGCTAAATGTTATGTCAGTCAATTAGCCCGTCAGCACATTTTTTTTTTAGATTGCTAAGTTAGTTTAGCGGCCAGCTATCTAAACTTGTTATCATGGTCAAATTTCCGGCCGGGGGGCCCCCGTTTCATCACTTGATAAATCGCTTGGTAGGCGAATATGGTTTGTTTTTACCTGAATGCTTTGACACTTCACTTGCTTCATTTTTATGGCTGTCTTGAGTCCATGCCACCATTGACCTGAATAGGAGAGATATTCAAAGTGAAAAACGGATAGTAGAATCCAGTAGAAGGCTGATGGAATGGAGATATGGAGGGCAGTGATAAGAAGCATTGTAAAGTGTTGATAATTGAAGTACTTTAACCCTGACGGTTGTTGTGTTCTCTCCAGGTACGAGTACCCCTCCATGGATCTGCTGTCTGAGTCCCTCCCCTTGGTCCTCAAGCATTTTGGGTAAGTCCAAAGAAGGGCTTTATACGATTTTCAAATTGATCAGATAATCTCATGATTAAATGTATTTCTCCTCATATGTTTGAACCCAGTCCATAGGGTTTATGCTGCTGAACCGTTCAGGATTCATATTCATAAAGCGTCTCAGATTAGGACTCCTGTTTCGCCTTTTAGATCAAAACGAATAAGACTGATCCTAGATCCACGCTCCTACTCTGAGATGCGTTATGAATACAGACCATGATGTCTTAGACCTGCATCCATTTTGGATCAGAAAAGAGATGATGATGATATTCTCTTTGTTTGTTTGTTAACCGCAGTCTGAAGAGCGTCATTGGAATGGCCGTCGGCGCTGGAGCCTACATCCTCGCAAGATTCGCTGTGAGTTTGACTTCCTCCTCCCTCCTTCCTTCTTTCCCCTTTCTATCGTGCTTAAGTTTGCTTCATTATGAAGAGTTTTAATCAAACCGGGATTAGAACTGAGACCAATGTTTCCAGTGATGCTATGCTGATTTTGGCAGTTCACTCCTGCTTATTGCTTTAGCCTGCTGCTGAGAGTCAGTGGAATGTTCTAGACCGGCTTCGCACCAAAACACCCAGCTCTGTGGGGACTCAGTCTCAATCTGCTGATACCCAGCTGATGGAGGAACACAAAGGATGTTTTAACTCATAACTGACCCATGTCTGACCTCTCTCTGTTATGAATCGTTGAGGTTTCAATGAGTATAGTGAATTAAATGGACCCCTTTGAGGTTTCAATGAGCACTTTAAAAAATATTTGACTGAATGTTTGTTTCTGTTTTTAGCTGGACTACCCCGCGTTGGTGGAAGGCCTGGTTCTGATTAATATCAACCCCTGTGCTGAGGGATGGATGGACTGGGCTGCAAACAAGGTACAATACAGGACCATCTCCTGAAGTCCACACAACCACAGATCCACAACAATCAATCAACTTTGATTTATAAAGCCCTTTTTACACTGTCAACAATTGTCACTAACAGTCACAAAACCACAAAAGTCCCAATCAGCTAGGCACATTCTCTACCCATTTCAACAGAGCATAACATGTATGTGTGTACAGCATATGATTGATCGTTGCTGTGACCCATGGAAAATATATCTGCTTTTGAATCTCTTTTCAGGTCACTCCTTTGCCTGAAATGCTCATCGGCCATCTCTTCGGAAAGGTGAGCAGTGAGCACCCAGATGGAGACAGTGATTGAAACTGCAAATCATGTCAACATAATCCCATTGAATCTAATTCTAATTGTTGGCTACGTAGATATAGAACAATTCACAGCAGGCTTACATGCTGCAGTACTGTGTCACTAGGCCACAGAGTCTGAGTGGGTGTTTATTTCTGTCTCTGTAGGAGGAAATCTCCAACAACCACGACCTTATCGCCACCTTCCGCCATCACATCATGAACGACATGAACCAGTACAACCTCCAACTCTTTGTCAAAGCTTACAACAGGTCAATAACATAGAATACCAGGAGCGTACGTAGAATACCAGGAGCGTACGTAGAATACCAGGAGCGTACGTTGACTGCTCAGCAGCATATATCTAATATACACTGAACTAAAAATATAAACGCAATGTGCAACGATTTCAAAGATTTTACTGAGTTACAGTTCATATAAGGAAATCAGTCAATTGAAATAAATGTAATAGGCCCTAATCTTTGGATTTCACAAAGGGAATATAGATATGTTGGTCACAGATACCTTTAAAAAAAAAAAAGTAGGGGTGTGGATCAGAAAACCAGTCAGTATCTGGTGTGACCACCATTTGCCTCATGCAGCGCGACACATCTCCTTTGCATAGAGTTGATCAGGCTGTTGATTGTGGCCTGTGGAATGTTGTCCCACTCTTCTTCAATGGCTGTGCGAAGTTGCTGGATATTGGCGGGAACTGGAACACGCTGTCTTACACGTCGAACCAGAGCATCCCAAACATGCTCAATGGGTGACATGTCTGGTGGGTATGCAGGCCATGGAAGAACTGGGACGTTTTCATCTCCAAGAATTGTGTGCAGTTTGACAGTTTGTTCAGAAATTATTCGGTTGTGCAAACCCACAGTTTGATCAGCTGTCCGGGTGGCTGGTTTCAGACGATCCCGCAGGTGAAGAAGCCGGATGTGGTGGTCCTGGGGTGGAGGTCCTGGGCGTTTGTGAGGAAGGTTGGACGTACTGCCAAATTCTCTAAAATGACATTGGAAGCGGCTTATGGTAGAGAAATGTATATTAAATTCTCTGGCAACAGCTCTGGTGGACATTCCCAAAACAAAGTGCACCTGTGTAATGATCATGCTGTTTAATCAGTTTCTTGATATGCCACACCTGTCAGGTGGATGGATTATCTTGACAAAGAAATGCTTACTAACAGGGATGTAAACACATGTGTGCACAAAATTTGAGCTAAATAAGCTTTTTGTGCGTATGGAAAATTTCTGGGCTCTTTTATTTCAGCTCGTGAAACATGGGACCAACACTTAACATGTTACGTTTATATTTTTGTTCAGTATATATTTTATATACATACTCAAGTCTTCAAAGTCCTCCAGAGTACACTGAAAACTGCCTATGAACATATATCTTATCTACGTATTTCTAATATATTCAATATATCTGATGTGTTATATATATATATATATATATATATATATATATATATTACATGTTATATATTACATGTTATATATGAAATAGTATATTTATGTTAATTTTGTGCCTCACTGATATCCCACCATTTCCCATCCCAGCCGGCGGGACCTGGAGATTGAGAGGCCCATTCCTGGTGGAAAAGTCACCGTCAGAACCCTGAAGTGAGTTCCAAACCCTCTTGACTTTAACCATACTTCAATCACCTCACATGGCATATTGCTAGAGCCCTGAGTTTTCCCTGACCTGGAAACTCTGGGCCCTAGTTATAGCCTGGTCAGGAGGTCACATGGTCGAGGAAAAACTCTTGGCCCTGTAATCGTCTAATCCAACAGGTTGAAATGTGTTCCAATTCCTGTTATTGTCCTCAGGTGTCCTTCTCTGTTGGTGGTAGGAGACAGCTCTCCGGCCGTTGACGCCGTGGTAAGTTCAAGTACACACTCTGTAATCCTAACTGTCATAAACAAATCATTAACAATAATGCCTCTGGTCCTCATTCCCGGTCCCTAGGTCCCTAGGAACATATGTTTATACGTTGAACATTCACCTAAATTAAAAGGAGATTTTTAAAGATTAACAAGGGAAGGTTAAAAATGTAGTTTATGATTCAAACATGGGACAAAATAGGGAAAGAAATCAAACACAACTAAAATAATTCTAGTAATTAAATATTACTCCCCCAATTCCTTTCATATTATTACCTAATTATTTCTCTACTATGGTAAATTAATGATATTTAGTCACTAAATTAGACTCTGTACTTTGCATCCACAGGTGGAGTGCAATACTAAGCTGGACCCGACAAGGACCACACTGCTGAAGGTGAGTGTTCTCGAACAATCTCCCTCGTGCTGCTCATAATAGATCTGATCATGGAAAGGCGGTCACTGATAAGCTTCCAGGAGCTCAGTAACTACCTGGTGACTGATTTACTAGCCTTGCCTGGGACCCCTCAGACCGTAGGCTGAGGCTACTGCTGCTCTACCCAGCCTCCAGGGTCCTGTTCATTAGGCACGTGATACTGTATAAAACATTTCTCAACAGAAAACGAAAATGTGCATTTCTTATTGCACCAATTCAATCTAGAGTCCTCCCTGTTTGAGGTTGTTTACCTCTGTTTGGTTCCTGATGAACACGACCCATACCACAATCCTTCCTGCCTGACCTACTTAGGCCTACCTGTGATGTGCACGCCTCTGGCTGTGACCAAATGGGCTGTCCAGAGGCTAATGGTAATGGTCACTTGTTGTTAATGTTAAGGGTCACTTATTGTTAATGGTCACTTGTTGTTAATGGACAGGCACCATAGTCCAGCCACCCTAGTCATAGACTGTTCTCTCTGCTACCGCACAGCAAGCGGTATCGGAGCGCCAAGTTGAGGTCCAAAAGGCTTCTTAACAACTTCTACCCCCAAGCCATAAGACTCCTGAATAACTAATCAAATGGCTACCCAGACTATTTACATTAAGTGGTGTCCCCGCACATTTACTCGGTCCCAGTACCCCCTGTATATAGCCTCGTTATTGTTATTTTATTGTTGCTCTTTTATTTTATGTATTTTTTTACATTCATTTATTTAGTAAATATTTTCTTAACTCTATTTCTTGAACTGCATTGTTGGTTAAGGGCTTGTAAGTAACATTTCACAGTAAGGTCTACACCTGTTGAATTCGGCGCATGTGACAAATTCAATTTGATTTTACACTTGTTGTTAATAGAACTTGTTGTTAATGTTAATGGAAAAACTTGTTATTGTTAATATGAACTTCTTGTTAATGTTAATGGTAACTTCTTGTTAATGTTAATAGTAACTTCTTGTTAATGTTAATGGTAACTTCTTGTTAATGTTAATGGTCACTTGTTGTTAATGTTAATGGTCACTTGTTAATGGTCACTTGTTGTTAATGTTAATGGTCGTATTGTTCATGGTCACTTGTTGTTAATGTTAATGGTCACTTGTTGTTAATGATAACTTTTTGTTAATGTTAATAGGAACTTGTTGTTAATGTTAATGGTACCTGTTGTTAATGTTGAGACAGTGTGAAATAAATGGGAGGTTGTTTTGTGTAATGAAGAGTCACGGCGGGTGACTAATGTCATACTGCTGATGACGTGCTGCCTTAACTCTGCCCTGTTGAATGACGCACCCCCATCAGGTGTTAACTGACTCCAATCTCATCGCCTGTTTATTTTCTCTTCTCCTCCATCCAGATGGCTGATTGTGGAGGTCTCCCCATGGTTGACCAGGTGTGTTTAAAGCTTGTTAACACGTTCACGGAGGCCGGGCAGGTTGAGGTGGCCAGGGGATAATAGTTAGGGGGCTAATACAGAGCAGCTTCACTTAAGAGCATTAGTGATAGTAGCAATGAGGCATGAACGTCAGGCTGGAGAGTTAATACCCAGCTCCTTCTGCTACCACAGCTGTTATACATACGCCTCTCATTATCACAGTCTATAGGATAGGCCATGAATCTGTCAGTTGATCTGTCATTATGTGGATAATAACATGGAAACAAGTGGCTAACTTTCTCATTTGCTCTCTCGACAGCCTGCAAAGCTGACAGAGGCCTTCAAGTACTTCATTCAGGGAATGGGCTACAGTAAGTACACACTCCAACACACACTCTCTGTGTAACCAACACTGACCAGTAATTATAGTAACATTAGTTATGTAGAAACATAAAAGCCTGGTACCCTATTAGTGTTGCTGCCTACTAATAATATGGGTGTTCAAAACAAACCTGTAAGAATGACATTGCCTAGACCTAGTGGATGAGATTAGTAACTTCACCTTCAGATTACACATTTAGACAACAGGAAGTCCGTTACCTGTTCTATAATGATTAAAGATAATATATTACATAAAATGCCCTCAGTAGGAATTAAGCTGACCATGGACACAGGAGTGTGAATGGATAGGTAACCTTGTCTCTCCTCCTCCTCCTGTTCCCCCTGCCTCCTCCTCCTATGGCTCCTCCTCCTGTTCCCCCTGCCTCCTCCTCCTATGGCTCCTCCTCCTGTTCCCCCTGCCTCCTCCTCCTATGGCTCCTCCTCCTCTTCTCCCTGCCTCCTCCACCTCCTATGGCTCCTCCTCCTCTTCTCCCTGCCTCCTCCACCTCCTCCTATGGCTCCTCCTCCTGTTCCCCCTGCCGCCTCCTCCTATGGCTCCTCCTCCTGTTCCCCCTGCCTCCTCCACTTCCACCTCCTCCTATGGCTCCTCCTCCTGTTCCCCCTGCCTCCTCCACCTCCTCCTATGGCTCCTCCTCCTCTACTCTTGCTCCTCCTCCTCTCCTCAGTGCCTGCTGCCAGCATGACCAGACTGGTCCGCTCTCGCACGGCGTCCGGATCCAGCATCCACTCAATGGACGGCAACAGGAGCCGGTCTCACACCAACGAGGGCAACCGAAGCCGGTCACACACCAACGAGAAGCGTGGCCGCTCCCACACGGACAGTATGGAAGGCACAGCGAACAGCACCGCGGCTCTCAAGTCCACCGAAGTGTCCTGCTAGACGACCCTTACCCTCGACCTTTAACCTCCGATCCCCTGCCCCCTGGTTCCTGCTGCGCTGCCACTAACTACACACCCACACAGGATTCCATACCATTCAATGCAATTGGGATGCCTCCAATTAGAGAATGTTTTCTCTATGCCAAAGAGTTATGCAAAGAGGTTTTTTAGTAAGGATATGCAAGTACATACTACTGCAAAATAAAGGAAATTCCGTAGAGAAAAAAATAAAAATAAAATAAACTGATCCCTTCCCATCTGCAGAGTCAGGTGGAATATCTAGGTGTTAGGGGCAACGCAGCCGAGCGACACCGCAACGGAGAATGTGGGAGAAAGCTGTGGCTGCAGAGCGACACAGCAACGGAGAATGTGGGAGAAAGCTGTGGCTCCAGAGCGACACCGCAACGGAGAATGTGGGAGAAAGCTGTGGCTCCAGAGCGAGTACCTAGTACACCAGTTTGTACATTTTTCTTTTAAATCTCTCATTAGGAATTTTTTGTTTTGTAGTATTTTATCACATCTGACACAGTTTGCTTAAATGTGTACCTGACTGTAAATGAGTGTTTCTTTCTGTTCTCATTGTAATTGTTCATCATTAACTTTTCAATGTTATAATTGCTGTTCTGTGTGATATAGGAGAGGGTAATGTTAGGCCTAGATGTGGAGTAAGAATAGGGAGGAAAGTGGATAATTGTTTTTGCTCAAATTGCTGTTCGTCTTTGAAACCGTGGGAAGGAGGGAATCGGAAATGTATCATGTACATACAACACATTCCTGTAACCATTCCTCTGTTTAATGATGTTGTCCATTCATTTTGAGTTAACAGTCTCCTGGATGTTCTGTATATGTCAACTGTGGAATCAAACAATTGTAGCCGTTCTATTCTAGAACATTCCAAAATACGCTATCCTTTTCATTAATGAAACACAACAAAAACTAAATCAAACAGCTTTGCATCTTATTGCTTTATTAACAGATCATGGCTTCAGGCAAAAGTTTATATTTTTGATCTTATTTTTGTGTATGTAAATGATGTTTTCTATGCAATCAAGCACGGCAGAACAAAGATGATGTTGCCATGGAAACCTTCTCTGACTTATTAAAACTCCTTTGTTGTGATGGATTTGAGAGAGTCAAGCTGATAGATCCACATAATGTAATATGAGGATAGTTATCCATAGAACGTATCAGAAACCCTTTCCCACTCTTACTTGCACCAGTGCAACACTTTCCGGCTTTGTAGAACACAGGCTTACATCGCTTTGTAAAGACGCACAACTGCCTAATGCTGTAGACGAGAAGCATTAAATGGCATAACAGTTTGTATTTATTTAAAAAAATAAAAACATAACTTTTTGTCCTGGTGTTGTGATTACTTCAATGATCGTAAGTAGAATGTGACCTTGTAAGAATGATACCACAGTTCCACAGACGGATCTTTAACCATATCTACAGTATATGGTACATAGTATATGGTAGCATCTCACGCCATCTCTTACTCATTATTCAATTCAGAGCCACATGATCAAACCAATCTTTACATGAGTATGGACGAGATTTCGTGAAACTTGTTACTGTGAGTATAAAAAATACCTGTATAGCAAACTTTTAAAAATCATTTAGTATTGAATAAATTCAAACTAAAATATTTCACACAGTTGGTTTACTTGTAGCTAAGTCAATACGCTCATTCCCATAGCAACCCTATACAGACCATAAAGACATCCTGAAAAAATCATCTGAAGTTTAAAACACTTAATTTTTTCTATAGGAAAAAAAAGCATAAGAAATATCCCCTTGTAAGAAAAATACTTTGGCCGGGATTCAAATCCAATGGATTCAATCCAATGTGAGATATAGAGCAGCACACAATAACAGACTTTTAAAGGTAATTTACGCTTGAGCTGACAATCGGAGCATTTACCATGAATGCCATCTCCGCGAATGCAGTGAAAGTGCATTCAAATGGCGGACTGTCTGCTGTATGTTCTGCACTATAACGCGCCTTGGATTGAATACCAGCCTTTATGTATACAAACATATATAACAACGTTTCTGAAGTTCTGACAAAACAAAAACGGTTGAGGAAGGGAAAATAAAATAAAAATGTAGGCAGATGGAAGTTTAGGGCTCTAATCCGTAAATTTAAAGGCAATGTTCCCATGTTAGCAGAGACTGCATTCACGGTCAACGCTGCATATGTCGGCTCAATCAGAAATTACCTTTACATTTCTATCGCGGAATCTGTAACGCTTCAGCGATACAGATTGAATAGAGCCCTTAATAAGCTTAAGGCTTATTATTGAAATGTCTCAGTTCACGACCTCAGGGTAGCCATAGTAATTCTCCAGCTCGGCGAATATGTTGTTGGGGTTCCTGCAACTGAGGTTACAGAAGCAGGCGTTGATCCACATGACCTGCCAGGTGAACACGGCCCCGTTGGGACACACAAACTCCACGTAGATGGTCTTGGACTTGTAGGGAATGCAGCAGCGATGGTCCGTGGCCATGCAGACACCACAGTATTTAGGCCGGTAAGGCTGCTTACTGACACAGCCTGAGATGGTGAAGTTTTTTGGCTGCTCTTCTCTGTAGATGTTCAGACACTTCTTCCCTGGCTGAGAGAGATAAGAGAAAGAGGACGAGTTGAATGATTGAATCAATGCTATTGATAGTTTCTTTGTAATGTTCCTATAATCTTGGGAATGTTGTATTTGTCAATGTGAACTCTTCAATATAGATATCATGAACAAACATTTGACCTCTATGCAATGCATGCGTATGCATGTGTCCACGTGTGCGTGCATATTTGGGAGTGTACGTGTGTCTGTGTCCACGTGTGAGTGCATATTTGAGAGCGCATGTGTGTCTGTGTCCACGTGTGCATGCATATTTGAGGGTGCATGTGAGTCTGTGCACGTCAGTACCTTGATGTGCTTGGTGATGTCCACTTCACAGGGCCGTATGTTGCAGAGGCGGGACTCTTTCACCATCTCACACCTCTCGTTGGCGTTGGATACGCGCAGTGACACACCTCGACCACATGTCTTAGAACAGATACTCCATGAAGTGGTCTGGATCACACAGTTCCTGCTCTGGCCCTGAGCCTCAGCAGGAAGAGCTATTTTAACACAGACAGACAGAGAGACAGAGAGAGAGAGAGAGAGAGAGAGAGAGAGAGAGAGAGAGAGAGAGAGAGAGAGAGAGAGAGAGAGAGAGAGAGAGAGAGAGAGAGAGAGAGAGAGAGAGAGAGAGAGAGAGAGAGAGAGAGAAAATGAGAGAGACATAGATAAAATGACAGAGAGAGAGAGAGAGAATAATAACAATTGAATATGGGCAGTGATATAATTATTCATCAAAACTGGACCTAATAGCTTGTTGCCATGAGAAGTGCTTTTACCTTCAAGATTGATAGTTAAGTTGTGCAAGGGTGACAGGTCTCGTTGCTATTTTGTATTTTTAACCAAAACAAACATTCCCTAGTAAATCCAAGTTCTCTTTTGGCTTTGCACACTACTGGCCAGGATCGCTGAGTACTTGAACTACCCAAAAATAACACTGAGACACACAGAGCGGGAGAGAGAGAGAGCGTACAGGAAAAGGGCTTGGTCTTCCCTTACACAGCGCCACCTCTGGTCCTCCCTGGAGTAACAACCTAGTCCACCGCTGATATTGTTCCAAGAGCCCACACAACATACTGCTGCAACAGCAGTACTTCCTGTGAGCTACTCTCAAGTCCTTAAACTATTTTGCTTCACAATTCACAAAGTAATACCCAATATGCACCTGTGTTATTATAGTGTTTTAAGATTCTCAATACATACAATGTCAACTGTATCAGACTGCAGTGGATGCTGGTGACGGGAGGACAGCTCATAGTAATGACTGGAATGGGATGGTATCATACTGTTCCATTCATTCCATTCCAGCTATTAGTAAGAGCATGTCCTCTCATTTAAAGTGACACCAGCCACCATTGATGATTGATTTATTAAATTATTGATTGTTGAGAGCTCTTACAAAACACATCCCTATGTACATATTATGATACTTTCAAAGGGCATAATAAAACATGAACTTAACCTTGATTGATTGATTGATTGATTGATTGATTGATTGATGGATCTGTGTCCTACCCTCCACTGCATGTCTTGGAGCAGTCTTCCTCCCCTTCTTGGGCTCGTCACAGATCCACTGTTCACAGCAGCGTCCGGGGATCTTAACCCTCCTCGGGTTCTGGCACCACACCCGGGGAGGCTGGGAGTCTGTACACAGGGTCACGCACCCGATGGCCCCGTTCACACACAGGCACTGGTATTTACAGCTGGGCTTGAAGCTCTGCCCATTCCGGTAGATCACACCGTCATGCTCACAGCCCGTACCAACCATATCTGTCAAAGAAGGTCAGGACAGCAGTCTTACATCACAGAGAGACACACAGTGAATAAGGTAACGATGACAAGGTAATGTAGCAGCTTTTGTTTTTAGTGATGTCTGAACAAAAACGAACATGTCATGACATCGGGTAATATGATTTCCTTTGATAATTGTTACTTTGTCATTGCATTTCTCATTTTCTTCGAGGATTACACTTTACTAGATGTGCAATTAGTGTGCTGGGATACGATCATAGCAGTGTTACTGTGACTTATAACTGGTGTCTTAAGTCATTGTCTTACGTCAGATAGCGGGTCGATTCCGCCTACACTCGGTTGAGGGACAAGTGTGGCGTAGGAGTGACGCGATCTGATGTAAGACAACAGTCTTCAGTAGGTTAGATTGACACTTACAGGCACACACTCCTTTTTCGTACCTAGGCTTGTCCGAGCTGTAGTCACAGTACAGTCCCTTATGGTAGTCACAGGCGTCTGCCTCGTTGCACCCCTCCCCCGCCTGCCTGGCGCAGGCCTTGCAGCAGTCACAGCCGTCCATGAGCAGGCTCACCCCTGGGGGGCAGGAGGGGAGGACCGGGGGGCACTCACAGGGCCAGTGGCAGTACTGGGTCCGGTTGTACGGCTCTAGGTCTGTGGGTTCTGCTAGGGGCAGCATTGCAGTGGAATTCTGGGTCTGGGAGTAGGCCTAGATGTGAGGGACAGAGAGGAGTTAGTGTCATGCACTTTGATACACTGTACATAATACATATTTTAGTTTGGTACGGTCAAACGCTATGACCTTGGGTAACACAATAAACCATGTAGGTAGAGAACAGACATCCCTAAAGCATCAAATATGTATGTTTTCTGAGTAGGCTACCATAGCTGGGACAATTAAAAACACTTCTTAGCATTCGGTTGAAGCAGCAACAGTTACAGGGGAATAATAGTCTGTTACATAAGCAGTATTAATTCACCCCAAGGAACAAAGTCATAATTAGCTTCATGTCCTTAATATTTTCATTTCCAACCTGTCCTAACTAACTCCCTGACGTAATAGACCCAAATCCCCTACAGGGCTAGATAAGTGTTGCACCTCCTGAATGTGCTAAAAGGTCGGCGCATGTGACAAATAAAGTTTAATTTGATTATTTTTAGGGCTGTCAGATTGTACAATTTAGTCATTTAGCAGACGCTCTTATCCAGAGCAATTAGGGTTAAGTGCCTTGCTCAAGGGCACATCGGCAGATTTTTCACCTAGTCGGCTCGGGGATTAGAACCAGCGACCTTTCAATTACTGGCACAACGCTCTTAACCACCTGCTGCCAATAACAGAAAGGTTGAATTACAGGGTAATGGAGAGACAATTACGTTTGAGTCATTTAGGCAACGCGTTTACCCAGGGCAATTAGGATGAATTGGCTTGCTCAAAGACACACTTAGTCAGCTTGGGGATTCGAACCAGTGACCTCTCAGTCCCTGGCCCAACGCTCTTAACCGCTAGGCTATCTGCCATTCCCCAGGTCTTGAGTTAGTATTCCTGTCCCATGGCCAAGGCTACATTTGAAAAAATTATTTCATCAATATGACGCAGGTTAGTCTAAGTAATGTTTGATCCCTGTCTACATATTATTCTGCCCATTTATCATATTGTTTCATTGAAAATATAAAAGTATATTCTCAGCTGAAGTGACAAAACAATTCCAATAAAATGTGTCCAACATTTCACCTCATGAATATTGCCTGAACAAACTGTATATATTCATGCCAAGATCATAAACAGAACATTTTTAAAGCACTCATAAACAGATGTGCTGTCTGAACAAGCCACCAGGGAGAGTTTTACAACCAAACAAATGACGGTTGGTCTTGGATCCAGACTGTATAAGTCCCTTCAGAGGAAACTGGCCCGTCCGCTGGCTCAGACTGGCTACAAACATGATTCTTAGTCTAGGATCCAGACTGTATGAGCCCCTTCAGAGGAAACTGGCCCGTCCGCTGGCTCAGACTGGCTACGGGTGGAACAACACTGCTTAACAAACTTGTCTTGGAGATTCCCATACCGGTTACTGCAGGGTATAGTTCTCTATTAAACCTCTCTAATTAAATTTCAGCCTCAACATGTTTAATATCATAAAACCAAAGAGCTTCTAATCCAGGTAAATTATACACACACAATTAATCTCCAATTAATTAATTGTTAAAAAAAATACACCTTAATCATGTTATAGGTTGCTCATATTTGTTCTCCTAAGCTTGTTCTTGGCAGCCCATCCGTTTCCTTTAGGGTTTTCTAATAGAAATCTGTTAATAAATAGTAAATTGATGACGTGCATAAGGGGTTTAATACAGATCAATGAGGTTTAATCCTGGGTGTAGCAGAGTGCCAGTATCCAAGTAGTTCTGCTGCTGAAGCCTAGTCAGCTGTCATCAGGCTCAGTCAATTACACAACAACAACCTCAGAGAACACGGATACGTCCCAAATGGCACTCTGTTCCCTATATAGTGCGCTACTTTTGACCAGAGCAGTATGGGCTCTGGTCAAAAGTAGTGCACTATACAGGGAATAGGGTGCCATTTGGGACTCACGACAAAATGTCACTTTACGCCTCACAGTGCGTTCTGTGGGTGTTTCTCAAGGGGATGAAACCAACATGGACCACAACAACAACTGATCATGACATTAACAGTTTGTCTTCTTCATGTAGCTTTCCTTCTTTAATCTAAAAAGGAAGAAAAAGTAGCGAGAGTACTCAATAATGTCATAATATACATATACATATGGCATAACAGGAAGTTAAACTGGGTTTTCTGATGGGATGAGAAGATTTGTGCATGTCGGTTTACATTCCATGTTTAGGGACATTAATGCATAGTTGCATCATTCCTAACCCCCATCATATCTAGGCAGCTGAAATTGGAATTGAGATGAACGTGAATACCATGACATGTTCAGAGTTATAACCTTTTGACCCTTTGTGTGACCTTTGTTTGACCTTGTGACCTTAAACAGACATACAACATAAAATGCTGTAAAGTGCTGAGACTGAAAAAGTGATCAATCAATTGTCAATTATCTTGATTGACTTCTAATGTGACCTTGACATTCCTGTCATATTGGTCAGAACACACTGAGTGTTCTACTGGTTTGACCTCTAACTCCTGCCAAGCCTGGGTGAAATGACCAATGGTGAGTCACACATGCAGCATGCTGTCAGGTTGAGAAAGTGCAAGCTGAATGCATTTTGATGGAGTTTGAGTGATATAACATAAGTTTGAGCCCAGCGAATCAGAGACGGTGTGAGCAGTTTTAACTTTTGAAGTCTATTGAGTTTCTTTTAAATATTTCAGGAGGACAATAAAAAATAAATGTTAATAAACCTTGCTGTTTGTTGAGGCCATGCTAATTACAGTATTTTCCAAGAACTTGTGGAATCTAGAGTAAAATGCAAAACGTGACTCCACATAGCCACAGGGTGGCAGTAAAGTACAACGAAGAATGGGATGAAAAAAAGGAATGCCTGGTGATTTTAGTGGAAACGTTCTACAGAATGATCTTCTCTGATTCTGAAGCCTAAATGGTGACTAAGGAATTGCATATTGGTAGGCCAATCATTATTCAATATAGCTTTTTCATCGTTAGCGACTATGTTTATTTTCTAATTGGAAATTAGCAGTGGTGTAAAGTACTTCAGTAAAAATACTTTAAAGTACTACTTAAGTAGTTTGTTTTGCTGATCTGTACTTTACTATTTATATTTTTGATTACTTTTATTTTTACATCACTACATTCCTGACACTTTCTCTGACACCAAGAATTACTTGTTACATTTTGAGTGCTTAGCAGGACAGGAAAATTGTCCAATTCACAGTTATCAACAGAACATCCCTGGCTGTAAGTAAATAAAAAAACACATGAAATTGTGCCATCTGGTTTGCTTAATATAAGGAATTTGACATGATTTATACTTTTACTTTTGATACTTAAGTATATTTGAGCAATGGCATTTACCGTTTATACTTAAGTATATTTAAAACCAAATACTTTTAGACTTTTACTCAAGTAGTATTTTACCAGGTGACTTTCACTTTTACTTGAGTAATTTTATATCAAGGTATCTTTACTTCTACTCAAGTATGACAATTGAGTAAATTTTCCACCACTGGAAATTAGCACATTCAATGATTTAGGCCTAATAAATCATAAGAGTCGGGTCTGGTACTTCAGAAAGAAATATATTTGCTAAATAAGGTCCAAACCATGTGTTAATAAAACGTTTTATGATGACACTTTCTCACCTTTTGAATCCCAGCTGCTATAAGAATCCACATCAGGAGCCAGCTCATCACTGGTTAGGAATTTTAAATTCATTGAACCCAGAATTATTCCATTTCTAAAAACAAAATATTTTGCACTCCACAAGTCTCAGGCATTCTTCTAGTTGTCATCTCCTCCGCGAGGACCACTGTCTCGGACTGGGACTGGAGACGTTATTAAAGCGCGTGCTGCTGACGTCAGGTTTTAGGACGAGCCCCGCATTTTTCTAGCAGAGCACTCTGATTTTTTCCCCTCTCCTCCACTCTCACCCGCTGCTCCTCAGGCACGCTGCTCCTCAGGCACGAAAGCTTGTCATGAATGAGGTGGCTTGTCTATAAGGGACAGTTCGACATATTGGTGGGGGGGTTCCAAAATAGGGGAGGATTGTCAAACTTTTTTTTCTTTGGGGAGGGTTATGTGTTTTTTTATTGGGCATAGTTTACGTTCCCCTTTTGCAGGTTTTACTATATAATTTATTCCATCCAACCTACATTTCCTGTGCTTGTGCCTCCCTTATATCAAGGTGTCTAGGCACTTCGCTTATACACTATGCTTTTCCTTGTGCTAACTATAACACAGGTCAATGTAGTCTACCAGTCTAACTGCCCTCTATCCACCATTCATAGTGACAATAGTGGTAGGTGGATCGTTTGTCCAGATCTACAATATGCTAACTAGCAATCATACTACACATAAATTCATTCAAAGCCACACCAATTTTCATTATAAACGGAGAGGTCAGGTGCGTCATTGCTCATGAAAGAACAGTGAAGACATGAGACACACAGCTCAAAAAGCTCCCCTATTCATCTTGTTTAGGGACAATACAATTATTGCAATGAATAATTGCATTATTGTTTTCAAGTGAATCCAAAATTCTACTGCAGTGAAAATCTCATTTGATTAACAATAACAGTGATTTGAATATTTCATTCCATTCATTCCATTTGGACCAGCTGTGGGTCTACTCTCGAAGTTTACAGTCTGGCTGTATTTTAAGTTCTGATACTGAGAAGCGCTATTCTGTTGTGGATCATCATTCTCCCAAGTCGTCCTAAAATAATGTTGCCACATACCATAATGTTGAAGTGCCTGAAATTGGTATGCTTTGCTTACTGGTTGTGGTGCATTGGCACAGAAACCAGTTTGTGGAACATTATTTTTGAGTTGATTGTATGAGGGGGGAGGGTGTACAATTGTCTTTACAGAACAGGGACAAGTCGTGTGAAAATATTTTTTACGTTGGAGAGGGGAATGACACTTCAAGTTCGAACAGCCCCCAATTCTGTGACTAGGGAGGGATAGGCCTACATTCTCTAAAGAAGGGAGAAGTAGTTTATTATGTTTTCATTTGACCACCAAGGTGAGTTGAATTTCCCCTCAAAGTTAAGAATCTAACCTATAGGAATTCAATGAAACGTGTCAGGTTGAATACTTGTCTGGTTCACAGATGTTCAGTTCAGGAAGACAATGATGTCATCCACCATGTTCATCATGTCTTTATAACTCCTATTTTTAAATGTCTGGAATTAACGGGTTTTGATGTTAAATGACATTTTTTACATTGCCTTTGGTGTGGAAAATGTGTTAAGGAAACTGATTTATGTGAAAGTTGGTTATTTCTGAGACACAGAGTCACTTTAGGACAGACAGCTCACACTCTCCAACACAGGGAGTTCTCACTCCTGACCAATTGTGACTGTCTGCTGGTCTACACACTATGGAAAAACCTTGTTGTACTGAACCAAAGAAAGGCTTTGATTGGTGTATTATGGACATGTATAAAGCCAGAGAGAGCGAGAGAGCGAGAGAGCGAGAGAGAGCGAGAGAGAGAGAGAGAGAGAGAGAGAGAGAGCGAGAGAGAGAGAGAGAGAGAGAGAGAGAGAGAGAGAGAGAGAGAGAGAGAGAGAGAGAGAGAGAGAGAGAGAGAGAGAGAGAGAGAGAGAGAGCGAGAGAGAGAGAGAGAGAGAGAGAGAGAGAGAGAGAGAGAGAGAGAGAGAGAGAGAGAGAGAGAGAGAGAGAGAGAGAGAGAGAGAGAGAGAGAGAGAGAGAGAGAGAGAGAGAGAGAGAGAGAGAGAGAGAGAGAGAGAGAGAGAGAGAGAGAGAGAGAGAGAGAGAGAGAGAAGTCATGAGAGAGAGAGAGAGAGAGAGAGAGAGAGAGAGAGAGAGAGAGAGAGAGATAATAGTCATGGAGAAAGAGAAAGAGAAAGAGAAAGAGAAAGAATAGACCACAATGTCATGGAGCAATGTGTCACATGCCTGAAGCCCTATTATCATGATTTACCATCAGCATCCTAACCCCAGCACAGGACTGTCAGGCTCTGAGGGGATCTGAGAGGTGTTTCACACTTACCACGTCAACCTTACCCCTCATAGTACATTACCCCTCAGAGCACACACACACACACACACACACACACACACACACACACACACACACACACACACACACACACACACACACACACACACACACACACACACACACACACACACACACACACACACCTTACCCCTCAGAGCACACACACACACACACACACACACACACCTTACCCCTCAGAGCACACACACACACACACACACACACACACCTTACCCCTCAGAGCACACACATGCACACGCACACACATCTTGTCCTCTTCTCCGGCCCAGTAAACATTGTCACTATCCACTGCCAGAGGATAACACCAGGACTGAACACATTTCACCTAGTATACCGGTGATAAACCATTCATCATGCATCTGCTACTCATTTGACTTTTAACACAATAGTGGCATTCAGTGTGAAGCTGTGCATCATAAAAATGTCAATCAAAAACTGCACCTGCGTTATCAAACTGCATGTGGTGAAGAGATTCGGATGACTATGTAAACAATTGTCAGAGGACGGTGCTGGACCGTCTGACAGAAAAAGAAAAGGGGACAGTTAAATGAAAAAGCTTTAAATCAATATTAAAATCCAGGTATATCACATGACTGCGCAAAACACATGGCCCTAGTAATAACAGCCATGTTGACTACCACCTTGCTTTAAGTATAGGATGATGATTGTGCTATGCTTAAGCTCAATGAGTGTTGGCTGACCTATGCTTCAGCCCAATGAGAGTTGGCTGACCTATGCTTCAGCCCAATGAGAGTAGGCTGACCTATGCTTCAGCCCAATGAGAGTTGGCTGACCTATGCTTCAGCCCAATGAGAGTTGGCTGACCTATGCTTCAGCCCAATGAGAGTTGGGTGACCTATGCTTCAGCCCAATGAGAGTTGGCTGACCTATGCTTCAGCCAAATGAGAGTTGGCTGACCTATGCTTCAGCCCAATGAGAGTTGGCTGACCTATCCTTCAGCTCAATGAGAGTTGGCTGACCTATGCTTCAGCCCAATGAGAGTTGGCTGACCTAAGGTCATTTTCTTGTCATATACAGTTCCTAATGGTTAAAGTTATTCACAAAGAGTGCTGATCTAGGATCAGTTCCTCCATGTCCATGTATTCTTATTAAATGTGATCTAAAAGGCTAAACTGACCCTAAATCAGCACTCCAACTCTGAGACATTTGATTAATAAGGGACTGTTCTAAGGGACTAGCCTATCTCTACCATGGACCATTAAAGAAGGGTTTGATCTGATGGGTTGAGTGATGCAGAAACCAGTTTCATAAATGGCCTGACTGTAGAATCAGCCTGGCTGTCCATGTCTTAAAGTCCCTGTACTTTTGGTGTGCATCCCAAATGACACCCTATTCTCTATATAGTGCACTCCTTGTGACCAATGCCCTATGGGCCCTGGTCAAAAGTAGTGCGCTATAAAAAACTGAAAATCCCTTATTAGAGTTTCATAGCTCTTTTGTCCTGAGCTGAGAACGCCTTGAAATTCAACTCTGTTCTGGAAAGACTTTGGTTTCAAAGTCAAGTAGGATACATCATCATCCAGTGAGTGTACAGCAGCAAGACAACTCAAAAGAAAGGAAGAGGTCATATGAAAATTGTTCCTTGATAAAACATACAATACTTTTGTACAGTTGGATCCATGACAAGATCAATTCACCATATATATATATATAAAAAAAAAATTGAAAAGGGGTTATCCCACTGGCTATAAGGTGAGTGCACCAATTTGTAAGTCGCTCTGGATAAGAGCGTCTGCTAAATGACGTAAATGTAAAATGTAAATGTATATATATATACACAGGCCTACAGATGTAGAATATTAATCTGATCGTCCTAATGCAGGAGAGCTTTGCTGCAATGCAGGACATTTTTAACTTGTAGGGGCGGTTTCACGGACAGAGCTTAATTTAAATCAGGACTAAGCTAATTCTACTTAAATTAATCCCGATTAAAAAAATGGCTTTCTTAGACGTTGACTAACTTCAGATTAATTAGTTATAGACTAGGGAGTCCCAGACTAAGGTACAGTGCCTTGCAAAAGTATTCATCCCCCTTGGCGTTTTTCCTATTTTTTTGCATTACAACCTGTAATTTAAATTGATTTTTATTTGGCTTTCATGTAATGGACACACACAAAATAGTCCAAATTGGTGAAGTGAAAAAAATAACTTGTTTAAAAAAATTCTAAAAAATAAATAACGGAAAAGCGATGCGTATGTACAGTCGTGGTCAAAAGTTTTGAGAATGACACAAATACTAATTTTCACAAAGTCTGCTGCCTCAGTTTTGATGATGGCAATTTGCATATACTCCAGAATGTCATGAAGAGTGATCATATGAATTGCAATTAATTGCAAAGTCCCTCTTTGCCATGAAAATGAACTTAATCCCCCCAAAACATTTCCACTGCATTTCAGCTCTGCCACAAAAGGACCAGCTGCCATCATGGCAGTGATTCTCTCGTTAACACAGGTGAGATTGTTGACGAAGACAAGGCTGGAGATCACTCTGTCATGCTGATTGAGTTAGAATAACAGAGTGGAAGCTTTAAAAGGAGGGTGGTGCTTGAAATCATTGTTCTTCCTCTCTTAACCATGGTTACCTGCAAGGAAACACGTGCCGTCATCATTGCTTTGCACAAAAAGGGCTTCACAGGCAAGGATATTGCTGCTAGTAAGATTGCACCTAAATCAACCATTTATCGGATCATCAAGAACTTCAAGGAGAGAGGTTCAATTGTTGTGAAGAAGGCGTCAGGGCGCCCAAGAAAGTCCAGCAAGCGCCAGGACCGTCTCCTAAAGTTGATTCAGCTGCGGGATCGGGGCACCACCAGTGCAGAGCTTGCTCAGGAATGGCAGCAGGCAGGTGTGAGTGCATCTGCACGCACAGTGAGGCGAAGACTTTTGGAGGATGGCCTGGTGTCAAGAAGGGCAGCAAAGAAGCCACTTCTCTCCAGAAAAAACATCAGAGACAGACTGATATTCTGCAAAAGGTACAGGGATTGGACTGCTGGGGACTGGGGTAAAGTCATTTTCTCTGATGAATCCCCTTTCCGATTGTTTGGGGCATCCGGAAAACACCTTGTCCGGAGAAGACAAGGTGAGCGCTACCATCAGTCCTGTGTCATGCCAACAGTAAAGCATCCTGAGACCATTCATGTGTGGGGTTGCTTCTCAGCCAAGGGAGTGGGCTCACTCACAATTTTGCCTAAGAACACAGCCATGAATAAAGAATGGTACCAACACATCCTCCAAGAGCAACTTCTCCCAACCATCCAAGAACAGTTTGGTGACGACCTATGCCTTTTCCAGCATGATGGAGCACCTTGCCATAAGGCAAAAGTGATAACTAAGTGGCTCGGGGAACAAACCATCGACATTTTGGGTCCATGGCCAGGAAACTCCCCAGACCTTAATCCCATTGAGAACATGTGGTCGATCCTCAAGAGGCGGGTGGACAAACAAAAACCCACAAATTCTGACAAACTCCAAGCATTGATTATGCAAGAATGGGCTGCCATCAGTCAGGATGTGGCCCAGAAGTTAATTGACAGCATGCCAGGGCGGATTGCAGAGGTCTTGAAAAAGAAGGGTCAACACTGCAAATATTGACTCTTTGCATAAACTAAATGTAATTGTCAATAAAAGCCTTTGACACTTATGGAATGCTTGTAATTATACTTCAGTATACCATAGTAACAACTGACAAAAATATCTCATAACACTGAAGCAGTGAACTTTGTGAAGACCAATACTTGTGTCATTCTCAAAACGTTTGACCACGCCTGTATTCATCCCCTTTGCTATGAAGCCCCTAAATAAGATCTGGTGCAACCAATTACCTTCAGTCACATAATTAGTTAAATAAAGTCCACCTGTGTGCAATCTAAGTGTCACATGATCTGTCAGATGATCTCAGTATATATACACCTGTTCTGAAAGGCCCCAGAGTCTGCAACAACACTAAGCAAGGGGCACCACCAAGCAAGCGGCACCATGACGACCAAGGAGCTCTCCAAACAGGCCAGGGAGTTGTGGAGAAGTACAGATCAGGGTTGGGTTATAAAAGAATATCCGAAACTTTGAACATCCAACGGAACACCATTAAATCCATTATTTAAAAAAATTGAAAGAATATGGCACCACAACAAACCTGCCAAGAGAGGGCCGCCCACCAAAACTCACGTACCAGGCAAGGAGGGCATTAATCAGAGAGGCAACAACGAGACCAAAGATAACCTTGAAGGAGCTGCAAAGCTCCACAGCGGAGATTGGAGTATCTGTCCATAAGACCACTTTAAGCCGTACACTCCACAGAGCTGGGCTTTACAGAAGAGTAACCAGAAAAAAGCCATTGTTTAAAGAAAAGAATAAGCAAACACGTTTGGTGTTCGCCAAAAGGCATGTGGGAGACTCCCCAAACATATGGAAGAAGGTACTCAGGTCAGATGAGACTAAAATTGAGCTTTTTGGCCATCAAGGAAAACGCTATGTCTGGCGCAAACCCAACACCTCTCATCACCCCGAGAACACCATCCCCACAGTGAAGCATGATGGTGGCAGCATCATGCTGTGGGGATGTTTTTCATCGGCATGGACTGGGAAACTGGTCAGAATTGAAGGAATGATGGATGGCGCTAAATACAGGGAAATTCTTGAGGGAAACCTGTTTCAGTCTTCCAGAGATTTGAGACTGGGACGGAGGTTCACCTTCCAGCAGGACAATGACCCTAAGCATACTGCTAAAGCAACACTCGAGTGATTTAAGAGGAAACATTGAAATGTCTTGGAATGGCCTAGTCAAAGCCCAGACCTCAATCCAATTGAGAATCTGTGGTATGACTTAAAGATTGCTGTACACCAGCGGAAGCCATCCAACTTGAAGGAGCTGGAGCAGTTTTGCCTTGAAGAATGGGCAAAAATCCCAGTGGCTAGATGTGCCAAGCTTATAGAGACATACCCCAAGAGACTTGCAGCTGTAATTGCTGCAAAAGGTGGCTCTACAAAGTATTGACTTTGGGGAGGTGAATAGTTATGCACGCTCAAGTTCTGTTTTTTTGTTTCACAAGAAAAACTATTTTGCATCTTCAAAGTGGTAGGCATGTTGTGTAAATCAAATGATACAAACCCCCCAAAAATCAATTTTAATTCCAGGTTGTAAGGCAACAAAATAGGGAAAATGCCAAGGGGGGTGAATACTTTCGCAAGCCACTGTAAGTAAGGACTAACCAGTAATCTTTGTGAAGCCTGATTAGATTAACGATGTGCACATGGTGCTGACCTGAGGATGCTTAAAAACCAGGGATGGGACACTAATAAATAAGCATTGTGTGGAATTGGAGCAAGTCACCTAAACCAAACAATGGACGGAGGTAAAAAAAAAAAAAACGCTCAAAGAATTTGACTTAAAAAAAACAACCTTGAAGCGAATTGTGTCAAACCACCCAATTATCGAGAACAAACAGCATGATTCATTAACAGAAAACAAGAAAAAGAATGCCTGGAATACCATCTGTAATGAATTCAACTCAAACTAAAAGCTCATCAAAAGGAGGCTACAACAACTTCAGGTAAGATACTGTATTTATTGTTGGCCCACTTCAACAAAATCACTGTCACTTTGAAATGTTAGTTTTCTTGTGTAACACAACACAGTGGGGCATAAACGTAACACAACACAGTGGGGCCTAAATGTATTTGTGTGACAGAAATGTAACACAAACAATATCATACATAATTACTAATATAATTTCTATATTGTCTTGCCTTCCTAAGGTCCTGTGGAAAAACACAACAATCAACTTAAAGAAGACAAAATGCTGTTGCTCGTAGGGAATGTTTCAAGATTTGTGACGGACCCCCAGTAAGACCAGAGATAGATGAATTGTTGACCGGGATCATTGATAGCCAGCAACCCCTGGAAGGTACAGTGGGGAAAAAAAGTATTTAGTCAGCCACCAATTGTGCAAGTTCTCCCACTTAAAAAGATGGGAGAGGCCTGTATTTTCCATCATAGGTACACGTCAACTATGACAGACAAAATGAGATTTTTTTTCTCCAGAAAATCACATTGTAGGATTTTAAATGAATTTATTTGCAAATTATGGTGGAAAATAAGTATTTGGTCAATAACAAAAGTTTCTCAATACTTTGTTATATACCCTTTGTTGGCAATTACACAGGTCAAATGTTTTCTGTAAGTCTTCACAAGGTTTTCACACACTGTTGCTGGTATTTTGGTCCATTCCTCCATGCAGATCTCCTCTAGAGCAGTGATGTTTTGGGGCTGTCGCTACAACACAGACTTTCAACTCCCTCCAAAGATTTTCTATGGGGTTGAGATCTGGAGACTGGCTAGGCCACTCCAGGACCTTGAAATGCTTCTTACGAAGCCACTACTTCGTTGCCGGGCGGTGTGTTTGGGATCATTGTCATGCTGAAAGACCCAGCCACATTTCATCTTCAATGCCCTTGCTGATGGAAGGAGGTTTTCACTCAAAATCTCACGATACATGGCCCCATTCATTCTTTCCTTTACACGGATCAGTCGTCCTGGTCCCTTTGCAGAAAAACAGCCCCAAAGCATGATGTTTCCACCCCCATGCTTCACAGTAGGTATGGTGTTCTTTGGATGCAACTCAGCATTCTTTGTCCTCCAAACACGACGAGTTGAGTTTTTACCAAAAAGTTATATTTTGGTTTCATCTGACCATATGACATTCTCCCAATCCTCTTCTGGATCATCCAAATGCACTCTAGCAAACTTCAGACGGGCCTGGACATGTACTGGCTTAAGCAGGGGGACACGTCTGGCACTTCAGGATTTGAGTCCCTGGCGGCGTAGTCTGTTACTGATGGTAGGCTTTGTTACTTTGGTCCCAGCTCTCTGCAGGTCATTCACTAGGTCCCCCCGTGTGGTTCTGGGATTTTTGCTCACCGTTCTTGTGATCATTTTGACCCCACAGGGTGAGATCTTGCGTGGAGCCCCAGATCGAGGGAGATTATCAGTGGTCTTGTATGTCTTCCATTTCCTAATAATTGCTCCCACAGTTGATTTCTTCAAACCAAGCTGCTTACCTATTGCAGATTCAGTTTTCCCAGCCTGGTGCAGGTCTACAATTTTGTTTCTGGTGTCCTTTGACAGCTCTTTGGTCTTGGCCATAGTGGAGTTTGGAGTGTGACTGTTTGAGGTTGTGAACTTTGTCTTTTATACTGATAACAAGTTCAAACAGGTGCCATTAATACAGGTAATGAGTATAGGACAGAGGAGCCTCTTAAAGAAGAAGTTACAGGTCTGTGAGAGCCAGAAATCTTGCTTGTTTGTAGGTGACCAAATACTTATTTTCCACCATAATTTGCAAATAAATTCATTAAAAATCCTACAATGTGATTTACTGGATTTTTTTTTCTCATTTTGTCTGTCATAGTTGACGTGTACCTATGATGAAAATTACAGGCCTCTCTCATCTTTTTAAGTGGGAGAACTTGCACAATTGGTGGCTGACTAAATACTTTTTTTCCCCACTGTACATGTATTTTTGTCCTTGAAACATGACAATGAAATACTGTAAATTCCCATTCATTCCTATGGAGGAGTATCATAATGGCGGACGGTGAGCTGTATAAGGCCATAAACAAACAGGAAAACGCTCATCCAGAAGTGGCGCTCCTAGTGGCCGGGGACTTTAATGCAGGGAAACTTAAATCCGTTTTACCTCATTTCTACCAGCATGTTAAATCTGCAACCAGAGGGAAAAAAACTCCAGACTACCTTTACTCCACACACAGAGACGTGTACAAAGCTCTCCCTCGCCCTCCATTTGGCAAATCTGACCATAACTCTATCCTCCTGATTCCTGCTTATAAGCAAAAACTAAAGCAGGAAGCACCAGTGACTCGTCAATAAAGAAGTGGTCAGATGACGCAGATGCTAAACTACAGGACTGTTTTGCTAGCACAGACTGGAATATGTTCCTGGATTCTTCCGATGACATTGAGGAGTACACCACATCAGTCACTGGCTTCATGAATAAGTGCATCGATGACGTTGTCCCCACAGTGACCGTACGTACATACCCCAACCAGAAGCCATGGATTACAGGCAACATCCGCACTGAGCTAAAGGGTAGAGCTGCCGCTTTCAATGAGTGGGACTCTAACCCGGACGCTTATAAGAAATCCCGCATTTCCCTCAGACGAACCATCAAACAGGCAAAGCGTCAATACAGGACTAAGATTGAATCGTACTATACTGGCTCCGACACTCGTCAGATGTGGCAGGGCATGCAAACTCTTACAGACTACAAAGGGAAGCACAGCCGCAAGCTGCCAAGTGACACAAGCCTACCAGACGAGCTAAATTACTTCTATGCTTGCTTCGAGGCAAGCAACACTGAAGCATGCATGAGCGCATCAGCTGTTCCGGACGACTGTGTGCTCACGCTCTCCGTAGCCGGTGTGAGTAAGACCTTTAAACAGGTCAACATTCACAAGACCGCAGGGCCAGACGGATTACCAGGACGTGTACTCCGAGCATGCGTTGACCAGCTGGCAAGTGTCTTCACTGACATTTTCAACCTGTCCCTGACTGAGTCTGTAACACCAACATGTTTCAAGCAGACCACCATAGTCCTTGGGCCCAAGAACAATAAGGTAACCTGCCTAAATGACTTCCGACCCGTAGCACTCACGTCTGTAGCCATGAAGTGCTTTGAAAGGCTGGTCATGGCTCACATCAACACCATTATCCCAGAAACCCTAGACCCACTCCAATTTGCATACCACCCCAACAGATCCACAGATGATGCAATCTCTATTGCATTCCACACTGCCCTTTCCCACCTGGACAAAAGGAACACCTACGTGAGAATGCTATTCATTGACTACAGCTCAGCATTCAACATCATAGTGCCCTCAAAGTTGATCACTAAGCTAAGGACCGTGGGACTAAACACCTCCCTCTGCAACTGGATCCTGGACTTCCTGACGGGCCGCCCCCAGGTGGTAAGGGTAGGTAACAACACATCTGCCACGCTGATCCTCAACACGGGGGCCCCTCAGGGGTGTGGGCTCAGTCTCCTCCTGTACTCCCTGTTCACCGATGACTGCATGGCCAGTCATGACTCCAACACCATCATTAAGTTTGCCGATGACACAACAGTGGTAGGCCTGATCACCGAGCAACGATGAGACAGCCTATAGGGATGAGGTCAGAGACCTGCCGTGTGGTGCCAGGATAACACCCTCTCCCTCAACGTGATCAAGACAAAGGAGATGATTGTGGACTACAGGAAAAGAGGACCGAGCACGCCCCCCATTCTCATCGACAGGGCTGTAGTGAAGCAGGTTGAGAGCTTCAAGTTCCTTGGTGTCCACATCACCAACAAACTATCATGGTCCAAACACACTAAGACAGTCGTGAAGAGGGCATGACAAAGCCTATACCCCCTCAGGAGACTGAAAAGATTTGGCATGGGGTACCGGAGCGCCAAGTCTAGGTCCAAAAGGCTTCTTAACAGCTTCTACCCCCATGCCATAAGACTCCTGAACAGCTAATCATGGCTACCTGGACTATTTGCATTGTCCCCCCACACCCCCGCTTTTACACTGCTGCTACTCTCTGTTTATTATCTATGTATAGTCACTTTATCTCTACCTACATGTACATATTACCTCAATTACCTCGACTAACCTGTGCCCTCGCACATTGACTCTGTATCGCTACCCCCTGTATATATAGCCTCCCTACTGTAAATAAAAATAATAATAAATAATAATACTGTTAAATGCATTGTTGGTTATGCTGCATGTCCCAGCTACGCTTCAGCTTCATCTCACAGACGGATGACCTGCCATTCTCCTGTAGAGTTCTCTGATACAGAGCAGAATTCATGGTTCCTTCTATTAAGGCAAGTCGTCCAGGTCCTGAGGCAGCAAAGCATCCCGAAACCATCACACTACCACCACCATGCTTTACCGTTGGTGTGAGGTTCTTACTGTGGAATGCAGTGTTTGGTATTCTCCAGACATAATGGAACCCATCTCATCCAATAAGTAGACTCAAGTTTGTCAAAAAGAACCTGGATGATCATCAAGACTCTTGGAAGAATGTTCTATGGACAGATGAGTCAAAAGTATAACTCTGGATGACATATTCTGTGTGAAAGCCAGGCCAGTAATGTAGCACTTATTGTCTGAGGTTGACCCAGAACATCGGTGAAGAAGGGTCTGACTGCAGACTGTAGAATGTGGACTGCGTAACACACACTGCAGCCATTTAGATAAACAACGTTGATATTGCCATTCATGTCTCAATGTGTTGTTGAATGGAAAGTCCTGACACGTTGCACAAACATTTGCGAGCCACAGTCTTGCCAAAAACAACAGTTGTTTTATTTAAAAGTCTCAGAGTATCGGCTCTGTGCCCTGGCACTGGGACCAAAGCAACCGACTCAGAACCTCTATCTAAACATGTGGAAACACACACACAAATAGGTTGCACGCACACACACACACAAACACACACACACACACACACACACACACACACACACACACACACACACACACACACACACACACACACACACACACACACACACACACACACACACACACACACACACAGCTAAAGATCCAGCAGTCACAGCACTCTGTCTTGATAGGGTAATAAGGGCAGTTGTCATATATTAAAGCTAGCAAATTATTCCTAACTTTTTCATTTCAAACACTTTAAAGAGTTATACTTTTCTCTCTAAATCAGTAGTTTAATATTTCCATTCAATATATAAGTTTTCCTCAGTAGATTACTTCCATTCGGGAGATCACTCACTACTCCCTCTGATAATCCAAAATGGTTCATGAGGAATTCTGTGTCAACAATCTACACAAAGTATTCTGTAATGTCAAAGTGGAAGAAAAGTTCAAAAAAAGATTTGATTAAAGCCCCCATGCAGTCGTTTTATTAAAGCCCCCATGCAGTCGTTTTATTAAAGCCCCCATGCAGTCGTTTTATTAAAGCCCCCATGCAGTCGTTTTATTAAAGCCCCCATGCAGTCGTTTTATTAAAGCCCCCATGCAGTCGTTTTATTAAAGCCCCCATGCAGTCGTTTTATTAAAGCCCCCATGCAGTCGTTTTATTAAAGCCCCCATGCAGTCGTTTTATTAAAGCCCCCATGCAGTCGTTTTAATTCAATGTTTATATCATCACTCTATGTCTAATAAATCATTGTGTGTTTATTTCATGAAAATATCTTTTATTTCCATGAGCCTCCTTTTGCCATCTAATAATAATATGCCATTTAGCAGACACTTTTATCCAAAGCGACTTACAGTCATGCGTGCATCATATTTTTTTTTTGTGTATGGGTGGTCCCGGGGATCGAACCCACTACCTTGGCGTTACAAGCACCGTGCTCTACCAGCTGAGCTACAGAGGACCACACATCTAAACGCTCATATGGGTGCGTTGATACAAATCTAATATATTGACATACACAGCTCTGATTGGCGGATAGGATCGTCTAGACTCTAGAGCCTATCCAGCTTACCCCCTCAAAGTAGGAGGATACATATGCAAATAAAAGATAACTGCTCATTGGTCAGAATAATCAGATCAGATTGTGATGTCATGCTGTGGGCCAAAAACTCCATCCCACCTGAACAGACTGAAATGCCAAATCTTTTTATTTATTTTTTAAGCTCATACACTAAAAGGGCATTATCATAATTTTCACAATTCCAGAGTGTTATTTGAACCTCAAAGTGTGAAAAAAATAAATCATGTTTTTGACTGCACTGCACTTTTAATGAAAAATACAACTCTAATATATCTTGATACGGTAATAATTCACCCCCTTAGTCAATACATGTTAGAATCACCTTTGGCAGCGATTACAGCTGTGAATCTTTTTGGGTATGTCTCTAAGAGCTTTGCACACCTGGATTATGCAATATTTGCACATTATTCTTAAAAAAAAATATTCAAGCTCTGTCAAGATGTTTGTTGATCATTGGTAGACAGCTATTTTCAGGTCTTGCCATAGATCTTCAAACAGATTAAAGTCTAAACTGTAACTAGGCCACTAGGGAACATTCACTGTCATCTTGGTGAGCAGCTCCAGTGTAGATTTAGTCTCCCTGTTTCTGGTGGTTTTCCTATAGGATTTTGCCTGTGCTGAGCTCCATTCTGTTTCTTTTTATCCTGAAAAACTCTCCAGTCCTTGCCGATGACAAGCATACCCATAACATGATGTAGCCACCACCATGCTTGAAAATATGAAGAGTGGTACTCAGTGATGTGTTGTGTTGTGTTGGATTTGCTCCAAACATAACACCTTGTATTCAGGACAAAATTGTTTCGCCACATTTTTCACAGTTTTACTTTAGTGCCTTGTTGCAAACAGGATGCATGCTTCAGAATATTTTTATAATGTACAGGCTTCAATCTTTTCACTCTGTTGTTATGGTTAGTATTATGGAGTAACTACAATGTTGCTGATCCATCCTCAGTTTTCCCCTAAAATCACCTCATGATGAAATCCCTGAGCTGTTTCCTGCAACTGAATTAGGAAGGACGCCTGTATCTTTTTAGTGACTGGGTGTATTGATACATCATCCAAAGCCTAATTAGTAACTTCACCATGATCAAAGGGATATTCAGTGTCTGCTTTTTTTTTTTTTTTACCATTTACCAAATCGGTGCTCTTCTTTGCCAGACATTGGAAAACCTCCCTGGTCCTTTTGGTTGAAATTGTGCTTGAAATTCACTACTCGACTGAGGGACCTTACAGATAATTGTTTTGAGCCTATGCTAAGATGCTTTGAAAAATAAAACCCAATAGGCAAAAAAAAGCCCTATTCACCCTGGTCAAAAGTAGTGCACTACATAGGGAAAAGGGTGCAATTTGGGACACAGACAAATTATCCTGGCTAGATCATGGGATGCTTGCTGCTTGACGTTTTGACACATGATTCGAGAGGATCTAGATTTGGAACGAGGCAAGCTGTGATTTGGAACCGCTTCACTGTTGACATAAAAAGTATGGCTGCCATCATTTCTCTCTGTCCTCTGCAATGCTGAGCTCATTTACTAACCAAAGCTCAGTGTCAGATTTAACCTCTTCATCAGATACATGTATGTCAAATTACACTGGCACTGACAAGTGGATAAATAACGCTCCTTGTCTTGATAACACTTTGTTTGAATTTCAGGGCGCATTTTGGGATCTGACTGACTTTTGGATCAAAAACTGGGCACCAACTTCAGTTTGAGTCCTGTCCAGTTCCTCCCTGCAATATAAACTCCAACCAGCCTTGTTCTTTCTCTGTTGTGTTGAATGCCTGGCTCAGACATGTATCACAGACGCTGGCGCTGAGCCAGAGTGTTTGCAGTGTGGGAAATTCACATGTGCACCACAATGCCTATTCCACCCATGCTCTACCAAGGTTTTCCAGCACACAGATTTGACCTACTACATTAGTTATGTTGGTCTATTGTACTTCAAACAATGTGTATTCAGGTTGCTGAGGATTCAAACTATCTCAAACAGCCTAATTCATACTCTTAGAGGAGGTGCTCCCAAGTATTGGATTCTTCACACACCACATTATCCCATTCCACTACTTTTTCAAGCTCTTTTTAAATGATATGAAAACAAGCTTTGCTTTTATACTTACAATACAGTGGGGGAAAAAAGTATTTAGTCAGCCACCAATTGTGCAAGTTCTCCCACTTAAAAAGATGAGAGAGGCCTGTAATTTTCATCATAGGCACACGTCAACTATGACAGACAAAATGAGAAAATAAAATCCAGAAAATCACATTGTAGGATTTTTAATGAATTTATTTGCAAATTATGGTGGAAAATAAGTATTTGGTCAATAACAAAAGTTTCTCAATACTTTGTTATATACCCTTTGTTGGCAATTACACAGGTCAAACGTTTTCTGTAAGTCTTCACAAGGTTTTCACACACTGTTGCTGGTATTTTGGCCCATTCCTCCATGCAGATCTCCTCTAGAGCAGTGATGTTTTGGGGCTGTCGCTGGGTAACACAGACTTTCAACTCCCTCCAAAGATTTTATATGGGGTTGAGATCTGGAGACTGGCTAGGCCACTCCAGGACCTTGAAATGCTTCTTACGAAGCCACTCCTTTGTTGCCCGGGCGGTGTGTTTTGGATCATTGTCATGCTGAAAGACCCAGCCACGTTTCATCTTCAATGCCCTTGCTGATGGAAGGAGGTTTTCACTCAAAATCTCACGATACATGGCCCCATTCATTCTTTCCTTTACACGGATCAGTCGTCCTGGTCCCTTTGCAGAAAAACAGCCCCAAAGCATGATGTTTCCACCCCCATGCTTCACAGTAGGTATGGTGTTCTTTGGATGCAACTCAGCATTCTTTGTCCTCCAAACACGACAAGTTGAGTTTTTACCAAAAAGTTATATTTTGGTTTCATCTGACCATATGACATTCTCCCAATCCTCTTCTGGATCATCCAAATGCACTCTAGCAAACTTCAGACGGGCCTGGACATGTACTGGCTTAAGCAGGGGGACACGTCTGGCACTGCAGGATTTGAGTCCCTGGCGGCGTAGTGTGTTACTGATGGTAGGCTTTGTTACTTTGGTCCCAGCTCTCTGCAGGTCATTCACTAGGTCCCCCCGTGTGGTTCTTGGATTTTTGCTCACCGTTCTTGTGATCATTTTGACCCCACAGGGTGAGATCTTGCGTGGAGCCCCAGATCGAGGGAGATTATCAGTGGTCTTGTATGTCTTCCATTTCCTAATAATTGCTCCCACAGTTGATTTCTTCAAACCAAGCTGCTTACCTATTGCAGATTCAGTCTTCCCAGCCTGGTGCAGGTCTACAATTTTGTTTCTGGTGTCCTTTGACAGCTCTTTGGTCTTGGCCATAGTGGAGTTTGGAGTGTGACTGTTTGAGGTTGTGGACAGGTGTCTTTTATACTGATAACAAGTTCAAACAGGTGCCATTAATACAGGTAACGAGTGGAGGACAGAGGAGCCTCTTAAAGAAGAAGTTACAGGTCTGTGAGAGCCAGAAATCTTGCTTGTTTGTAGGTGACCAAATACTTATTTTCCACCATAATTTGCAAATAAATTCATTAAAAATCCTACAATGTGATTTTCTGGATTTTTTTCCCTCAATTTGTCTGTCATAGTTGACGTGTACCTATGATGAAAATTACAGGCCTCTCATCTTTTTAAGTGGGAGAACTTGCACAATTGGTGGCTGACTAAATACTTTTTTCCCCCCACTGTACCATCATGCTTGATTGAGCGAGCTGTTCTGTCTTGTAGTAATGTGGTGCCTGCCTGTATTTCATTAAACCTATTTATTTAGCAATACATGTCATTGAGAAAATACATTTTTTATAACATCTTTTTTTGGTCAGTAGGTGCCCAACATAACAACAGGTGGTGGTGTGTTGGACACAGTAAATCATTTATAGAGGTCTATAGACCCTGTCTGCATTCCTGATTTCTGTAACCGTTAGCTTACCTGTGCAATATTGACATAAGCGCAGAAACACTTGTTTTGCAAACATGGTTTTATTATTTGCTGTGCTGATCAATGGACAGTTCATTACCTGTCAAATGAATATGTAGCTTAAAGTTATGTGTGTATTTGTATTTCTTTTAGCAATAAAGATGATGATGCTACAATAATACACATTTACAATAGGCCTATATCTAAAAAGACATACAGCCTAATGAGATATACTGATTATACCAAACATTAAGAACACCTTCCTAATATTGTTGCACCCCTGGTGGAACCAACCTGATCGCCTCGTTCACCTTTCTATTTCACTTCAGATATCATACAATGTGAAGTGAAATAGAATGGTGAACACAGCGGTCAGGCCAGTTCCACAAGGCTAGGTTATGCCCTGGACATTATATGCATCTAAGAAGTAGAAAATAAGCAACAAATAATGTCAGTTTACATAAATTATGTTTCACAATTGGGTTATAAAATGTATCAAAGTAATGAAGTGGGTTACCTTCTGTATTTGTAAAAATGATGAGCCTGTGAAAGCTGTTGCCGCTGACAGGTGAAGGTTGCTGGCCGGATACTTGCCAACATGTGGCTGACTGTTCCATTCATAGGAATGTTCACAGCAAGGACATGTCTGCATGATGCTGATGAGGACCCCCTTGCTGGTCTTCTCTATGTTGCATGTGTAGCCGGCGCGGTCTGCTCGTTGCCGACTACTGCGTTGTGTTCCGGTGCACTGAAGACAACACACTGGCGTACTTGAAGGCACTTTATTGTGTACAACTCTCTCAATCTGTTCAACATCAAAGAGAGAAAATGTTCAAAACTCTACCCTCGACCAGAATCCGCCTTTCCCAGCCGAGTACAATGCAGACTCAGTATAATCACATTCAAAAATACAAGGAATAAAATACAACATCATTGGAAAATAAACATTGCATCTGGTGTATATCTTATGTATGTGTCATATTCATGTTATCTCTGCCAAAAACTCTGAGCTTTTAGCCTTTACATAATACTGTGCAACATGACATAAACCATCTTTCAAATAGGTAGTACATACAGTAATATGCACGAAGCAACATGTAATCCTTCACATTTGAGCTTTTCAGTGCCATTAAACACTAATCAATACATGAAAACATTTTAAATGAACACATATTTTTAACCTGATATAGGGAATACATACCTGTTCAACATCAAAGAGAGAAAATGTTCAAAACTCTACCCCTCGACCAGAATCCGCCTAACATAAAAAGAACAACGTGGGCTTCGTCACAAGAGGATAGAATGATGATTGCTAACTTACAGCTAAACAGAACACGAGGTTAGCTAAGTTAGCAATTTCTCAACTCTCAAAAATGGCTAAATTCACGACACAGCTTGATTAAATGTACGTACACTCATCATATAATATACATACAAGTTACTATGTGCACTGAAACGTTTTAGTTTTAACAGGTATATCAAGTTTATATCACGCCGAAGTGAACACATACCTTTCCCAGCCGAGTACAATGCAGACTGAGAAAAGCATGACATCCCTCCGCATATAACCAAACCAACACTAGAGGGCGCACTTACACAACTAACTCTCCCAATATCTGTAGACTACACGAAATGCTGAACAATACAATATTTTGGTGAAATCAACTCACAAAATAAAATAAAAAATAGAAAATGAACGGTTGCAAAAATCTGTAATTCTTTGACCTGTTACACATGTTTGGCTGAAAACTGGTATACTCACCACCACTGCACTGGGGACCAACGAACTCCAACCACCTATTACGCATGATAGGGTCCTTCGGCAGGGCATGCAAACCATAGTTGGTCAATCCTATAGGGCTTTTCAGTCTCAAACGGCCGTGATCCTTTGAACGCGTTGGGGGCGATGAAACAACGGAGCCCCATTCAATGAAGGGAAGCGAAGTGGGTGGAGAGGCGATTTGCACATGGAGCTTGGCAAAAGGGGGCATGATTTGTTGACATAATTGTAATCCAAACCCAACCTCATTTAGTCGTTGTGACGCATTGAGGTTCTATTTACACTTTGTAGTCAAGTTTGACACTAGAATAAATGTTTCTGACTCATATCGATGCCACATACGCTGTTTTCAAAGGGATTAGGTGGTTTTTAGGGGCAGTCACTCTTTAAAGGTGCATTATACAACATTTCCATATGCAAAGCCTGATTTTAATGTTAGCTAGCTTCTGTGTCGAGGTCAGCTGTTGTCTGGCTCTAGCTAATGGTTGAAATAATAACCAAATATAGCTAGCTACCTTTTTTTCCCTGTTCCTTAGCTAGCTAGCTTTCAACTGACTGGTGTTAGCTAGCTAGAGGCTAGCTGCTGGACTTTGGACAAGCATGCTAACCTTAGCTAATGTTAGCTAGCTAGCTACCTAGCTAATCAAAATATCTGTTTGCGTTTATTGATACACTTCTTATGATTGACAGCCTGGTGCAAGCATCTGTGTTGTTGCTGAACAACCGAGTTGCTCAACCTGTTAGAACTCTGCGCTTCAGCTAACAAAGATGTTAGCATTGTCAGAAATGCTACAAAAAAGGTAGCCTGGATACCAGTCTCTTTAGCTAACATTCCACTCCCTGTACTCCATGTCATGTGCCAAAGAGACTGGCCTTTCTGACATATATGAACATTCTATAATTAATGAGCTAAAGGAGAACAGAGGATTGTTAGCTCACGTCTAAATTCTCACATCTAAATAAAACTAAATACATACTGCATTTCCAAACATGTAATGTCTTAGCTTAGATTTTAAGCCTCAAAATACAACAACTTGCCTAGCTAACAGCTAAATGTATGTTTTTGACTTTCTTCTAAATTCAAATTCTACTTTCGAGGCTCCACATGTTGTCATAAATTGTTTATGCTATTTCGAACAACCAATGAGCAACTCCGCAGTAAATCCAGCTGCATATTAAACGTTGAGATTGCCAAAAGGCCAGTCTCTTTAGCAATGACAAGGAGTGAAATGTTCGCTAAAGAGACTGGTACTCAGACTAACAAAAAGGTAGCACATCGTTGGTTCTTAATGGACAGAAATGAGCATGTGAGAGCAATAAATTATCAATTTAATCAAAACTGTTGCCCCTACAAACTTATTCAGTCCAAAAGGTGGCAAGTCTAATAGTCACTTTATGGACGCTGTAGTCTTGTTCTTATCCGACGCTTAGATGTTGAGCTAGGTCAGGGAAAGAAATTGTAATTCTTTCCTAATGCAAAAATTTCAACCACAGGATAATGTCATCATCCTAACCAAATTTCCACATAGACTAACCTTGTATAAAATATGTTGAATTTGAACCTTTAAAACAACGTCAGATCTTCAACATAATATCCACTATAAGAAACAAATACTAATAGCTGGGCAGCACCTCCTACTGAAGAATGTATCTATCTACAGCTGCCCTTCGGTCTCCCATCCAGGGTTTTAACCAAGCCCAGCTATGGTATTCGTCACTGACTACTACCAATGTGCTATCGTGAGAATTATTGTTGAGAGATCTCCACTTTTAAAAACTAAATAGATTCACTGTTGCTATCGAAGTCATTCAAATGGTAAGTTTATTAACAGAGCAAATGAAATGTGACCATACTTTATCACTCATATATCATCAATGATGCCATTTAGGCCTGCATTGGCAAAGTCATGAACAGCTATTGTTTCAATTCAACCCAGAATTCAACAAATAAATAGACAAGCTCTGGTTGATTTCAAATGTAATGATATTTAGTGATATTGAATTGTCTTTGGTTGTCAACACAACCAAATATCAACATTTGAAGGAGATGTACAGTATCTTCTGCTCGGTTGGTTCCATCTGTACCACTGACTTAGTCTGACTTTAATTCCAGTTTGTCTACAAATAAAAAGTTAAAGAACAGGAATAAATCAAATCAAACTTTATTTAAAGTTTAACGTTCTCTGTCTACTGCAGCAGTCACATTCGGAGCTGTACGGTCGTTCCGGGCAAGTCAATTAAAATTACACAGACCCAAGACCAGTGACAATCATTGAGATCCGACCCAAACCCGTGACATTATTTAGAATTCTGGATCCGCACCCACTCGGGTCCCGGATCGGGTCTCGGGTATTCGGGTACACGTGGATCCGGAAAGACCTCTATCACGGACACAAAATCATCGATTTAGGATGCTGCCAGGTCTACAAAAGCAGAGCTGTGTTCCTACGGCCCAACAGCATACCTTCATTGCCTTTCAGGCCCTCTGTGTGTGAGGTGATCTCTGTGAGGTGCATCTGTTTCAGCTTCTCCAATCTCCTTGGTTGTATAATAGCCTAACGTAGTGGAAGCTCAACATAAGCCAGATATCAACCAAGGGAATACAGAGACACTAATCCTTAAACGTTGTGTAGCCTACTTTAATATGGCCGTGCAAATACTACACCCATATAATGCATCTCAAACAAGAAGGAATAAAAATGAGAAATGAATCCAGTTGAAAGTGTTTGATCACAATCATAACACAGCCTGCTGTGTACATCAAGTCATGCCTAGCCCTCTAATGGTGTGCATTCATTCTCCAGGAGCGTTACCACAGCTGACCCGCTACCTCTATCCTCTATATGGACCTAGCCTAAGAAAACATGTGTGTGTATGTGTGTGTGTGTGTTTCAAGTTTCAAAGTTTGCTAAGTGTACAGGATACAGCAGGTGTAAAAAACTGCATTGTTTATGCACTGTAACGGAAAACTGTAATTTATACTGTAATTTGGGGTTTTATCAACACTAAAATACTCTAAAACGTTTTACTGCAGCATATTGTAAATTATGGTGCATTGAGGGAAAATGTTGTGGGCGGGGAAATAATTGCTGTATTTCAAATGGTACTGTAATTCCACCCCACAGAATACAGTACCGTACCGTATCTTTGGAGCGCCAACAACCTTTTGACCACTATAGTGGGTGCAAGCCTCCCGAGTGGCGCAGTGGTCTAAGGCACTGCATCGCAGTGCTAACTGTGCCACTAGAGATCCTGGTTCGAATCCAGGCTCTGTCGAAGCCGGCCGCGACCGGGAGACCCATGGGGTGGCGCACAATTGGCCCAGCGTCGTCTAGGGTAGGGGAGGGAATGGCCGGCAGGTGATGTAGCTCAGTTGGTAGAGCATGGCGTTTGCAACGCCAGGGTTGTGGGTTCGATTCCCACGGGGGGGTATGATTTTATTTATTTATTTTAATAACAATAATGTATGCACTCACTAACTGTAAGTCGCTCTGGATAAGAGCGTCTGCTAAATGACGTAAATGTAATGGTATTGTGGTTTCTGTCTCATTAACATATTTGGAGGCGTGCCTTGTAAGAGGCTATATTTGTTGCAAACGTGAGAGAGAATGCTGTACCAATTTAGCTCATATGTGGTTATAGTACCCCATCAACTTAAAATGTATTGGGGACTGATTGGAGTGGCAGCAAGTCTTAAATGGTCGAGCGTTTTGTCATGTCCTTTTGGTCTGTTTTTCCCTGTAGTCGCTGCCAGTTTGGAAGCCTTTTTTAAGGCCTCTAGAAGTGCAAGTGATATAAAACCCCAAATATTTATTAATATGCTGTAATGCGTAAACAATTTACCTAACAGCCAACCTGCTTGAACCACTCCCTTGTAATTACAGTAAAATACTGTAACCCCTTTTACAGTTACTGTCAAATTCACGCAACCCCTTTGATGTGTGAGTGTGTGTGTGTGTGTGTGTTTAAGGAGTTCCCATTAAAAACATAATTATTCAATGATATGTGGCAATAACTGATGGCCACATAAGTCTGATTATACAGCCAGGTCAATGCTTTAAGCAGCTATTTATCACAATCACTCCGAGAGCCTGCAGGTATTTAAATGGCTGGCAGGCAACAGTTCAATTCAATCGTCTTTCTTTCATTCCTCGGCTGCACGGGTGTTTAAGTTAAAGTGCTGATGGTGGACTTTTGGTCTTTTCACACCAACACTTAAAATATTATTTTCCATTGGCCCTTTTTCTTCCCACATTGTGAAGTAATGATGTTATATGGAAAAATGTAGGAATTAGGAAATTATCAATATCCGAATATTAACAGTCTATGGTAAGTTGTGTGGCTAATGTTAATAATGCATCTATTAAAACCGCTAGAGTCGATTGACTAACATAATACAAAAATCCCCATCAAAATCTGTCTGTTTAAGCTAGAGATATGTTTTTTTTGCATTGGCTGCGTCTCAATCCACCACATCCGTCTATGCATCTGCTGTGGAAAGTGGCAGAGCTACAGCGCTGTTTGTCAGACCAGGAGAAATGTGTCACGAAAAAGTCTGTGTACCGTCAGAACCGTTTGGGCTACAAACTAATGGGAAGGGGAGACTCTCACGAACATGATAGTGTTCTCCGTTTTGTCCTACGACCCCCACAAGTATCATGGGACTCGTCTGAAGATAACCCGGTACCCGTTTCATAAATGAATGGAAGTATGGAAGTTTTGTGCCCCCCAAAAAAGTTGTTAAATATGTCACAATTATTTATTTTTTATTCTTAAGCTTTCTTATATGTCGTAGATATAGGACAGACACTTCAAATCCTTATTCCTTATGACTTACAGTATATTTTGACTGTATTTTTTGCCATTTATGAATGTGTTATTCAATGCGTTTCTATGGGCTATAGCAGTAAAGGCCTAACTCAATATTTTATCAAACATATATATTTGTATATATATACACTACCGTTCAAAAGTTTGGGGTCACTTAGACATTTCCTTGTTTTCGAAAGAAAAGCAATTTATTTGTCCATTAAAATAACATCAAATTGATCAGAAATACAGTGTAGACATTGTTAATGTTGTAAATGGCTATTGTAGCTGGAAATGGCTGATTTTTAATGGAATATCTACATAGGTGTACAGAGGCCCATTATCAGCAACCATCAGTCCTGTGTTCCAATGGCATGTTGTGTTTGCTAATCCAAGTTTATCATTTTAAAAGGCTAATTGATCATTAGAAAACCCTTTTGCAATTACGTTAGCACAGCTGAAAACTGTTGTGCTGATTAAAGAAGCAATAAAACTGGCCTTCTTGAGACTAGTTGAGTATCTGGAGCATCAGCAATTGTGGGTTCGATACAGAATACTTCTGGCTGCTGATAGGCTGATTTACGGCATAGCGTGCTGAGTACAAATTGTCCTGGTCACGGCCAAAGTTTATTCGTTCCAATTCTCTGGCCTTTCTTTTCCCCATACCAAGAGTGTGTGCTGGTAGACTTCTCCCCAAGCGTTTAAAAACATTGGATTGGGGCTGGATGAAGAATAGTTAGAGGATTTTCCAGCATATTTCTTATACCAGTCATTTCCTGTTACATCATGAAGGGAAGGGAATAAGTGTGGACTTACTTGGGAAGAAAGAACAGAGAATTGGGACACAGGGATGTAGGCTGATAGTTCTAAAGGTGAAAGGGGGAGTGGTCAGTGAGCCTCTGACTCTGAACTCAATGGACCTAGATGACGGGTGAAATCTAAGGTATAGGACATCGTTCTGGAGTTTGAGGAATGTGAGAGAGTCGCTCCATGTATTTAACTGAGATTGAGATCAGTGGAATAGCCGATCAAAACTAGTTTTTTTCTTGCGCTTGGATTAGAGAGAGGTGTGGATGTAATATTTTCCACACCTAAGCTTAGACTGCCAACCATTTTCCAGTATTTGCCAGTACCTTTAGCCTAATAAATATAACATTTTCCATCCATTCCCCTATGTCTCTGTTGGATGTTAAACTCTGTTGTGATATGCATGGGGGGGAGCAATACAGATGGTCAAATGTCAGAAGAAGGGATAATCCCCAGAGGAGGGGGGAACCTCCACATTAATCTCC
The DNA here is from genome assembly GCF_020615455.1 of Coregonus clupeaformis. Lineage (NCBI taxonomy): Eukaryota > Metazoa > Chordata > Actinopteri > Salmoniformes > Salmonidae > Coregonus > Coregonus clupeaformis. The sequence goes on along the minus strand of NC_059208.1, from coordinate 55,172,971 downwards.
CCCACAATGCCCTGCTTTCTCCTTCCTGTTGGAGCCGTGACGCTGACCTAAAACTGACTGGTCCCTCTCTGACAGGAGCTTTAAATCCAGAGATTCACCTCCGCTTTCCTGTCAGGTCACGGTCGCTTTAGATCCACGCAGGGTTGGAAGGTAAAGTCCTGAGAAAATTATAAATAGAGTTCACACATAAGTGAGTGCCAGCCTGAGTGCCAGTCTGAGTGCCAGTCTGAGTGCCAGTCTGAGTGCCAGTCTGTTTGTGCTATCATGCCAACTCCTTGTCATGTCAAACTTGATGTTTGGCTTGACAATGAGCAATGGTGTTGCCAAGAGCACAAACAGATCTGGAACCAGGCTATAACTCAGTCCCTCATGCACTAGCCTCATGCACTAGCCACTAGCCTCTGGAATTACAGCCTGTGATGCAACTTCTGCTTTTGGAGGTTAAAGTGAAACTATATTTTGTTATTTGTTTCAATAGTCCATTTTTGATGTAGTCTCAAAATGTTTTGCATGTCAGCAATCAAGTTTTTAAGATATCTAACTTTCAAAATAGGGAAATAAAGCCGGTATGATGCAAGTACCTGTAGCAAACCAGAGTGTAGTATTTTAGCTAATAGGGCAGTTCACTTCTTGAACCTTGAGAAGTTCAGTATCCATCTATTGCCGGACCTGGCGAGTACAGACGTGTTCATGGTTACCATAATAAATGCATTGTAAATTCAAGGCTGAATTGCGAAGAAATGTCATTGCTGCCATGGACCATTTCTCAGAAAAAGCATTAAATAAATGATCTTCCTGGAATATTTGCAGTTGAATAATTCTCGAAGCTAGCCAGTAGAAACTTAGTTTGGAACTTTCCTTTCCTCTGCAGGCCTTAAAGAGCTACACTGGTTTCCCGTTGTACTTCTAAGAGAAGCACAAATGAGATTTCAAACCTATCGCATTTTTGCTAAATCCCTAGTTTTGCCCAATCTGTTAATACATAACTAATCACATTTGTATAAAGACAATATGTGGTGTATATTGTATGCACAATGACGACTTGAATTAATAGACATAAAAAGTGCATATACAATCTTTCCACTTTATCTCATTTACTGTTCTATTACACATAGTTAACAGTGTAAAAACATAATGATTACAGGGCTGTACTGTACACCATTACACCGAGTCTGTATCAGATACAGCTGCTGGGGGGCTGTGGGTTTTACATGTACTAAACCAGGGAGGCAGATCTACTTTCACAGGGGCCCAGGAAAAAATAACCAGGTAATGGGTGTTGCCACAGTGATAAGAGATTGCATCTGTGCCGTTTAGGAGACTGGGCTGGTTCAGGCTGGCAACGCCGCTTATTATGGTCTGGGGCTGGCATCGTAACCGTTCGTTACAGGACTCTCCTGGATATTAAGGCTAGCATTATCATCCACTGTGCCATTAGGAGAACATGCTGTGTGTGTGTGTGTGTGTGTGTGTGTGTGTGTGTGTGTGTGTGTGTGTGTGTGTGTGTGTGTGTGTGTGTGTGTGTGTGTGTGTGTGTGTGTGTGTGTGTGTGTGTGTGGCCACTTACACAGGTGCCCTGTCATACACTGTAATCACTGGTTCTACTCGCAGACAGCCAGCCATTAAGACCTATTTCACCAGCTGGACTGACTGACTGACTGTCTGCACCTCTCAGCCTCTCTGGCTCACAGCTACTGTATCTGCAAGCTGGTAGCTTGTTAGCTAAATGGCTCTATAGAATAAATGTGTGTCCCTGCCAAGTAGTTATAACCGCATCCACAAATATAAATGAATGTGATGCAATGAATGTGAATGTTCCCCTATACCTCTGTTAAGCTCTGGTTTATTAAAAAGCATGAGCTGGCGCACACCCAGAGAAAATTATTTAGTGTAGAGGTGCTGACTAATCTGCTAAATGGCATATTATATTATTATTATTATAACGGGGAATAAACTGTAATATATAAAAACAAAGAAAGTCGCACACTCCATATGTATAACCTCCCAGTAATGTATTGGGTAAAAAACCACCAACGTTTCAGCATCACTGTGCCTTCTTCAGGCTTCAAGCTCTGGTTTATAACAACGTCAGGCAATGATCATCATGTGAAATAAGGGTTAGGTCTCAGAAAGTGGGCTTCCTGTGGTTTAAATGTGCTAGTGTTTTGGCTACATTGCTCTGCGTCTACAGTAAATTGAGCCAATGTGTGAATGAGTGGACCAAATGGACTGACACTTAATACTGACTCATTGCATCTGAATCATTATGGTTGGCTAAAGCAGCACAGACGTCTGCCACGTGTGAGTAGCCTACCACTGTCCTGTAACCACAGAGAGATGGCTTTCTATAATGTGTTCTGGATTAATTGTCGTCAATTTGAACGATGACATAATTCCCCTGAGTAAGAGTTTCCACTGGGTCCAGAGGAGGGCTGCAGGCCTGGTTATTATTGAGTCAGAGTCCAGTCACGCGATTGCAGAGATCTTGTGTTTCAATTAGACCTGGGTTCAAATAGCACTTTTAGGACTAATACCATTGGTTCCACTGTGTCAGGCAAGCACCATCAAGCACAGATTAAGTATGAGGAAGATTTAGGATAGTATTTGCACCCAGGTCTAATTTGACTCAGTACCCACTGTAGCCTCCCTTCACTCTTGAAGAGCATCAAGACAAGAGGAAAACCATTGAGAATGTGTGACTAGATTTCTCACGAAGCACAAAGACAAGGATTGGGCCAAAGATCATTTACATTAGGCACATGGTTGGATCAGTACCATAGTATAAAAACCCAGATCGGAACCACCCAGAATATAGACTTGAGTAGATTATATGAACTTTATCATGGAGTCGATTTTGGAAAATGTAGAATTGGGTAAGAACCATGCAAGATAGAAATCCTGGATCAGGACCATAGAACATACATTATACTTCCTGGATCAGAGAGTAAAGCAGCCGTACAGACAAGTCAGGATAGATCTTGGGCCAGATATAATATTGTTATAAAGTCTTTGATTCCATGAACAACACCACCATCCTGCACCATAGCTCCGGGGTGAAGTTTCCCCTAGGTACAGATCTAGGATCAGCTTCCCCACCCCTAATCCCAACCTTAACCATTAGTGGGGGGAAAAAACTGACCCAAGATCAGCGTCTATTTCACCCTACACTCTACCAGGCATACCAGACCAGGGACTAAAAGTCCTATCCAGGACATCTTATTATAGTACGGAAATCCCATGATTTATGGGTTTTCTAATACAGGGTCCAGTTACAGAAGGTAATTTCACTTAATTATATAAATGTATACAATGGGTGGGTCTAATCCTGAATGCTGATTGGTTAAAACCGCATTCCAGCCGGTGTCTACTCCACAAGTTGCCACCGGCTAAATCTATGACTTTAAAATGCCTATTTACTCTGTTCCATCTGACTGCGCAATCCACTGTCTTATCAGCCCTGCCAGGCACTTTATAAACTTTCTCCACTATAAAAAGCATCTTAGACATTATCTCACATTTCTTTTAGACTAACATTTAGTTTTCAACAGCGGAGATTTGTATAAACCTTGCTGTCTGTCTCTCCGACATTTGCAACATTGTTTCAATATTCAAATTCAATCTCCAGCTGTCCCATAGTAATGAACGTGTCGGGAGTCAGGACGAGACAGACGGGCAGGCAGCGTTTCTCAGCCAGTCGAAATCATGAATCAGCTGGCATCATTTTAATGGATATATACAAAGAAATCTAAATTGAAAAAAGGTCAAACGAAACGAAGTGCAGCTAGTTTGCAGTCTTTCCAGCTTCAGTTTGAAGTGATTGTGTTAGCTGTGTTGTTGGCTAGCTCCTCTGAACAACAGTGTCCTGACTAGTGAGCACATGTTCTATGCCAGGCGAAATCGCGCCTCAGTAGCTCACTGTTATGGATGTATCCAAACAGAAAACAGCTTCAACAAATGCAAATGCAGCTACTTTGCTGTTATTCTGGCTGCACTGTTTGACGTGACTGTAAGAATAGTTGGCTAGCTAGCAAGCAAGGGATAAGAATGTTGCCAGCCAGTATGGCAATGGAACATTTAGAACGAACGACTGGGTCATGTCTGTGCTTGCTGTGCCACTAGAGGTCCTGGTTCGAATCCAGGCTCTGTCGTAGCCGGCCGCGACCGGGAGACCAATGGGGCGGCGCACAATTGGCCCAGCGTCGTCCAGGGTAGGGGAGGGAATGGCAGGAAGGGATGTAGCTCAGTTGGTAGAGCATGGTGTTTGCAACACCAGGGTTGTGGGTTCGATTCCCACGGGGGGCCAGTATGACATTTTTTGTAAACAAAATAAATAAATAAATAATTTAAAAAAACAATTTACAACGGTGTTTGGAGGATATATTGGCATGGGTGTTTTTAGGCCCGAGACGAAGTCGTTTCTCAGTGCTGTTTTACCTCTCTTACCAAAATTACGCTGTTGAATTTCTATTATTAAGATGTTGAAAAAGTATTATTCAGGGCTTATCCAGCTGACATATTTGAAAAGCTTTGAGGAATGTGAGGAAGGATCAGCAAGGGGGAGAGATAATGACTTGATGACTTCTACAGATGGGGCTACGTCCCAAATGGCACCCTATTCCCTACATAGTGCACTACTACCGTATAGGCCCTGATCAAAAGTAGTGCCCTAAATAGGGGATAGGGTACCATTTGGGACGTAATCGGTGAGTCTTTGGATTGCGCACTGCCAGCGGGAGCACCAACATTGTATAGGAAAGAAGGCTGCTACTGCGGTGGATAAGACGTTTGATGAGATGTTTGAGGACGCCTGTTTGTAAAAGCAGACGTTATGGCATCATGGCATATATCCTTGGTGTCTCAGAGTGACCTAAATACAAGCAACCACATAGATCATAGTAAACAACAATATGAAATTGTGGTGGACTTGCGACTTTTTGAAGGTGTTTTTGGAGAAATTGAAATGGTTCTTCTAAGCATTCCAACCGACACATTCCTTGTTTGTGTTTAATCCTGTGCTGAATGTTGGTTTGATTTTGAAGACGGACGTCTGTGGCTCTTTCATCCTCTCATATTAAATATGAATGGGTGTAGACAAAGAAAAGCTCTCCAGTAGGTGTACCAAAACATTCAAGAGGGTTACAAGTTTATCAACATTTAGAGCAGAATTACTTTCCATTGTTCCTCAACTACAGTGTATGATATACCATTTTCTAGCTCTGAGTCTCCACTTTTATCCAATGTAAAAAACACAATTTCAAATGTTACTACATAAGACCGAATCGAGGCAGTCGGTCACATTTGAACACCACTCTTTAGTGCCAGGATGGAGATAAAGAAACAACACTAACTACTGGTCTGCAAGCACATGGAACTCCACATTTTTGGGGGGGAAAAGAGGTACAAAGCTGAGAATGGCAAACTTCAGGGACTGATCTCTAATCTGTTATTCTCTTTTACCAGAGAGACCAGCTGGGAATATATGGACATGTCTTGATATAGATTCTGAAAAGAGATGAAGTGACTATTTAAATAGTCTGTAAAAAGGTTTATTTTAGAAAAAGGGTGTGGGACTCATTTACCCTTGGCAGGTTCACACTGAGTCCAATAACACAGTAAAGGGAACATAGCTTTCTAGCCAACACTGACCACAAGGCTGACGCCATCGGTATGCCTACAAATCATCTACCGTCTTCAAAGTTCACCAGACATTTACCACGTGTCTTCTAACATCAATGAATAAATTATATGTTTGACATCCATTCTGCAAGCCTATCAAATTGTTCATTTAGGCCTACAGAAAGTAATTTACTGAGAACGTGTCACAATTACGATTGCTTTAACATCTGCTAGGCCTATTGCTTTATGACTATTTGCTCTAGTCAATTAGTTTGGTGAAGCGTCTTCTTATTTTTTCTCCTGTTGTACTTTTATAGACTTAATTTATTATCCCACATTTATCAATACAACTGCATGGTGTACTCTTCTAAATTAGACCTTGGCCACACAGACACAATTGAGATGCAAAGAATGCACTACGCATCAGTCTTCCTGTCAGAGAAACTGATCCAGAAAGCAAACATTATGTTTACCATGATCTATATAACATCTATAAAGTTTCAATATATTGACTATTGAGTAAGGGTGTAACAAATGAAATATATGTATTCACTAGATGACTGACAGGGGGCGCTGTTCTGAAGTCAAATCAAATACAACAGGTGTAGACCTTACAGTGAAATGCTTACCTACAAGCCCTTAACCAACAATGCAGTTTTAAGAAAAATAAGTGTTAAGTAAAAAATAGATAAATAACAAATGTAAATAATAAATAATTAAAGAGCAGCAGTAAAATAACAGTAGCGAGGCTATATACAGGGGGTAGCGATACAGAGTCAATGTGCGAGGGCACAGGTTAGTCGAGGTAATTGTGGTAATATGTACATGTAGGTAGAGATAAAGTGACTATACATAGATAATAAACAGAGAGTAGCAGCAGTGTAAAAGAGGGGGGGGGACAATGCAAATAGTCCAGGTAGCCATGATTAGCTGTTCAGGAGTCTTATGGCATGGGGGTAGAAGCTGTTAAGAAGCCTTTTGGACCTAGACTTGGCGCTCCGGTACCCCATGCCAAATCTTTTCAGTCTCCTGAGGGGGAATAGGCTTTGTCATGCCCTCTTCACGACTGTCTTAGTGTGTTTGGACCATGATAGTTTGTTGGTGATGTGGACACCAAGGAACTTGAAGCTCTCAACCTGCTTCACTACAGCCCTGTCGTTGAGAATGGGGGCGTGCTCGGTCCTCCTTTTCCTGTAGTCCACAATCATCTCCTTTGTCTTGATCACGTTGAGGGAGAGGGTGTTATCCTGGCACCACACGGCAGGTCTCTGACCTCCTCCCTATAGGCTGTCTCATCGTTGTCGGTGATCAGGCCTACCACTGTTGTGTCATCGGCAAACTTAATGATGGTGTTGGAGTCATGACTGGCCATGCAGTCATCGGTGAACAGGGAGTACAGGAGGAGACTGAGCCCACACCCCTGAGGGGCCCCCGTGTTGAGGATCAGCGTGGCAGATGTGTTGTTACCTACCCTTACCACCTGGGGGCGGCCCGTCAGGAAGTCCAGGACCCATGGTCCTTAGCTTAGTGATCAACTTTGAGGGCACTATGATGTTGAATGCTGAGCTGTAGTCAATGAATAGCATTCTCACGTAGGAAAGGGCAGTGTGGAATGCAATAGAGATTGCATCATCTGTGGATCTGTTGGGGTGGTATGCAAATTGGAGTGGGTCTAGGGTTTCTGGGATAATGGTGTTGATGTGAGCCATGACCAGCCTTTCAAAGCACTTCATGGCTACAGACGTGAGTGCTACGGGTCGGAAGTCATTTAGGCAGGTTACCTTATTGTTCTTGGGCCCAAGGACTATGGTGGTCTGCTTGAAACATGTTGGTGTTACAGACTCAGTCAGGGACAGGTTGAAAATGTCAGTGAAGACACTTGCCAGCTGGTCAACGCATGCTCGGAGTACACGTCCTGGTAATCCGTCTGGCCCTGCGGTCTTGTGAATGTTGACCTGTTTAAAGGTCTTACTCACACCGGCTACGGAGAGCGTGAGCACACAGTCGTCCGGAACAGCTGATGCGCTCATGCATGCTTCAGTGTTGCTTGCCTCGAAGCGAACATAGAAGTAATTTAGCTCGTCTGGTAGGCTTGTGTCACTTGGCAGCTTGCGGCTGTGCTTCCCTTTGTAGTCTGTAAGAGTTTGCATGCCCTACCACATCTGACGAGCGTCGGAGCCAGTATAGTACGATTCAATCTTAGTCCTGTATTGACGCTTTGCCTGTTTGATGGTTCGTCGGAGGGAAATGCGGGATTTCTTATAAGCGTCCGGGTTAGAGTCCCGCTCATTGAAAGCGGCAGCTCTACCCTTTAGCTCAGTGCGGATGTTGCCTGTAATCCATGGCTTCTGGTTGGGGTATGTACGTACGGTCACTGTGGGGACAACGTCATCGATGCACTTATTCATGAAGCCAGTGACTGATGTGGTGTACTCCTCAATGTCATCGGAAGAATCCAGGAACATATTCCAGTCTGTGCTAGCAAAACAGTCCTGTAGTTTAGCATCTGCTTCATCTGACCACTTCTTTATTGATGTGTCACTGGTGCTTCCTGCTTTAGTTTTTGCTTGTAAGCAGGATTCAGGAGGATAGAGTTATGGTCAGATTTGCCAAATGGAGGGCGAGGGAGAGCTTTGTACGCGTCTCTGTGTGTGGAGTAAAGGTGGTCTAGAGTTTTTTTTCCTCTGGTTGCAGATTTAACATGCTGGTAGAAATGAGGTAAAACGGATTTAAGTTTCCCTGCATTAAAGTCCCCGGCCACTAGGAGCGCCGCTTCTGGATGAGCGTTTTCCTGTTTGTTTATGGCCTTATACAGCTCACCGTCCGCCATTATGATACTCCTCCATAGGAATGAATGGGAATTTACAGTATTTCATTGTCATGTTTCAAGGACAAAAATACATGTACAGTGGGGAAAAAAAGTATTTAGTCAGCCACCAATTGTGCAAGTTCTCCCACTTAAAAAGATGAGAGAGGCCTGACATTTTCATCATAGGTACACGTCAACTATGACAGACAAAATGAGAAAAAAAAATCCAGTAAATCACATTGTAGGATTTTTAATGAATTTATTTGCAAATTATGGTGGAAAATAAGTATTTGGTCACCTACAAACAAGCAAGATTTCTGGCTCTCACAGACCTGTAACTTCTTCTTTAAGAGGCTCCTCTGTCCTATACTCGTTACCTATATTAATGGCACCTGTTTGAACTTGTTATCAGTATAAAAGACACCTGTCCACAACCTCAAACAGTCACACTCCAAACTCCACTATGGCCAAGACCAAAGAGCTGTCAAAGGACACCAGAAACAAAATTGTAGACCTGCACCAGGCTGGGAAGACTGAATCTGCAATAGGTAAGCAGCTTGGTTTGAAGAAATCAACTGTGGGAGCAATTATTAGGAAATGGAAGACATATAAGACCACTGATAATCTCCCTCGATCTGGGGCTCCACGCAAGATCTCACCCCGTGGGGTCAAAATGATCACAAGAACGGTGAGCAAAAATCCCAGAACCACACGGGGGGACCTAGTGAATGACCTGCAGAGAGCTGGGACCAAAGTAACAAAGCCTACCATCAGTAACACACTACGCCGCCAGGGACTCAAATCCTGCAGTGCCAGACGTGTCCCCCTGCTTAAGCCAGTACATGTCCAGGCCCGTCTGAAGTTTGCTAGAGTGCATTTGGATGATCCAGAAGAGGATTGGGAGAATGTCATATGGTCAGATGAAACCAAAATATAACTTTTTGGTAAAAACTCAACTCGTCGTGTTTGGAGGACAAAGAATGCTGAGTTGCATCCAAAGAACACCATACCTAATGTGAAGCATGGGGGTGGAAACATCATGCTTTGGGGCTGTTTTTCTGCAAAGGGACCAGGACGACTGATCCGTGTAAAGGAAAGAATGAATGGGGCCATGTATCGTGAGATTTTGAGTGAAAACCTCCTTCCATCAGCAAGGGCATTGAAGATGAAACGTGGCTGGGTCTTTCAGCATGACAATGATCCCAAACACACCGCCCGGGCAACGAAGGAGTGGCTTCGTAAGAAGCATTTCAAGGTCCTGGAGTGGCCTAGCCAGTCTCCAGATCTCAACCCCATAGAAAATCTTTGGAGGGAGTTGAAAGTCTGTGTTGCCCAGCGACAGCCCCAAAACATCACTGCTCTAGAGGAGATCTGCATGGAGGAATGGGCCAAAATACCAGCAACAGTGTGTGAAAACCTTGTGAAGACTTACAGAAAACGTTTGACCTGTGTAATTGCCAACAAAGGGTATATAACAAAGTATTGAGAAACTTTTGTTATTGACCAAATACTTATTTTCCACCATAATTTGCAAATAAATTCATAAAAAATCCTACAATGTGATTTTCTGGATTTTTTTCCCTAATTTTGTCTGTCATAGTTGACGTGTACCTATGATGAAAATTACAGGCCTCTCTCATCTTTTTAAGTGGGAGAACTTGCACTTAAAAACTTGCAACTGGATCCTGGACTTCCTGACGGGCCGCCCCCAGGTGGTAAGGGTAGGTAACAACACATCTGCCACACTGATCCTCAACACGGGGGCCCCTCAGGGGTGCGTGCTCAGTCCCCTCCTGTACTCTCTGTTCACCCATGACTGCATGGCCAGGCACGACTCCAACACCATCATTAAGTTTGCCGACGACACAACAGTGGTAGGCCTGATCACCGACAACGATGAGACAGCCTATAGGGAGGAGGTCAGAGATCTGGCCGTGTGGTGCCAGGACAACAACCTCTCCCTCAACGTGACCAAGACAAAGGAGATGATTGTGGACTACAGGAAAAAAAAGAGGACTGAGCACGCCCCCATTCTCATCGACGGGGCTGTAGTGGAACAGGTTGAGAGCTTCAAGTTCCTTGGTGTCCACATCACCAACGAACTATCATGGTCCAAACACACCAAGACAGTCGAGAAGAGGGCCCGACAAAGCCTATTCCCCCTCAGGAGACTAAAAAGATTTGGCATGGGTCCTCAGATCCTCAAAAAATTCTACAGCTGCACCATCGAGAGCATCCTGACTGGTTGCATCACCGCCTGGTATGGCAACTGCTTGGCCTCTGACCGCAAGGCACTACAGAGGGTAGTGCGTACGGCCCAGTACATCACTGGGGCAAAGCTTCCTGCCATCCAGGACCTCTATACCAGGCGGTGTCAGAGGAAGGCCCTCAAAATTGTCAAAGACTCCAGCCACCCTAGTCATAGACTGTTCTCTCTGCTACCGCACGGCAAGCGGTACCGGAGTGCCAAGTCTAGGTCCAAAAGACTTCTGAACAGCTTCTACCCCCAAGCCATAAGACTCCTGAACAGCTAATCATGGCTACCCGGACTATTTGCACTGCCCCCCCACCCCTTCCTTTTTACGCTGCTGCTACTCTGTTAAGTATTTATGCATAGTCACTTTAACTCTACCCACATGTACATATTACCTCAACTACCTCAACTAGCCGGTGCCCCCGCACATTGACTCTGCAACGGTACCCCCCTGTATATATAGCCTCCCTACTGTCATTTTATTTTACTTCTGCTCTTTTTTTCTCAACACTTTTTTTTGTTGTTGTTTTATTCTTACTTTTTTTGTTTAAAATAAATGCACTGTTGGTTAAGGGCTGTAAGTAAGCATTTCACTGTAATGTCTGCACCTGTTGTATTCGGCGCATGTGACCAATAACATTTGATTTGATTTGATTTGATTTGACTAAATACTTTTTTCCCCCCACTGTACATGCGTTGCTATGGCTACCCACCAACATTTTCTACAGTAATAATTTAGATACTTGCATATGAAATGTCTTCCTACATCCCTTGAATTGGTGCTGGCTGCATCCATATGCCGCACATCATGGTATTTTTTACAAGTTGGCTATTTTAATGTGGGACATTGTTTTTCCCTGATTCACTTCCATTACTCAAAGCCCCGAAGTAGTATGATAATGGCGGCCTGCTGGCTTCAAAGGCTCTTATTTGCCAAGACATAGCGTCAGCTATCCAGGGTTTTAATACGTCATTGGGTTTAACGGTACATGTATTCGTATAGCACAGTCCGGTACAGTTAATACATATATAGTTAATACATATATAATATATATATAGTGCCTTCAGAAATTATTCATACCACTTGACTTAATCCACATTTTGTTGTTTTACAGCCTGTTACGGTTCGGCACTGTTGGTCCGGTTCCCGCTTGTTTCCCTTTTCCTTTTTCCCCTGTGTGTGTGTGTGGTCTGTGTCTGTCTCCCCCTGCTGTGCAGCCCAGCCAGAGGATCTAGGTCAGGGGGCGTGGCCATTCTCTCTCATGCTCCGTTACTTCCAGCTGCGGCTCATTGTCATCAATCAACCAGCAGTTATCTACCCGGGCTGGACACCTCTCCAGCGCCAGTTCGTTCCTACACCACCTGTGGTAACTTGGCTCCGTACAGCAAATCTCAGTTTAGTTGTACTCTCTCAGTATTATAGTTGTTTCTGCCACGTTTGTAACCTGTCTCTCCTTCGACCAGATCCCGTCTGTTCCTGCTGCCTGCCTGCCTGCCATTCCCACGCCGCAACCTGCTCCTCTGTTGTCTGATATCCTCGTCATCCAGCTCTCAGGACTACTGGCTCTCCACCCCACTCAGCTCCTACCCCGGCCTGAAGCTACTCCACCCTGAACTGCTTCTCTCTGCCAAAACACGCTGAATAAACTACATCCTAATTCACCCTCTTTGTCCGTGTGTCCGTCTCTGCACCTGAGTCCCCCACCCAACCTAATAGAACGAACTGGCCAAACATGGACTCAGCAGAGATGCCACATGAAACAACGGGTGATGGCGTACAACGCGCCCTCCATTCACAGGGAATGTTATTGGGACAACACGACCAACTCATCCGGACTCTTGTGGATAACAACCAGCTGTTGTTGGATCAAGTATCTCATCTCACCTCTCAGGTAGCTAACCTGGTAACACTCACTACCCTTCCTCCCTCTGCTTCTCCTCCGCCTGTTCCTCCTACAGTGGCTCCAGGCTCGGCTTCCGCTCCTGCCCTTCGGGAACCCCCTACAACCTCACCCGAACCTTTCACCGGGGACCTGAACAAATGCCGTGGTTTCCTGCTTCAGTGCCGCTTGGTGTTCCAACAGAAGCCCCTGTCTTTCTCCACGGAATCCTCAAAGGTACATTACGCACTGGGGTTAATGAGGGGCAAAGCTTTGATTTGGGCAGAAGCGGCTTGTTCTACTCAGCAGATTGCCAGCCTGTCGTTTGACGATTTTTCCTCTCAATTGAAAGTTGTGTTTGATCACCCGGACCATGCCGGGACCGCCACTAAGAGACTATTGAAGCTACGACAGGGCACGGGTAGCGTGGCTGAATACGCCATTGATTTTTGGACCTTGGCAGCCGATTCCAAGTGGAATGACGAAGCTCTTCAGGGAGCGTTTGTTAACGGTCTAAGTGACACGATTAAGAATGAACTAGCTGTTCGTGATGAGCCTGCTAACCTTCATGTTCTCGTTTCCCTTGCTACACGAATAGACAACAGGCTACGGGAGAGGAGACAGGAGAGGGGCGGTCGGGTCCACACCGCAGCGGATCCCTCCACGGAACTAGACGAGCCCATGCAGCTGGGCCGTGCTCGTCTGTCCCCTGCCGAAAAGGAACGGCGCATGCGGGCTGGTGAGTGCATGTACTGTGGGGACCGCACTCATTTCCTGGTTAACTGTCCGGTTCGCCCAAAAGACCAAGCTCGCAGGTAAAAGTGGGCATACTTGCGAGTGCTACACCTGACTCAATGCCCACAGCACCCCGTCTAGTTATCCCAGCTACAGTCCAGTTCAGGAATCTATCTCTCCCACTAGCTGCTCTCATCGACTCTGGTGCTGAGGATAGTTTCCTTGACGTTAACCTGGTCACTCAGGCTGAGATCCCTGTTAAGCCCCTGCCTAAGCCTATAACAGTAACCGCTATTGACGGCCATCAGTTTGCCAACATCACCCATCAAACTGTCCCCGTTTCTCTCATGCTGTCCGGCAATCACAAAGAAACCATCCAGTTTAAAGTAGTCTCCTCCTCGGCCTCCCCCCTTATCCTCGGTTTCCCTTGGCTTAGCATTCACAACCCCCATATTGACTGGCAAAACCACAAAATACACAGTTGGAGCACTCACTGCCATTCTGTTTGCCTTGGGTCGGCTATTCCGCCCTCGGTAGGTTCCCCTGCTTCCCCTGTCAAAACCCCAGACCTCTCTTCAGTCCCTGAGGAGTACCTGGACCTGGCCGAGGTATTCAGTAAATCCAAAGCACTCTCACTACCACCTCATAGGCCATACGATTGCGCTATTGAGTTACTGCCCGGAGCCCCTTTGCCGTCCAGTCGGCTTTTCAATCTGTCCCGTCCTGAGAGAGAAGCTATGGAAACCTACATAGGCGACTCCCTAACCTCTGGCATCATTCGTCCCTCATCTTCCGCTGTTGGTGCTGGGTTCTTTTTGTTGAGAAGAAGGACAAAACATTACGCCCCTGCATTGACTACAGAGGACTTAATAACATCACAGTCAGAAATACGTACCCCCTGCCTCTCATCAACTCAGCATTTGAACCCCTTCATGGTGCCACCGTGTTTACCAAACTCGACCTACGTAACGCTTACCACCTCGTTAGGATCAGGCCGGGAGACGAATGGAAGACTGGGTTCAATACCCCCTCTCGGACACTTTGAATACCTAGTCATGCCATTCGGTCTCACTAACGCCCCAGCAGTGTTTCAGGCCATGGTTAACGATGTGTTGAGGGATTTTCTACACCGTTTTGTGTTTGTCTATTTGGATGACATTCTAATATTCTCTAAGTCACAGGATGAACACGTCTCCCACGTCCGTCTGGTTCTCCAACGCCTCATGGAAAATAAACTGTATGTGAAAGCAGAAAATGTGAGTTCCACCGGCAGTCCGTCCCCTTTTTGGGCTTTATTATCGAGCGGGGACAAGTGTCACCAGACCCTGACAAGATCAGAGCGGTTGTGGAGTGGCCCACACCCACGTCTCGGAAGCAGCTACACGCTTCCTGGGCTTCGCCAACTTCTACCGCCGCTTCATCAGGGGTTTCAGCCGAGTGGTTGCCCCCTGACCAAGCTCACCTCCCCTAAGGTGCCATTCCTGTGGACGCCTGAGGCCGAGTCAGCTGTGAGTACATTGAAGGAACTGTTCACCACCTCACCTGTTCTTATTCATCCAGACACTAGTTTGCAGTTTATTGTGGAAGTGGACGCCTCTGATTCGGGGGTGGGGGCAGTCCTGTCACAACGTTCCCCCACGGACCAGAAGCTCCATCCTGTGGCCTTTTTCTCCAGGAGATTGACCCCTGCTGAGAAGAACTACGACGTGGGTAACCGGGAGTTGCTTGCTGTCAAGTTGGCGTTGGAGGAGTGGAGGCACTGGCTAGACGGAGCAGAGCAACCCTTCATAGTCTGGACAGACCACAAGAACCTGGCTTACATCCAGTCATCCAAGAGGCTGAACTCCCGCCAGGCCAGATGGGCTCTGTTCTTCAGCAGGTTCAAGTTTATTTTAACATATCGTCCTGGCACACGTAATGTCAAGCCTGATGCTCTCTCTCGCCAGTTTACAGACAATGAAGACTTCAGCAATCCTGAACCTGTTCTGCCCGCTTCCTGTTTGGTGGCGGCTGTTCACTGGGAAATCGAGTCCCTCGTCCGATCGGCACAAGAGTTGGAACCTGGACCGGCCGATGGCCCCCCGACCTTCTCTATGTTCCCGCAGCCGTGCGGCCGCAAGTGCTCAACTGGATCCACACCTCACGATTCTCCTGCCACCCTGGTATGAACCGTACACTGTCGCTACTTAAGAGGCACTTTTGGTGGCCATCCGCCGAGGCTGACGTCCGGGAGTACGTGGCGGCCTGTTCCATCTGTGCCCAAAGTAAGGCTTCCCCACAGGGCACCTTCGGGCCTGCTGCGGCCTCTCCCAGTCCCGAGTCGTCCTTGGTCTCACGTGGCCTTGGACTTCGTCACTGGACTTCCTATGTCTGAGGGTAATGACACCATACTCACCATCGTGGACAGATTCTCTAAATCTGCCCATTTTGTTGCATTACCAAAATTACCGTCTGCCAGTGAGACAGCCGACCTCTTTGTCCTACATGTATTCCGTCCCCATGGAATCCCTGTGGACATAGTGTCCGATAGAGGTCCACAGTTCATTTCTCGGGTATGGAAGGAGTTTTGTTCGGCTCTGGGTGCCTCTGTCAGTCTCTCATCAGGTTTCCATCCCCAGTCCAATGGCCAGACTGAGAGGACCAATCAGGACCTGGAGGCTGCTCTACGGTGTGTGACATCCCAGAACCCGTCCACCTGGGCCAAACATCTCCCGTGGGTCGAATATGCCCACAATTCCCTCACCTCATCTGCCACCGGCCTCTCACCTTTTGAGGCGGCTTTGGGGTACCAACCGCCATTGTTCCCGTCTCAAGAAAGGGAGTTAGCCGTCCCGTCAGTTCAGGATAACCTTCGTCGCTGCCGCAAGGTGTGGGTGGACACCCGTGAGGCCCTTCTACGGACAGCAGAGCGTAACAAGAGGGTGGCGGACAGGCACAGGGTAGTCGCTCCCCAGTTCCAGCCTGGTCAGCGAGTCTGGCTCTCCTCCAGCAACATCCCCCTGCGCACTGACTCCCGTAAGCTGTCGCCCCGGTATTTGGGTCCTTTCGAGATCGACTCCATCATCAACCCTTCGGCTGTTCGGTTGAAGCTTCCCCAGGCCATGAGAGTCCATCCTACATTTCACGTGTCCCAGCTGAAGCTGGTCTCCTCCAGCCCTTTGTGTCCGCCTGTGGATCCCCCTCCGCCACCGCGTATTATTGACGACCATCCAGCCTACACGGTGCGGAGACTGCTGGACGTCCGGAGGCGTGGTAGAGGGCTTCAGTACCTGGTGGACTGGGAGGGATACGGTCCCGAGGAGAGGTCCTGGATTCCCCGACGATTTATACTGGATCCGCAGCTGGTGGCTGACTTCCATAGGGACCACCCTGACAAGCCGGGTGGGTCGCCGGGTGGCGCCCCGTTGAGGGGGGTACTGTTACGGTTCGGCACTGTTGGTCCGGTTCCCGCTTGTTTCCCTTTTCCTTTTTCCCCTGTGTGTGTGTGTGGTCTGTGTCTGTCTCCCCCTGCTGTGCAGCCCAGCCAGAGGATCTAGGTCAGGGGCGTGGCCATTCTCTCTCATGCTCCGTTACTTCCAGCTGCGGCTCATTGTCATCAATCAACCAGCAGTTATCTACCCGGGCTGGACACCTCTCCAGCGCCAGTTCGTTCCTACACCACCTGTGGTAACTTGGCTCCGTACAGCAAATCTCAGTTTAGTTGTACTCTCTCAGTATTATAGTTGTTTCTGCCACGTTTGTAACCTGTCTCTCCTTCGACCAGATCCCGTCTGTTCCTGCTGCCTGCCTGCCTGCCATTCCCACGCCGCAACCTGCTCCTCTGTTGTCTGATATCCTCGTCATCCAGCTCTCAGGACTACTGGCTCTCCACCCCACTCAGCTCCTACCCCGGCCTGAAGCTACTCCACCCTGAACTGCTTCTCTCTGCCAAAACACGCTGAATAAACTACATCCTAATTCACCCTCTTTGTCCGTGTGTCCGTCTCTGCACCTGAGTCCCCCACCCAACCTAATACAGCCTGAATTCAAAATGAATTAAATTATGATTGTTTGAAATTGTAGCAAATTTATTGAAAATGAAATACAGAAATATCTCATTTACATAAGTATTCACACCCCTGAGTCAATAATGTGAGTCTTTCTGGGTAAGTCTCTAACAGCTTTCCATACCTGGATTGTGCAACATTTGCCCATTATTCTTTTGAAAATTTTCAAGCTCTGTTAAATTGGTTGTTAATCATTGCTAGACAACCATTTTCCGGTCTTGCCATAGATTTTCAAGCAGATTTAAGTCAAAATTGTAACTCGGCCACTCAGGAACATTCACTGTCTTCTTGGTAAGCAACTCCAGTGTAGATTTGGCCTTGTGTTTTAGGTTATTGTCCTGCTAAAACCTGCTAAAAGGTAAATTAATCTCCCAGTGTCTGGTAGAAAGCAGGTCTTCCTCTAGGATTTTGCCTGTGCTTAGCTCTATTCCATTTATTTTTTAATCCCCAGTACTTAATGATTACAAGCATACCCATAACATGATGCAGTCACCCCTATTCTTGAAAATATGGGGAGTGATTCTCAGTAATGTGTTTTATTGGATTTGCCCCCAAACATAACACTTTGTATTCAGGACAAAAAGTTTATTGCTTTGCCAATTTTTATGCAGTATTACTTTAGTGCCTTGTTGCAAACAGGATGCATGTTTTGAAATATTTATATTCTGTACAGGCTTCCTTCTTTTCATTTTGTCAATTAGGTTAGTATTTTGGAGTATCTACAATGTTGTCACAGCCATTAAACTAAAGTCACCATTGGCCTCATGGTGAAATCCCTGGGCGGTTTCCTTCCTCTCCAGCAACTGAGTTAGGAAGGACGCCTTTATCTTTGTAGTGACTGGTCCTATTGATACACCATCCAAAGTGTAATTAATAACCACCGCTCAAAGGGATATTCAATGTCTGCTTTTTTTTTTTTTACCCATCTACCCCTTCGTTGCGATGCATTGGAAAACCTTGATGTCTTTGTGGTTGAATCTGCTCGACTACAGATAATTGTATGTGTACCGAGATGAAGTAGTAATTAAAAAGTATTGTTAAACACTATTATTGCACACAGAGTGAGTCCATGCAACTTATTATGTGAATTGTTAAGCAATTTTCTACACCTGAACTTATTTAGGCTTGCCATAACAAAGAGTTGAATACTTATTGACTCAAGACATTTAATTTATACATTTTCAATTATTAGTAAATTTTTTCAAAAAACGTAATTCCACTTTGACATTATTGTTTGTAGGAAAGTGACAAAAAATCTAAATGTAATAAATTTTTTATCCAGGCTGTAACACAACAATATGTGGAAAAAGTCAAGGGGTGTGAATACAGTGCATTCGGAAAGTATTCAGACCCCTTCACTTTTCCCACAGTTTGTTACGTTACAGCCTTATTCTAAAATTGATTAAATCATTTTTTTCCCTCATCAGTCTACACACAATATCCCATAATGACAAACCAAAAACAGGTTTTTAGAAAATTTTGCAAATGTATATATAAAAAAAACTGAAATATTACATTTACATACAGTTCCAGTCAAAAGTTTGGACACACCTACTCATTCAAGGGTTTTTCTTTATTTTTACTATTTTCTACATTGTAGAATAATATTGAAGACATCAAAACTATGAAATAACACATATGGAATCATGTAGTAACCAAATAAGTGTTAAACAAATCAAAATATATTTTATATTTGAGACTCTTCAAATAGCCACCCTTTGCCTTGATGACAGCTTTGCACACTCTTGGCATTCTCTCAACCAGTTTCATGAGGTAGTCACCTGGAATGCATTTCAATTAACAGGTGTGCCTTCTTAAAAGTTAATTTGTGGAATTTATTTCCTTCTTAATGCGTTTGAGCCAATCAGTTGTGTTGTGACAAGGTAGGGTTGTAATACAGAATTTTGATTTGTTGAAATTTTTTTGGTTACTACATGATTCCATGTGTTATTTCATAGTTTTGATGTCTTCACTATTATTCTTCAATGTAAAAAAATAGTAAAAATAAAGAAAAACCCTTGAATGAGTAGGTGTGTCCAAACTTTTGACTGGTAGTGTAAGTATTCAGACCGTTTACTCAGTACTTTGTTGAAGCACCTTTGGCAGTGATTACAGCCTTGAGTCTTCTTGGGTATGACGCTACAAGCTTCACACAGGGATGGTGTGAACATAGGGATGGTGCCAGGTTTCCTCCAGACGTGACGCTTGGCATTCAGGCCAAAGAGTTCAATCTTGGTTTCATCAGACCAGAGAATCTTGTTTCTCATGGTCTGAGTCCTTTAGGTGCCTTTTTGCAAACTCCAAGCCAGCTGTCATGTGCCTTTTACTGAGGAGTGGCTTCAGTCTGGACACTCTACCATAAAGGCCTGATTGGTGGACCGCTGCAGAGATGGTTTTCCTTCTGGAACTCTGGAGCTCTGTCACGGTGACCATTGGGTTCTTGGTCACCTCCTGACCAAGGCCCTTCTCCCCTGATTGCTCATATCTAGGAAGAGTCTTGGTGGTTCCAAACTTCTTCCATTTAAGAATGATGGAGGCAACTGTGTTCTTGGGGACCTTCAATACTGCAGACATTTTTTGGTACCCTTCCCCAGATCTGTGCCTCGACACAGTCATATCCCGGAGCTCTACGGACAATTCCTTTCACCTCATGGCTTGGATTCTGCTCTCTCATGTACTGTCAACTTTCCAAATCATGTCCAATCAATTGCATTTACTACTGGTGGACTCGTATCAAGTTGTAGAAACATCTCAAGAATGATCAATGGAAACAGGATGCACCTGAGCTCAATTTCGAGTCTCATATTAAAGGGTCTGAATACTTACGTAAATAAGGTATTTCCGTTAAAAAAATTATATAAATGTGCAAACATTTCTAAAAACCTGTTTTTACTTTGTCATTATGGGTTATTGTGTGTAGATTGATGAGGGGAATAAAATATTTAATCCATTTTAGAATATGGCTGTAACATAACAAAATGTGAAAAAAATCAAGGGGTCTGAATACTTTCCGAATGCACAAAAATATAAACGCAACATGCAACAATTTCAAAGCTTTTACTGAGTTACAGTTCATATAAGGAAATCACTGAATTGAAATAAATAAATTAGGCCACAATCTATGGATTTCACATGACTGGGCAACGTTGGAGGCGGATTATGGTAGAGAAATTAACATGTAATTATCTGGCAACAGCTCTGTTGTACATTCCTTTAGTCAGCATGCCAATTCCACGCTCCCTCAAAACTTGAGACATCTGTGGCATTGTGTTGTATGACAAAACTGCACATTTTAAAGTGGCCTTTTATTATCCGTAGCATCAGGTGCACATGTGTAATGATTATGCTGTTTAGTCAGCTTTGATATGCTACACCTGTCAGGTGGATGGATTATCTTGGCAAAGAAGAAATGCTCACTAACAGGGATGTAAACAAATGTAATAATTTTTTGTGTGCGTATGGAACATTTCTGGGATTTTTTATTACAGCTCATGAAACATGGGACCAACACTTTACATGTTGCGTTTATATTATTTTTCTGTGTAGTTGTGCCACAGAAGCAGTATGTCCCGCCTACTTTGATCTCTACATGATTGAGAGCTGTATGTTCCAATTGTCATAACGTTGTACGTTTATGTTCAATGTTTTTTCGTTGGTTCGTCAGTCTGTTGTATGGCCCTGGTATGGACACCTATGTGTGATCTGAACTGGAGCTAAGCAGTAACTAAAGTGTTATAACTTGTGTACAATAAACATCCTGAAGAGAGAAGATTGTCGAAGACCTCCTTCCCACGCCATCCACATATTAGAAGGTCTGCGTAGCTACAACAGTACAGTTTATAGCAAGCTAACGTTACAGTAGTTACAGTAATTTAGTTCAGCTAGCTAACGGTCATCTGAAGGCTGAAGAGGCTAACGTTAACTTACACTTAATTTATTCTCAAATCTGAATATTTTTGGGACATTTACGGACTATTTTGTGGAATTTGATTTTTTGTGTGGATTTCCTGGACTTTCCCGCCGCAGGACCTGCTAACAAGCTGTGAGTGACATTGCTAGTTAGCTAGCTTGTTAGCTAATTTCAGTTTCTAGCTTTCTATGGGGCCTCCGTCCCTCCTTCTGCGCGCTCAGGGACTCGTTGCCATGGGAAAGGGAAGGGAAAGGGATACCTAGTCAGTTGCACAACTGAATACATTTAACCGAAATGTGTCATCTGCATGGAACCGTGTGAACCGCTCTCAGGCAGCTAGAGCAGTAAAAGTGCAACATTGTATTTCTCCTCTGGCACTGAAGAGACACAGATGAGGCAGTTTTGCATTTTCTGTGCAATTTATTTTGGGACTTTGAGATTAAGGTTGGATCTGGTGAAGGGGATGGGGAGCCTACACAGCCTGCTTCCAAGGACCCCGCACCTGAATGGGTCCGCATGCTGATGGAGCAGATTAATGACGGGTTGCAGGACGACCTGTGGCAGCTAAGCAACCAATTGGAAAAGAGGTGCGACCAAATGGAGAGGATGGACAGGAAGATAGACATTGTCCAGAGGTCACGTGAGTCTGCTCCACCTAACCTCAGTTGCCACGGTGCTGCAGCAGGTCCCTCTCAGTGGGGTTCTACCAAACACATCATCCTCCGATGTTCTCCGTCTCTTTGCAGCAGAACTACGTCATTGACCAGTATGCCCACAGCTCAGGTCCACTCAACCCCTCAGTCAGAACAAGAGAGCCCAGTCATAGGCCAATACAGAACCCCCCCTGTGGACTTCAAACACGCCATGGCTGGACACCCCCCTGACAGTACCTGCAGGCCCATATCCATCTCTCCCGTGGCCAGTCAGCACGTAGGGGAGGGACACACAGAGGAGGGGCGCAGGCCCATGCACCCCCATGAGTAACGAGGGCCGCTTCTGTGGCAGTGATGGTCCGAAGACCAAGCTGGCTACATTCGAGGGGAAGGAGGACTGGGGCTCGTTCATAATTCCCTTTTAGTACCTAGCACGTAAGTACTACTGGGACTCTAGGGAGAAAGTTGACAGGCTGCACAAGTGTCTGAGCGGCAGCGCCATCCACTTTGTGTGCTCCCTCCCGGAGTACATTAGGGAAGACAACGACTCCCTCGTCGCACACCTGCAGACCAGGTTTGGTCAGAGAAAACCACCCACAACCACGAGGAGGAAGCTAGGGGAGCTTAAGCAGGGGATGGAAACGTCTGCTGAGTTTACCAAGGAGGTAAACTGCCTAGTTTCTCTTGCTTATCCTGGGGTTGGCTTGGTGCTTCATCAGCTTGCCACTGATGCTTTCCTTATTAAGGGACTTAAAAATCACAAGGTAGCATATGAGGTGATGAACCGTGACCCTGGAACCCTGGCTCAAGCACAGCAGCTAGTGTTGGTACATGAGCACATCTTCAAGGCTACCGTTGGCCGTGACAGTGACAGTGACTCAAAACTCAGCGCATATCATCATGGTGATATGAGCCACAAATGACATACAGAGTTCTAGGGCCCACGTATTTCACCCAGGAACAGTTTGAGTCTAAGTTTGATTCGGTGCTGGAAGAAGTGAAACAGATGCGAGTGGAACTAAAAGCCTTACATAACCTCCTGCACCCCACAAGGTAACCGTATCCAACTCCAACAGCTTCTGAGAGGGGAAGGAGGGGATCCAGCCAGGGCAGAGTGACATTCAGGCCCCCAAGTCCTCACAGAGACACATGTTACCAATGTAAGCGCCATGCTCTACCAACTGAGCTACAGGGGACTACATCCAGCCAGCTCCCTGTCACAGCTATAGAGAGAAATAGTAATGGCGTCTTTTTGTAGGCACCAACTCCGCCATGGTTCCTTCGACAGCCTATTGGGTAATGCGTTTTTGTAGGGTTTTTTGATTATCGCCGAAAATTACTTATTTGATAAATACAGGCATAGGAAATGTTATACGTTTTGTTCTTTGAGAATCTTCATCAGCTAACGTCACAATTTGTGATTTTTTAAGCATTTATGTATTGAATAAAGGCAAATAAAGGCTTCATAATTGATAAAGGTCATGTTAAATGACTGATATTATCTCATAGAAGAAAACGTAGATCTCCTATGCCCGTCTTAACCTGACCTTATTTTCTGTATTTTGTCATATTTCTACCATATTGTTTCTACAAAGGAATTAATAAACTGTTGAGGAGGCTGCAGTGGAGGAAGGACCTGGGTCATTCCAAAGCCCATTTATTCTGGAACAGAGTAATAAATCAAATCAAGCTCTATTTATATAGCACATTTCAGACATGGATGCAACACAATGCACTTTACAGGAAAAAACTATGAAAATAAAAACGGAAATATTTACTACACAAGAAACATAAGAGGATAAAAAAAAAAAAATGTAAGACTAAAAAAGCACCCTAAGGAAAAGCAAAGCTAAAAAGGTGTGTTTTACGCTAATTTATTAACTGGAGCTGATTAAGCTTGAGGGAGAGGAGGTAGAGAGATGTGATGTGCAAGCATATGGAAAGCCAAAAGGTTCAAATTGTCTTACCCAGAAGAAGTCTTAACACTTGTAATTATCATTTTTCACTTGTTTTTTCAAGTGTTATATTTAAGCAATAACGCACCTCAGGGGTTTGTGATACAGTGGATATAAAAAGTCTACACACCCCTGTTTGCCAGGTTTTTGTGATGCAAAAGAATGAGACAAAGATAAATCATGTCAGAACTTTTCCCACTGTTAATGTGACCAATTCAATTGAAAAACAAACTGAAATCTTCGAGGGGGAAAAATGAAAAATAAAAACCTTACAATAACCTGGTTGCATAAGTGTGCACACCCTCTTATAACTGGGGATGTGGCTGTGAATTAACCAATCACATTAAAACTCATGTTAAATAGAAGTCATTACACACCTGCCATCATTTAAAGTGACTCTGATTAATCACAAATAAAGTTCAGCTGTTCTAGTAGGATTTTCCTGACATTTTCTTAGTTGCATCTCAGAGCAAAAGCCATGGTCTGCAGAGAGCTTCCAAAGCATCAGAGGGATCTCATTGTTGAAAGATATCAGTCAGGAGAAGGGTACAAAATAATTTCCAAAGCATTACATATACCATGGAACGCAGTGAAGACAGTCATCATCAAGTGGAGAAAATATTGTACAACAGAGACATTACCAAGAACTGGACGTCCCTCCAAAATGTATGAAAAGACGAGAAGAAAACTAGTCAGGGAGGCTTCCAAGAGGCCTACAGCAACATTAAAGGAACTGCAGGAATTTCTGGCAAGTACTGGCTGTGTGCTACATGTGACAACAATCTCCTGTATTCTTCATATGAATGGGCTATGGGGTAGGGTGGCAAGACGGAAGCCTTTTCTTACAAAGAAAAACATCCAAGCCCGGCTGAAGTTTACAAAAACAAACATCAAGTCCCCCAAAAGCACGTGGGAAAATGTGTTATGGTCTGATGAAACCAAGGTTGAACTTTTTGGCCATAATTCCAAAAGGTATGTTTGGCGCAAAAACAACACTGCACATCACCCAAAGAACACCATACCCACAGTGAAGCATGGTGGTGGCAGTATCATGCTTTGGGGCTGTTTTTCTTCAGCTGGAACCGGGGCTTTAGTCAGGGTGGAGGGAATTATGAACAGTTCCAAATACCAGGCAATTTTGGCACAAAACCTTCAGGCATCCGTTAGAAAGCTGAAGATGAAGTTCACCTTTCAGCACGACAATGACCCAAAGCACACATCCAAATCCACAAAAGCATGGCTTCACCAGAAGAAGACTAACGTTTTGGAATGGCTTGAATCCAATTGAACATCTCTGGGGTGATCTGAAGAGGGCTGAGCACAGGAGATGTCTTCGCAATCTGACAGATTTGGAGCGCTTTTGCAAAGAAGAGTGGGCAAATATTGCCACATCAAGATGTGCCATGCTAATAGACTCCTACCCAAAAAGACTGAGTGCTGTAATAAAATTAAAAGGTGCTTCAACAAAGTATTAGTTTAAGGGTGTGCACACTTATGCAACCAGGTTATTGTGAGTTTTTTATTTTTCCCCCTCTGTCACGCCCGGACTCAGGGGACTCGTATATGTTGAGTCAGGGTGTGTATGTTCTATTTTGTATATTTCTATGTTAATATTCTAGTATGTCTAGATCTATGTTGGCCGGTGTGGTTCCCAATCAGAGGCAGCTGTCGCTCGTTGTCTCTGATTGGGGACCACACTTAGGCAGCCTATTGGCACTAGTGGGTTGTGGGATCTTGTTCCGTGTTAAGGTATGTTGTGTTGTGCTGCCTTGGACTTCACGTATCGTTTGTTTATTGTTTTGTCATTGTGTTTATTCGTTAATAAACATGTATGCATATCACGCTGCGCCTTGGTCCGTCCCGTCTATAAACAATCGTGACACCCTCAAAGATTTCAGTTTGTTTTTCAATTGAATTGTTCACGTTATAGGTCACATTAAAGGTGGAAAAAGTTCTGACATGATTTATCTTTGTCTCATTCTTTTACATCACAAAAACCTGGCATTTTAACAGGGGTGTGTAGACTGGTGGTATATTTGCCATATACCACAAACCCCCAAGGTGCCTTATTGTTATTAAAACTGGTTACCAACGTAATTACAACAGTAAACAAGTAATATTGACTCATACCCATGGTATACGGTCTGATATACCACGGCTTGCTATCTGTCTCATGTTGTACCGATCATCAACATGAACAAGACTGAATTCTGTTGAATTGTCAACTGGACTAAATTCTTATTAGGAAGATGTTGCTGTTCAGAGTGCCATGTTTATGACTGTTGATGTTCACAGGAATCTCCAAATGCTATGTTGAACGAGCACCACGGATAAGGAGGGGGAGGAAAACTGACAGCTTCTTTCTAGCACACCTTCACCAAGTCAAACAATGTTTGCTTCATGAACAATTGTTACATCTTCTGAAATAAATACATAATTATGTTTAGTTAATTCTGTTTCTAAAGTTTTTTATGCTGGATGTGAGTAATTTGGCAAGTCTATAGTATAATGTATTGTTTTGGAATGTTTATTAAATATCCATTCAGTCAACGCACTTATTATTTTATGTTGCCTTTTTTAATGTTTGCTAAAATGATGTGTGTTTTGTACTGTTACTTTTTACATGCTGAAACAGTCTCATTCGTTTTGGGCTAGACTATGATCTGTAAATGTTTACTACCCTTTTTAAAAAGTTGTTGATGAATGAAATTAGCACCGTTTCAGAACTTGGACAATGTCAGGGAATAAGCAGGTAAATGTACAGCCTATCAATGACAAAAGAAACAGCGCAGAGGTAGCCTTATGATAACATTAGATATTTGCATTTTATGTACTAGCCAGCTATTCTCAAAACATTGGATTACCAACTTGAGCGATGACGTCTCAGTTTGCAGCACGTTTTCACATGGACGTATATATACACTGAACAAAAATATAATTGGAACATGTAAAGTATGCACTCACTACTGTTAAGTCGCTCTGGATAAGAGCATCTGCTAAATTACTTAAATGTAAAATGTAAAGTGTTGGTCTCATATTTCATGAGCTGGTCATACCTGTATACATTACATTTACATTTACATTTACGTCATTTAGCAGACGCTCTTATCCAGAGCGACTTACAAATTGGTGCATTCACCCTATAGCCAGTGGGATAACCACTTTACAATATTGTTTTTAAAAAAAACAATATTGTAGAAGGATTACTTTATCCTATCCCAGGTATTCCTTAAAGAGGTGGGGTTTCAAATGTCTCCGGAAGGTGGTGAGTGACTCCGCTGTCCTGGCGTCGTGAGGGAGCTTGTTCCACCATTGGGGTGCCAGAGCAGCGAACAGTTTTGACTGGGCTGAGCGGGAACTATGCTTCCGCAGAGGAAGGGGAGCCAGCAGGCCAGAGGTGGATGAACGCAATGCCCTCGTTTGGGTGTAGGGACTGATCAGAGCCTGAAGGTACGGAGGTGCCGTTCCCCTCACAGCTCCATAGGCAAGCACCATGGTCTTGTAACAGATGCGAGCTTCAACTGGAAGCCAGTGGAGTGTGTGGAGGAGCGGGGTGATGTGAGAGAACTTGGGAAGGTTGAACACCAGACGGGCTGCGGCATTCTGGATGAGTTGTAGGCGTTTAATGGCACAGGCAGGGAGCCCAGCCAACAGCGAGTTGCAGTAATCCAGAAGGGAGATGACAAGTGCCTGGATTAGGACCTGTGCCGCTTCCTGTGTAAGGCAGGGTCGTACTCTCCGAATGTTGTAGAGCATGAACCTACAGGATCGGGTCACCGCCTTGATGTTAGCGGAGAACGACAGGGTGTTGTCCAGGGTCATGCCAAGGCTCTTCGCACTCTGGGAGGAGGACACAACGGAGTTGTCAACCGTGATGGCGAGATCATGGAACGGGCAGTCCTTCCCCGGGAGGAAGAGCAGCTCCGTCTTGCCAAGGTTCAGCTTGAGGTGGTGATCCTTCATCCATACTGATATGTCTGCCAGACATGCAGAGATGCGATTCGCCACCTGGTTATCAGAAGGGGGAAAGGAGAAGATTAGTTGTGTATCGTCAGCGTAGCAATGATAGGAGAGGCCATGTGAGGATATGACAGAGCCAAGTGACTTGGTGTATAGCGAGAATAGGAGAGGGCCTAGAACTGAGCCCTGGGGGACACCAGTGGTGAGAGCACGTGGTGCGGAGACAGCTTCTCGCCACGCCACTTGGTAGGAGCGACCGGTCAGGTAGGACGCAATCCAAGAGTGAGCCGCGCCGGAGATGCCCAGCTCGGAGAGGGTGGAGAGGAGGATCTGATGGTTCACAGTATCAAAGGCAGCAGACAGGTCTAGAAGGACAAGAGCAGAGGAGAGAGAGTTAGCTTTAGCAGTGCGGAGAGCCTCCGTGACACAGAGAAGAGCAGTCTCAGTTGAATGACCAGTCCTGAAACCTGACTGGTTTGGATCAAGAAGGTCATTCTGAGAGAGATAGCAAGAGAGTTGGCTAAAGACGGCACGCTCAATAGTTTTGGAAAGAAAAGAAAGAAGGGATACTGGTCTGTAGTTGTTGACATCAGAGGGATCGAGTGTTGGTTTTTTGAGAAAGGGTGCAACTCTCACTCTCTTGAAGACGGAAGGGACATAGCCAGCGGTCAAGGATGAGTTGATCAGCGAGGTGAGGTAGGGGAGAAGGTCACCGGAGATGGTCTGGAGAAGAGAGGAGGGGATAGGGTCAAGCGGGCAGGTTGTTGGGCGGCCTGCAGTCACAAGTCGCAAGATTTTATCTGGAGAGAGAGGGGAGAAAGAAGTCAAAGCATAGGGTAGGGCAGTGTGAGCAGGACCAGCAGTGTCATTTGACTTAACAAACGAGGATCGGATGTCGTCAACCTTCTTTTCAAAGTGGTTGACGAGTCATCCACAGAGAGGGAGGAGGGGGGAGGAGGATTCAGCAGGGAGGAGAATGTGGCAAAGAGCTTCCTAGGGTTAGAGGCAGATGCTTGGAATTTAGAGTGGTAGAAAGTGGCCTTAGCTGCAGAAACAGATGAAGAAAATGTAGAGAGGAGGGAGTGAAAAGATGCCAGGTCCGCAGGGAGTCTAGTTTTCTTCCATTTCCGCTCAGCTGCCCGGAGCTCTGTTCTGTGAGCTCGCAATGAGTCATCAAGCCACGGAGCAGGAGGGGAGGACCGAGCCGGCCGGGAGGATAGGGGACATAGAGAGTCAAAGGATGCAGAAAGGGAGGAGAGGAGGGTTGAGGAGGCAGAATCAGGAGATTGGAGGGAGAAGGGTTGAGCAGAGGGAAGAGATGATAGGATGGAAGAGGAGAGAGTAGCGGGAGAGAGAGAGCGAAGGTTGCGGCGGCGCATTACCATCTGTGTAGGGGCAGAGTGAGTAGTGTTGGAGGAGAGCGAGAGAGAAAAGGATACAAAGTAGTGGTCGGAGACATGGAGGGGAGTTGCAGTGAGATTAGTAGAAGAACAGCATCTAGTAAAGATGAGGTCAAGCGTATTGCCTGCCTTGTGAGTAGGGGGACGGTGAGAAGGTGAGGTCAAAAGAGGAGAGGAGTGGAAAGAAGGAGGCAGAGAGAAATGAGTCAAATGTAGACGTAGGGAGGTTGAAATCCCCCAAAACTGTGAGGGGTGAGCCATCCTCAGGAAAGGAACTTATCAAGGCGTCAAGCTCATTGATGAACTCTCCAAGGGAACCTGGAGGGCGATAGATGACAAGGATATTAAGCTTAAATGGGCTAGTGACTGTGACAGCATGGAATTCAAATGAGGAGATAGACAGATGGGTTAGGGGAAAAATTGAGAATGTCCACTTGGGAGAGATGAGGATTCCTGTGCCACCACCCCGCTGACCAGATGCTCTCGGGGTATGCGAGAACACATGGTCAGACGAGGAGAGAGCAGTAGGAGTAGCAGTGTTTTCAGTGGTAATCCATGTTTCCGTCAGCGCCAAGAAGTCGAGGGACTGGAGGGTAGCATAGGCTGGGATGAAGTCTGCCTTGTTGGCAGCAGAACGGCAGTTCCAGAGGCTGCCTGAGACCTGGAACTCCAGGTGTGTGGTGCGTGCAGGGACCACCAGGTTAGAGAGGCAGCAGCCACGCGGTGTGAGGTGTTTGTGTAGCCTGTGCGGAGAGGAGAGAACAGGGATAGGCAGAGGCATAGTTGACAGGCTGCAGCAAATGGCTACAATAATGCAGAGGAGATCGGAATGAAATGAGCTAAACATCTGGGAAAGGAGAGAGCGGGGCCTCCCTCACCACAACTCCCAAATATAACTCTCCCAACTTCCACCTCAGAAACTATAATTGTTTCACTGAAACACCCGAATATAACTCTCCCAACTTCCACTTTAGAAATTAGAATTGTTGTAAACTACAGCGGTTCAATGTTTCTAGGAATAGACTCTAACTTACTTTATTCAGCTAGCTAACTTGGTACAGTATTCTTCCATGAAAACCGCCCAGGGCACCGTATCCTATGACGCCATAGCTAACTAGCATGCTAGCATCCAATAACACACGGTTTAGCACCAATACTTGGTTACAACAAACTACCAATAGTGTGTTAACACACTAAACAGATAATTCGTGTCCGTGTCTAGTTCCTTTCATAACGCAGCAATAATTAAACGTTGGCTAGCTAGCACAAAGTCAGTCATGCTAGCTACACAAGTGGACTACACATCTCGAATGTTCAGAAGGGAAGCTTTATGTTGCAAAATTCTCATTGACTAAAATTATATTGTATTTAGCTGCTACAGTACTGCTAGCTGGTAGTGTTGGCTAGCTAGCAATGGCTGTGGTGTTGACTTTGTTTGAAAAACTGCGTCGCTGCGAACGAGTGTAGCTGGCTAAAATTATATTGTATTTAGTTGCTACAGTACTGCTAGCTGGTAGTGTTGGCTAGCTAACAATGGCTGCTGTGTTGACTTTGTTTGAAAAACGGCGTCGCTGCGAACGAATGTAGCTGGCTAGCTAACCTCGATAGTTTCTCTATACTACACCTTTATCTTTGATACAAATACAACTATGTAGCTAGCTAACATTACACTAATCAAATCGTTCCATTGTAATGTAATGTGTCATATTACCTGCGGAGCGAAGTACAGCATGACTACTCACCTCGCCTGCCTGCCGTACATTATGGGGTATATTGAGACAGAATGGGCAGTATTGAGATGTGCTTTATTATCACATGGTACCCTAGATGATAACTACACAAAATTAATAGAGTCTGTCACGACTTCCTCCAAGGCTGCCTCCTCTCCTGGTTCGGGCAGGCTTTGGTGTTCGTCGTCACCGGCCTTCTAGCCACTGCCGCTCCTCATCTCATCATTCCATTTGTTTTGTCTTGTTTATTACACACACCTGGTTCATATCCCCTCATCAGTACCTGTATAAGTGTTCCCCCTGCCCCCTTGTCTTTGTGTGTGATTGTTTTGTGAGGAGAGTGAAGCTCGGTTGAGCTCCTTGTATTTTGTATTGCCGGGTTATTTTCCCGGTGTGCCTTGTTGGTTCCAGTGTGCCTGTTTTGCGCACTGGACTGTTTTGACACGTTACTGCGTAACTCTGTATTCCAGAATAAATCCTGTTATTCTGTGATTTACCCTCCTGCGCCTGACTCCTTCAAATCACCCATCACAGAGTCATCATAGATTTAGTGTAAAATCTGTCACAGCAGCCTATTTTCAAATTGGCCACCATTCATTTCAATGTGGATGAACTGAATTGATCTTTCAATGCCATAAAGGAATAGATATTGGTGTAATAAGACCAACAAAGGCTGAAAATGTCTGTTATTGTGAGGAAAATGCTAAAAGATAGCCCAGAGATGTGTTACAGTATATGTATTTAGAAAAATATTACCAGAGCGTCTGCTAAATTACTAAAATGTAAATGTAATAATGGTAGAAAAATGACATGACAAAACACAGAAAATAAGGTCTGAGATTAAGACGGGTTTAGAATATATTTTATGTTTTCTTCTATGAGATAATATCAGTCATTTAACATGACATTTATGAATTATGAAGCCTTTGTGCTTTTTTTTTCAATACATAAATGCTTAGAAAAAAATCACAAAATATGACATTAGCTGATGTAGATTCTCTCAGAGGAAAGCGAATAACATTTTCTAAGCCTGTATTTACCAAGTAAGTTGTTTTCGTCGATTATGAAAAAAACCTACAAAAACGCTGCTTATTACCGTATAGGCTATCAAACGAACCATGGCGGAGTTAGTGCCGACAAAAGGACGCCATAACTATTTCTCTCTATAGCTGGGGCAGGGAGCTGGCTGGATGTAGTGGCACCCCCTGGTGGACTTGACTGTGGGTGGGGGTCGGCCACCCCTGGGTTTCCCCAGCCCGTGCAGGGAGCTGGCTGAATGTAGTGTTGCTCCCTGGAGGCCATAGGCAGGGGGTTAGGACCCTTCCGGGGATTGGCCGCCCCTCACTGGGCCCTCTCCCCCCTTCTCCTTGGAGCAGGGAGCTGGCTGGATGAAGTGGCCGCGAGAGGGGGTCGGCCCCCCGATGTCCGGAGGTCAGCTCCTGCTCTCTGGGCCGGCCCCAGCCCTCTGGGTGTATTTAGTGGCGCACCCTGGTGGCCACGGGCAGGGGTCGGGCCCTCTCCGGTGGTCGGCCCCCCCTTCTTGTGTTGGCCCATCCCTCTCTGGCAGTCTCCCCCCTCTTCCTGGTGCAGAGAGCAGCGTGGATGTAGTGGCGCCACCTGGCGGTCGGGGGCAGGGGTTCGGCCCCCTCTCCCTGGGTAGGCCATATCCCTCTCCGGCACTCTCCCCCGATCTCCCTAATGCAGGGAGTGGGCTGGATATAGTGGCACCCACTTGCGGCCTTGGCAGCGGGCAGAGATTGGCCACCCTCTCCGGGGGTTGGCCCCACTTCCCTGAGTTGGCCCCACCCCTTTCTGGCCCTCTCCCCCCCTTTCTCTGGTGCAGGGAGCTGGGCGGATCTAGTGCGCCCCTGGCCGGCAGGGATGTAGCTCAGTTGGTAGAGCATGGCGTTTGCAACGCCAGGGTTGTGGGTTCGATTCCCACAGGGGCTATGAAAAAACAAAAAAAACAATTATGTATGCACTCACTAACTGTAAGTCGCTCTGGATAAGAGCGTCTGCTAAATGACTAAAATGTAAATGTCAATGGCTGCGGGCAGGGGTTGGCCCCCCCTCCCTGAGTAGGCCCCAGCCCTCTCTGGCCCTCTCCCCCATATCGCTGGAGAAGGGTGCTGGCTGGATGTAGTGGTGCCCCCTGGTTGCCGTGGGTGGGGATCGGTCCCCCTCTCTGGGGGACGGCCCCCCCTCCCTTGGTCGACCTCAGCCCTCTCTGGCCCTCTCCCCCATATCGCTGGAGAAGGGTGCTGGCTGGATGTAGTGGTGCCCCCTGGTGGCTGTGGGCGGGGGTCGGCCACAGCTCTCTCTGGCCCTCAACCCCGATATCCCTGGGGCAGGGAGTTGGCTGGATGTAGTGGCGCCCCCTGGTGGCCACTGGCGGGGGTCAGGCAACCTCCCTGGTGAAGGGAGCTGGGTGGATGCATTGGCGCCCCCTGGTTGCCGTGGGCGGGGATCGGCCCCCCCTCCCTTGGTCGACCTCAGCCCTCTCTGGCCCTCTCCCCCATATCGCTGGAGAAGGGTGCTGGCTGGATATAGTGGCGCCCCCTGGTGGCTTTAGCCACCCCCCTGGACAAGTGAAAAAACATGTAAAGAAAATGACATTTGAAAAAAGCAAGTGAAAAATGATCATTACAAACATTCAAATCACCTGTAAATGCACACTGGACAAGTGAATAAAAACATGTAAAGAAAATGACATTTGACACTTGAAAAAACAAGTGAAAAATGATAATTACAAGTGTTAAGTAGTCTTCTGGTAAAGACGATTTGAACCTTTTGGCTTTCAATACTAGCAGGGGCCATGCTGTGTGTGTAGGCTACTGTGAGTGTGAGCGAGTGACATGGGGAACAGGGAGGCGGGAGGCGGGAGGAAGAGACTAAAGACAGCAACCAACCAAGCCGGCTCGGCTATAGTAGACTAATAGCTGCCATAGCTAGGTTATTTATCATCCAATATGATTAGGTAGTACCTATTTTCACTGCATCAAACCGGGAGAAGCTAGTTAAACTAGCTAGGCTAATTGAGGCTGCATTAATGTGCTTTCTCATCCTACACAGTTACAAACAACAACAACTCCATTCATAATATAAAGTAGCTGCTTACCTGTTGACTCTTGGTCATTGTAGCCTATCCTCTCCTTTAAGTAATTCCATCATTTTAATTCCATCTTCCATTGATTAGATATCTCCTAACACTTGCCCCACACGGAGGCTCTATGGCTGTAGCCTATTGCTGCTTTGATGACTTATGATTGGCCAACAACAAGCAACACGCCACTTTCGTGAAAAGCAAAGGGCAGAAGCATAAATTATACCATTTCTGTCTCTCGCTACTGCAGCAGTCGCGTTTGGATCTGTATGGGTCCTTCCAGACAAGTCAGTTAAAGGTTTAATATGCAGAAAATGCTCCGCCATTTCCTGGTTGCGAAAATTCTAATAGTTCGCCAAATTTCAGTTTATGTGACAAAACAAGAATCATTGTACCATCTAAACCGCTGTGAAATATATTTTCAATCACCACAAATATTGTATTTTCAGCTGTTTGAAGCTGGTGTTCAGTAAAAGATACAAAAATTTAACTTAAGAACGTAAACATAGAAATAGTGCACATAGAACACATCTACCGCTTCTTAGACTTGCTTGCAATGAGAATGACATCTGTAACTTACATTTCTATGTGAATTTGGTCAGGTTACCTAAAAGTTACATATTGCAGTTTTAAAATAACACCTGAGACCCGTGACTATTTAGAATTCTGGACCTGGACCCGCTCGGGTTCCGGATCGGGTCTCGGGTATTCAGGTACAGGTGGATCCGTGAAGACCTCTAGTCTGTGTAGCCACAACAGTACAGTTTAAAGCCAGCGAATGTTACAGTACAGTAACTTAGTTCAGCTAGCCAAGGGTCATCTGAAGGCTGAAGAGGCCAATGTTAACTTACACTGTGAGGACAAGAAGACCATCTAACCGTAAACACGACAATATAGACAAAATAAAAACACCAGACCTAAAGGCTATGCCTTCACTGCGTTGCATGCATCTTGAGAAAATCGGAGCTGAAAGAAACATTGTAGGCTATTCCATTTAAACAACTAGAGCCTATGCGCACGTTCTAATCAAAATTCAAATCTTAACTGGCCCATTTCAAACTATCCTTTTGTGAGGTGCAGCTGGGAAGTAGTTCTGTCTGTGTAATGGCGAGTGGTGGGGCAGATAAACCAGATCCTCCATCAACATTTAAATCTCCAGTTTGGGAACATTTTGGCTTTCCAATAGAAGCCAAAATGTATTGAACTTAGTAGGAAATCAACTAAATGTTTTGAATTTATTAGAACATTAATTAATTTGCCAAAGATGATAAGACATGAACAAAATGCATAAGTGATTCGTATTTTCCTTTGCGGGAAAGCCCCTGTCTGTGTGAACTTTGTCTGCCATTATGTAGCCCTTAATGATGATGCTAATGACAACCGTCTTCTGGTAGATGGAAAGGCTCTCCCAAAAACCATCTCAATTAAATTTTAACTACAAAGTGGTTTATGTATACCTGGTAGTAATAATATCATGATTATTTGCATCAATCCAGTAGTGATTTGTTTATCAAACTCTGCAATCACATGTGTGCTACAGAGACACTGCTAACCAAGCAAGGCTCTTGCTGGTGTGCACCTAATTAAAGGGTATCTACACCCAAAAATGAAAATGTCTTAGATTTTTCCCAGACCTCAAAAATGGTCTCCTGGTGTGGTTAAAGCATTGTTGTTGACTTAGAACCTCCAATACTGTTGTTTTTCTATTTAAAAAAGTGTGATTTTGATAGTGAGAACCTGAAAAACAGGGAAAATCTGAACAGAACAAAATGGAATTTAGCTAAAAATAAAACTTATTTTATAGGGCCCTACATTATATGGTCATGATCTATTCCTGGGTTACTTTTACATCTTTTGCCAAAACAAAAATGAACTACAGTAACTGTTGGCATTTCATTTTCCGCTATACCAAAACTGAACTGTGACCCCAAAACAACAATACGTACCGAACCGTGGATTTGGTGAACTGTTACACCCCTACTATTGAATATATCCAAACCAATTAAACATACCAGAATCTCTCAACCATGGAGTAAACAAACAAAGCACCATTTAACTCCCTGACAAAAAATGTTAGCTTATTGCCCAGTTTATTTTAGTTTCAGACCACAATGAACGTTTCCTTCCTATTGACCACAACAGTGACACCCGGCACCTGGCCCCACCTCTTGAACTACTTGGATATGAGCCTGTGTCGTTGTGTTTTTTAGTTTTTATTATCCAAAGGAGAAAATAAAGATGTTAAAAATGAGAATTCATTCAGAAAACAAGGGTTATTGATAACCTATATTGGGTAGACCATGGGAAATCACATGAGCATTTTACACTGTCAATAATATGGTGGATATTCTTTCTATCGGCGCTCTACTGCTTTGGGTTTTGAAACATTTGTTGAAGGGAACCCAAATAACTGCTGAAGGTGAAGAGATGAGCTGTGTTGTAAGACCTTAAAGCCTCAGTCTGTGGTACGTTCATATATCACACAGTGTCTCTAACCTCAGTCCTCACACATGTGCAGGAAACCAGATAGAGCCTGCTGCAGTCCCACACTCAACCAGCATCAAACCAATACCTGCCAACTTCTGCTCTATGCTATAGTGAGTCTCTCCTCTCCCTCGAGGCAATACAAGTATCTCAAATTCCAAAACAACTTCCAAAACTTCATGAATTCCACGATCTTAGATAATGACGAGTTATAAAGTCAAATGAAGCTCAGTTTACTTTCAAAGACTCTGTGAGCCGTCTTTGACATAACTATAGACAAAAGGCTCAATAGAAATGTAAGGGCCATCTATCCTCCAATAAAGAGGCAGGAAGGTGTCAACAGAGCAAGACACTAGCCACTTTAATAATGTTTACATACAGTATCTTGCACTACTCATCTCACATTGATATACTGTATTCTATTCTATAATAGTCTACTGTATCTTAGTCCATGCTGCTCTGTCATTGCTTGTCCATATACAGTTGAAGTCGGAAGTTTACATTTAAACTCAGTTTTTCACAATTCCTGACATTTAATCCTAGTAAAACTTCCCTGTTTTAGGTCAGTTAGGATCACCACTTTATTTTAAGAATGTGAAATGTCAGGATAATATTAGAGATCATTTATTTGTTATTTATTTTTATTTAACCTTTATTTAACCAGGTAAGCCAGTTGAGAACAAGTTCTCATTTACAACTGCGACCTGGCCAAGATAAAGCAAAGCAGTGCGATAAAAACAACAACACAGAGTTACATATGGGGTAAAAAAAACATTAAGTCAAAAATACAACAGAAAATATATATACAGTGTGTGCAAATGTAGCAAGTTATGGAGGTAAGGCAATAAATAGGCTATAGTGCAAAATAATTACAATAGTATTAACACTGGAATGCTAGATGTGCAAGAGATTATGTGCAAATAGAGATACTGGGGTGCAAAAGAGCAAAATAAATAACAATATAGGGATGAGGTAGTTGGGTGGGCTAATTTCAGATGGGCTGTGTACAGGTGCAGTGATCGGTAAGGTGCTCTGACAACTGATGCTTAAAGTTAGTGAGGGAGATAAGAGTCTCCAGCTTCAGAGATTTTTGCAATTCGTTCCAGTCATTGGCAGCAGAGAACTGGAAGGAATGGCGGCCAAAGGAGGTGTTGGCTTTGGGAATGACCAGTGAGATATACCTGCTGGAGCGCAGACTACGGGTGGGTGCTGCTATGGTGACCAATGAGCTAAGATAAGGCGGGGATTTGCCTAGCAGTGATTTATAGATGGCCTGGAGCCAGTGGGTTTGACGACGAACATGTAGTGAGGACCAGCCAACAAGAGCGTACAGGTCACAGTGGTGGGTAGTGTATGGGGCTTTGGAGACAAAACGGATGGCACTGTGATAGACTACATCCAATTTGCTGAGTAGAGTGTTGGAGGCTATTTTGTAAATGTCAGCTTTTATTTCTTTCATCACATTCCCAGTGAGTCAGAAGTTTACATACACTCAATTAGTATTTGGTAGCATTGCCTTTAAATTGTTTAACTTGGGTCAAACGTTTTGGGTAGCCTTCCACAAGCTTCCCACAATACGTTGGGTGAATTGTGGCTCATTCCTCCTGACAGAGCTGTTGTAACTGAGTCAGGTTTGTAGGCCTCCTTGCTTGCACACACTTTTTCAGTTCTGCCCACAAATTTTCTATATGATTGAGGTGAGGGCTTTGCGATGGCCACTCCAATACCTTGACTTTGTTGTCCTTAAGCCATTTTGCCACAACTTTGGGGTCATTGTCCATTTGGAAGACCCATTTGCAACCAAGCTTTAACTTCCTGACTGATGTCTTGAGATGTTGCTTCAATATATCCACATAATTAGGTGCCACTAGAGATCCTGGTTCGAATCCAGGCTCTGTCGTAGCCGGCCGTGACCAGGAGACCCATGGAGTGGCGCACAATTGGCCCAGGGTAGGGGAGGGAATGGCCGGCAGGGATGTAGCTCAGTTGGTAGAGCATGGCGTTTGCAATGCCAGGGTTATGGGTTTGATTCCCACAGTGGCCAGTATATAAAATAAAAAAATAATGTATGCACTTACTAACTTACTCTGGATAAGAGCGTCTGCTAAAATGTAAATTTGATGGTTTCAAATGGACATATCCAAGTTTGTTGTGTGTGAACTATACAGTGCCTTGCAAAAGTATTCATCCCCCTTGGCGTTTTTCCTATTTTGTTGCATTACAACCTGTAATTTAAATGGATTTTTATTTGGATTTCATGTAATGGACATACACAAAATAGTCCAAATTGGAGAAGTGAAATGAAAAAAATAATTTAAAAATAAATAACGGAAAAGTGGTGAGTGCATATGTATTCACCCCCTTTGCTATGAAGCCCCTAAATAAGATCTGGTGCAACCAATTACCTTCAGAAGTCACATAATTAGGTAAATAAATTCCACCTTTGTGCAATCTAAGTGTCACATGATCTGTCACATGATCTCAGTATATATACACCTGTTCTGAAAGGCCCCAGAGTCTGCAACACAACTAAGCAAGGGGCACCACCAAGCAAGCGACAACATGAAGACCAAGGAGCTCTCCAAACATGTCAGGGACAAAGTTGTGGAGAAGTACAGATCAGGGTTGGGTTATAAAAAAATATCAGAAACTTTGAACATCCCATCAACATCATCATCAACATCCACAACATTGAGCACCATTAAATCATGTGGAAGAAGGTACTCGGTCAGATGAGACTAAAATTTAGCTTTTTGGCCATCAAGGAAAGCGCTATGTCTGGCGCAAACCCAACACCTCTCATCACCCCGAGAACACCATCCCCACAGTGAAGCATGGTGGTGGCAGCATCATGCTGTGGGGATGTTTTTCATTGGCAGGAACTGGGAAACTGGTCAGAATTGAAGGAATGATGGATGGCGCTAAATACAGGCAAATTCTTGAGGGAAACCTGTTTCAGTCTTCCAGAGATTTGAGACTGGGACGGAGGTTCACCTTGCAGCAGGACAATGACCTAAGCATACTGCTAAAGCAACACTCGAGTGGTTTAAGGGGAAACATTTGAATGTCTTGGAATGGCCTAGTTAAAGCCCAGACCTCAATCCAATTGAGAATCTGTGGTATGCCTTAAAGATTACTGTTAACCAGCGGAACCCATCCAACTTGAAGGAGCTGGAGCAGTTTTGCCTTGAAGAATGGGCAGAAATCCCAGTGGCTAGATGTGCCAAGCTTATAGAGACATATCCCAAGAGACTTGCAGCTGTAATTGCTGCAAAAGGTGGCTTTGGGGGGTTATGCACGCTCAAGTTTTCTGTTTTTTTGTCTTATTTTTTGTTTGTTTCACCCCCCAAAATGTTTGCATCTTCAAAGTGGTAGGTATGTTGTGTAAATCAAATGATACAAACCCCCCCAAAATAAATTTTAATTCCAGGTTGTAAGGCAACAAAATAGGAAAAATGCCAAGGGGGGTGAATACTTTCGCAAGCCACTGTAGATACTTATTATTTAGGCCTACTTCATATAGATATCATCTATATACCTCTGTTAAAAGCTAATACCTCACATCAGTTTCACATTTACACAATTTTTGGCAAAAACAAGGCGCCATATTTAATCAAAAACGGTTACTGGGGTAAAAAAAAATAAAACATTCCAGCGCAGTGAGAAGTTCTACACAGAAAAATGTGCACGTGACTACTTCATACACAAACACGTGTTACATATCCAAAGAGTAGACCTGTATCCTATTTGTGGGTACCGATAATCTGTGACACACTGTTTAAGAAGCTCTCTCCATTCTACAGCTTAATCTACAACAGGCCTGTTGGGCTGATAAGAAGACAGACAGTCTAGGAGGAAAGGGTAGATCCACAGACTCTGGTATTAAAACCATCAGTAGAGAGGTAGAAATGACTCTTTGTTGTGGAGTGGAGAACTATAGGGCTTTGCTAAAAGTAACATGGAAGGATGGAAAGAGACTTCAAGACAGTGGTGATGTATACAATAAACATGTTGTGATTCTGTTTCCTTAAAGGTTTTGCTCTTAAAACGCAACACTGACCACACACACGGAGTCAGAGCCCTCTTTGTTAGCTGCCCCTTCAATATGTTTGTGCTGGCATCATTGCTCGCTCTCTCCCACCATGACTTTCTCTATCTCCTACCCTCAGTCCCTCCTCTCCTTACTTACTTTCCTTACTACCTTACCTTACCTTCCTTACTTTCTCCTCTCATGTTAAGGCCTTTCTACCCTCCTCTTTTATGCTTCAACACTTTTAATTCTTAACATAGTGGCCAGGCAAGAGAGTGGACACGTCACCTCTACTTTGCTGAATGCTTGGATGCAAAGAGCAGTACAAAAATAATGCTACATAAACCCTCAACTCTGCCACAACATCGTTTATACTTTTTCTTTATTTCTTTGACAGGTAATGATGTCAGAGGCCGATGCAGCAGCTAGCCATATAACCACAGTGCTATTTGGAAAAAATAGCTTGCAGCAGCTAGCCATTTCACCACAGTGCTATTGGGAAAAATAGCTCAGAGCAGCTAGCCATTTAACCACAGTGCTATTGGGGAAAATAGCTTGCAGCCTGCAGCAGCCATTTAACAGCATGATCATTACCCATGTGCACCTTGTGCTGGGGACAATAAAAGGTCACTGAGGACTATTTCTGTCTGTAATAAAGCCCTTGTGTGTGGAAAAACTAATTCTGGTTGGCTGGACCTGGCTCCCCATTGGATGGGCCTGGCTTCCAAGTGGGTGGGCCTATTCCCTCCCAGGCTCACCCATGTCTGCGCCCCTGCCCAGTCATGTGAAATCCATAGCTTAGGGCCTAATGAATTTATTTCAATTGACTGATTTCCTTCTATGAACTGTAACTCAGTAAAATCTTTGAAATTGTTGCATGTTGCGTTAATTTTTTTGTTCAGTATAGCTAAAAAGGAAGACAACATAGGGCCAAAATAAACACATCTAGCAACTGCAGGTAGCTGACCCCTGTCCAGCATTTCATTGTTGAAATTATTAAATGCTTTGGGACATTTTAGAAGGTGACCCTGGAGTATCCTTCTTATGACCAGACAAGATAGGCAAATATTCGGCAGTAATAAGATCTGGAGGTGGCTAGAGTCCTACTTTTAACTGTTCACTTATTGTAAGGAAATTACTGTCTATGTAGTTCAAAGCAATTTTATTTAAGCTAAGTATGTGATGCTTACAGCAAAAATATTTGCTTGGAAATAACCCTGCTTCTTTTGGTCATTTCTAAACGCTAAAACCAGCAGGTACTTTTAGTTAGTACGTTCTCTTAGTTCTTTCCTGTGAACGGGAACATTCTCATATGTCTTTTGCTCTGTTTCACAATTTAAACACAATGCATCACATATTTGATACTTTGGAACTCGGTCAATGTGTGTGAGCCCAACCAGTGGCTTGTGTTGTGACTGTGTGTGTGGCCAGAGGAAGTGCTCTTGCCTCACTGTGACAGTGCATCAGTTGAGGGTGTGAACTGTGAAACTCTGACGGTCATTAGTAACAATATATCAGTGTAGTTGACATGCTCCCTCTGGCTGATCTCCAACACACAGAGCCAAAGAACATGTTCAACAAGGATCCCCTGCTACTTGCCCTCCAAGCCTGACAACTCCAAAGAACTCAGGAGCAGTTAGGTGAGTTATGCAGGCTATGTCACACATTTATTGCAGTATGTGTATGGTAAAAGTGTTACAAGCCTATATATCTGTGCTTTAAATATGTGCTGTAGTAGTAACAACACACATTTTAAAAGGTAATTTACAGTGGTGTAAAGTATTTAAGTAAAAATGCTTGAAAGTATTACTTAAGTAGTTTTTTGGAGTATCTGTACTTTACTTGAGTATTTATATTTTTGACAACTTTTATTTTTACTTCACTACATTCCTAAAGAAAATGATGTACTTTTTACTCCATACATTTTCCCTGACACCCAAAAGTACTAGTTACATGTTGAATGCTCAGGAGGACAGCAAAATATTATAATTATCAAGAGAACATCCCTAGTCATCCCTACTGCCTCTGATCTGGCGGACTCACTTCACACATGCTTCGTTTGCAAATTATGTCTGAGTGATAGAGCGTGCCCCTGGCTATTTGTAAATTTAAAAAACAAGAAAATGGTGCCTTCTGGTTTGCTTAATATAAGGAATTTGAAATGATTTATACTTTTACTTTTGATACTTAAGTATATTTAAAACCAAATACTTTTAGACTTTTATTCAAATAGTATTTTACTGGGTGACTTTCACTTTTACTTGAGTCTGACAATTGGGTACTTTTTCCACCACTGGTAATTTAGCCATAAGTTATTTCTGACAATTACTGCTAGTCACATATGTCCAAATATACTTTTTTACTCTGACTATAAATAGCATTGATGCACAGCATGAGA
Source organism: Coregonus clupeaformis (assembly GCF_020615455.1). NCBI lineage: Eukaryota > Metazoa > Chordata > Actinopteri > Salmoniformes > Salmonidae > Coregonus > Coregonus clupeaformis. The sequence goes on along the minus strand of NC_059208.1, from coordinate 55,130,008 downwards.
AATACTTGCTATCATATCATCCAAATTAACCAAGATACACTATATACACAAAAGTATGTGGACACCCCTTCAAATTTGTGGATTCGGCTATTTCAGCCACACCAGTTGCTGACAGGTGTATAAAATCGAGCACACAGCCATGCAATCTCCAAACATTGCCAGTAGAATGGCCTTATTAAAGAGCTCAGTGACTTTCAACGTGGCAAAGTCATGGGATGCCACCTTTCGGGGCCGCCAAGTGCTGAAGTGCGTAGCGTGTAAAAAATCGTCTGTCCTCGATTGCAACACTCACCACCGATTTCCAAACTGCCTCTGGAATCAACGTCAGCACAATAACTGTTCGTCTGGAGCTTCATGAAATGGGTTTCCATAGCCGAGCAGCCACACACAAGCCTAAGATCACCATGCGCAATGCTAAGCATCGGCTGGAGTAGTGTAAAGCTTGCAGCCATTGGACTCTGGAGCAGTGGAAACGCGTTTTCTGGAGTGATGAATCCCATTTCACCATCTGGCAGCCCGACGGACAAATCTGGGTTTGGCGGATGCCAGAAGAACGCTACCTGCCCCAATGCATAGTGCCAACTGTAAAGTTTGGTGGAGGAGGAATAATGGTCTGGGGCTGTTTTTCATCGTTTGGGCTAGGCCCCTTAATTCCAGTGAAAGGAAATCTTAACGCTACAGCATACAATTACATTCTAGATGATTCTGTGCTTCCAACTTTGTGGCAACAGTTTGGAGAAGGCCCTTTCCTGTCTCAGCATGACAATGCCCCCATGCACAAAGCGAGGTCCATACAGAAATGGTTTGTCGAGATTGGTGTGGAAGAACTTGCCTAGCCTGCACAGATCCCTGACCTCAACCCCATCGAACACCTTTGGGATGAATTGGAACGCCGACTGCGAGCCAGGCCTAATCGCCTAACAACAGTGCCCGACCTCACTTATGCTCTTGTGGCTGAAAGGAAGCAAGTCCCGGCAGCAATGGTCCAACATCTAGTGGAAAGCCTTCCCAGAAGAGTGGAGGCTGTTATAGCAGCAAAGGGGGGACCAACTCCATATTAATGTCCGTGATTTTGGAATGACATGTTCGACAAGCAGGTGTCCACATACTTTTGGTCATGTAGTATATTATCTTCTGATTGTTTCCACTGTGCCTCTGTTTCCTATGTTCTCTTCTCAGCAGAGGGACTATTGGCTACTACAGTTTTACTAATATGGCCTATTATTTAATAGGGTGTGTATTTATTTTGGATAGGGATGGGGGTGGAGGGGGGTTGACCAGAAAGACTTGACTACTGGAATTCTTATCATTTTGGTTGTTATCAGTAAAAAGAAAAACCTTTCCAATGGGGCAACCTCAGAGCAGGCTCAACATGCGCAACTGCTCAAGTCACTTGCGCCGGGCAATAGGGCAACCCTTAATGTCAATCCCTGCTACTCCAGTTTACTACGGAGCCCACTCCATAATGTGAAGCTATGGAATACTGGATAGGCTAGATAGAAACCTGGAAAAGCTGAATTTGATCAGAATTCCCCAGTACATTGGGTTATGGGTGAAAGCCAAACAAGTGGACCTTCACATTGTGTAACATAAGTATTGATTTAGAAAGAGGAAAGAAAGGGTAGTATGGAGAGTTGTGCAGAGCACGAGAAACAGAGTCTGTCCTCAACTTCCCCATTCAACTGTGTGTGTCCTGGTCCAGATAGCGTTGTGGCCGTTAGTAGGAAGTTACAACACACACACACACACACACACACACACACACACACACACACACACACACACACACACACACACACACACACACACACACACACACACAGACACAGACACAGACACAGACACAGACACAGACACAGACACAGACACACACACAGACACAGACACAGACACAGACACACACACACACACACACACAGAGACACACACACACACACACAGAGACACACACACACACACACACACAGGGACAATGGCTTCACTGGCCAGCAATAGTAGGAAGTATGCGTCTCGATATGACTTGATGAATAGCTACTGTATGTTGTCTGTCTGTCTGTCTTCAGAGCTTGAACCCATTGGAGTGCCACTATGGGGAATGTGATGGGGGAAAATAGGAACGAAACAAATGCAAACTACCATGACAGTGCACTAAAGGGTAATTATTTGCTATATCATAATGTAAATATAATGTGATGAGGCTTTAACAGATATGATGATCACACTACAATACTAGGATTTCAGTCAACATACTCTTTACCAAAGTGTCTACATGTTTGATATCGTTCACTTGGAAGTCAATTAGAAGTAAAATACAATTATTTCCCTTGTGTCGCTAAATGATGCCTCTGCTAATGTTAATGTTGATCTAATTGTGAAACATCGGTGGTTCCTGAGCAGGAGAAGACGACACACTTGTCGTTCTCCATGACTATCCTTTTCCAGACATCAGTGAGCCGATCTTCAGGATGGGAGAGAAGCTGAGGGTCTTGTCTCAGTAAGTACAGTCGACACTTTGTCTGTCTGTGAGAGCAATTACTGTATAAACCCGTAGTCTGCACATACATGTACTAAAGCTTCCTAGAGCAGAAATTGATAGATGCACAGTTACAGACCACAGGAGGTTGGTGGCACCTTAATTGGGGAGAATGGGCTAGTGGTAATAACTGGAGCAGAATTAGTGGAATGGAATCAAATACATGGTTTCCAGGTGTTTGATGCCATTCCATTTTCTCCATTCCGGATACTATTATGAGCCGTTGTCCCCTCAGCAGCCTCCTGTGTTATAGACAGAGATACCAAGATGACACAGGACAACACAGAAAAACTCCCAGCCAGCCACAGTGCAAACCAAAATACAATACAAAGCCATGCAAGCTAGCTTACATCAGTGCGACATTACTATACAAAACTGTGCAAGCAATAACATGCACGATAGAGAATGAACACATTGGGGGAAATTAGATGCATAGCATTATTGTCTTGCAGCTTTAATACAATATGGAGAACTACAATTTCAGAGTTTGTTCAGTCACAGTTCCGCTTTTAATGTGTGCGTGTTCTTTAGGGAAGGTAACTGGTGGAGAGTCCGGTCTGGCCAATCAGGAAGGGAGAACTACATCCCTAATAACCATGTCGCCAAAGTCTACCATGGGTAAGCACTGCTGTCTCCCACTGCATAACATTCAGTCTACCAAGAATCATATAGAGTCTAAAATGTTTCTTCCTAAAGACCATCGTAAGTGTCAATAGAATTAAATAATAAATTAGTTCATCCCAATCAGAAAAACTATCACATCATATCATAATATATCATATGCCTACTGTATATCATACAGTATGTAAATGTGTGTTCTAAGATGGCTGTTTGAGGGAGTGGCAAGGCAGAAGGCAGAGGAGTTACTTCGTCTCCCTGGAAACAGAGTGGGATCCTTCATGATCAGAGAGAGCACCCAGCAGAGAGGTGAGTCCATTACTTTTTCAAGCCCTACCAAGTTATACAGGAAGTCGGTAAGATGAGAGGACATGGGTATCTATCAGGATCTATCTAGGCCTACAGATGTAGGATCTTCATTTGATCACCCTGTTGCAGGATAACTTTCAAACTTGTAGTGTATTTGAGGTTAAAAAAGGCTTCCGTAGTTTGTCATTTCCACTTTGACATTTTAGACTTGATTTTCCCTTACGAACAATGTATCAACCCCTACAAAAATGTCCATTAATTATAATCCACATAATCATTCATATTTCCTGTTGCTGCAGTATTATTTCCTGCTGTAGCAAACTGGCTCAAATTAAGATATTACATCTATAAGGACACAGGATGAGACCCAGATGCAGACACAGGAGTCAGATGGTTAGAGTCTCCGATATTTATTAAAATACTAGGGGCAGGCAAGAGGCAGGTCGAGGACAGGCAGAAGTTCGTAAACCAGGTCTGATTCCAAAAGGTACAGGGCGGCAGGCGGGCTCAGTGTCAGGGCAGGCAGAAAAGGTCGGAACCGGGAGGACTAGAAAAAAAACAGGCATACGGAACAACACGCTGGTAGATTTGACGAGACAAGACAAACTGGCAACAGGCAGACAGAAAACACTGGAATAAATACACAGGGGATAATGGGAACAAATGGGAGACACCTGGTGGGGGGTGGAGATAAGCACAAGACAGGTGAAACAGATCAGGGTGTGACAATGTCTGTGTATTATATGTGCAGGTGTCTACTCCATGTCTGTAAAGCACAGATCCATCGAGCACTATAAAATCTATCGCTTGGAAAACAGCTGGTACTATATCTCTCCTCGTCTGACCTTCCAGTGCCTGGAAGAGATGGTCAACCACTACTCTGGTGAGTCTAAAACAGAGACAGACACACTGAAAATAACCTCAAGCATTTTTAAATCGCTTTCTTCTTATCAGATGCTTGCTATCGTTCCGCTGTGCTTTGGCCTAGAGTACACACTGAGAACAAAAGAGGAAGTGATGGTTTTGTTGCTGATGACCATTTGGACATATTTTTTTACTGAGGCTAGGTCTTTCATATTGACTGTAACATGAATGTTTTCAAATGGCAGGTGTGTGTGTGTGTGTGTGTGTGTGTGTGTGGTTATGTTCATGTCACGAGCGTTTGTACATTTCAGTACATAGTGTATGTGGATGGGTATATGTCTGTGTCTAACACAGGGAATATCTGTGTCTAACACAGTCCATCTCTGATCTCCTAGACTCTGCAGATGGGCTGTGCTGTGTTCTCACTGGCCCGTGTCTCTGTGGGAACGCCAACCTCCTCGACACCACCCCTCAGCCACCCCCTGTAGTGATGCGCCGCAACAACTTTGACTGGAAGAAAGTAGACCGGTACGGACTCGTAGTTCAGTAGTTTAGAGTATCATTCGTTCTAGCTCTCAGGTCTCTACAATCAAATTGTAGTCCTGCTTTTGACTTGGCCAATGGAAAACATGGCAGATGTGACTGCATCCTGAATCCTGATGATGATTGGCTCAAACATGTTCTAATCACCTCTCTCGCTCTGTCTGTCCGTCTCTCTCAACAGCAAAGATCTGATCAGTGCAGGGGCTCCCCAGGGGCAGCAGAACAGGGACAACATGGTGAGCTATGGAGTCAGGAACAGCATCGCCTCTTACCTCTCTCTGGCCGGGGCTCAGGACCCAAGACAGCAGAAGAAGAAAAGCAAAAAGAAGAGTAAATCTGTCTACATCCCCTCCCACAGTCTCAGCCATCTGGACCTGGAGGAGGACTATGAAACGTAGTGGCCTGGGTGGTGCAGCGCTAAGTGCATAGGCCAGTGGTTCTCAAACCTCTCTTCAGGGACCCCCAGACGTTCCATGTATTTGATCTATTCCAGAGCTAGCACACCTGATTCAACTTGTCAACTAATCAACATGCACTTGACTAGGTGAATCGTGTGAGCTAGTAAGGGCTACAACAAAATTGTGAAACGTCTGGGGGTTCCCGAGGAGAGGTTTGAGAAGTATTGGCCTAGGCTACCAGAGTTGGCATGGGTTCGAATCCAACCCACTGCCCTTCTGACTTGCTATCTTTCTTGTCTCCTATTCACTGTCTTATCTCAATAACAGAAAGTATGTTTCAAAAAAGACTATGAGACTTAGAGGAGCAACGGCTCAAGGACCCAGTTTTTGACCCAGAAATGATCACTTTGAACCATGGAACTGGATAAACTAACATGATGTACTGTGAATAAATTATTTTCTTCTAATCTCGACACCCAGAACCAAATCTCGCATCCGTGCTGGCCAGCGAGTCTATTTAAATGTTAACCTCTGTTACGATATACCATGTTTCCTCCAATGCACACATTGTTCCGTATCTGAGCCTTTGGGATTGAACTGATAAGGAATTGAAAGCTCAGCGGAATAAATCAACGTTGAAGTCCGCCCAGAGTCCAGAGCATGGACCGAGTGTCCTGCAAGAGAACAACACATGTTAGCATCATGACAGTATATCAAATATTTGAATGCTGCGTTATGGGTGTTTATGTGTGAATGTGTAATACTCTGGGGAAAGGTAAAGGGGGATACCTTCACAACTGAAATGTGTCTTCCGCATTTAACCCAACCCCTCTGAATCAGATGGGTGCGGGGGGCTGCCTTAATCCACGCCATCAGCACCCGGGGCGCAATTGTTGTTGTTGTGGGTTAACTGCCTTGCTCAAGGATGTGTGTAAATGTCGATGGCTACCAGCTTCACAAGCTTTAGCCTAACCCCTTGGAAAGTGATTTCTGTTGAGTACATGTTGTTCATATCAATAAAAGTAAGGTATCATATAATCTTCGACAACCAAAAATCTTGTGTATGATCTGGCCAGCTCTTCTGTCACAACTCACGAGAGACTAGCGAGTACATACAGTTTTAATGTTTTTCTGGAAGGGCTATGGGGAGTTAAGTCCAAAGAAGCTAGAACTGCACATAGATGATAAAACATCATGTTAGAAGATGGCTGCCCAGAACAAGTTGTCCTCTTGAACATAACCCAGGGCTTCAAGCCTGCACCAAATTGAGAATAGGAATCAACATAGCATTCCTGAATCCAAGCAAACATCCGGGAAAACAGCACAGTGAAAAGGTTCTGATTTACATCAGTCTGAGTCTGTGTATTCTCTAGTGTGTTGTTGTTGTGGCTGATTGTCTCGCCAAGGCCTCATGGCAGCCATATGTGATGTTGATTAGTTCATTGACTGTGAAAGCTGCTGTCTCATATCTTAGGATTTTAACTAATCAACTCTGTCTGATGCAATGCTAATGCAATAGATCAATTCCAATTGTGTAAATTGTGTTGTGGGGAAATAAAGCAACAATGTCCCATAACTAAGACATACAACCACAATGGACATATCACACCTCTGTCATCACAACTTCCTCATTCTCAGTTAAAGGGATACTTCGAGATTTTGGCAATGAGGCCTTTTATCTACTTCCCCAGTCAGATGAACTGGTTGATACCATTTTCATATTACATTTTAGTCATTTAGCAGATGCTCTTATCCAGAGCGACTTACAGTTAGTGCATTTATTTATTTTTCACACTGGCCCCCCGTGGGAATGGAACCCACAACCCTGGCGTTGCAAGCGCCATGCTCTACCAACTGAGCTACACGGGGCAGTTTGAAGGAATTGCCAAAATCCTGAAGTATCCCTTTAAGGCCTCAAAATGACCAATATCCAAGCCTGGGAACTTTGGTTGACCCTTGTATAAAGTACTTCCTGAATAGCTCTGTAGGTAACTGTGGTCCATCTGAGTGACAGCAATGATAACTACGTCTTAGAATTCAAGCTGCAGCAGGGAACCATGTAGTCGTGTAGTTCTCTAAGGAGAAACCCTCTCCATGCTGATAAGAATTCTAGAAGTGACTCTAAAGTTTGTACTGTGAACTTTGCAAGCATAACCCAACATAGGATATTTTAAACATTATGAGGAAGTTTACGAGGAACCTTATGACTGTCCATTCTTGTATTTGTTTTTTTGTTTTGTTTTTTTTCACCTTTATTTAACCAGGTGAGCCAGTTGAGAACAAGTTCTCATTTACAACTGCGACCTGGCCAAGATAAAGCAAAGCAGTGCAATAAAAACAACAACACAGAGTTACATATGGGGTAAAACAAAACATAAAGTCAAAAATACAACAGAAAATATATATACAGTGAGTGCGAATGTAGTAAGTTATGGAGGTAAGGCAATAAATAGCCCATAGTACAAAATAGTTACAATTTCGTATTAACACTGGAATGATAGATGTGCAAAAGATTATGTGCAAACAGAGATACTGGGGTGCAAATTAGCAAAATAAATAACAATATGGGGATGAGGTAGTTGCGTGGGCTAATTACAGAATGGCTGTGTACAGGTGCAGTGATCGGTAAGATGCTTTGACAACTGATGCTTAAAGTTAGTGAGGGAGATAAGAGTCTCCAGCTTCAGAGATTTTTGCAGTTCGTTCCAGTCATTGGCAGCAGAGAACTGGAAGGAATGGCGGCCAAAGGAGGTGTTGGCTTTGGGGATGACCAGTGAGATATACCTGCTGGAACGCATACTACGGGTGTTGCTATGGTGACCAATGAGCTAAGATAAGGCGGGATTTGCCTAGCAGTGATTTATAGATGACCTGGAGCCAGTGGGTTTGGCAACGAATATGTAGTGAGGGCCAGCCAACGAGAGCGTCCAGGTCACAATGGTGGGTAGTATATGGGGCTTTGGTGACAAAACGGACGGCACTGTGATAGACTACATCCAATTTGCTGAGTAGAGTGTTGGAGGCTATTTTGTAAATGACATCGCCGAAGTCAAGGATCGGTAGGATAGTCAGTTTTACGAGGGCATGTTTGGCAGCATGAGTGAAGGAGGCTTTGTTGCGAAATAGGAAGCCGATTCTAGATCTAACTTTTGATTGGAGATGCTTCATGTGAGTCTGGAAGGAGAGTTTACAGTCTAACCAGACACCTAGGTATTTGTAGTTGTCCACATACTCTAGGTCAGACCCGCCGAGAGTAGTGATTCTAGTCGGGTGGGCGGGTGCAAGCAGCGTTCGGTTGAAGAGCATGCATTTAGTTTTACTAGTGTTTAAGAGTCTTGGAGGCTACGGAAGGAGTGTTGTATGGCATTGAAGCTCGTTTGGAGGTTTGTTAACACAGTGTCCAATGAAGGGCCAGATGTATACAAAATGGTGTCGTCCGCATAGAGGTGGATCTGAGCGTCACCAGCAGCAAGAGCAACATCATTGATATACACAGAGAATAGTCGGCCCGAGAATTGAACCCTGTGGCACCCCCATAGAGACTGCCAGAGGTCCAGACAACAGGCCCTCCGATTTGACACATTGAACTCTATCTGAGAAGTAGTTGGTGAACCAGGCGAGGCAGTCATTTGAGAATCCAAGGCTATTTAGTCTGCCAATAAGAATGCGGTGGTTGACAGAGTCGAAATCATTGGCCAGGTCGATGAAGACGGCTGCGCAGTACTGTCTTTTATCGATCGCAGTTATAATATCGTTTAGGACCTTGAGCGTGGCTGAGGTGCACCCATGACCAGCTCGGCAACCGGATTGCATAGCGGAGAAGGTACGGTGGGATTCGAAATGGTCGGTGATCTGTTTGTTAACTTGGCTTTCAAATACTTTCGAAAGGCAGGGCAGGATGGATATAGGTCTGTAACAGTTTGGATCTAGAGTGTCACACCCTTTGAAGAGGGGGATGACCGCGGCAGCTTTCCAATCTCTGGGGATCTCAGACGTTACGAAAGAGAGGTTGAACAGGCTAGTAATAGGGGTTGCGACAATTTCGGCGGCTAATTTTAGAAAGAAAGAAAGCATTGCAACAAGCAAAATGCTTGTTGAAATTCTCGATTATTTGTAGATTTATCGGTGGTGACAGTGTTTCCTAGCCTCAGTGCAGTGCACTTTTAAAGAACAACCAGGCATCCTCTACTGATGGAATGAGGTCAATATCCATTCAGGATACCCGGGCCAGGTCAATTAGAAAGGCCTGCTCGCTAAAGTGTTTTAGGGAGCGTTTGACAGTGATGAGGAGTGGTCGTTTGACCGCGGACCCATTACGGACGCAAGCAATAAGGCAGTGATCGCTGAGATCCTGGTTGAAGACAGCGGAGGTGTATTTAGAGGGTACATTTGTCAGGATGATATCTATGAGGGTGCCCATGTTTACAGATTTAGGGTTGTACCTGGTAGGTTCGTTGATAATTTGTGTGAGATTGAGGGCATCTAGTTTAGATTGTAGGTTGGCCGGGGTGTTAAGCATATCACAGTTTAGGTCACCAAGCAGTACAAACTCTGAGGATAGATGGGGGGCAATCAGTTCACATATGGTGTCCAGGGCACAGCTCAGGGCTGAGGGGGGTCTGTAGCAAGCGGCAACAGTGAGAGACTTATTTCTGAAAAGGTGGACTTTTAGAAGTAGAAGCTCAAACTGTTTGGGCACAGACCTAGATAGTATGATAGAGCTCTGCAGGCTATCTCTACAGTAGATTGCAACCCCACCCCCGTTGGCAGTTCTATCGAGACGGAACATTTTTGGTGGCCTTCCTAAGCCAGGATTCAGACACTGCTAGAACATCAGGGTTGGCGGAGTGTGCTAACGCAGTGAATGACTCAAACTTAGGGAGGAGGCTTCGGATGTTAACGGGCAAGAGACCAAGGCTTTTACGGTTACAGAAGTCAACAAATGATAACGCCTGGGGAGTAGGAGTGATACTGGGGGCTACAGGGCCTGGGTTAACCTCTACATTACCAGAGGAACAGAGGAGGAGTAGAATAAGGATACGGCTAAAGGCTTTAAGAACTGGTCTTCTAGTGCGTTGGGTAAAGAGAAAAATTGGGGCAGATTTCCCGGCGTTGTAGAATAGATTCAGGGCATTATGTACAGACAAGGATATGGAAGGATATGAGTACAGTGGAGGTAAACCTAAGCGTTGGGTAACGATAAAAGAGATAGCATCACTGGAGGCACCGATTGAGTTGGTCTCTGCGTGTGTGGGGGGTGGGACAAAGGAGCTATCTAAGGCAGGTTGAGCTGGGCTGGGGGATCTACAGTGAAATAGTACAATAACAAATAACCGAAACAGCAATAAGCAAGGCATATTGACATGGAAGAGAGGCATAAAGCAATCACAGGTGTTATTCGAGAGAGCTAAGACAACAGCTGGTAATGGCGACAAAGTTTGGGCTGAGGCTAAACATAAACAGGATGCGGTAGCGTATAAAGCAGGGGTGTCAAACTCATTTTAGCTCAGGGGCCACATGGAGGAAAATCTATTCCCAAGTGGGCCGGACCGGAAAAATCATGGTATATATAACTTAAAAACAACAACTTCAGATTGTTTTCTTTGTTTTAATACGATCAACATAAAACATAAAGCTGGAGCCTGAGGACAGTGTGTCCAAAATAGTACAAGCACAACATCACTATTAATCATAAAACACGTCAAGTTTATTTGAAAATTCTAAAGAAAAAGAACACACAAACACACAATGCCTCAGTGATTAACAGAACTGTTTCACAGATCACAGAACTATATCAGGGTGTCATTTCTCAGGCAGAAATGTAGATAAAAATAATGAAATCCTGTTCCCCAAACAAGTGCAAGAACCACAGAGTCAAGAATAGGTTAAATATACAAATAAAATCAATTAAAAACAATAGCACATCAACATAAAAACATATAAACATAAATCTGAAAGCGTTGCTCAAACTCCCGTAACAGTCCCGTTATTTTATCTTTGAACCGCTTCATATCTGCCACATGTTGGGTCGCGCACACATTTTTTCAGACAGGGGAAGTGAGCTGCATCACCACCGGCAAGTTGCGTCTCCCACAATGACAGCTTCAACTTGAAAGAACGTATGCTGTCATAATACTGCGTGACAACTTTGTTGCGCCCTTGCAGCTGTTTGTTCAAGTTATTCAGGTGCTCTGTAACATCCACCATAAATGCAAGGTCCGGCATCCATTCTGCAGAATGAAATTCTAACACTGGTTTGCCCTTTTCTTCCATGAACTGTTCAATTTCTTCTCGTAAATCAAAGAAACGCCTCAGCACAGCACCTCGGCTTAACCATCTTACCTCAGTGTGGTATGGCAGGCCATAGATGTGGTCTTTCTCTCTGAGAAGGCTGTCAAACTGACGGTGATTCAGGCTTCTGGATCGGATGAAATTAACAGTTTGGATGACCACCTTCATGACGTTATCCATCTTTAATGACTTGCAACACAAAGCCTCCTGGTGCAAAAATACAGTGAAAAGTCAAAAAATCACGTCCTCCATTTGCAGATTGCACTTTCTCTCTGAACTTTGTCACAACGCCTGCTTTTTTCCCGATCATTGAGGGCGCACCATCTGTAGCCAGGCTGACAGCGTGGGACCAGTCCACTCCGACCCTGTCCAGCGCGCCGACGAGTGCAGTAAAAATATCAGCTGCTGTCGTTGTATCTGTCATCGGTACCAACTCCACGAACTCCTCGGTGACGGTCAATGTGTCATCAACTCCGCGGATGAAAAAATGGCCAGTTGTGCAACATCTGTAATGTCCGTGCTTTCATCAATTGCAACCGAAAACGCAATAAATGACTTTACTTTTTGCTTCAACTGGCTGTCCAAATCCACTGAAAGATCGGAAATCCTGTCTGCAACTGTGTTTCTTGTCAGGCTGATATTTGCAAAAGCCTGCCGCTTTTCAGGGCACACAATCTCCGCTGCCTTCATCATGCATGTTTTTACAAATTCACCCTCACTAAATGGTTTTGAAGCCACTGCGATTTCATTAGCAATGAGGTAGCTAGCTTTCACTGCAGCGTCACTGATGTCTCGGCTGTGAGTAAACACAGACTGCTGTTTCTTCAGACCCGCCAACAGTTCATTCACCTTCTCTCATCTCCGCTGTCCTTGAAAGTTGTCATATTTGTCGGCATGAAGACTCACATAGTGGCGACGAAGGTTATATTCTTTCAGCACTGCAACATGCTCTGAACACACCAAACATACAGCTTTCCCATTCAATTCCGTGATTAAATAGGATGACCATTTTTCTTGGAACACTCTGCACTCTGCGTCCACTTTTCTCTTTTTTGACAGAGACATATTGGGGCAATGAGGGTGCCAAAGCACATAATGTTAAAAGTAGAAGCCGTAATAAATATCGCGGGCAAAACAAAGTAGCTCATTGGCTGCACGTGCTTGACCTACTTGCTCTGCCCCGGTATAAACAGTTTGCTTGCTTTTTTTTTTTTTTTTTTAAATCATCTCGCGGGCCGGATTAAACCCGTTTGCGGGCCTGATCCGGCCCGCGGGCCGTACGTTTGACACCCCTGGTATAAAGGAACAGTCCAGCAGGCATCAGCTGCATAGCTGAGTTATCATAAGGTCCGGCGAACAGCAATAGGATAGTTCGCAGGTAGTTCGGGGGCTGCTACAGTACTGGCGAGCAAGAGGCCACGGCTTGCGTGTGCTAGTGGGCCAGGGCTAGCAGATGGATCTTCGTGGTCGACGTCGTAACGGGAAGCCTGTTGAAACCACATCAGACGATTTTGTCGGCAGACCAGTCGTGTTGGATCGGCGGGGCTCCATGTCAACACTAGGAGGTCCCGTTTGGTTGACAGAGAGGTAGATAGCCGGGAGATGGGCCTGGCTCGAGGCTAGCTCAAGGCTAACTGGTGCTTGCTAAGGGGCAATGGTAATTAGCCAACGACAACAGCCATTCGGTTGCAGCTAGCTAGTTGCGATGATCCAGTGATTCCGGCAGAAAATCCGATATGCTCTGGGTCGATAGCACGCTGTGCAGACTGGCCGACAAATTGTCCAGGCTAGAGCTAGTGCTGGCTGGTGGGTAGTGCAGGCCACGGACAATGGTTTAGACCGCTAATGGTGGCTAATAGCAAGTAGCTAGCTAGCTGGCTACAACAGCCATTCGGTTGCAGCTAACTAGTTGCGATGATCCGGCGCTAGGGTCCAGTGATTCCGGCAGAAAATCCGATATCCTCTGGGTCGATAGCACGTTGTGCAGACTGGCCGACAAATTGTCCAGGCTAGAGCTAGTGCTGGCTGGTGGGTAGTGCAGGCCACGGACAATGGTGAAGACGCTAACGGTGGCTAATAGCAAGTAGCTAGCTAGCTGGCAACCACAGCCATTCGGGTTGCAGCTAGACTAGTTTCAGCTTAAGGTTCTTGATAAAAGTTATAAAGAAATAATAGAATCCTTTCCACGTTGGGTGAGGTGGGTTGCAGGAAAATATATTTAGTTAAAGAATGAAAAGTAAAATTGAGAAATATATACAAAATAGACAAAAAAACAAAAAAACAGGCTATTTACACAAGGACACTACAGAAAACACGACCGCACTGCTACGCCATCTTGGATTCCACTTTCATCATCACCAGTGAAAGACAGAAAAGACCAAAGCCGCAAGATCATTATTACCAGGCTGCAAATGTGGTATCTGGAGCCGACGGGCGCTACAAAGTCAGCAACATGGCCCATATAATTAATCAGATTTCATGAGATTTCTCAGCCACCTGTAGGAACTCCTCACAGTGAGAGCTGACTCCTTGATACAAACTCAGCACTTTCTCATTATTGAATTCACGACGGGATCAAAAATGTGTTTTGTCTGCTTTTAATGACCCCATTAAATGTCTGCAAGGCCAACTAAAACAGCTGATTGTGTGTGTGTGTGTGTGAGAGAGAGAGAGAGAGAGAGAGAGAGAGAGAGAGAGAGAGAGAGAGAGAGAGAGAGAGAGAGAGAGAGAGAGAGAGAGAGAGAGAGAGAGAGAGAGAGTCTGTGTCTGTGTGTACATGTGTGAAACAGTCGGCGGGGCAGGCCTGCACAGCTGCTTGAAGCCACATCATACAGACTTCTATACAGTCATCTATAGAGTCAGGGAAAGCCATTAAACGGATATTACCCTAGCTGCCTCTTTTTAGCACACCAGACGGATGCTGATGCTGTGGTGTCAACACAACAGCCTCTGCTAGTCTGGTTTCATTACTGTTTTTAGCATTAGCTAACATCATTGCTAAAGCATCGCCTGTCTGGTGATGTAGATTTCAGCTTGTCAGATCTCCCCACCCACCCCTTATGCCCTCAGAACAGCCTCAATTCGCATGGACTCTACAAGGTGTCGAAAGCGTTCCACAGGGACACTGGCCCATGTTGATGCTAATGCTTCCCACAGTTGTGTCAAGTTGGCTGGATGTCCTTTGGGTGGTGGACCATTCTTGATACACACAGGAGACTGTTGAGCGTGAAAAACTCAGCAGCGTTGCAGTTATTGACACAAATCGGTGCACCTGGCACCTACTACCATACACCGTTCAAAGGCAGAGACATGGATTGTGCATCTGTCCCATTCAAAGGGTGAATGGGCAAGACAAAAGACTTGCCTCAAGACATAAAAATCCTTCTTTAACCTGTCTCCTCCCCTTCATCTACACTGATTGAAGTGGATTTATCACCTGACATCAATAAGGGATCATAGCTTTCACCTGGATTCACCTGGTCAGTCTTTGTTATGGAAAGAGCCGGTGTTCCTAATGTTTTGTACACTCAGTGTATTTCCCCTCTAATGTGACAAGCCCTTTCCCTTTCCCATGGATTTCACATTTTCACAAGCAAAAATCTAACAAGAAATAACAGCATTTCCCAGAAATCACAGAAATGTTTAACAAATGCAGATTTGTTAAAGGAATACCTCACTGCTCTGCCAACGATCACACAGACGTGAGGATGTGCCGACCAAAACAATAGAACACGACGGGGAAGAGAGCAGAAGACAGGATCAGTTCAACATGAACAAACTGATGAACTGGACACCCTCACAGGATAGTACATGTTGTCTTCTATCCCAGCAGAACCTCAAGGTCGACTCTGTTTCAGATGGGAGTAGAAAGGCTGTGAAGATAACAAACTATACGCTCTCTCCTCTCCTCTCCTCTCCTCTCCTCTCCTCTCCTCTCCTCTCCTCTCTCTCCTCTCTCCCTCTCCTCTCCTCTCCCTCTCCTCCCTCCTCTCTCCTCTCCTCTCCTCTACTCTACTCTACTCTACTCTACTCTACTCTACTCTACTCTACTCTACTCTACTCTACTCTACTCTACTCTCCCCTCCCCTCCCCTCCCCTCCCCTCCCCTCTCCTCTCCTCTTCTCTTCTCCTACAGTTCTGATTCCACTGTTCTATTCCTGTGGTCTGTTCGATGTCACACTGGATCTAAAGCACCATGGAAAACAATGCGTGGCGATTCGCCGCTGAATGAGAGTGTTAGGCCTTTCTATTCTAGCCTCATCCTCAGCTCAGAAGCCTCAGACCCAAACAGACCCAGCTGTGCAAACATCTGACAGCATCAGGCTCTCTGGATGCTCAACGCTGGCGTGCCTTGACAAAATCCAGATGATGTTTGCGTTCCTCAATCAAGAAGAGGGCCGCTCTGCATTTACTCTCTTCTTAACTACATCGGGACCTAAATGGCACCCTATTCCCTACATAGTGCTCTACTTTGGCACTACTTTTGACCAGAGCCATATGGACCCTGGTCAAAAGTAGTGCACTACTTATGGAATAGGGTGCAATTTGGGATGCAATTCTTTTGCTTCACTTTTCCTTTTCAAATGAGAAGGGTAGGCATCACATCCCTCTGGGTCTGGATGGTTGTTTGTGGACAGTAACTGCTATAGCATTTGTCATGTCAAAGCTTCTCACGTCGCTAGATTCGCTAGCTAATTAAGCATGCAGTTTTCTTTTTACACTCTTAATTTAAACCGCACCACTTCCCCTCTGCTGAATTGTCTAAGCCTAACCAATCAGCATGCAGGATTAGACCCACCCAATGTATAACGCTTGACATTGAGATGAATAATACTGTAAAACAAACACTGCAGAATCAACTCTCAGTTTGGAAGGCTATTGACTGTTGGCTGACCTAAGATATACTGTACATAGCAACCTTAAAATAATCTACAACATCCATCAACAGTATGTATTTGGAACTTGCAGCTGCTAGTGAGTTCAAAGAGTATATTGTTAAATCATTGTCTCATATATTGGATTTCAAACATATATTGGATTTCAAACATTCTACTCAAAGTATTTACCAATCTAGCCTTTCAGGCAACTGTGCTGATGACCTGCCCTGTTATGACTGGTTGTGGCACATCCGTCCATGACTGCATCCAGCCGTGAGCTGAATAGAGAACAGAATATTACAATTTCCTCAAAAACATAGTTTTTTTCAGTATTCCGTCTCTTAGCAACACAGGGTCTGGGGAGTTATAAACGAAACACCTGGGTGTCTCTCATCATTCCATTAAACATGTAAGGAGGAAGTGATATCTTTAAATAAAAGCACTGTAGTTAAAAAAAAAGTAGTGTTATAGGAAACAAACTATTTTAAAAGCATTGGTTATTACCTCCCTAGGACCACTGACATGCTAGCTGAACATTCTGCAGATCATTCTGAAGCGTAGGCTACCGTATGTAAAAGGTCAGTTTCTATTTGTGTAGAGAGAAAGTCAAGAAGATTTCCTGTAAATGGCTCAGTTCACACTTTCCCATGCAAAGACAAAAAGGAAATTATGTTTGTATTATTACGGATCCTGCCAAGACAGCAGCTACTCTTCCCGGGGTTTATTATTTTAAATTGACATTTTAGTAATTTAGCAGACGCTCTTACCCAGAGCGACTTACAGTTAGTGAGTGCATACATTTTTCATACTGGCCCCCCGTGGGAAACGAACCCACAACCCTGGCGTTGCAAGCGCCATGCTCTACCAACTGAGCTACACGGGGCCATTAGTCAGCAGCTACTCCAAACAAGATGAAGGCGATTACATCACACAAAACATAATAAAAACAGTACATCATACAACACATTATTACACCACTACATATCTACAATACAACATATTATTACACCACTACTCTGCCAATGCATATCTACAATACAAAATGTATAATACCGCAATACAACAACATTACAATGTACGTGTGTGTAGAGCGCGTGTGTTAGCGTGTGTGTTCGTATCTTCACAGGCTGCGTTGTCATCGCTAAAATTATACTATCTACTCTGTGTGGTGTGGTGTAAATGTTGCCGCATTCTCTCGGGACTGAAATTGCTTGCAGGTTCCTCTTTAATGTTCCATTTTATGTGAAACAATAAACCATTATAACTACCAAGAACAAAACACCACTTAAAAATAAAGTCACAGGGGACAAACTATGAGTCATTCTTTTAATTGTTTTAATTGTTCCTTACTGAGAGAAAAACTATTTTAATTTCCTTTATACTGTATGACCATTACTCATCATATGTTTAGTCACAACATTTCAAAATATGCTATGCCTATTTGATCATTTGCAGCTAGCTAAGTGCATTCATATGGAAGAAAATACTTAAACTTCAAGACAAAAGATAGACAATGTCAAAAAGACCCCATACCAATATGGAATACGTTTCTCCAGCGGAAGATACAGTATATGCCGTTTTCTAAGAATACCTGAGACGGCTGAGTGAGGGAGGACGTTTTGGGTTCCAACGAACCAGAATGACCTGGCTGGGTCGGAGAGTACCATCATTCAAAAGCCACTAAAGTTATGACCTGTAACATCCCAGACAGCAAGCAGACTAAAGGCTATCAAGAAGATGGAGTCTTCTTTAGACACTCTCTCATTCCATAAATAGTCTGTGAACAGCTGTGCTCCAGATGGGTTGCAAATGAAGAAAGTGATAAATGAACATGAGCAGAACGTGTGGGCAGCTAATTAGTTGTACCTATATGAATGCACACATACTGAACACATTCTGTACCGAGTGTAATTAAGGTTTGTGGTCCATAACCAAGCACTGGCTGTAAAGCATCCTCAAGGCTCAGACGTTAAGATTTTGTATTTTGACATTCACTCTCTGGTGAAGTATCCAAGGCGATTTCAGGGTTCTAAATAGATACATGTTGATCCACGCAGGTAGTTTGTGCCTTATGGCCTTATGGTACCTGGTACGTACTGTTATTGTTCATAGCCCACAGCCCATATGGCAGCAAGACATGGGCATCAGGAATGAGTTTAAACCTTCCAGGTAAGGCAGAGAAAGGATAGAGGCCGGGTCAAACCAGAGTGAACAAAACAATGTGGACAAGGATGGGTCACACCACAGATCTAGTCCTGCTTACAGATGTACTATCTTAATGTGACCAGTTTCTCATAGCAGGAAAATAATCCTGTAGCAACAGGAAATTTGAATTATTTTGTGTATTATAATTAATGGATATTTTTGTAGGGGTTGATACATTTTTCATTAGGGCAAATAAAATCTGAGATTTTTAAGTGGAAATTACAAACTTTAGAAGCCTTTTTAAACCTCGAATACACTACAAGTTTGCATTTCCTGCTGCTCTGGAACATTCTCTACGACAACAGTGATCAAATTAAGATAGCAGATTTTTACCAGCGAGGCTACCTCAGACCAGGTTGTCTGAAAACCAAGAGTTGATGCGTCAACATCACAGACCCCCACACTCCTCTGATGTCCTCCAACCCTGATCTAGGTGATGAATGTGAAAGCTTATGCACTGGGTTTAGTGTCCGGTGTCTGTGTGAGCCGCCAGGGACACATCATCATGTTGACTGACTGATATCTTCCTCCTTAATGAAAACCAGGCGGGAGGATGGAAGACGCTGAGTAGAGAACTGTTTGTTCCCCTTTTAATCATGTGGTGGTTTGGCACGTGCCCTGCTCTGACCATCAGGAGTACTTCCTCTGTCTCCAACCTGCAGCCAGGAAGTCCTCCAACAGTAAATTGAGAGTCTGTTTTGACACAATGAGCACCATCATCAGTATAGAGGTAATATATAATATAATATAATATGCCATTTAGCAGACGCTTTTATCCAAAGCGACTTACAGTCATGCGTGCATACATTTTATTTATTTTTTTGTGTATGGGTGGTCCCGGGGATCGAACCCACTACCTTGGCGTTACAAGCGCCGTGCTCTACCAGCTGAGCTACAGAGGACCACGTAATCTCAGCACACAGAACCAAATCTAACAAAAGCTTATTCCAACCGATTTGTTGTTGTTGTTGTTGTTGTTGTGCTCTTTTTGGGAGACGCCATCACCTTTTTTTGAGCACCACATACCATAGAAACCTTTTAGTAGAATCAGCACATCTAAACTCTACAAATCAGCTAACGTTAAGGCTGTCCTGAGAGGTTACTATGGAGGAGGATGGAGAGGGATACAGGCCAGGACAAAGGAAAAGTCCACAATTTATGGTTTGTCTTGAACTATCAGATTACGGGCCCCATTCTATGAAAACTGGTAACCAGGTTTCCAAGACACGTAGGTTCTAGAATCAGAACTAAAATTAGTAGAGCTTTTATAGCATCACACACAGCAGCACTTGGACAAAGTTAGGCTTTTCCAGTCACAATAGATGTGTGATTATCTGTTGTAAGGTCATCAGAGGTATGTGTGAGCTGGTGTCTTATGCTGATGTCTGATGTATGAACTAGTCTCTCATAGTCACGTTCAGAAACAATGCACACAATCACTTTCTAGAGCGGAACTTGTTTTTGCGTCACTGACAACAGAACAAGAGCAAAGTGTGGCCTGAATGGTCAGTAGCGATTTCCTCCTGTGATGTCGACAGAGGGAGAAATGCGTGAGCTGGTCTGTTTGGAGTGAAATCAGCAGAGAGATTAAAACCATAATGTCTCCGTAACGTTTCCACATGTTCAGAGTGGGCAATGAGCCAGTACAACGCTGACGTCCACCCATCTCTACAACCCCCAACCATCACCCTCGTCAATCATAGCCCATAAACAAATATTACCGTTTACTATAGAATACTACAGTACTTACTATAGAATTCTACAGTAAACTGTAGAAAACTATACTACACTCTGTAGTATCCCTCGATCTTGTGTAGTACTTAATATAGAATGTTATAGTATACTAGGTATACAGGTTATAGAACAGAGCAGAACTCAGTCCTAACTCCCTACAGGTTATAGAACAGAGCAGAACTCAGTCCTAACTACCTACAGGTTATAGAACAGAGCAGAACTCAGTCCTAACTACCTACAGGTTATAGAACATAGCAGAACTCAGTCCTAACTACCTACAGGTTATAGAACAGAGCAGAACTCAGTCCTAACTACCTACAGGTTATAGAACAGAACAGAACTCAGTCCTAACTCCCTACAGGTTATAGAACAGAGCAGAACTCAGTCCTAACTCCCTACAGGTTATAGAACAGAGCAGAACTCAGTCCTAACTCTCTACAGGTTATAGAACAGAGCAGAACTCAGTCCTAACTACCTACAGGTTCTAGAACAGAGCAGAACTCAGTCCTAACTACCTACAGGTTATAGAACAGAGCAGAACTCAGTCCTAACTACCTACAGGTTATAGAACAGAGCAGAACTCAGTCCTAACTACCTACAGGTTATAGAACAGAGCAGAACTCAGTCCTAACTACCTACAGGTTATAGAACAGAGCAGAACTCAGTCCTAACTACCTACAGGTTATAGAACAGAGCAGAACTCAGTCCTAACTACCTACAGGTTATAGAACATAGCAGAACTCAGTCCTAACTACCTACATGTTATAGAATAGAGCAGAACTCAGTCCTAACTACCTACAGGTTATAGAACATAGCAGAACTCAGTCCTAACTACCTACATGTTATAGAACAGAGCAGAACTCAGTCCTAACTACCTACAGGTTATAGAACAGAGCAGAACTCAGTCCTAACTACCTACAGGTTATAGAACAGAGCAGACCTCAGTCCTAACTACCTACAGGTTATAGAACAGAGCAGAACTCAGTCCTAACTACCTACAGGTTATAGAACAGAGCAGAACTCAGTCCTAACTACCTACAGGTTATAGAACAGAGCAGAACTCAGTCCTAACTCCCTACAGGTTATAGAACAGAGCAGAACTCAGTCCTAACTACCTACAGGTTATAGAACAGAGCAGAACTCAGTCCTAACTCCCTACAGGTTATAGAACAGAGCAGAACTCAGTCCTAACTACCTACAGGTTATAGAACAGAGCAGAACTCAGTCCTAACTACCTACAGGTTATAGAACAGAGCAGAACTCAGTCCTAACTACCTACAGGTTCTAGAACAGAGCAGAACTCAGTCCTAACTACCTACAGGTTCTAGAACAGAGCAGAACTCAGTCCTAACTACGTACAGGTTATAGAACAGAGCAGAACTCAGTCCTAACTACCTACAGGTTATAGAACAGAGCAGAACTCAGTCCTAACTACCTACATGTTCTAGAACAGAGCAGAACTCAGTCCTAACTACCTACAGGTTCTAGAACAGAGCAGAACTCAGTCCTAACTACCTACATGTTATAGAACAGAGCAGAACTCAGTCCTAACTCCCTACAGGTTATAGAACAGAGCAGAACTCAGTCCTAACTACCTACAGGTTATAGAACAGAGCATAACTCAGTCCTAACTACCTACAGGTTATAGAACAGAGCAGAACTCAGTCCTAACTCTCTACAGGTTATAGAACAGAGCAGAACTCAGTCCTAACTACCTACAGGTTATAGAACAGAGCAGAACTCAGTCCTAACTCCCTACAGGTTATAGAACAGAGCAGAACTCAGTCCTAACTACCTACAGGTTATAGAACAGAGCAGAACTCAGTCCTAACTCCCTACAGGTTATAGAACAGAGCAGAACTCAGTCCTAACTCCCTACAGGTTATAGAACAGAGCAGAACTCAGTCCTAACTCCCTACAGGTTATAGAACAGAGCAGAACTCAGTCCTAACTACCTACAGGTTATAGAACAGAGCAGAAGCTCTGAATTATCCGTTCAGAACTCAGTCCTAACTACCTACAGGTTATAGGTAGGTTTCCTGAAGGAGAAGGCCTCCACTTCGATGTCAAAGATAATAAAACAAAAACACTATAGTAAATACTACAGTGATGTCTGCAAAAACACTACAGTAAACACAACATTATGGTACAGTCAGCAAAAACAATACAGTAAATACAACATTATAGTACAGTCCCCAAAAACACTACAGTAAATACTACAGTAAAGTCAGCAAAAACACTACAGTAAATACTAGAGTGTACTACAATCTGCAAAAACACTACAGTAATTATTATCAAATCAAATGTATTTATAAAGGGGCATGGTTATGGCGTTGAACTGAGCTGACATGTTTTTAGTGCTCTCCTGACAATTTCGGCTAAACTTCTTTTAAATTATTTTAATCTCTTATTTTAAACCCTCGATACACGAACAGCAATTTTCTTGGACAATTCCAGACGTATCCACATCCATTATGAATCGACTTAAACACAGTCCTCCTAAAACAAGAAGAACATCTCGCATCGACAACGTGGTCCAGGCTAGGCCAGTTAGCCCTGCTAATTCAGCCAGCTCTGCCAACCTAGTCAGTTGGTAATGCAAGCTCCTCACACCACGAGTCCGACATGACAACCAATGATGTCGACGACCTAAACCAGAACCAAGGGGTTTTGGAAGCAATCTCTGCCATGAGGGCAGACTTTTCCACAAAACTATAAGGTATCCTAACAGGGATTAGTGAGGTTAAACGTGACCTTCAAGCCTACTCCACGCGTTTCAAAACAACGACCAAAAAGTTGGAAAAACAAGTGGCGGACCTTACTTCAAAACTAAGTTCGCTCGAGAACCACCACAAGTGGTCTAATTTGAGACTGGTTAAAATACCAGAAAAAGTGGCATACAACGTGAATCTTCTTCCTAGTCATGTTGCCGCTGTGAAGTTTACCACCACTCTGGACTACGGATAATTAAACCACATTGGATTATGTGACTGTTGGCAAGCTAACTAACATTAGCTAATTTATTAGCTGCTACTGTAGTACTGTAGCTAGCATAACAGTTAAGTGAATAATATGGCGAACTAGCCCACTCAAAATGTCCTTATATTATTTGTAGCCTGTATGTGCTCATCAGTTAGCTCCGTTTCTTCTATATGACAGGCGAGATAGCTGTCCATTGAACGTTGGACGTCATTACATTACATTTACATTTGTCATTTAGCAGACGCTCTTATCCAGAGCGACTTACAGTTAGTGCATACATTTTCATACTAATCTCTTCAAATTGCACACTCCACATTCAATACAATATTCAGGGTTTCGCGAATGAGCTGCTTAGTTTGATACACCGACCACACGGTTAACAGCTATAGTCAGTAACCTGCCCTTCACGGTCTGGAGAACATGTTGGGAGTAGGTCAGCAACCTGATTCTGCACCGCAACGCGTCAGAGAAAACACAGGATGGGCAGCCATTATGGTGGGAAGCCCCTTCCCCTCTATGGAACCAGAGGGCTGTGTGTGATGGAGGAGTCTGGGCCGTAGGCTACAGGTCATGTGGTCTCAGACTGACCAACCAGACTGCAGCACACCTGAGGGATGGGGTGAGGGCAGTTCACATAGACTGACACCAGACTGCAGCGCTGAGCACCCAACTCCTGAAGAGGTGATGGCAGCCTCGGATATCATCGAATTCCTACAGCCGCCCTTGTAGACAGACCAAAAGCCTAATTTCAGAACAGACCAGCCTCAGTGCCATCAGAACCCCAAAGGTATCGGGTCATTTTATGACGGATGCATTGTATTTTCTGTACGGCTGCCAAAGACAAACTAGTTTTATAATGACAGCCATAACGTGGTCAACAGGCCGTCTTGAATCTGCAGCAGTGAAAAGGTGTGGTGTGGCGGGTGATTTGGATGGAGTCAGGAGCAGGACGGTAAATCACAGAATAAATGGTTTATTCGGAAAGAAAAGCGGTACAAGGAGAGGAGGCCGCTTCGGAGGAAGTCGTGACAGCGCAGACACCGGCCTCGGGGACGGCCAGCAGGACACGGAGCAGGGCGAGCCGGATGGCGACGGTGGAAATCCTGCAACAGGGAGGGATCGAGGACATCCCTCACTGGAACCCAGCACCGCTCCTCCAGACTGTACCCCTCCCACTCCACGAGGTACTGAAGGCCCCCCGCCCGATGCCTCGAATCCAGGATGGAACGGATGGAGTACGCCGCGGCCCCATTGATGTCCAGAGGGGGCGGAGGGACCTCCCGCACCTCAGACTCCTGGAGCGGACCAGCCACCACCAGCCTGAGGAGAGACACATGAAACGAGGGGTTAATACGGTATTCAGGAGGGAGTAGTAACCTATACGTAACCTCGTTTATTCTCCTCAGGACTTTGAACGGCCCCACAAACTGCGGGCTCAGCTTCCGGCAGGGCAGGTGGAGGGGCAGATTCCGGGTCGAGAGCCAGACCTGATCACCCGGTACAAAGACCGGGGCCTCACTATGGTAGCGGTCAGCATTGGCTTTCTGGCGAAGGCACGGCGTGCTGGAGTTGGACGTGGGCAGCGTTCCAGCACTCTGCGAACCAGGGACACATGCTCGGCATGCGTAGCAGAATACACCAAAATGTCATCGATATAGACCACCACACCACGGCCAAGCATGTCCCGAACCCCTCATTCACAAAGGACTGGAAGATGGATGGAACATTCATCAACCCGTATCGCATCACCAGGTATTCGTAATGCCCCGTGGTTGTGCTGAATGCTCTCTTCCATTCATCCCCCTCCTCGACACGCACCAGGTTGTACGCACTCCGGAGATCTAATTTCGTGAAGAAGCGTGCCCCATGCATTGATTCTATAACAGAGGAGATGAGGGGTAACTATAGCGGATGGTAGTTTGATTAAGTGCCCAGTATTCAATGCATGGGCGCAGACCTCCGTCATTCTTCTTCACAAAAAATAAATTTGAGGAGGTGGGCGAAGTGGAGGGACGTATGAACCCCTGGCGCAGGGACTCGGAGACGTATGTCTTCATAGCCTCCATTTCAGCCTGCGACAGGGGATAGACATGACTCCTGGGAGGCACAGCGTCTAATCGGAGGTTTATCGCGCAATCCCCCGCCTGATGAGGTGGTAATTTGGTCGCCTGCGTTTTGGAAAACGCCAAGTCGAGGTATTCGGGGGGAATGCGCACGGTGGAGGTAATGTCTGGACTTTCCACCGTGGTTGCACCAAGGGAAACAGCTACCCTGACACTCTCACGACCACACCGTGAGGCCCCTCTGCGGCCATGAAAAGGTCGTGTAGTGCAAGCCAGGGAAGACCCAACACAAGAGGGAAATCAGGGGACTCAATAATATAAAAAGTGATTTGCTCCCTATGGGTCTCCTGAATAATCATTGTGACTGGTGCTGAAACCTCCCTAACAAAACCTGACCCTAATGGTCGACTTTCAAGTGCTTTGATGGGCAATGGAATGGGTAGGGGAACCAATGTGATACATAACCTATTAGCTAAAGACCTGTCCATAAAGTTCCCAGCTGCGCCTTATACTGGGGAACTACCGTGTGCTCAGGGAAGTTGACGTGTATGGTGAAGTGCGCAGCAAAGGGCTCTGAACAAGTGTGGGTTGCCTGGGGTGACGCGAGAGTGCCCTGCCTGCCGCCTCCAGACCCAGAAGAACGCTGACGACAGCGTGCAGCAGAATGTCCTCTCTTGCCACAAGAGTGACACTGGATCTGTCGTCCTCCGTTCTCCCGGATCGCTGCACCACCCAGCTCAATCAGCATGTAATCCGGGTTGCAGGGGGGTGAAATGGGCAGGGCCCTTACAGGACGTCCTCTGGAAGCCAGCAGGTTGCTCTACCAGCTGGTTGAAAGTCAACATGGTATCCCGGCAGGCTAGCTCGCTTCGGATGTTCTCCCGCAGGCTGCACCGGAAGTGGTCGATGAGGGCCCGCTCGTTCCACCCGGACCCCGCCGCTAGAGTTCTAAACTCTAGGGCAAAGTCTTGCGCGGTCCTCGTCCCCTGCCTCAGATGGACCAGGCGCTCGCTGGCCTCTCTTCCTTCGGAGGGATTATCGAAGACTACCCGGAAGAGGCGAGCGAACACCCCGTAGTTGTCCAATGCGTCTCCTCCTTCACTAGAGACCACGTTTTCCCACTCCAGGGCTTTCCCCAAGCGGCAGGAGACGAGGGCGGACAACTTCTCCCGCTCCGAGAGCCGGGCTGATGGTGGAAAAATAGAGGTCCAGCTGCAGGAGGAATCCCTGGCAGCGGGCCGCTGTCCCGTCGTGCTCCCGCGGTCGGGATAGGTGAATCCCTCTGGGTGCTGGGGTGTGGGTGGCTGGATCCGGTCGCTCAGCTTGTCCCGAAGGGTCGGGTCCTCTCCTCTCCAGGCGTTGGATGACCTGAAGAACCCGATCCATCGCTTTGCCCAAGCTGGCTAACATGTTGGAATGCTCCCGGGCCTGCTCCACGACTCCAGGCATATTCCCCGCTCCTGCTGACTCCATGCTGTTGGGTGTGTGATTCTGTAGCGGGTGATTTGGACGGAGTCAGGCGCAGGAGGGTAAATCACAGAATAAATGGTTTATTCTGTAAGACAGCGGTACGCAGCAATGCGTAAAACACTCCAGTGCGGTAAATACGGCGCACTGGAGAAAACAAGGGCACATGGGTGAATATCCCGGCGATACAAAATACAATAGCTCCACCAAGCTATAATAAACTCCACAATAAACAATCACACACAAAGACAATGGGGCTGAGGGAATACTTATATACAGTGGGGAGAACAAGTATTTGATACACTGCCGATTTTGCAGGTTTTCCTACTTACAAAGCATGTAGAGGTCTGTACTTTCTATCATAGGTACATTTCAACTGTGAGAGACAGAATCTAAAACAAAAATCCAGAAAATCACATTGTATGATTTTTAAGTAATGAATTTGCATTTTATTGCATGACATAAGTATTTGATCATCAGAAAAGCAGAACTTAATATTTGGTACAGAAACCTTTGTTTGCAATTACAGAGATCATACGTTTCCTGTAGGTCTTGACCAGGTTTGCACACACTGCAGCAGGGATTTTGGCCCACTCCTCCATACAGACCTTCTCCAGATCCTTCAGGTTTCGGGGCTGTTGCTGGGCAATACGGACTTTCAGCTCCCTCCAAAGATTTTCTATTGGGTTCAGGTCTGGAGACTGGCTAGGCCACTCCAGGACCTTGAGATGCTTCTTACGGAGCCACTCCTTAGTTGCCCTGGCTGTGTGTTTCGGGTCGTTGTCATGCTGGAAGAACCAGCCACAACCCATCTTCAATGCTCTTACTGAGGGAAGGAGGTTGTTGGCCAAGATCTCGCGATACATGGCCCCATCCATCCTCCCCTCAATACGGTGCAGTCGTCCTGTCCCCTTTGCAGAAAAGCATCCCCAAAGAATGATGTTTCCACCTCCATGCTTCACGGTTGGGATGGTGTTCTTGGGGTTGTACTCATCCATCTTCTTCCTCCAAACACGGCGAGTGGAGTTTAGACCAAAAAGCTCTATTTTTGTCTCATCAGACCACATGACCTTCTCCCATTCCTCCTCTGGATCATCCAGATGGTAATTGGCAAACTTCAGATGGGCCTGGACATGCGCTGGCTTGAGCAGGGGGACCTTGCGTGCACTGCAGGATTTTAATCCATGACGGCGTAGTGTGTTACTAATGGTTTTCTGTGAGACTGTGGTCCCAGCTCTCTTCAGGTCATTGACCAGGTCCTGCCGTGTAGTTCTGGGCTGATCCCTCACCTTCCTCATGATCACTGATGCCACACGAGGTGAGATCTTGCATGGAGCCCCAGACCGAGGGTGATTGACCGTCATCTTGAACTTCTTCAATTTTCTTCCAGTTGTTGCCTTTTAACCAAGCTGCTTGCCTATTGTCCTGTAGCCCATCCCAGCCTTGTGCAGGTCTACAATTTTATCCCTGATGTCCTTACACAGCTCTCTGGTCTTGGCCATTGTGGAGAGGTTGGAGTCTGTTTGATTGAGTGTGTGGACAGGTGTCTTTCATACAGGTAACGAGTTCAAACAGGTGCAGTTAATACAGGTAATGAGTGGTGAACAGGAGGGCTTCTTAAAGAAAAACTAACAGGTCTGTGAGAGCCGGAATTCTTACTGGTTGGTAGGTGATCAAAAACTTATGTCATGCAATAAAATGCAAATTAATTACTTAAAAATCATACAATGTGATTCTCTAGATTTTTGTTTTAGATTCAGTCTCTCACAGTTTAAGTGTAGCTATGATAAAAATTACAGACCTCTACATGCTTTGTAAGTAGGAAAACCTGCAAAATCAGCAGTGTATCAAATACTTGTTCTCCCCACTGTATGTACTGATGAGGGGATATGAACCAGGTGTGTGTAATAAAAAAGACAAAACAAATGGAATGATGAGATGAGGAGCGGCAGTGGCTAGAAGGCCGGTGACGACGAACGCCGAAGCCTGCCCGAACAAGGAGAAGGAAGTTGTGACACATGTTTAAGTTGATTTTTGTTACGTTGATAATTCTCTTCCAACAGATTACATAAAACACTGTAAAATGCCTGCGAAGATGTTTAGCTCCATGCCAACGGACTCAAAATGGCTAACGCTACCTCACTTACTTAGCCAGTGAGCCAGCCTGAACACAGCGGGACCTTATTCATTCATCCTGCACCACTGAGAAGCATCGGGACTACTTCATATGAAGAGTTAAGTTTGATCATATCCTTGGACTAAAATGATTGACACTCACGTGCAAGCCTGACATCAACATCATGTGCAAAGGGCCTTTTGCACATGGTAACTCTTTTTCTCACGAAGCCTGTTCATTTCTGATCTTTGATACTTTTTTTGGTTTATAAACTTACCGTGGTATACTACGTTAACACTATATGTATGGGCCATTTTGTTACTTGGTAGCTACTAGCAGCAGACCCTGTGTTGTGGATCATCTACCACTATT
Organism: Coregonus clupeaformis; assembly: GCF_020615455.1. Lineage (NCBI taxonomy): Eukaryota > Metazoa > Chordata > Actinopteri > Salmoniformes > Salmonidae > Coregonus > Coregonus clupeaformis. The sequence continues at coordinate 55,100,636 of NC_059208.1, read as the reverse complement.
TTGGATGGTCCATACTGTAACGTTAACGTTAGTCTCAGGCTTCACTAACTAGCGTTACTGTTTTAGGTGGAGCTATTCTTTGCTACTTTTCAAACAAATACTACGTGATATTTCACATATCATCTTGCTATATATATATATATATATTACCTTTATTTAACCAGGTAGGCCAGTTGAGAACAAGTTCTCATTTACAACTGTGACCTGGCCAAGATAAAGCAAAGCAGTGCGATAAAAACAACAACAACACAGAGTTACACATGGGAGAAACAAAAACGTACTGTCAATAACACAATAGAAAAATAGAAAATCGATATACAGTGTGTACAAATGTAGTAAGTTATGGAGGTAAGGCAATAAATAGGCCATATTGCAAAATAATTAAACAATTCAGTATTAACACTGGAGTGATAGATGTGCAGAAGATGATGTGCAAATAGAGATACTGGGGTGCAAATTAGCAAAATAAATAACAATATGGGGATGAGGTAGTTGGGTGGGCTAATTACAGATGGGCTGTGTACAGGTGCAGTGATCGGTAAGGTGCTCTGACAACTGATGCTTAAAGTTAGTGAGGGAGATAGGAGTCTCCAGCTTCAGAGAGTTTTGCAGTTCGTTCCAGTCATTGGCAGCAGAGAACTGGAAGGAATGGCGGCCAAAGGAGGTGTTGGCTTTGGGGATGACCAGTGAGATATACCTGCTGGAGCGCATACTACAGGTGGGTGTTGCTATGGTGACCAATGAGCTAAGATAAGGTGGGGATTTGCCTAGCAGTGATTTATAGATGACCTGGAGCCAGTGGGTTTGGCAACGAATATGTAGTGATGGCCAGCCACAATGGTGGATAGTATATGGGGCTTTGGTGACAAAACGGATGGCACTGTGACAGACTACATCCAATTTGCTGAGTAGAGTGTTGGAGGCTATTTTGTAAATGACATCGCCGAAGTCAAGGATCGGTAGGATAGTCAGTTTTACAAGGGCATGTTTGGCAGCATGAGTGAAGGAGGCTTTGTTGCGAAATAAGAAGCCAATTCTAGATTTAACTTTGGATTGGAGATGCTTAATGTGAGTCTGGAAGGAGAGTTTACGGTCTTTGTAGTTGTCCACATATTCTAAGTCAGACCCGCCGAGAGTAGTGATTCTAGTTGGGTGGGCGGGTGCAAGCAGCGTTCGATTGAAGAGCATGCATTTAGTTTTACTAGCGTTTAAGAGCAGTTGGAGGCTACGGAAGGAGTGTTGTATGGCATTGAAGCTCGTTTGGAGGTTTGTTAACACAGTGTCCAATGAAGGGCCAGATGTATACAGAATGGTGTCGTCTGCGTAGAGGTGGATCTGAGAGTCACCAGCAGCAAGAGCGACATCATTGATATACACAGAGAATAGAGTCGGCCCAAGAATTGAACCCTGTGGCACCCACATAGAGACTGCCAGAGGTCCAGACAACAGGCCCTCCGATTTGACACATTGAACTCTATCTGAGAAGTAGTTGTTGAACCAGGCGAGATATGCCTTTTGTTGTGATATTTCACTTAACATCTTGCAAGATTTGCCTTTTGTTTTGTTCGTGAGGAGTAATGGCAGAGAGAAGGCAGGAGACACTTTGTTTTGTTTAGCGTCGCTTAGGTTAGACTGCTCCCTTTAATGGATTAGTCATCCACCAGGCTACACTCTACGATTAGGGGAAGGTGGGAGAGGAAGCGTTGGGTGTCTCGGTTAGGGAGACAAGGGAATGGGGTTCAGTGTTTTACTGTTAGGATAGATTTATGTTTGTTTTTTCCAACAGATCTTTACATATTTTCCTCACTACAAAATATTAATGCGGTCCTTGTGGTTACTAAACATATTTTAGATATGCCTTTATGCTATAGCTTATTCCATGTTTACATCTTTGGTTAAATGACTTCAAATGTAAAACTGAAATTTACTTTGTGGAATGTCCGTGGAGTTTGTAAACTATCCAAGCTTAAACAGGTTATTACTAGGCTTAAACAACTTAATTCTACTATTGTGTTCCTACAAGAAACTCACTTGTTGAAGGATGAGCTACTTAAAGTATGCAGGAGATGGCAAGGGCAAGTAATAGCATCCTGATTCTCCTCTCATTCTCATGGTGTTATGGTTTTAATTCACTAATCTATTCCGTTTCAAGTGGAGAATATTGTAACTGATACAGCTGGTAGATACATTTTGATATAGGGAGCTCTTTTGAATGAGCTTATTAATCTGGTTAATGTTTATGGTCCTAATGATGATGATCCCAAATTCTTTGAGAATGTATTTATATTGATAGCCTCCCTTCCTGGTAAAGTCCTAATGGCAGGGGATTATAATTGCACTCTTGATCCTCATCTAGATTGCTCCTCTGGTTTAGACACTTCCCACTCGCAGTAGAAAGAATTTACAGCATTTCATTAAGGACTTAAATCTATGTGAACCTTGGAGGACTCAGAACCCGAGTAAAAGGGAGTATTCATGTTACTCGTCAACATTTAAATCATATTCTCATGTAGACTACTTTTTAGTTTCTTGCTCATTGTTTCCCAATGTAGCAGGAAGTGGATATGATAGTATTGTTCTGATTGACCATTCCCCTGTGTCATTATTCTATAGGGATACAAAACTAGTAAAAGGATCCTCTAGATGGCGTTTGCATCCCAGTTGGTTACAGGACCCAGACTTCTTACATTACGTTGGAGTGCATATAGATGTTTATTTTACATTGAACACTGACCAAACGTCAGCGAGTACCAGATGGGAGGCTTTCAAAGGATATATTAGGGGACAAATGATAAGTTTGACCAGTTTCATATCAAATAAATTAAATCTGAAAATGAGAGAGATGGACAGCAAAATCTGAGAATTGGAGAGGGAAGCTTTTTTGGATAACTCAGTAGAAGTAAACATCCAAGGTTGCAAACAGCTGAACGAGGATGAAACAGGCCTTCTACGATCAAGGTGAAAAACCTGGTAAATTGCTGGCCTGGCGCATTAAGAAGTTACATTCAGACAGAGACATTAATGCAATTCATAATTTACAAGGAAATTATCAATGGATCCTGTAGAAAAAAAACAAACATTTGCTTCCTACTACAACACACTTTGTAACTGAATCTCCTGAGAACGTAACTAATCAGACATCATATTTGGATGGTCTTGATTTTCCCTCGATTTCAGAAGACACAAAATTGGAAATGGAAAATGAATTGGATGGTGTTTAAATATCTGATGCTATTTCCAATATGAAGGGAGGTAAAGCGACAGGTCCAGATGGGCTCCCAATAGATATTTATAAGATATTTAAGGACAAACTTCTACGTCCACTTTTGGATATGTATGCTGAATCCTTTCAGCAAGGTTGCTTCCCCCCCTCTCTAAGGAGTGCTTTAATCACTCTTATTCTGAAGCCTGTTAAATCCCCAACAAAATGTGAAAGTTACAGACCGATTTCTTTTCTGAACTCCGACTCAAAAATGATTGCTAAAGCTTTAGCCAGGAGATTGGATAGAGTGCTTCCATATCTAATACACGAAGACCAATATGGCTTCGTGAAAAACCATCAAGGTTTTCACAATGTGAGGAAAGTACTAAACATAGTGCACATGTGTGAAGGGTCCCCTGATACTGCCATCCTCTCTCTTGATGCAGAGAAGGCATTCAATAGAGTTGAGTGGTCTTATTTATTTGAAGTGCTTAAGAGATTTGGCTTTGGGAACTACTTCTGTAAATGGATTAAGATATTATATACCGACCCCACTGCAGAAGTTGCCATTAAAAACTTGATTTCACAACCTTTTAAGCTTTTTCGGGGCACGAGACAAGGATGTCCAGCCAGTCCAGGACTCTTTCTTTTAGCTATAGAACCCTTTGCCATTGCAGGGCCCACCCCGTCAATTAGTGGAATTAAAACATCAGATTTTGAACATCGAGTGGCCCTGTATGCCGATGATACCCTCTCATTCCTAACAGATCTAAAGAATTATATCTCTTCCCTCTCCAATTTAATTAATAACTTTGGTCAGTTTTCTGGGTTTAAAGTTAATAAAACCAAATCTTCTATCCTTTTCCTTAACAAGTAAGAGAGACTGAATCCAGTTGTACAACATGCATTTGTGAATACAGAACAAGGTTTCACATATCTTGGTATTAAAATCACACCAGAAATTAGCTCCTTGAGTTAAACAAATTATGAACCCATGGTAACGAGTGTAACAGAATCCATCAACAGATGGACATCATTGCCTACAGTGAGGGAAAAAAGTATTTGATCCCCTGCTGATTTTGTACGTTTGCCCACTGACAAAGAAATGATCAGTGTATAATTTTAATGGTAGGTTTATTTGAACAGTGAGAAACAGAATAACAACAAAAAAATCCAGAAAAACGCATGTCAAACATGTTATAAATTGATTAGCATTTTAATGAGGGAAATAAGTATTTGACCCCCTCTCAATCAGAACGATTTCTGCCTCCCAGGTGTCTTTTATACAGGTAACGAGCTGAGATTAGGAGCACACTCTTAAAGGGAGTGCTCCTAATCTCAGCTTGTTACCTGTATAAAAGACACCTGTCCCCAGAAGCAATCAATCAATCAGATTCCAAACTCTCCACCATGGCCAAGACCAAAGAGCTCTCCAAGGATGTCAGGGACAAGATTGTAGACCTACACAAGGCTGGAATGGGCTACAAGACCATCACCAAGCAGCTTGGTGAGAAGGTGACAACAGTTGGTGGAAGAAACACAAAATAACTGTCAATCTCCCTCGGCCTGGGGCTCCATGCAAGATCTCACCTCGTGGAGTTGCAATGATCATGAGAACGGTGAGGAATCAGCCCAGAACTACACGGGAGGATCTTGTCAATGATCTCAAGGCAGCTGGGACCATAGTCACCAAGAAAACAATTGGTAACACACTACGCCGTGAAGGACTGAAATCCTGCAGCGCCCGCAAGGTCCCCCTGCTCAAGAAAGCACATATACAGGCCCGTCTGAAGTTTGCCAATGAACATCTGAATGATTCAGAGGAGAACTGGGTGAAAGTGTTGTGGTCAGATGAGACCAAAATCGAGCTCTTTGGTATCAACTCAACTCGCCGTGTTTGGAGGAGGAGGAATGCTGCCTATGACCCCAAGAACACCATCCCCACCGTCAAACATGGAGGTGGAAACATTATGCTTTGGGGGTGTTTTTCTGCTAAGGGGACAGGACAACTTCACCGCATCAAAGGGACCATGGACGGGGCCATGTACCGTCAAATCTTGGGTGAGAACCTCCTTCCCTCAGCCAGGGCATTGAAAATGGGTCGTGGATGGGTATTCCAGCATGACAATGACCCAAAACACACGGCCAAGGCAACAAAGGAGTGGTTCAAGAAGAAGCACATTAAGGTCCTGGAGAGGCCTAGCCAGTCTCCAGACCTTAATCCCATAGAAAATCTGTGGAGGGAGCTGAAGGTTCGAGTTGCCAAACGTCAGCCTCGAAACCTTAATGACTTGTAGAAGATCTGCAAAGAGCAGTGGGACAAAATCCCTCCTGAGATGTGTGCAAACCTGGTGGCCAACTACAAGAAACATCTGACCTCTGTGATTGCCAACAAGGGTTTTGCCACCAAGTACTAAGTCATGTTTTGCAGAGGGGTCAAATACTTATTTCCCTCATTAAAATGCAAATCAATTTATAACATTTTTGACATGCTTTTTTCTGGATTTTTTTGTTGTTATTCTGTCTCTTACTGTTCAAATAAACCTAGCATTAAAATTATAGACTGATTATGTCTTTGTCAGCGGGCAAACGTACAAAATCAGCAGGGGATCAAATACTTTTTTCCCTCACTGTATATCTATTATTGGTAGAATAAATATCATTAAGATGAATATTCTGCCCAAATTTCTTTTTCTATTTCAATCAATTCCTCTGGTTCCACCACCTTTATTTTTCCCAAAGATCAGAACGATACTGTCAAATTTTATCTGGAGCAACAGAAAACCAAAGCTTAGACTTTCTCTTCTTTATTTGCCCTATGACAGGGTTGCAAATTCCAAACCTCCAGTGGTATTACTGGGCTGCACAATTTAGGGCTGCAATGTTTTGGTTCTCCAAGAAGCCATCCTAAGCCTGGCTGCAGACTGGAGGCTTCACTTTGGATGGATGTTTGTACTCTGCTCCCTTTAAGAAACTAAAGAAGAAGACTACTAATCCCTTTGTTAAAAACACCCTAACTATATGGGCGAATCCCCTGTATTATCCAGTTTTACACTAATTTGGGGCAATGACAATTTCACACCTGGTGAAAATGACTTGGGGTTTAAAGAATGGGAAAGAAAAGTTATTGTTAAATTAATGGGCTTATACAATGAAAACAGGCTCATGTCGTTTGAAGAACTAAAGGGAAGATTTAACTTACCACAAAAGCATTTTTTCAAATACTTACAATTGAGAAGCTTTCTTTTTTCCAATCTAAAACAATCTGCCCTACAACCTCCTTTGACCACTTTAGAAATGCTCTCTGTTAATATGTGCTATGGGAGAGGTCATTATATTGGGGAAATGGTAGCTACTCATAAAGACAACTCTGATAGTAAGAGACTTCAGTGGATACAAGATATGCAGGAAGATATTTCAGCAGAGGACTGGGGTATGATATGCTCTAGAGCTCAGATACAGACAATGTGTTAAATGTAACATGCATTTAGGCACCTTGTATCATTGCCTGTGGGAATGTGCTGAGATAAAATGGTTTTGGAGCACAGTACTGTGCTATATCTCTGAGATTACCTTTACCCCAAAACCACTAATCCCTAAACTTTGCATCCTAAATCTTTATCCAGAGAATATCTCTTTCCATAGGAGAGAGATTAAAATGGTTGACCTCTGTCTATTACAAGCAAGACGTTAAATTGCTCTCCACTGGAAGTATGTCAGTTCCCACTCACTTAGTCATTGGGTTAAATAATTAATGTCAAGCTTGGCTCTTGAAAAATTAACTTATATAATGAAAAAGAAAGGCCCCAGAGTTTCATGATATTTGGGATCTGTTTTGTGAGTTTTTGCAAACCGGTGATATTGTAGAAGCATTGGAATTGTAAATCTGTATATTCTCTATTTTTTTAGGTGAATATTGGCTATAGTCAAAGCATAATCTGCATTATCTGCGACTGCATATTATTGGAAATGTGAGGATTACTATTTTTATTTTTCTGTGAATGGTTGTTATGTTTTTGTCTCTTTCGGTTGGGGGGGGATTATGTGTGAAGAAAAAAAAAAGGAATTTCTGTAATTGTTGATTGTCCTATTTGGAACTAATAAATATGTGTACAAAATTTTTTGTTTATAAAGCAGATGTCACAAAGTCATGTTTTTAGATCAGCAGATGTCACAAAATGCTTATACAGAAACCCAGCCTAAAACCCCAAACAGCAAGCAATGCAGATGGAGAAGCACGGTGGCTAGGAAAAACTCCCTGGAAAGGCAGGAACCTAGGATGAAACCTATCGAGGAAAAAGGCTCTGAGGGGTGGCCAGTCCTCTTCTGGATGTGCCAGGTGGAGATTATAAGAGTACATGGCCATTAAGGCCAGATTGTACTATAGTATTTAATACAGTTTTATTTTACTACAGTATTTATGCTATAGTTAACTGTAAATACTACACTATACTACAGTGAAGACTATAGTATTTCTAACATAGTAAGTATACTATAGTATTTTTTTATGTGGGAGGAGACACTTACCGACTCCATTGTTTACAATACTGTAGCCGTTCTAATTTCATCCAGTATATTCTCATGGGAACTGGACAAAACAGAAGTGGAACCCAAAATGGTTCTACCTGGAACCAAAAAGGATCTACCCGGATCCAAAAAGGCTTCTTCAAAGGGTTCTCCTATGAGGACAGCCGAATAACTCTTTTAGGTTATAGATAGCACCTTTTTTCTAAGAGTGTATCAGCCCAAATACAATATGACTAATTATTCCCATGGTTGTTCTCAGTGCATCAGGCAACCATGTTTGGTAGCAAGTCGTTTCAGGGGTCCTTTGGAGAAGAGCCAGAAACAAGGCCCATGAGAGAGAGAGAGTGTGGTGCTTGACCTGCCTAGACCAGTATTAACGCATCATCTTATAATACCGGCGCCACATCAATTTGAGCATTTAATAGTAGAAATATTGGCAAAAGAGGGAAAAAAATCAATAAAATCGTCTGTGACTTTGAAACGATAATCCAGGATTCTCTCGAGTGGATTTTCCATCAAGGAATAACCAACCTTCTGGGATCAAACGCTGTCCTCCCGTAACTCTACATGGAAAATAGGCATTCCTAGCTCATACATCCACTCATACTGATGTGCGCAGGTGCCAACATGAAATATTCCAAGAGCTTTTAGTGAAACTAATATTCAAGTGAACAAAGTGGTTCTTAACTTTTAATGTACACTTTGGCATTGTAACTACATTATATTGTTCTTCTGATAAGGTCAAATGCCTCTCTTTTCTTTCCAACAAGAAAAGCCAATGAGTATACAGATTTTTCCATCTGGAAGGACACAACATCCCTTTACTCAATCTTCTCTCAGTTTTCTGGTCTTAAAGATGAACTCCGCAGTGGGGGGAAACAGCGCCACTGGCCGCTCCACCACCGTTCTTGTTTTTGTAGCTGAGGAGCGTCGTGCAGCAAAAAAACATAAATAACGGTAGTACATATTGTGCTCTTCTATCGGTTGTGCAATGATGTCAGAGCGGAAAAAACTGTGTTGGTTGTTTGCAGTAACTTCTTTGTTGTTGTAATATTGCAAACGGACGTGGCTGTTTCACCATTAAGGATTCCAGCTCTAAATGAAGCAATTGCAAAGAATGTGTTGAGTTTCAGAAACAACTGTGCACTTCAGAATGTTGAACTTTCAATATAATTATGGTTATTGATGTACAGTAGGGTAAGAAGGGAGAGACCAGCCATATCAAACACTTAGAAAAGTCCAACAATTGACTGTCTGTTCCAACAGTTCTCAGTTGCTTTGCCTGGTAAAGAATGGGAAAATGGTCAAATCAGTGCCTGGTGACCGGGCGACAGATCTTCCATACTCCTAGATAACTCCTCAGAGGCTTGTGGTCTAAACCATATTTCAGATGATTACTGGTTGTAAGATCAGGAAAGGCTCATTTTCTAGTGTGCAGCTTTATTTAATTTACCAGACCTGGAAAAGACTCTGCATCCAGCTGTTCATGACCTGACAACCACAGGCACATCCTGGAGCCACGACACAAATGTGCTTTGTTGCCCTAATGATAAAGTTCTGCTGATCCCTTATCAGGCAAATGTTTGGCTGGGTGGATGAGGGATGTAGACGACTAGAGTGCTGACTGGCTCGCAGGGAGCCAGCGAATGTCACCCCATCTAGGGAGCGAGGTAAACAGGGAGACACAGAACCATGTTGCAACATTAGCTGACGTGGAGCTAGAGGCAGAAGACTCACCGGCTGCAGTCAGTCTGCAGTTATAGCCATTTGAGGTCCCAGTCAGCTCATCATCATCATCATCATCATCATCATCCTCATCAGTCAGGGTAACACATTGGAGTGGTGTGTATATACAGCATGTGTGAGTGTTTGTTTGAATGAGCCCTACAATGCATGTGCTGAGATGTCTGAGGAATTCTCCAATACTCCAAGCACCACGTCAGACCACCTGCCAGTTAGGTTTACAAACACACTCTTCACCTTATTTTTAAGTTGTGTAAAATAAAACTAAGCTTCTCAATCCCTTGAGGAGCTGTTGTCAAGGCTGTGGTTTCATCCCTGTCATCTCCCTAGACAGCGTGAGTGTATGAGGTGGCTAATCTATGCCGTCTTAATACAGGCTCATCTATGACCTTGGCATTTCTGCAGCTCACTCTGAGAAAACCATATTTGTTCCAGTGGTGACAGATGTCTTTGTAACGCACCTGGTTGAGCACTTTACTTACTGCAGCCTGTTGAGAGATGAGCATCATCCTCCACTCAGAGAGACTAAATATACTACTATTTCTGTCACCAACCCAGACTTGGAAGAAGTATTGTATTTCAGTCATTGGACATAACAGTTCATTTTGTTCTTAAAAAACCCAGATCCAATGCATTATTTATATTTATTTCCACTGTCTCAGCTGCAGTTGTCATTTTTCTGAATCAACTGCAGACTACATTACCACAGAGAAGAGTAATGGAAAAACACATTTCTTAGGCAGTATTAGCCACAGTTTCCAAAGCTTGGCAAAAGATACCCGATACATGGAAAAACTATATACCTCTCTCCCTCCCTCCCTCCCTCCGTCCCTCTCTCTCTCCTCCTCTCTCCTCCTCCCCCTCTCCCTCCCTCCCTCTCTCTTCCCTCCCTCTCTCCCTCCCTCCCTCCCTCCTCCTCCCTCCCCCTCTCCCTCCCTCTCCCTCTCCCCCCTCCCTCCCTCCCTCCCTCTCCCCTCCCTCCCTCCCTCTCCCTCCTCTCCCTCCCTCCCCTCTCCCTCCCTCCCTCCCCCTCCCTCTCTTTCCCTCTCCTCCCTCCCTCTCCCTCCCTCCCTCCCTCCCTCCCTCCCTCCTCCCTCCTCTCTCTCTACCAATTATGTGGTCAACATGAGGTCATTTCACCTAAGCTGCCTTGTGCAAGAAAAAAAAAAAGACTGTTCCCTACAAATTGTCCCAAAGCCAAACAGCCACGTCAGATATGCTTGGAATCTGACCGGTCAGCATCGAGTCTCGATTTCTCAAACTCAGGAAGGGAAAACATTCCCATGGTCCCTCTGTCCCACCCCTAGCCCTTAGAAATCATTATTCAATTACACAAATTCAAGAGAACAAACATTTATACAAGGCCTGGGAGAAACATTAAAGCTGAGTATAAAAAAGTAATATTGAAATAAAACAGATTTAAGTGGTATTAGCACCAATACACTATTTTTTATTATAATACCTAAAACAGAATCAGAACAAAACACATCTATCAGTAGGAGGCTATGTGGTAAGTTTTAAAGATCAGCCACGATGAATCATCAATTAAAACCTATAGACTGTGGATAAGTGGCATACGTGTATGGCATTGGCTTGTGTTACACTCATGTATTTACCATGAACTAACATCTTCAAGCTTGTATAGCAGTGACATCTAGTGGCAATATAACAGAGCGTAAAAAGGCACAGTAATGAGCCAAGCACACTTTGCCGGACAAGAGAGGTCAGGGGTTGTAAGTTGAAAGCGATCCTTTCAGACGTCTCTGCACACATCGATCAAACTGCTGTGTGTGTGGCTATGTGAGCTATTAGGTCTACTCTGCAACAAAACCAGCTGAATATACAGAAAACTTGCAACAAAGTTAGAAAAGTGAGTCATATTTCAAGATAGACATCCTAAAGAGCTTGACATTATGTAAGAAAAGGCGGAATTGCAAAAACCTTACTTACATATCTGTCCATGGATATATCTTACGTCAATGTAAGATATATCCATAACTTATCTGTTCTGACATCCTCATTTATCATCATGTAAAATGGATAGAGCTTTGCAGTTATACGATTACAGTTATAAAGGCTGGTCTGTTCTTTATCCTCTCAGGAGAATACAGATGGAGATTTGAAGTAGGGCTGTGTCAGCAGCTCTATCCTCTGCATCGGACTTCCCTAGGGGAGAAGAGAAGAAAAAGTTATAAATATACACTAGATATACAAAAGTATGTGGACACCCCTTCAAATAAGTGGATTCGGCTATTTCAGCCACACCCGTTGCTGACAGGTATATAAAGTCTAGCACACGGCCATGCAATCTCCATAGACAAACATTGGCAGTAGAATGGCCTTACTGAAGAGCTCAGTGACTTTCAACGTGGCACCGTCATAGGACACCACCTTTCCAACAAGTCAGTTCGTCAAATTTCTGCACTGCTGGAGCTGCCCCAGTCAACTGAACTCTAAGTGCTGTTATTGTGAAGTGGAAGTGTCTAGGAGCAACAACGGCTCAGCCGTGAAGTGGTAGGTCACACAAGCCCACAGAATGGGACTGCCGAGTGTTGAAGCGCGTAAAAATCGTCTGTCCTCGGTTGCAACACTCACAACCGAGTTCCAAACTGCCTCTGGAAGCAAGGTCAGCACAATAACTGTTCGTCGGGAGCTTCATGAAATGGGTTTCCATGGCCAAGCAGCCGCACACAAGCCTAAGATCACCATGCGCAATGTCAAGAGTAGGCTGGAGTGGTTTAAAGCTTGCTGCCATTGGACTCTGGAGGAGTGGAAACGTGTTCTCTGGAGTGATGAATCACGCAGTCCGACGGACTACCAGGAGAACGCTACATGCCCCAATGCATTGTGCCAACTGTAAAGTAGGTGGAGGAGGAATAATGGTCTGGGGATGAGTTTCATGGTTCGGGCTAGGCCCCTTAGTTCCAGAGAAGGGAAATCTTAATGCTACAGCATACAATGACATTCTAGATCAGGGGTGTCAAACTCATTTTAGCTCAGGGGCCACATGGAGGAAAATCTATTCCCAAGTGGGCCGGACCGGAAAAATCATGGTATGTATAACTTAAAAACAACAACTTCAGATTGTTTTCTTTGTTTTAATACGATCAACATACAACATAAAGCTGGAGCCTGAGGACAGTGTGTCCAAAATAGTACAAGCACAACATCACTATTAATCATAAAACACGTCAAGTTTATTTGAAAATTCTAAAGAAAAAGAACACACAAACACACAATGCCTCAGTGATTCACAGAAGTATATCACAGATCACAGAACTATATCAGGGTGTCATTTCTCAGGCAGAAATGTAGATAAAAATAATGAAATCCTGTTCCCCAAACAAGTGCAAGAACCACAGAGTCAAGAATAGGTTAAATATACAAATAAAATAAAAACAATTAAAAACAATAGCACATCAACATAAAAACATATAAACATAAAGCTGGAGCCTGAGGACAGTGTCCAAAAGCACAACATCACTATTAATCATAAAACACCTCAAGTTATTTGAAAGTTCTGAGGACAAAGAACACACAAACACACAATGCCTCAGTGATTCACAGAAGTATATCACAGAACTATATCAGGGTGTCATTTCTCAGGCAGAAATTTAGATACAAATAATGAAATCCTGTTCCCCAAACAAGTGCAAGAACCACAGAGTCAAGAATAGGTTAAATATACAAATAAAATAAAAACAATTAAAAACAATAGCACATCAACATAAAAACATATAAACATAAAGCTGGAGCCTGAGGACATTGTCCAAAAGCACAACATCTCTATTAATCATAAAACACCTCAAGTTATTTGAAAGTTCTGAGGACAAAGAACACACAAACACACAATGCCTCAGTGATTCACAGAAGTATATCACAGATCACAGAACTATATCAGGGTGTCATTTCTCAGGCAGAAATGTAGATAAAAATAATGAAATCCTGTTCCCCAAACAAGTGCAAGAACCACAGAGTCAAGAATAGGTTAAATATACAAATAAAATAAAATCAATTAAAAACAATAGCACATCAACATAAAAACATATAAACATAAATCTGAAAGCGTTGCTCAAACTCCCGTAACAGTCCCGTTATTTTATCTTTGAACCGCTTCATGTCTGCCACATGTTGGGTCGCGCACACATTTTTCAGACAGGGGAAGTGAGCTGCATCACCACCGGCAAGTTGCGTCTCCCACAATGACAGCTTCAACTTGAAAGAACGTATGCTGTCATAATACTGCGTGACAACTTTGTTGCGCTCTTGCAGCTGTTTGTTCAAGTTATTCAGGTGCTCTGTAACATCCACCATAAATGCAAGGTCCTGCATCCATTCTGCGGAATGAAATTCTAACACTGGTTTGTCCTTTTCTTCCATGAACTGTTCAATTTCTTCTCGTAAATCAAAGAAACGCCTCAGCACAGCACCTCGGCTTAACCATCTTACCTCAGTGTGGTATGGCAGGCCATAGATGTGGTCTTTCTCTCTGAGAAGGCTGTCAAACTGATGGTGATTCAGGCTTCTGGATCGGATGAAATTAACAGTTTGGATGACCACCTTCATGACGTTATCCATCTTTAATGACTTGCAACACAAAGCCTCCTGGTGCAAAATACAGTGAAAAGTCCAAAAATCACGTCCTCCATTTGCAGATTGCACTTTCTCTCTGAACTTTGTCACAACGCCTGCTTTTTTCCCGATCATTGAGGGCGCACCATCTGTAGCCAGGTTGACAGCGCGGGACCTGTCCACTCCGACCCTGTCCAGCGCGCCGACGAGTGCGGTAAAAATATCAGCTGCTGTCGTTGTATCTGTCATCGGCACCAACTCCACGAACTCCTCGGTGAAGGTCAATGTGTCATCAACTCCGCGGATGAAAATGGCCAGTTGTGCAACATCTGTAATGTCCGTGCTTTCATCAATTGCAACCGAAAACGCAATAAATGACTTTACTTTTTGCTTCAACTGGCTGTCCAAATCCACTGAAAGATCGGAAATCCTGTCTGCAACTGTGTTTCTTGTCAGGCTGATATTTGCAAAAAGCCTGCCGCTTTTCAGGGCACACAATCTCCGCTGCCTTCATCATGCATGTTTTTACAAATTCACCCTCACTAAATGGTTTTGAAGCCACTGCGATTTCATTAGCAATGAGGTAGCTAGCTTTCACTGCAGCGTCACTGATGTCTCGGCTGTGAGTAAACACAGACTGCTGTTTCTTCAGACCCGCTAACAGTTCATTCACCTTCTCTCATCTCCGCTGTCCTTGAAAGTTGTCATATTTGTCGGCATGAAGACTCACATAGTGGCGACGAAGGTTATATTCTTTCAGCACTGCAACATGCTCTGAAAACACCAAACATACAGCTTTCCCATTCAATTCCGTGAATAAATAGGATGACCATTTTTCTTGGAACACTCTGCACTCTGCGTCCACTTTTCTCTTTTTTGACAGAGACATATTGGGGCAATGAGGGTGCCAAAGCACATAATGTTAAAAGTAGAAGCCGTAATAAATATCGCGGGCAAAACAAAGTAGCTCATTGGCTGCACGTGCTTGACCTACTTGCTCTGCCCCGGTATAAACAGTTTGCTTGCTTAACACAATTGCTATTGCGCCATCCAGTGGACGCAATTGGAACAGCAGTTTATTTTATTGAAAAATTGCAGCGCATTTTTATACTTTACAAATTTTTTTTATATTTTTTTCGGACGTTTGCCGGACGTTTGACACCCCTGTTCTAGATGATTCTGTGCTTCCAACTTTGTGGCAACAGTTTGAGGAAGGCCCATTCCTGTTTCAGCATGCAATGCCCACGTGCACAAAGCGAGGTGTGGAAAAACATGACGGGCCTGCACATAGCCCTGACCTCAACCCCATCGGACACCTTTGGGATGAATTGGAACGCCAACTGCGAGCCAGACCTAATCGCCCAACATCAGTACTGACCTCACTAATGCTCATCGCTGAATGGAAGCAAGTCCCCGCAGCAATGTTCCAACATCTAGTGGAAAGCCTTCCCAGAAGAGTGGAGGCTGTTATAGAAGCAAAGGGGGGACCAACTCCATATTAATGCCCATGATTTTGGAATGAGATGTTCGACCAGCAGGTGTCCACATACTTTTGGTCATGTAGTTGAACTATATTATGTAATGGCCATTGATATGAAAAGTAGAAAATTATTAATTTATGAAACACCTGTTTATGTGCATTTTGGATTCATCCCAGTTTTAGGAGTTGGATTCATTATGAATCACACCAAGTGGGGTTTGAAGGGTATGAGAAATTGACAGCCTCCTGCACTGTATTCAGCAACATCGAATCTAAGGTTGTAACACAGTATATCCTTGCATCTACAAGAAAACATAACATTTAAGGGTACAGTATAGCACGAAACATTAAGATAACACCTGTTGACATGATCATTTCATATCGGATTAAAAGGTTCCTGGAACGTTCAATTAGAAGTCTTCCGGAAGTTTGAAATGGACGGACCAGAAGTGTGCAACAGCGGTTAGACTGTCACGAAATCGAAGCATTTGTAAAATTATCTGTCAAACATTTGATTGTTATTTAATGCCCTTTGGTACTAGCTAGTTCTATCAATGGAGGAGATGTAACACAATAAGGCACCCTCTGTCATAGATCGGTATTACACACAATGGTATAAAACAGGTAATTTATTAACGTCTCGTAAAGTGTCGACCACTGAACTTGGGTGTCAACATGATACCAACATGTGTTTTGGTTTTGGTCATGGCAGCCTGACGGCCTTTATGTCATTTACAGTAATTTCATAGAATGTGCAGTTGACTCATTTGTGTTAGTGTTGGGCTGGTCCAAAAACCTGCAAACCCTTAGCCCTCCTTGTCCATGGTTCGTTACCACTGGTTTATCGACATTGTTATGAATTAATAAAGTTGTAACTAAATGTGTATTCGTTGTGCTTAGATATCAAGGGTGCGGCTTCTTCAGCATTCAAACAGGTAAGAACGTCAGTGTTCATTTCCTGCTACTGAGATGAGTAGATACACCTGCTACACTTCAAATTGGACAATGTGCAGCTCATCAACAACACTAAATCAAATCAACGCGTTGCTTCGCTACTTCCAACATGGACATTATGATTTCAAGTCAGTAAACGTAAACATGGCGTTAATCTCTCTTTTTACAGAATCTGTGTGATCACACTGGCAAAGAGTCACCCTATCCTTCAGAATGGCAGGACAATCAAGAGCATCAACTATCAGATAAACGCTGGCTGCAGTCGCCTGCAGAACAGAGTGTCTGGAAAGTCGAAGAGAATATGTACTGCTAGATTTAAAAAGAATCATAATTGTATATAATCTGGTATATTCTCTTCCATACATACTCTGGCATATTATATGACATTATTATCTGGTAAATTATACTACTGTTATATACTATGGTATTGTCATCCTCTGAGTTTTCTGACTTGGGACTGTCAAACTAACTACACTAACTAACACGTGTCTTCCTCATTCCCAGGGAGGGCAGTTCCTCACAGAGTTCGCTCCTTTGTGTAGAATAACATGTACAGATGGAGTACACCATTTACAGGTGATTTCAACCTTTGCCCTCGTGTTAAGATTTTCACCTCTGCAGATAATCCACCCTTTATGGTTAGTGCCATTCACTACTATTAGATCTTTTGAAATGATCCTGAAATGTAATTCTGGTTGATCTTTTCAGCTGCATAAGGGGTCGGCTATTGGAGGTCAATGAGGTTGTTCTTGAAAGGCCAAAACTTTTACTGGGAAAGGTGAGGAGCATTTCCATAAGCTTCATACCAGTTAAAACACATTTTTGCGTTCTCTAGTGTTCTTCATTTACATGTACCCCATTGAGAAGTTAAATGACATTAGCATGGCTAACTCTCCCACCTATCTTTCGTGTGTATCTGACCAGCCTTCCACTGAGGGATACATTGCTGTCATCCTCCCTAAAATAGAGGAGAGCAAGACGGTCACTAACGGTCTCCTGAGCAGAGAGGAGCACGAGAGCGTCGTCTCTAAACGGACCAGCAGCAACCAGCCTGAGTCATGCTGAGGAATGAGGAGGTCACAGGGACTCATCACACTCACCTCAGCTGGAGTGACTGGGGCAGCTTTGTTGCAGGGGGCTCTTGCCTCCTTCAGACCCAGCCAGACCAAGGTACCTACATCAGATCTACATCACAGCATAGTGCATAACCCTGTCTAGATATGGACTTATGCCCGTGGTGGATGACAGTGGGGTGATGGAGTTTCTATAGCCACTACCAGCAGCAGCCAATCCAGGGCAAATACTTTTGTTTGCTTTGTTGTAACATGGAAGAAATTGAGCCAGTTAGGTTTTAGGAGATACCTTTTTTAGCTCTTGATGATGATTGTTGATGGAATGTGAGATATAATTTTCGAAGGAGGAAGTTCCCAAGATATTTCCGTTACGTCGGTTATTGACTATGTACCAAACAAGCCCTTCTTTTACTTTTTTTAATGCGTACTGTACATACCTAAATAAATGACCCACTCCACCCTGTTTTAAGAAAAATAATGTTTATTTAGATTTGTGTTCAATTTATCAATCATTTAACTGTCAAAATAATAATGGTCCAAAACTAAATCATTTTTTTAACATCTGGGGCTTTACTCAACAGCAGCCGACTTTAGCTGCACTAATTCACAACCATCGCTAAAGCTTTATATGGTGGTTTAGTCTTCACACGAACCATTCAGTTTTGGTGGGACCAAAATCATCACATCTGTGGATATACAGTGGCTTGCTAAAGTATTCACCCCCCTTGGCATTTTTCCTATTTTGTTGCCTTACAACCTGGAATTAAAATGGATTTTTTTGGGGTTTGTATCATTTGATTTACACAACATGCCTACCACTTTGAAGATGCAAAATATTTTTTCTTGTGAAACAAACAAGAAAATAGACAAAAAAACAGACAACCTGAGCGTGCATAACTATTCACCCCCCCAAAGGCAATACTTTGTAGAGCCACCTTTTGCAGCAATTACAGCTGCAAGTTTCTTGGGGTATGTCTCTATAAGCTTGGCACATCTAGCCACTGGGATTTTTGCCCATTCTTCAAGGCAAAACTGCTCCAGCTCCTTCAAGTTGGATGGGTTCCGCTGGTTAACAGTAATCTTTAAGTCATACCACAGATTCTCAATTGGATTGAGGTCTGGGCTTTGTCTAGGCCATTCCAAGACATTTAAATGTTTTCCCTTAAACCACTCGAGTGTTGCTTTAGCAGTATGCTTAGGGTCATTGCCCTGCTGGAAGATGAACCTCCGTCCCAGTCTCAAATATCTGGAAGACTGAAACAGGTTTCCCTCAAGAATTTCTCTGTATTTAGCGCCATCCATCATTCCTTCAATTCTGACCAGTTTCCCAGTCCCTGCCATTGAAAAACATCCCCACAGCATGATGCTGCCACCACCATGCTTCACTGTGGGGATGGTGTTCTGGGGCGTTTTCCTTGATGGCCAAAAAGCTCAATTTTAGTCTCATCTGACCAGAGTACCCTCTTCCATATGTTTGGGGAGTCTCCCACATGGCTTTTGGCGAACACCATATGTGTTTGCTTTTTTCTTTCTTTAAGAAATGGCTTTTTTCTGGCAACTCTTCCGTAAAGCCCAGCTCTGTGGAGTCAACGGCTTAAAGTGGTCCAATAGACAGATACGCCAATCTCCGCTGTGGAGCTTTGCAGCTACTTCAGGGTTATCTTTGGTCTCTTTGTTGCCTCTCTGATTAATGCCCTCCTTGCCTGGGCTGTGAGTTTTGGTGGGCGGCCCTCTCTTGGCAGGTTTGTTGTGGTGCCATATTCTTTCCATTTTTTAATAATGGATTTAATGGTGCTCCGTGGGATGTTCATCGTTTCGGATATGTTTTTATAACCCAACCCTGATCTGTACTTCTCCACAACTTTGTCCCTGACCTGTTTGGAGAGCTCCTTGGTCTTCATGGTGCCCCTTGCTTAGTGGTGTTGCAGACTTTGGGGCCTTTCAGAACAGGTGTATATATACTGAGATCATGTGACAGATCATGTGACACTTAGATTGCACACAGGTGGACTTTATTTAACTAATTATGTAACTTCTGAAGGTAATTGGTTGCACCAGATCTTATTTAGGGGCTTCATAGCAAAGGGGGTGAATACATATGCACGCACCACTTTTCCGTTATTTATTTTGTATAATTCTTTGAAACAAGTTTTTTTTTTCATTTCACTTCACCAATTTCACCAATTTTGTGTATGTCCATTACATGAAATCCAAATAAAAATCCATTTAAATTACAGGTTGTAATGCAACAAAATAGGAAAAATGCCAAGGGGGATGAATACTTTTGCAAGGCACTGTAGAGATCTATGCTTCAAGTACCACACTAATACACCGTGATACACAATAGCCCACAAGGCATTCTTAGGCTTGCGTCCCAAATGAAACCCTATTTGCTATATATAGTCCACTACTTTTAACCAGAGCAACTAAAAGTAGTGCACTATATAGGGAATAGGGTGCCATTTGGGGCGTACACTTAATTACAAGTACACTTCATAACAAGTACACTTCATAAGGAACAGCTTCAAAAACCACAGTTCATTTGATTTGACTCATGCGCTGGACCAACAGTCTTTTAGAAAGGTATTCTGAAAACATGGATAAAACAGTATACCACACATACACGGAATATGATTCAATACTCTACTGACAGTAGAAAGTCAGTCGGATAAATTTGTCTCCGCCTCAGCTGAAATAGAGCAATAATAAGAGCCTCATGTGTCAGTCAGTTTATAGCAAGCCAAGTGGCATAATTCAGTGATTAAACCATCCATTTACACTCTTATTTGGCATCAAAGTGAGATTGCATTAATTACAAACAATAATTGCTAAGCCATGATGGGATTTGGTTGGTGTACAACAGTGAGAGGAACATCAGACATCAGCTTTGTCCTTGTCTCAGATCTGTTTGGTCGGTCTTGCCAACTCCTCATGACAATGGCCATAGGCTAGGGATCAGAAAGCTGGGGTAACAGCCCAAATCACAGGGTAAGATTCAAAGACTTGTGGTGATGACGGCATCATGCTCTGACCATGGCTTTCATTTCAGCATATTTCTTTTTTTTTCTTCATACATGTGATACATTTGGCTGAGATGTGCTACAGGTTACAGTTACACGACAAAGTGAATGGGCTGATTACACTGACGGGCACATAAGTGAGCGTTTTTTTGTTGCCATAATTGTGTCCGAGTGAGTGAGGCATCTGTCGCCCCCCGGCGGTTGACAATGGTACGCTCCAGCTCTGTGATAGGTAATACAGGTTAGGGGTCAAAGGTCGCTGGACTGGACTACTTGCTCTCCAGGAAGGTGAGGTTGGCCATATGCTTCTCCAGGGACTTGACCCCGAAGCCGTTGCTGTTCTTGCCATTGAGCGCGTCGTCTTTGACGGGCGTGGACGACTGCCTGTCCCTCCAGCTCTGTGGAGAGCCCAGACTGCTTCTCTCTGACTTATACTGGAGGCACAAACACAGGATATGGTAGTCACTTTACCCCTACCTACATGTACAAATTACCTCAACTAACCTGTACCCCCGCACATTGACTCGGTACCAGTACCCCCTGTATATAGCCTCGTTATTGTTATTTTATTGTGTTACTTTTTATTTTTTCTTATTATTTATGTAGTAAATATTTTCTTAACTCTATTTCTTGAACTGCATTGTTGGTTAAGGGCTCGTAAGAAAGCATTCCAAGGTAAGGTCTACACTTTTTGTATTCGGCGCATGTGACAGATACAATTAATTTTATTTTTATTTTTAAATCGAATCAATGTAGAAATGGTGGAGAAAATGACCACATTTACATTTACATTTTAGTCATTTAGCAGACGCTCTTATCCAGAGCGACTTACAGGAGCATTTAGGGTTAAGTGCCTTGCTTAAGGGCACATCGACAGATTTTTCACCTAGTCGGCCCGGGGATTAGAACCAGCAACCTTTCGGGTACTGGCACAACGCTCTTACCCACTAAGCTACCTGCCACCATTGACATATTCATCTGTACAAGTATACTCAAACCCCAGTAAACATTGGTTACTTGGACATCTTGTTAGATGAGCTGATGTCAACTGTGACCTCACCTTTCTGACAAGCTTATTACAGACTGGCAGGAGGTAGATCACCACAGTCATGATGCCTCTAGTGTTCTGAATGGACGAATCCACCTAGAGACAGACAGAGAAAAATATTACAAAAACATATCAAGGATGGTGGTCTAGATAGAATGTAATTCATCCTAACAACATAAAGATAATGACTTTATTATCCCTGTGGGGAAATGTTGGAAAACCACATGGGAAAGCTGATTGGCTAAGTTGTCTCTAAAGAGTTTGCTAAAACCAACTCTAGACAACAAACAGACAGAGCCTCAATTTCCTGCTCCATTTAAAAAGGCCTTTCAGCAATGACCTTTGTCTGATTAAAACACCCTGACAGACTAACAGAGGACCGATCTGTCTAGTTAATGACAACTTGAGGGGAAAGCCAATGGCTATATAACCGATCCACATTAATCACAGAAGCTCATGGGTGTGTCCCAAATGCCACCCTATTCCCTACTTTTGACCAGAGTCCTGTGGGCTCAGGTCAAAAGTAGTGCACTATATAGGGAATAGGGTGCCATTTGGGATGCGACCCATGTTATTCTCTAATATCTCATTCTGACTGTAACCTTCCCCATTAGTAAAAAGTGACCCATGCCAGTTCATCACTGTCCAACTGATTTTAATGGAGGTTAATTAAGCTCAATGTCATTAAAGGGCTTAATTTTACAATCATGTTTTCATGATTGACCTCTCTGTAAAGCAGTAACCAATGTTTGCCCAATGCTGCCAATGCTGATGAATGGGTTGACTTTCTGTTCTTTTTCATTGCAGTTTATCAATCCTCCTTGCCAGTTTATTTTCTGTGCATTGTCTCATACTCTTCTCTATAACCACGTCTTTTGTGACATGATAGAACTGTATTTATAGTAATAGAACTCTCCAGTCAATATCTGTACTGAATTCTCTATGACTGACAGACTAATTATTTAGCTGAATATTTGAACTAAGAACTTAAATAAAAGTGGATTTTATTACACAAACAAATCCAGTCATTGACAACTAAGGCTGACCCCAATTAGTTGACTGGTTGATTGTTTTGTCGTTAGGCTGTTGGTCGACCGAGATTGTTTTAGTCGAGCAGTAACATACAGTGGGGAAAAAAAGTATTTAGTCAGCCACCAATTGTGCAAGTTCTCCCACTTAAAAAGATGAGAGAGGCCTGTAATTGTCATCATAGGTACACGTCAACTATGACAGACAAAATGAGGAAAAAAATATCCAGAAAATCACATTGTAGGATTTTTAATGAATTTATTTGCAAATTATGGTGGAAAATAAGTATTTGGTCAATAACAAAAGTTTCTCAATACTTTGTTATATACCCTTTGTTGGCAATGACACAGGTCAAATGTTTTCTGTAAGTCTTCACAAGGTTTTCACACACTGTTGCTGGTATTTTGGCCCATTCCTCCATGCAGATCTCCTCTAGAGCAGTGATGTTTTGGGGCTGTCGCTGGGCAACACAGACTTTCAACTCCCCTCCAAAGATTTTCTATGGGGTTGAGATCTGGAGACTGGCTAGGCCACTCCAGGACCTTGAAATGCTTCTTACGAAGCCACTCCTTCGTTGCCCGGGCGGTGTGTTTGGGATCATTGTCATGCTGAAAGACCCAGCCACGTTTCATCTTCAATGCCCTTGCTGATGGAAGGAGGTTTTCACTCAAAATCTCACGATACATGGCCCCATTCATTCTTTCCTTTACAGGGATCAGTCGTCCTGGTCCCTTTGCAGAAAAACAGCCCCAAAGCATGATGTTTCCACCCCCATGCTTCACAGTAGGTATGGTGTTCTTTGGATGCAACTCAGCATTCTTTGTCCTCCAAACATGACGAGTTGAGTTTTTACCAAAAAGTTTTATTTTGGTTTCATCTGACCAAATGACATTCTCCCAATCCTCTTCTGGATCATCCAAATGCACTCTAGCAAACTTCAGATGGGCCTGGACATGTACTGGCTTAAGCAGGGGGACACGTCTGGCACTGCAGGATTTGGGTCCCTGGCGGCGTAGTGTGTTACTGATGGTAGGCTTTGTTACTTTGGTCCCAGCTCTCTGCAGGTCATTCACTAGGTCCCCCCGTGTGGTTCTGGGATTTTTGCTCACCGTTCTTGTGATCATTTTGACCCCACGGGGTGAGATCTTGCGTGGAGCCCCAGATCGAGGGAGATTATCAGTGGTCTTGTATGTCTTCCATTTCCTAATAATTGCTCCCACAGTTGATTTCTTTAAACCAAGCTGCTTCCCTATTGCAGATTCAGTCTTCCCAGCCTGGTGCAGGTCTACAATTTTGTTTCTGGTGTCCTTTGACAGCTCTTTGGTCTGGGCCATAGTGGAGTTTGGAGTGTGACTGTTTGAGGTTGTGGACAGGTGTCTTTTATACTGATAACAAGTTCAAACAGGTGCCATTAATACAGGTAATGAGTGGAGGACAGAGGAGCCTCTTAAAGAAGAAGTTACAGGTCTGTGAGAGCCAGAAATCTTGCTTGTTTGTAGGTGACCAAATACTTATTTTCCACCATGCAAATAAATTCATAAAAAAATCCTACAATGTGATTTTCTGGATTTTTTTTCTCAATTTGTCTGTCATAGTACAGGCCTCTCTCATCTTTTTAAGTGGGAGAACTTGCACAATTGGTGGCTGACTAAATACTTTTTTTCCCCACCGTACATATACATATATATATGGGCGGCAGATAGCTTAGTGGGTAAGAGCGTTGTGCCAGTAACCGAAAGGTCGCTGGTTCTAATCCCCGAGCCGACTAGGTGAAAAATCTGTCGATGTGCACTTGAGCAAGGCACTTAACCCTAATTGCTCCTGTAAGTCGCTCTGGATAAGAGCGTCTGCTAAATGACCAATTTATTATATATATTTATATATATACATATACATGTATATATATATACATATATATACATGTATATATATATACACATGTATATATATATACAGTGGGGAGAACAAGTATTTGATACACTGCCGATTTTGCAGGTTTTCCTACTTACAAAGCATGTAGAGGTCTGTCATTTTTATCATAGGTACACTTCAACTGTGAGAGACGGAATCTAAAACAAAAATCCAGAAAATCACATTGTATGATTTTTAAGTAATTAATTTGCATTTTATTGCATGACATAAGTATTTGATACATCAGAAAAGCAGAACTTAATATTTGGTACAGAAACCTTTGTTTGCAATTACAGAGATCATACGTTTCCTGTAGGTCTTGACCAGGTTTGCACACACTGCAGCAGGGATTTTGGCCCACTCCTCCATACAGACCTTCTCCAGATCCTTCAGGTTTCGGGGCTGTCGCTGGGCAATACGGACTTTCAGCTCCCTCCAAAGATTTTCTATTGGGTTCAGGTCTGGAGACTGGCTAGGCCACTCCAGGACCTTGAGATGCTTCTTACGGAGCCACTCCTTAGTTGCCCTGGCTGTGTGTTTCGGGTCGTTGTCATGCTGGAAGACCAATGGAGGTATCTTCAATGCTCTTACTGAGGGAAGGAGGTTGTTGGCCAAGATCTCGCGATACATGGCCCCATCCATCCTACCCTCAATACGGTGCAGTCGTCCTGTCCCCTTTGCAGAAAAGCATCCCCAAAGAATGATATTTCCACCTCCATGCTTCACGGTTGGGATGGTGTTCTTGGGGTTGTACTCATCCTTCTTCTTCCTCCAAACACGGCGAGTGGAGTTTAGACCAAAAAGCTCTATTTTTGTCTCATCAGACCAAATGACCTTCTCCCATTCCTCCTCTGCATCATCCAGATGGTCATTGGCAAACTTCAGACGGGCCTGGACATGCGCTGGCTTGAGCAGGGGGACCTTGCGTGCGCTGCAGGATTTTAATCCATGACGGCGTAGTGTGTTACTAATTGTTTCCTTTGAGACTGTGGTCCCAGCTCTCTTCAGGTCATTGACCAGGTCCTGCCGTGTAGTTCTGGGCTGATCCCTCATCTTCCTCATGATCATTGATGCCCCACGAGGTGAGATCTTGCATGGAGCCTAAGACCGAGGGTGGTTGACCGTCATCTTAAACTTCTTCCATTTTCTAATAATTGCGCCAACAGTTGTTGCCTTCTCACCAAGCTGCTTGCCTATTGTCCTGTAGCCCATTCCAGCCTTGTGCAGGTCTACAATGTTATCCCTGATGTCCTTACACAGCTCTCTGGTCTTGGCCATTGTGGAGAGGTTGGAGTCTGTTTGATTGAGTGTGTGGACAGGTGTCTTTTATGCAGGTAACGAGTTCAAACAGGTGCAGTTAATACAGGTAATGAGTGGAGAACAGGAGGGCTTCTTAAAGAAAAACTAACAGGTCTTTGAGAGCCAGAGTTCTTACTGGTTGGTAGGTGATCAAATACTTATGTCATGCAATAAAATGCAAATGACTCAGCCCAGAACTACACGGCAGGACCTGGTCAATGACCTGAAGAGAGGTGGAGGAATGGAGGAATGGGAAAGGGTCATGTGGTCTGATGAGAAAAATATATAGCTTTTTGGTCTAAACTCCACTCGCCGTGTTTGGTGGAAGAAGAAGGATGAGTACAACCCCAAGAACACCATCCCAACCGTGAAGCATGGAGGTGGAAACATCATTCTTTGGGGATGCTTTTCCTGCAAAGGGGACAGGACGACTGCACCGTATTGAGGGAGGATGGATGGGGCCATGTATCGCAAGATCTTGGCCAACAACCTCCTTCCCTCAGTAAGGCATTGAAGATGGGTCGTGGCTGGGTCTTCCAGCATGACAACGACCAAAACACAGCCAGGGCAACTAAGGAGTGGCTCCGTAAGAAGCATCTCAAGGTCCTGGGTGGCCTAGCCAGTCTCCAGACCTGAACCCAATAGAAAATCTTTGGAGGGAGCTGAAAGTCCGTATTGCCCAGCGACAGCCCCGAAACCTGAAGGATCTGGAGAAGGTCTGTACGGAGGAGTGGGCCAAAATCCCTGCTGCAGTGTGTGCAAACCTGGTCAAGACCTACAGGAAACATATGATCTCTGTAATTGCAAACAAAGGTTTCTGTACCAAATATTAAGTTCTGCTTTTCTGATGTATCAAATACTTATGTCATGCAATAAAATGCAAATTAATTACTTAAAAATCATACAATGTTATTTTCTGGATTTTTGTTTTAGATTCCGTCTCTCACAGTTGAAGTGTACCTATGATAAAAATTACAGACCTCTACATGCTTTGTAAGTAGGAAAACCTGCAGTGTATCAAATACTTGTTCTCCCCACTGTATATATATACAGTGAGGGAAAAAAGTATTTGATCCCCTGCTGATTTTGTATGTTTGCCCACTGACAAAGTAATGATCAGTCTATAATCCAGAAAAACGCATGTCAAAAATGTTATAAATTGATTTGCATTTTAATGAGGGAAATAAGTATTTGACCCCTCTGCAAAACATGACTTAGTACTTGGTGGCAAAACCCTTGTTGGCAATCACAGAGGTCAGACGTTTCTTGTAGTTGGCCACCAGGTTTGCACACATCTCAGGAGGGATTTTGTCCCACTCCTCTTTGCAGATCTTCTCCAAGTCATTAAAGTTTCGAGCCTGACGTTTGGCAACTCGAACCTTCAGCTCCCTCCACAGATTTTCTATGGGATTAAGGTTTGGAGACTGGCTAGGCCACTCCAGGACCTTAATGTGGTTCTTCTTGAGCCACTCCTTTGTTGCCTTGGCCGTGTGTTTTGGGTTATTGTCATGCTGGAATACCCATCCACGACCCATTTTCAATGCCCTGGCTGAGGGAAGGAGGTTCTCACCCAAGATTTGACAGTACATGGCCCCGTCCATCGTCCCTTTGATGCAGTGAAGTTGTCCTGTCCCCTTAGCAGAAAAACACCCCCAAAGCATAATGTTTCCACCTCCATGTTTGACGGTGGGGATGGTGTTCTTGGGGTCATAGGCAGCATTCCTCCTCCTCCAAACACGGCGAGTTGAGTTGCTGCCAAAGAGCTCCATTTTGGTCTCATCTGACCACAACACTTTCACCCAGTTCTCCTCTGAATCATTCAGATATTCATTGGCAAACTTCAGACGGGCATGTATATTTGCTCTCTTGAGCAGGGGGACCTTGCGGGCGCTGCAGGATTTCAGTACTTCACGGCGTAGTGTGTTACCAATTGTTTTCTTGGTGACTATGGTCCTAGCTGCCTTGAGATCATTGACAAGATCCTCCCGTGTAGTTCTGGGCTGATTCCTCACCGTTCTCATGATCATTGCAACTCCACGAGGTGAGATCTTGCATGGAGCCCCAGGCCAAGGGAGATTGACAGTTATTTTGTATTTCTTCCATTTGCGAATAATCGCACCAACTGTTGTCACCTTCTCACCAAGCTGCTTGGCGATGGTCTTGTAGCCCATTCCAGCCTTGTGTAGGTCTATAATCTTATCCCTGACATCCTTGGAGAGCTCTATGGTCTTGGCCATGGTGGAGAGTTTGGAATCTGATTGATTGATTGCTTCTGTGGACAGGTGTCTTTTATACAGGTAACAAGCTGAGATTAGAAGCACTCCCTTTAAGAGTGTGCTCCTAATCTCAGCTCGTTACCTGTATAAAAGACACCTGGGAGCCAGAAATCGTTCTGATTGAGAGGGGGTCAAATACTTATTTCCCTCATTAAAATGCAAATCAATTTATAACATTTTTGACATGCGTTATTCTGGATTTTGTTGTTGTTATTCTGTCTCTCACTGTTCAAATAAACTTACCATAAAAATTATAGACTGATCATTTCTTTGTCAGTGGGCAAACATACAAAATCAGCAGGGGATAAAATAATTTTTTCCCTCACTATACATATATATATACACACATACATATATACATATATAGATACAGTTGAAGTCGGAAGTTTACATACACTTAGGATGGAGTCATTAAAACTCGTTTTTCAACCACTCCACAAATGTCTTGTTAACAAACTATAGTTTTGGCAAGTCGGATAGGACATCTACTTATTTGACACAAGTAATTTTTCCAACAATTGTTTACAGACAGATTATTTCACTTATAATTCACTGTATCACAATTCCAGTGGGTCAGAAGTTTACATAAACTAAGTTGACTGTGCCTTTAAACAGCTTGGAAAATTCCAGAAGATGATGTCATGGCTTTAGAAATTTCTGCTAGGCTAATTGACGTCATTTGAGTCAATTGGAGGTGTACCTGTGGATGAATTTCAAGGCCTACCTTCAAACTCAGTGCCTCTTTGCTTGACATCATGGGAAAATCAAAAGAAATCAGCCAAGACCACAGAAAAATAATTGTAGACCTCCACATGTCTGGATCATCCTTGGGAGGAGCAATTTCCAAACGCCTGAAGGTACCACGTTCATCTGTACAAACAATAGTACGCAAGTATAAACACCATGGGACCACGCAGCCGTCATACCGCTCAGGAAGGAGATACATTCTGTGTCCTAGAGATGAATGTACTTTGGTGCGAAAAGTGCAAATCAATCCCAGAACAACAGCAAAGGACCTTGTGAAGATGCTGGAGGAAACAGGTACAAAAGTATCTATATCCACAGTAAAACGAGTCCTATATCGACATAACCTGAAAGGCCGCTCAGCAAGGGAGAAGCCACTGTTCCAAAACCGCCATAAAAAAGCCAGACTACGGTTTGCACATGGGGACAAAGATCATACTTTTTGGAGAAATGTCCTCTGGTCTGATGAAACAAAAATAGAACTGTTTGGCCATAATGACCATCGTTATGTTTGGAGGAAAAGGGGGCGGCTTGCAAGCCGAAGAACACCATCCCAACCATGAAGCACGGGGGTGGCAGCATCAAGCTGTGGGGGTGCTTTGCTGCAGGAGGGACTGGTGCACTTCACAAAATAGATGGCATCATGAGGAAGGAAAATTATGTGGATATATTGAAGCAACATCAAGACATCAGTCAGGAAGTTAAAGCTTGGTCGCAAATGGGTCTTCCAAATCGACACTGACCCCAAGCATACTTCCAAAGTTGTGGCAAAATGGCTTAAGGACAACAAAGTCAAGATATTGGAGTGGCCATCACAAAGCTCTGACCTCAATCCTATAGAAAATGTGCGGGCAGAACTGAAAAAGCATGTGTGAGCAAGGAGGCCTACAAACCTGACTCAGTTACACCAGCTCTATCAGGAGGAATGGGCCAAAATTCATCCAACTTATTGTGGGAAGCTTGTGGAAGGCTACCCGAAACGTTAAACAATTTAAAGGCAATGCTACCAAATACTAATTGAGTGTATGTAAACTTCTGACCCACTTGGAATGTGATGAAAGAAATAAAAGCTGAAATAAATCATTCTCTCTACTATTATTCTGACATTTCACATTCTTAAAATAAAGTGGTGATCCTAACTGACCTAAGACAGGGATTTTTTATTAGGATTAAATGTCAGGACTTGTGAAAAACTGAGTTTAAATGTATTTGGCTAAAGTGTATGTAAACTTCCGACTTCAACTGTATACAGTGGGGAGAACAAGTATTTGATACACTACCGATTTTGCAGGTTTTCCTACTTACAAAGCATGTAGAGGTCTGTAATTTTTTATCATAGGTACACGTCAACTGTGAGATATGGAATCTAAAACAAAAATCCAGAAAATCACATTGTATGATTTTTAAGTAATTAATTTGCATTTTATTGCATGACATAAGTATTTGATCACCTACCAACCAGTAAGAATTCCGGCTCTCACAGACCTCTTATTTTTTCTTTAAGAAGCCCTCCTGTTCTCCACTCATTACCTGTATTAACTGCACCTGATTGAACTCGTTACCTGTATAAAAGACACCTGTCCACACACTCAATCAAACAGACTCCAACCTCTCCACAATGGCCAAGACCAGAGAGCTGTGTAAGGACATCAGGGATAAAATTGTAGACCTGCACAAGGCTGGGATGGGCTACAGGACAATAGGCAAGCAGCTTGGTGAGAAGGCAACAACTGTTGGCGCAATTATTAGAAAATGGAAGAAGTTCAAGATGACGGTCAATCACCCTCGGTCTGGGGCTCCATGCAAGATCTCACCTCGTGGGGCATCAATGATCATGAGGAAGGTGAGGGATCAGCCCAGAACTACACGGCAGGACCTGGTCAATGACCTGAAGAGAGATGGAGGAATGGGAAAAGGTCATGTGGTCTGATGAGAAAAATATATAGCTTTTTGGTCTAAACTCCACTCGCCGTGTTTGGAGGAAGAAGAAGGATGAGTACAACCCCAAGAACACCATCCCAAACGTGAAGCATGGAGGTGGAAACATCATTCTTTGGGGATGCTTTTCTGCAAAGGGGACAGGACGACTGCACCGTATTGAGGGGAGGATAGATGGGGCCATGTATTGCAAGATCTTGGCCAACAACCTCCTTCCCTCAGTAAGAGCATTGAAGATGGGTCGTGGCTGGGTCTTCCAGCATGACAACGACCCGAAACACACAGCCAGGGCAACTAAGGAGTGGCTCCGTAAGAAGCATCTCAAGGTCCTGGAGTGGCCTAGCCAGTCTCCAGACCTGAACCCAATAGAAAATCTTTGGAGGGAGCTGAAAGTCCGTATTGCCCAGCGACAGCCCCGAAACCTGAAGGATCTGGAGAAGGTCTGTATGGAGGAGTGGGCCAAAATCCCTGCTGCAGTGTGTGCAAACCTGGTCAAGACCTACAGGAAACATATGATCTCTGTAATTGCAAACAAAGGTTTCTGTACCAAATATTAAGTTCTGCTTTTCTGATGTATCAAATACTTATGTCATGCAATAAAATGCAAATTAATTACTTAAAAATCATACAATGTGATTTTATGGATTTTTGTTTTAGATTCCGTCTCTCACAGTTGAAGTGTCCCTATGATAAAAATTACAGACCTCTACATGCTTTGTAAGTAGGAAAACCTGCAAAATCGCCAGTGTATCAAATACTTGTTCTCCCCACTGTAAATGTACCCATTTGGGGATCTGATAGTATTTCTGATTGGCTTAACGCACCACCACTAATGACCTGTGGAGCTTCTCAAAGTAATGTTTTTTTCACCTCAAACAGCAAGCAAACAAAGTCTGTTTTTACATCCATTGAGAATCACAATAGTTCCTCAATGTATTAGAAAAATCTTTCCAGCTCTCTCCCCTTTGATAACCACTCAGCGTGAAGGGGAAAATGTCATGCCCTGATCCAGTGGAAACGCCATTAAATAGGCCTACCTGATTACTTCTTATCAGTGCTTGACTTGGACTGAAATAGGTTCCGGTACTCATTTTGGGTGCTTCGGGGAAGACCCAAGTTAATAGTTGATACAATGTTTCAAGTTCCTTGCAGACAGGCCATGTGTAGCCAATGTGATTTCTAGGATATTTATTTTTATCTGGATATTTTCTACCTGCAGGTTGCAATGTTTTTATTTGTTGGCTTTATGTAGGCTATTTTTACATATTGGCAATGGCAATAGAAGTTACTTTTTTAGGTTTGTATCATTTTCATTTAGATAGAATTTTAATTAACCACATGACAATGATTTTGCGATATGAAGACATTATTATAAATTAAATGAAACTGTTTCACGAAAATTTGCATATAAAAACCATAACTGGCACACAGATCGGTAGAAATTGTAAGATAAATTGTCATTCCACATGAGGAAGGTTGCTGACTCCTCGTGTAGCCTATTACCGGCAACTTCAGGAGCGTAATGGCAGAATCTGTGAAAGCCAGCAGGAGCTGGAGGAGAATAGTTGGGTCGGGTTACGTTTTTTTCTTCTGGTTATCTAGATCTCTGGCGCCCTCTTGGGGCATTTGTCTTATTTCATTAAAACGTAAGCTCAATGCATATAGTTGCTTTTATTAAAACACATAGGCTGTGTCTATATATGGAAAAGTATACGTTTAAAAATGTAGACCAATCGATTGGTCGAAAGAACAGACGGTCGACCAAGATTTGTTTTTTGTCGGGGACAGCCCTATTGACAACATCATAGTTCCACATACGTCACTGTAAGGCTGGTGTATCAGTAATAGTACCTTCTGGAAGGTGGCAGTCTTGCCCTGTACCGGCGTCCTCACACCCATCTGCAGCTGCTGACATAAGCCCATAAGCTTCTCCATCTCTGACAGCACTACCACCTTCTCTTCATCCGTCAGCTGTTAGAGAGGGAAAAGGAGAGACATATTTAGTTATGTCAAAATAAAAGTCAAAATGTGATCACAAAAAAAGTTGCTCTATTAAAACACAGTTAAAGGTTTAGGAGTAGGGTTGCAAATTTCCGGTAACTTTCCCCAAATTCCCTGGTTTGGAGGATTCCGGATTTCCTGCTTATTCCCTTATAATTCCATGAATCTTCAAACCAGGATTTCTGGAAAACCGGGGAATTTTGGGAAAGTTATCGGAATTTTGCAACCCTATTTAGGAGGTTAGAATGGAGTATATGCATTAAAATCTCACTGTGCTTGAAGTCTCATGTATGCCATATGCAATTATTTCTCAAACGCTAATAGAAGTGTATATTGATATTATCCTACTATATTAGAATAGATCTGTGTCGTACCATTCACAATCTCTGGTAGAAAAGAATTAGGAACATTTTCAGCCTCAGTTGAAAATGTCCAGGCTGATTAGCATAAAGAACTTGATAATTTACAAGAGGGTAGTGCAGCTGCACCACAAGCCTGCTCCATTCCAGAGTGGGGGGTTTGAAGTAATTAATCAAACGCTGCTGAGCTGAAATGCTGGATGTGTTGATTATGTATTAGTAGTGTGTGTGTGTGTGTGTGTTAGTGTTTGGGTGCCCTCTCTGGAGAGCAGGGTTAGCCAATGTTGATAAGCACATTTCCACTTTCCCCAGACACGGATGGCAGTCATGAATGGCTGTCAAAGAGGGACATTTAATTAAACTCCAGGACCTGGGCACTTTGGAGAGAGGGAGGCATACGTCCTTGTTTCTTTGATTTGAGTACAGAGGAAACTGAAACTGGGTGACAGGATTCATTTCCTGCCTAGTGTGTGTGATTTACATCCGTGCAGTAGGCTACCTGGGTGAAGAACGTGTGTGTGTGTGTGTGTGTGTGGTTGCGTGAGTACCAGGGTGGAGAAAGTGTGTAGTGAAGAACACAGCTGGAGTCCTTCCTCAGAAAGCACCTGCAGAGAGAGAGAGAGAGAGGTAGAGAGAGAGAGAGAGAGTAGAGAGAGAGAGAGGTAGAGAGAGAGAGAGGTAGAGAGAGAGAGAGGTAGAGAGAGAGAGAGAGAGAGGTAGAGAGAGAGAGAGAGAGAGAGAGAGAGAGAGAGGTAGAGGTAGAGAGAGAGAGAGAGGTAGAGGTAGAGAGAGATGTAGAGGTAGAGAGAGGTAGAGAGAGGTGTAGAGGTAGAGAGAGAGAGAGAGAGAGAGTGTAGAGGTAGAGAGAGGTAGAGAGAGAGAGAGGTAGAGAGAGATGTAGAGGTAGAGAGAGAGAGGTAGAGAGAGGTGTAGAGGTAGAGAGAGAGAGAGAGAGAGAGAGAGAGAGAGGTGTAGAGGTAGAGAGAGAGAGGTAGAGAGAGAGAGAGGTAGAGAGAGAGAGAGGTAGAGAGAGAGAGAGGTAGAGAGAGAGAGAGAAAACAAAAAGCATTGCTCACTTTACTGGCAGAACATTGAGAACCCTGGTCTGGCAAATCTATCAGCCAAGTCTTGTCAATTCCAATGGCTGTATCGGAAGTAGCTGGGATGACGTGAACAAGACCGGTACACTGTACTGTAAGGTTTTCAAATTCACATTTGAAAGGTGTATTTAAAATCAGCCAATCGGTAAGCAGCCAATTAGAATAATTGCAAGTTACATTTTGCTGTGTGAAAGGGTAGAGTTATATAAAGTATGGTTGCATCATGAAACTTGAGGGGACCTCGACAGTTTGTTCTCTACTCCGTTCCGTTTTCTACTATATTCTACTACTCTGTTCCATATTCTATTGTCTACTATTTTAGGATTAGTAGAATAATCCTAAAGGGTGATATGTAGAACACCAGCAGTATATGGTAGAACTAAAAACCCATGTTCCTTGTGTTGTGAATGTACAAGGATGAACCAAACAGAAGTAAAGAACCAATCTCTAAAAGACATGACATGTTGTAGTGAATGTGTCATAGAAGACAGCTGCCCTTTTCCACCTCAGTGAATTAGCAGAGGCCATTATTGCTCAGTGGGAGAGAGAGAGAGGGAGCTCTACAGTGGAAGGTTAGGCTGTCTCTGTGTGTGTGTGTGTGTGGCATTATGAAGGCCCTGCTGATTGAACGACAGGTGGCCTCATCAGCACTTCTTCTGTCTCTCTTCCTCTCTCTTTCCCCTTTTCTCCTACAGCGAGTGCAGATCATCATCACATCTCTCTCGCTTTCTCTCTCCGTCTCGATCTACATTAAGTGCAGGGCCAGGGTACTCTGCTCCCCTACTCATCCTCTCCTTACCACAGACAAATGATTGTCTTGGGCCTTTTAATACTGTATTGATCCTCTCTTCTCCCAGGGACGTGGTTGTGTTTAATGGCACCTGGGACAGATTGAATTAAAGCCCTGTATGAAGTAGAGAGTGAAGTACAGGAGAGGGATGAGTGGAGTGGGGGACGGGGGACGGGTACAGTACTTTACCTCAGCCTGGTGTAAGAGATCCATGGTTGTCTTCAGAAGGCCCTCCCCCCTGCACAATCGATACAGGAAATGAACGAAAAACAGAACAGAGTGAATGAAATATTACCTGATGATAACAACTGATGAGGTATATTGACTATGAACATCATATCAACAAGATATGTGATGGCATCTGTGTTCTCTACTTCTAAATCCATATCAGAGGTGGTCAATACCTGGCTGGTGGTCAATACCTGGCTGGTTGTCAATACCTGGCTGATGCAAAGTATACTTGACATTTATACTTCAGGCTTGCTGAAGACACATTAATAAAGATGCTTTTAATTAATGATTTTAATTATCTATATTTTTTCATTCTCCTTCCTCCTGTCTTTGTTAGTACTTTTATTTTATTATTTAATTTTTTACATTTACGTCATTTAGCAGACGCTCTTATCCAGAGTGAGTGCATACATTTATTTTTCATACTGGCCCCCCGTGGGAATCGAACCCACAACCCTGGCGTTGCAAACGCCACGCTCTACCAACTGAGCTACACGGAGCCCTTTTATGATGGTAAGCACTTTGTTACTTGCATTGAAAAGCGCAATACTGTATAAATGAAGTTATTCTTATTATTATTGAGTGACAGTCTAATGATGGCTAGATAAGCTACCTGGTGAAGACAGACAGAAGCTGGTGTCTACCTGGTGAATAGGTACATGGAGTAGGCCATGCTGGACATGCTCTGGCCCTGGCGGACGATGTCCTGCTCCTGGTCCTCCCACTTCTCCACCTCCGTGTCCACATCGGAGGTCAACAGACGCAGCT
Organism: Coregonus clupeaformis; assembly: GCF_020615455.1. Lineage (NCBI taxonomy): Eukaryota > Metazoa > Chordata > Actinopteri > Salmoniformes > Salmonidae > Coregonus > Coregonus clupeaformis. The sequence goes on along the minus strand of NC_059208.1, from coordinate 55,064,571 downwards.
CTAGACCCAGCTTGGCTATGGTGCTCTGCTCCTGGAGAGGGAGAGAGGGAGAGAGAGAGAGAAAGAGAGCGAGAGAGAGAGAAAGAGAGAGAGCAAGAAAGAGAAAGAGAGAGAGAAAACAAAAAGATAATTACTTGACACATTGGAAAGAATTTACAAAAAAACAGAGCAAACTAGAATGCTATTTGTTCCTAAACAGAGAATACATAGTGGCAGAATACCTGACCACTGTGACTGACCAAAAATTAATAAAATATTTGACTATGTACAGACTCAGTGAGCATAGCCTTGCTATTGAGAGAGGCCGCCGTAGGCAGACCTGGCTCTCAAGAGAAGACAGGCTATGTGCACACTGCCCACAAAATGAGGTGGAAACTGAGCTGCACTTCCTAACCTCCTGCCAAATACAGTGGGGCAAAAAAGTATTTAGTCAGCCACCAATTGTGCAAGTTCTCCCACTTAAAAAGATGAGAGAGGCCTGTAATTTTCATCATAGGTACACGTCAACTATGACAGACAAAATAGAAAAAAAAATCCAGAAAATCACATTGTAGGATTTTTCAATGAATTTATTGGCATATGATGGTGGAAAATAAGTATTTGGTCAATAACAAAAGTTTCTCAATACTTTGTTATATACCCTTTGTTGGCAATGACACAGGTCAAACGTTTTCTGTAAGTCTTCACAAGGTTTTCACACACTGTTGCTGGTATTTTGGCCCATTCCTCCATGCAGATCTCCTCTAGAGCAGGATGTTTTGGGGCTGTCGCTAGGGCAACACAGACTTTCAACTCCCTCCAAATATTTTCTATGGGGTTGAGATCTGGAGACTGGCTAGGCCACTCCAGGACCTTGAAATGCTTCTTACAAGCCACTCCTTCGTTGCCCGGCGGTGTGTTTGGATCATTGTCATGCTGAAAGACCCAGCCACGTTTCATCTTCAATGCCCTTGCTGATGGAAGGAGGGTTTCACTCAAAATCTCACGATACATGGCCCCATTCATTCTTTCCTTTACACGGATCAGTCGTCCTGGTCCCTTTGCAGAAAAACAGCCCCAAAGCATGATGTTTCCAACCCCATGCTTCACAGTAGGTATGGTGTTCTTTGGATGCAACTCAGCATTCTTTGTCCTCCAAACATGACGAGTTGAGTTTTTACCAAAAAGTTATATTTTGGTTTCATCTGACCATATGACATTCTCCCAATCCTCTTCTGGATCATCCAAATGCACTTCAGACGGGCCTGGACATGTACTGGCTTAAGCAGGGGGACACGTCTCGCACTGCAGGATTTGAGTCCCTGGCGGCGTAGTGTGTTACTGATGGTTGGCTTTGTTACTTTGGTCCCAGCTCTCAGCAGGTCATTCACTAGGTCCCCCCCGTGTGGTTCTGGGATTTTTGCTCACCGTTCTTGTGATCATTTTGACCCCACGGGGTGAGATCTTGCATGGAGCCCCAGATCGAGGGAGATTATCAGTGGTCTTGTATGTCTTCCATTTCCTAATAATTGCTCCCACAGTTGATTTCTTCAAACCAAGCTGCTTACCTGTTGCAGATTCAGTCTTCCCAGCCTGGTGCAGGTCTACAATTTTGTTTTTGGTGTCCTTTGACAGCTCTTTGGTCTTGGCCATTGTGAAGTTTGGAGTGTGACTGTTTGAGGTTGTGGACAGGTGTCTTTTATACTGATAACAAGTTCAAACAGGTGCCATTAATACAGGTAACGAGTGGAGGACAGAGGAGCCTCTTAAAGAAGAAGTTACAGGTCTGTGAGAGCCAGAAATCTTGCTTGTTTGTAGGTGACCAAATACTTATTTTCCACCATAATTTGCAAATAAATTCATTAAAAATCCTACAATGGGATTTTCTGGATTTTTTTTTCTCAATTTGTCTGTCATAGTTGACGTGTACCTATGATGAAAATTACAGGCCTCTCTCATCTTTTTAAGTGGGAGAACTTGCACAATTGGTGGCTGACTAAATACTTTTTTGCCCCACTGTATATGACCATATTAGACACATATTTTCCTCAGATTACACAGACCCACAAAGAATTTGAAAACAAATCCAATTTTTATAAACTCCCATGTCTATTGGGTGAAATACCAGTGTGCAATCACAGCAGCAAGATTTGTGACCTGTTGCCACAAGAAAAGGGCAACCAGTGAAGAACAAACACCATTGTAAATACAACCTATATTTATGTTTATTTATTTTCCTTTTAGTACTTTAACTATTTGCACATCATTATAACAATGTACATAGACATAATGACACTTGAAATGTCTTTATTCTTTTGGAACTTTTGTGAGTGTAATGTTTACTGTACATTTTGTATTGTTTATTATATTTTCCACTTGCTTTGGCAATGTAAACATATGTTTCCCATACCAATAAAGCCCTTAGAGAGAGAGAGAGAGAGAGAGAGAGAGAGTGTTAATGATGGTCTCCCATTCAAGTAACACTACTAATCAAGCCCAAACCTTCTGAGATTCCACCATATTGGGTGGTTTCCGTAAGGGAAGGGCATGATGAGCAATAACTACATTGCTTTTTATCTACAGTGGCTTACCCCCTTGGAATTAAAATTGATTTTTGGGGGGTTGTATTATTTGATTTACACAACATGCCTACCACTTTGAAGATGCAAAATACTCTTCCGTAAAGCCCAGCTCTGTGGAGTGTACGGCTTAAAGTGGTCCTATGGACAGATACTCCATTCTCCGTTGTGGAGCTTTGCAGTTCCCTCAGGGTTATCTTTGGTCTCGCTGTTGCCTCTCTGATTAATGCCCTCCTTGCCTGGTCCGTGAGTTTTGGTGGGCGGCCCTCTCTTGGCAGGTTTGTTGTGGTGCCATATTCCTTCCATTTTTTAATAATGGATTTAATGGTGCTCTGTCGGATGTTCAAAGTTTCTGATATCTTTTTATACCCAACCCTGATCTGTTTTCTCCACAACTTTGTCCCTGACCTGTTTGGAGAACTCTTTGGTCTTCATGGTGCCGCTTGCTTGGTGGTGCCCCTTGCTTAGCGGTGTTGCACTCTGGGGCCTTTCAGAACAGGTGTATATATACACTTAGATTGCACACAGGTGGAGTTTATTTAACTAATTATGTGACTTCTGAAGGTAACTGGTTGCACCAGATCTTATTTAGGGGCTTCATAGCAAAGGGGGTGAATACATATTCACGCACCACTTTTCCATTATTTATTTTGTAGAATGTTTTGAAACAAGTTATTTTTTTAAATTCCACTTCACCAATTTGGACTATTTTGTGTATGTCCATTACCTGAAATCAATCAATTTAAATTACAGGTTGTAATGCAACAAAATAGGAAAAATGCCAAGGGGGATGAATACTTTTGCATTACTGATTCATGATCATTCATAACCATATACAGTGCCTTCAGAAATTATTCACACCCCTTGACTTTTCCCACATTTTATTGGGTTACAAGGTGGGATTAAAATTGATTTAATTGTATTTTTTTGTCAGATCTGCACAAAATACTCTAATGACAAAGTGGAAGAAACATTCTAACATTTCTAAAAATAAATATGAAAAATAAAACACGAATATGTCTTGATTACATAAGTATTCTACCCCCTGAGACAATTAGAATCACCTTTGGCAACGATTACAGCTGTGAGTCTTTCTGAGTAAGTCTAAGAGCTTTGCACACCTGGATTGTACAATATTTGCACATTATTTTATTTTTTATTCATCAAGCTCTGTCAAGTTGGTTGTTGATCATTGCTAGACAGCCATTTTCAAGTTTGCCATAGATGTTCAAGGTGATTTAAGTCAAACCTGTAACTAGGCCAATCAGGCACATTGAATGAGTTATGGCTTTTCAACCTCTGCCATATCATGGATTCAGAGCTATCTAATAGAACTCAAAAGGGTTTTCTTTAATGGAAGCTTCTCTAATGTCAAACATGTAAAGTGTGGTGTACCATAGGGCAGCTATCTAGGTCCTCTACTCTTCTCTATTTTTACCAATGACCTGCCACTGGCATTAAACAAAGCATGTGTGTCCATGTATGCTGATGATTCAACCATACACGCATCAGCAACCACAGCTAATGAAGTTTTGGAATGAGTGGGTACTAATAAACTGGTCCTGAACATCTCTAAAACTAAGAGCATTGTATTTGTATTGTAAATGGTCCTCTGTAGCTCAATTGGTAGAGCACGGCGCTTGTAACGCCAGGGTAGTGGGTTCGATCCCCGGGACCACCCATACAAAAAAATACGTAAAAATGTATGCACACGTGTTCTAGACCTCAGCTGAATCTGGTAATGAATGGTGTGGCTGTTGAACAAGTTGAGGAGACTAAATTACTTGGTGTTACCTTAGATTGTAAACTATCATGGTCAAAACATATACAGTGGGGGAAAAAAATATTTAGTCAGCCACCCATTGTGCAAGTTCTCCCACTTAAAAAGATGAGAGAGGCCTGTAATTTTCATCATAGGTACACGTCAACTATGACAGACAAATTTAGATTTTTTTTCTCCAGAAAATCACATTGTAGGATTTTTAATGAATTTATTTGCAAATTATGGTGGAAAATAAGTATTTGGTCACCTACAAACAAGCAAGATTTCTGGCTCTCACAGACCTGTAACTTCTTCTTTAAGAGGCTCCTCTGTCCTCCACTCGTTACCTGTATTAATGGCACCTGTTTGAACTTGTTATCAGTATAAAAGACACCTGTCCACAACCTCAAACAGTCACACTCCAAACTCCACTATGGCCAAGACCAAAGAGCTGTCAAAGGACACCAGAAACAAAATTGTAGACCTGCACCAGGCTGGGAAGACTGAATCTGCAATAGGTAAGCAGCTTGGTTTGAAGAAATCAACTGTGGGAGCAATTATTAGGAAATGGAAGACATACAAGACCACTGATAATCTCCCTCGATCTGGGGCTGCACGCAAGATCTCACCCTGTGGGGTCAAAATGATCACAAGAACGGTGAGCAAAAATCCCAGAACACTACGCTCTGCTATATGCTCTGCTTTTTTGACACCACACTCCAAAAAGCAAGTTCTGCAGGCTCTAGTTTTGTCTAATCTTGATTATTGTCCAGTCATGTGGTCCAGTGCTGCAAGGAAAGACCTAGTTAAGCTGCAGCTGGCCCAAAACAGAGCGGCACGTCTTGCTCTTCATTGTAATCAGAGGGCTGATATAAATACTATGCATGCCAGTCTATCTTGGCTAAGAGTTGAGGAGAGACTGACTGCATCACTTCATCTTTTTATAAGAAACATTAATGTGTTGAAAATCCCAAATTGTTTGCATAGTCAACTTACACACAGCTCTGACACACACACTTACCCCACCAGATATGCCACCATGGGTCTTTTCACAGTCCACAAATCCAGAACAAATTCAAGAAAGCATACAGTATTATATAGAGCCATTATTGCATGGAACTCCGTTCCATCTCATATTGCTCAAATAAACAGCAAACCTGGTTTAAAAAAACAGATAAAGCAACACCTCGCGGCACAACGCCTCTCCCCTATTTGACCTAGATAGTTTGTGTGTATGTATTGATATGTAGGCTACGTGTGCCTTTAAAAAATGTTTTATGTAGTTCTGTCCTTGAGCTGTTTTTGTCTATTAATGTTATGTATTATGTTTCGTGTGGACCCCAAGAAGAGTAGCTGCTGCTTTTGCAACAGCTAATGGGGATCCTAATAAAATACCAAATACCAAATGATGTCTTGGTAAGCAACTCCAGTGTATATTTGGCCTTGTGTTTTAGGATATTGTCCTGCTGAAGGTGAATTTGTCTCCCAGTGTCTGTTGGAAAGCAGACTGAATCAGGATTTCCTCTAGGGATTTTGCCTGTGCTTAGCTCGATTCCGGTTTTTTTATCCTAAAAAACCCATCTTTCCAATAGGTGCCCTTCTTTGCGATGCATTGGAAAACCTCCCCGGTCTTTGTGTTTGAATCTGTGTTTGAAATTCACTGATCGACTGAGGGACTTTACAGATAATTGTATGTGTCGGGTAGAGTTAGTTATTCAAAAATCATGTTAAACATGACTTCAACATCATCATTAAGTTTGCTGACGACACAACAGTGGTAGGCCTGATCACCGACAACGATGACACAGCCTATAGGGAGGAGGTCAGAGACCTGGCAGTGTGGTGCCAGACAACAACCTCTCCTTCAATGTGAGCAAGACAAAGGAGATGATCGTGGACTACAGGAAAAGGAGGGCCGAACACGCCCCCATTAACATCGAAGGGGCTGTAGTGGGGCAGGTTGAGAGTTTCAAGTTCCTTGGTCTCCACATCACCAACAAACTATCATGGTCCAAACACACCAAGACAGTCGTGAAGAGGGCACGACAACACCTTTTCCCCTTCAGGAGACTGAAAAGATTTGGCATGGGTCCTCAGATCCTCAAAAAGTTCTACAGCTGCACCATCAACAGCATCCTGACCGGTTGCATCACCGCCTGGTATGGCAACTACTCGGCATCCGACCGTAAGGCGCTACAGAGGGTAGTGCGTACGGCCCAGTACATCACTGTAGTCTCCTGAGTGGCGCAGTGGTCTAAGGCACTGCATCGCAGTGCTAACTGTGCTACTAGAGATCCTGGTTCGAATCCAGGCTCTGTCGCAGCCGGCCGCGACCGGGAGACTCATGGGCGGCGCACAATTGGCCCAGCGTCGTCCAGGGTAGGGGAGGGAATGGCCGGCAGGGATGTAGCTCAGTTGATAGAGCATGGCGTTTGCAACGCCAGGGTTGTGGGTTCGTTTCCCATGGGGGGCCAGTATAAAAAAAAAAAAATAAAAAAAAAAAAAAATGTATTCACTAACTGTAAGTCGCTCTGGATAAGAGCGTCTGCTAAATGACTAAAATGTAAATGTAAATCACTGGGGCCAAGCTTCCTGCCATCCAGGACCTATATACTAGGAGGTGTCAGAGGAAGACCCAAAAAATGGTCAAAGACTCCAGTCACCCAAAACATAGACTGTTCTCTCTGCTATCGCACGGCAAGCGGTAACGGAGCGCCAAGTCTAGGTCCAAAAGGCTCCTTAACAGATTCCACCCCCAAACCAGAAGACTGCTGAACAATTGATCAAATGGCCACCCGGACTATTTACATTGACACCCCCCCCCCCTTTGTTTTTACACTGCTGCTACTCGCTATCACTTTACCTCTACCTACATGTACAAATTACCTCGACTAACCTGTACCCCGCACATTGACTCGGTACCGGTACCCCCTCTATATAGCCTCGTTATTGTTATTTTATTGTGTTACTTTTTATTAAATGTTTTACTTTAGTTTATTTAGTAAATATTTTCTTAACTCTAATTCTTGAACTGCATTGATGGTTAAGGGCTTGTAAGTCAGCATTTCACTGTAAGGTCTACACCTGTTGTATTCAGGCGCATGTGACAAATACAATCTGATTCGATTTAGATTTGAGTGAGACTCCTGCTAAAATATATCAGACCATGCAAGGTCCCTGCAATAATCGCCATTATTCCCCAATAGTGTGTTTGAACAGACATTCATTTCCTGCAGAATAAATGCACCTGTCAGGATGAGGAAGTAGAGGTAGTAGATGCAGGCCAAATGGCACCCTATTCCATATATAGTGCAGTACTTTTGACCCAGGGCCATGTGGGGAGATTGGGTGCCAATTGGGGCACACCCTATGTGAGGTGTATTGTGTAATTGATGAGTTTAGTTATACCTCCGTATCTAGCTTAACAGCTTTCACCGTCTTCAGGTTGGCTGAATGTTTCTGGGGGGAGAAAAGGTTTGACAGGATGAGTGATATTAAAGGAGAAAGTGAGGGAAAGTCATTTAAACAGAATGACATAGGAAATATCCACCAATCATAGTATTGTTTATTCTGATACTCACCCCTGGTCTGGGAAGCGACAAGTAGGCTCTTTTATCACCTGTTATTAAATCAGAAATAAATAGTATTTTGAGGAAAAATATTTTTTCAAGTCACATTTTGGCCATTGGATCACAAGTAAGGGAAAATGAACAAGGGGCTGTGCGTTATATGGAAAATAATGAACGGCATGTAAGGCGTGTTCCACAAAGGAGTGGAACTGACCTTCCACAGAGTTGCATTATTTTCCAGAGAACGCATAGAGACTCGAGTTGATTATCCCTTTTACACCATGGCTATAATTTGAAATGTGTTAATTTGCTGGTAGAAATGTGTTCAACATCCCCTGAAGTGGCTAGCCAGTTTACTAGATACAGTTGAAGTCGGAGGTTTACATACACTTAGGTTGGAGTCATTAAAACTCGTTTTTCAACCACTCCACAAATGTCTTGTTAACAACCTATAGTTTTGGCAAGTCGGTAAGGACATCTACTTTGTGCATGACACAATAATTTTTCCAACAATTGTTTACAGACAGATTATTTCACTTATAATTCACTGTATCACAATTCCAGTGGGTCAGAAGTTTTTATACATTAAATTGACTGTGCCTTTAAACAGCTTGGAAAATTCCAGAAAATGATGTCATGGCTTGAGAAGCTTCTGATAGGCTAATTTACATCAATTGAGTCAATTGGAGGTGTACCTGTGAATGTATTTCAAGGCCTACCTTCAAACTCAGTGCCTCTTTGCTTGACATCATGGGAAAATCCAAAGAAATCAGCCAAGACCTCAGAAAAAAAATTGTAGACCTCCACAAGTCTGGCTCATCCTTGGGAGCAATTTCCAAACGCCTGAAGGTACCACGTTCATCTGTACAAACAATAGTACGCAAGTATAAACACCATGGGACCACGCAGCCGTCATACCGCTCAGGAAGGAGACGTGTTCTGTCTCCGAGAGATGAACGTACTTTGGTGCGAAAAGTGCAAATCAATCCCAGAACAACAGCAAAGGACCTTGTGAAGATGCTGGAGGAAACAGGTACAAAAGTATCTATATCCACAGTAAAACGAGTCCTATATCGACATAACCTGAAAGGCCACTCAGAAAGGAAGATGCCACTGCTCCAAAACCGCCATAAAAAAGCCAGACTATGGTTTGCAACTGCACATGGGGACAAAGATCGTACTTTTTGGAGAAATGTCCTCCGGTCTGATGAAACAAAAATAGAATTGTTTGGCCATAATGACCATCGTTATGTTTGGAGGAAAAAGGGGGTTGCTTGCAAACCAAAGAACACCATCCCAACCGTGAAGCACTGGGGTGGCAGCATCATGCTGTGGGTGTGCTTTGCTGCAGGAGGGACTGGTGCACTTCACAAAATAGATGGCGGCATGACGAAGGAAAATTATGTGGATATATTGAAGCAACATCTCAAGACATCAGTCAGGAAGTTAAAGCTTGGTTGCAAATGGGTCTTCCAAATGAACAATGACCCCAATCATTCTTCCAAAGTTGTGGCAAAATGGCTTAAGGACAACAAAGTCAAGGTATTGGAGTGGCCAACACAAAGCCCTGACTTCAATCCTATAAAAAAATATGTGGGCAGAACTGTAAAAGCGTGTGCGAGCAAGGAGGCCTACAAACCTGACTCAGTTACACCAGCTCTTTCAGGAGGAATGGGCCCAAAACATTTGACCCAAATTAAACAATTTAAAGGCAATGCTACCAAATACTAATTGAGTGTATGTAAACTTCTGACCCACTGGGAATGTGATGAAAGAAATAAAAGCTGAAATAAATCATTCTCTCTACTATTATTCTGACATTTCATATTCTTAAAATAAAGTGGTGATCCTAACTGACCTAAGACAGGGAATTCTTACTAGGATTAAATGTCAGGAATTGTGAAAAACTGAGTTTAATTGTATTTGGCTAAGGTGTATGTAAACTTCCGACTTCAACTGTAGCTACCGTAGTTGCCGTGGTAACCAAACAAACTTGCTGGTTTAGCTGACCAAACCATCAGTCCTAGCTTGCCATTATGAAAATCAAATTCAACAATGCCAATGTTTTCAGTTTGACTTTTGCTTTCAAAAGCAGCTCAAACATGTAAGAATTAACCATAGCCATTGAATTCTACCGTTCAAATATACCGTGCATTATAGGGAAATAATGCACGCTCTAGAATGCTCTTCAAGCCAATCAGAAACAAGTATTCAACAATGCCATCTTATAAGGTGAAATATTGGTCCGTTTGGTAAAATAATGATTGTATGCCTTTTAAATCCCCTACACTCATTTTTTATACTGTATTTCAAATGGTTTTCAGCCATTCATTCAATTAAATGAAATAATACTAAAAGGGAGGGATTCAGTTTATTATCCCTAACACATCCTCTGTCACACTACAGTTGATTGTCCCTAACACATCCTAGGGCTAGGTGATATATCGAATTAAGTCGATTACTTTGAATTTATGTTTTTGTGCGATATTCCAAATGCCTGTATCGCAGAATCTAGGCTTTATGTCTGCTTGTTCTCATGTTGTCTTTTTGGTCTCGTCTCTTTCGCTCCTTCTGTGCTGTGCACCTTCCCATTTACACCAGAGATCTGTATATAATGACGAGATGCTCATGTCTCCGCCCTAACAATGGGATTCGTTGTCCCAAAGGCGGGAAGGCAGGCGACAAACTTAGGTTCAAATTAAGAGCATAGAAACAAATTGGGCTTATTTTGGACAGATTTTGGCGAGAGTGAAACCTCTCACATCGCCACTTTCTCCCAAGCCCCTCCCCCTACCACTCACAACAACAATAAAGATGAGAGATCACTTCTTCCGCTCTGACAAACAGTTTCAACTCGCTATTTGCATTTGAGGTTGGAGACATTATTTTACTGTAATAGAGGAGAAGTTAAAATTTACATTTACATTTTAGTCATTTATACACTCTTATACAGAGCGACTTACAGTTAGTGAGTGCATACATTTAACCTTTCGAACCATACCCTGTTTATGTTTAAACTGCTCAAATTTAGAGCAGAGCAGACACTACTAAAACGGATATACCAATGAACGGTACCACGTATCGCTAGCAGCATTTTAGTCAAATAAAGATTGTTATACAAGCTGTTTAGTCTGTTTTATAAATGTGCAATAAGCATAAAACAATTATATAAGAAATTGGCAACTCGTTCTCATTCTGAGAAACAAGGTAGGCCACTTGATTTCAACATCTGAACAAAGTGGACAGGCTAGCATGCTGTTCAAACAGTTGGAGACGGACAGAAGGCTGTGTTCATAACAATTCAACTGTTTTGCCTTGTTAGCTGAATTCAGAGATTGTGAAATTATACCTAGATCCAAGTTGGCTAAACCTGAAATATAAATATTAGCTGGCTACTCACTAGCACGTGGGCTTGTGCTTGAGAGATTGTTTGTTTATGAGACCGGTGTTAATTGTCTATAATGCCTGCTACATTTTTTGTGCATGTGCATTATGCATGGTTCTGGTTAAATTTGTAACAAAAAGGCAATTTTTATAGACAGACCTAAAAGCCAGATCAGTGATTATTGCAACAACAAAAAAGGTAAAAAACTTGTGCTGCCATCCTGTTAGAATGTAACAGATTATTTTATTATAGTGGTTAAGAGTGACTTTCATTGTGTTCCATGGCCCCCTAGTGGAGCTTTCTGGTACTTAGAAAGACTGCACAAAAACCGGAAGTAGAGTAGAGTAGTCATTCTGCACGCAGACAAAGCAGCTAAAAACAACGCTATGGTACAGTTCTTTCTGTGCAGCTATTTCTTGTCACGCTTCAGTCTCTGAAAATATTTGTTTGTAAGTTAAATTCAAGCATATTGCTAGTGATGATAATATTGCTTACTTATCAATGTTAGTTGGTTACATTTACTCACGCAAATTGCCTTGCCTTTCATGTATGCCATCAGCTGTATTAATTTGCTTGAGCGTCATGTAAGTGAATTGTAAAACATACTATGCTATGGTTTGTCACTGTTTCTAGTGTAATATGCTTTGTTATTGTACAGAGGTGTTTGCACGTTGTTAGAGTAATGAAAGGAGTTGGCTAGCCACTACTCATATGGTAATTATCTATCTGGTTTGGCGTCATGTCAGATACATGGTATTTTGGCACGTGCTTTATATTTATGCAACTTCAACTTGAAATGTATAATGTAAAGTATATTCATTTCTGTATTTTGAAGTTTCACAACATAAACGTTTTCAATACATTAGTTTAAGAAAAGTTAGGCCTTGGAAGTTTTATTGAAGACTCAGTTGTTAGCTATCTGTCTAGTTTTGCATGGGAATGCAATTCCAGGGCAGAATACAGCTTATTTAGAGAAAACATTTAAAAACCAAGATATACACTACCGGTCAAAAGTTTCAGAACACCTACGTATTCAAGGGTTTTTCTTTATTTTTTACTATTTTGTACATTGTAGAATAAAAGTGAAGACATCAAAACTATGAAATAACACATATGGAATCATGTAGTAGCCAAAAAAGTGTTACACAAATCAAAATATATTGTGCAAAGCTGTCATCAAGGTAAAGGGTGGCTATTTGAAGAATCTCAAATTTAAATATATTTTGTTTAACACTTTTTTGGTTACTACATGATTCCATATGTGTTATTTCATAGTTTTGATGTCTTCAATATTATTCTACAATGTAGAAAATAGTAAAAATAAAGAAAAACCCTTGAATGAGTAGGTGTTCTAAAACTTTTAACAGGTAGTGTATATATCATAAATCGCCCATAGATATGAGTTGTGAGTCGCTCTGGATAAGAGCGTCTGCTAAATGACTAAAATGTAAATGTTAGGCCTTATCGCCCAGCCCTAACACATTCTCTCTCATAATACAGTAGATTTTCCCCAACACGTTCTCTATCATACTACAGTTGATTATCCCCAACACATACTCTATCATACTTCAAATGGAGTGCAACCAATAAACATCACTGACCTGTTTAACGGCTGATGAGGCGCTGCAGTAAAAGGACCATTACTTCACATAAAAGTTTAACTGTCTACGTCGCTTCAGCACTGCACTCCTCCACGCATGCACACACATACACACTTACACAGGCATACAGAAACACTTCCACCAAGGAGGGAGATTTATCCTTATCACTTCTCTATTCAATGGTTTTAGCAGGGGGATGTCGTCTCTCTCGTTGCGTGTCATTCGGATCGTGGCCCATAAAGACGAGCACCGTGACGCGCCACAGAGGTTACGGATTATAGGAATCATGCTGTGGAGTGGGAGAGCGCTGAGAAACAGCTGGTTTCACCCAATGTTGAGATACACACGCAAACACGCAAGCACACAGGCCTGTAACAGAACGGTTTGTGCCTTCGACTCGGTGAGAGGTATCGTGCTGATGGTGCTTTAATCGCTGCCTTGTGTCAGACAATACAAACAACCACAGTTATAGAGATTCAACTGTCTATGAATAGGATCAACACATTTCAGACTACCACAGCTCAGAGAGAGACGGAGGGTACAAACAACCACGGCTTGTAGTAAGACTAACTGCCCGTGAAAAGGATAGAGAGAAAGAGAATAGAGAGAGAGCGAGAGAGAGCGAGAGAAAGAGCGCGAGAGAGCGACAGCGAGAGAGAGTGAGAGTGAGAGAGTGAGAGAGCGCAATAGAGAGAAAGCGCAAGAGAGAGAGAGAGCGAGAGAGAGCGAGCAGGAAGGTGGGGAGAAATCTGTGTGGTGATTAGTGATGACTGGTATTGATGTTATTTCAGTGTGGTGTCGATATAATAGTGGTGGGAGTCCATCAGATTTGACATAACTGAATGAATAACCCATTCCTTCACAGTCTTATTAACTTTTGCTATCAACCACCCCCACAACACCCCCCTCTCCTCCCAACAGGAGGTCCGCCCCACCAACACCCCCCTCTCCTCCCAACAGGAGGCCTGTCCCAACACACCCAATCCCTCCAACCAAGCGACAGCTCCTCTCACCACACCACACCACCTACTCTCACTCCCCTCTCCTACCACTGGGAGGCCCACCTTGGCTGCCCATTACACACCCACACACCCTCCTCCCTCTCCTACCACTGGCAGGCACACCTCGGCGGCCCTCGAACACGTCGTTGATCTCCCGGAGCAGCACACCCATGTCGCAGAGCTGCGACTCCCAGGCCTCACAGAACACATCCAGGTTTTCCTTGGCAATCTTACTGGATGGGTGCAGGGCCAGCGTCTGGGCTGCAGAGATGATCTGAGAGGATGGAGGGGGGAGAGAGAGAGAGAGAGAGAGAGAGAGAGAGAGAGAGAGAGAGAGAGAGAGAGAGAGAGAGAGAGAGAGAGAGAGAGAGAGAGAGAGAGAGAGAGAGAAGAGAGAGAGAGAGAGAGAGAGAGAGAGAGAGAGAGAGAGAGAGAGAGAGAGAGAGAGAGAGAGAGAGAGAGAGAGAGAGAGAGAGAGAGAGAGAGAGAGAGAGAGAGAGAGAGAGAGAGAGAGAGAGAGAGAGAGAGAGAGAGAGAGAGAGAGAGAGAGAGAGAGAGAGAGAGAGAGAGAGAGAGAGAGAGAGAGAGAGAGAGAGAGAGAGAGAGAAGAGAGAGAGAGAGAGAGAGAGAGAGAGAGAAGAGAGAGAGAGAGAGAGAGAGAGAGAGAGAGAGAGAGAGAGAGAGAGAGGGAGGGAGGGAGGGAGGGAGGGAGAGATGGGGAAAGTAGCTATGTTTTAAATTAGTTTTGGAGTGGTGAAGTGCTTCGATAAGGTGCACAGGTCTTGTGCACTGCACACACCTTAAGTGGAGCTATTATGGTGTTATTCACACCAGTAGCTATCCAGACTAACCGGTGCCCCCGCACATTGACTCTGTACCGGTACCCCCTGTATATAGCCTCCCTACTGTTATTTTATTTTACTGCTGCTCTTTAATTATTTTATTTTTTTATTTTTTACATATCTATTTTTTACTTCACATTTTTTCTGAAAACGGCATTGTTGGTTAAGGGCTTGTAAGTAAGCATTTCACTGTAAGGTCTACACCTGTTGTATTTGTCGCATGTGGCAAATACAATTAGATTTGATTTGATTATGAGGGAAAACCAACAAAGGATCCAAGAAAATTATTAGAATGGAATCAGGCCTCAGTCTCATAGAATGTTTAACTACTCTATGAGAGAGCAGAGACACAGGATACCGGATCATTTCCTCTCAGTGTGGGGGCTGATTGGTTTCATTTCACACTATCTTCAGCGAGCAGAGCAGGGGGCATGGAATCCGTTTTGTCTCCCAGTTTTCTAATTATGTTTGGTCTTCCAGGCCGTTGGGACGGATGCTTCATTATCTGCTGCTGGGAGTGTCAGACCCTGCATGACCCAGCAGTAATGACTGAGCTCATAGGTTCAAAGGTCAACCAATCAATAAGGTCACAGAGGGGGAGCCTCTGCCCAGGGAGGTATAATACTGATGTGTGTGTGCGTGTGCATATCTTTCAATGGTAATAAAGAGACACCTGTGGGTAATTGCCAATTAAATGCAACACACTGGAGGTGATAAACTCTGACTTGTGTGCGTGTGGTTTTCGGAGTTATTTCTTCCTGTATCAGATGAAGTCATGTTAATGTCTGTTTCTGTAATAGTTGACTGTGCTTTATGGATGGGGGTGAAGCTCTAGGGGACCAAGATGGCAGAGGATGTGCTGACAAACTGAACCTTGATAATGGAGAAGTTATACAGCTTAACAACAACATCAGGGTGGAGTTTCTGGCACAACATGGATTGTATCAGACATGATCAATCCTCAGTGTGTGTGTGTGTCTGTTACCTGTGGGCCGATGATGTGGACGGTGTCTTCAGCATGTGTGTTTCCTGTCAGAGTGTGTTTCCTGTCAGAGTGTGTGTTACCTATCAGTGTGTGTTACCTGTGGGCCGGTGACGTGGAAGGTCTCCTCTGCGTGTATACAGGTGATCTCCAGAGGCTCTGTCCCAGAGACGTGACACAGCAGACGACACGTCTGGAACAGAACATACAACATCAGCATCTAACAACGATATGACTGGATATGAGCAGCACACAGATCAAGACATATTTTCCTGATATTTCAATTGGAAAATACATGCAGGCTTCCAAAGCCAGTAGCTCATATCACTAGTACCGTGTCCATACACCTCAGCCATAGAGATGTTGGACATTTTTTGATTTAATTGAATTGAATAAACAATTGTGGTTCAATAAAATTGTATAAATTAAATTCAAATCAACAATGGTGATTTGATCAGGGAGATTCAACAGACTTAAGTTAACCTCCCCAGCCCAGAAAGCCTCGCTAACCTCCACCAGCTGTTCCTTCTGCTCGCCGAGCGTGCGGGCGTACTCCGTCACGGCCTCCACGTTTCCCTCGCCCCCCGAGGCCTTCAGGGCCCGCAGAGGCAGGTGTTCCGCGTGCAGCTTCAGCAGGTCTGCCGCACGCCCCACCGCCACCTTATGGAGCTGGACGGCGGGAGATGAATATGTGTATACATGTAATGTAATGGTAATAGGAAGAGAAAACAATAGTAAGACAGGAAGAGAGGAGGAGACGGAAAGGGCAGGGTAGAGAGGGAAAGCGTAAGGGGTAAAGAGACTAGGAAAAGAGGGAGAGCGATAAGGCAATATTAAAGAGACAGAAGAGGAAGAGATATGGACAAACTGATGGAGCAGGGTTGGGTCAGTTACTTTCTAAATGTAATCTGTTACAGTTACTAGTTACATGTCCAAAATTGTAATCAGTAACGTAACTTTTGGATTACCCAAACTCAGTAACGTAATCTGCTTACTTTCAGTTACTTTCCCCTTAAGAGGCATTAGGTGTGTCATCATAGTGGTTTCTGACTTGTGGTCAGACTCGCTCAGGTGGGACAAACTTAAACTTGCTCTTTTTTTCAATGCTGAATTTAATGGCATTGAGAAAACAGAAAAGGTGTCATAATGTGTTTTTACACGAACATCCTTTCTGAATTTAAAAGTAATCCAAAAAGTAATAGTTTTTTTGAAACGTATTTAATCTGATTACAATATTTTTGCTGGTAACATAACTGATTACAGTTACAGGTTTATGTAATCAGATTACATTTAATCAGTTACTCCCCAACCCAGATGGAGAGTACAGAAAACTCCAGACAAATCTGATCTAGGACTGAACCACTTGACATGCCAGACAGTGATGCATTCTGGGTAAGACCGCAGGGTTACAGGACTCACCTCTCTGCGGAGTTCGTGGACACTTTGGCAGGTCTTCAGAATGGACAGCTCCATCTCCTCCGTGGACTCTTTGGCATTGAGAGACAGCTGGGATGAGGGAAAGATTCAAAGAAAAATAAATAAGGGAGGGGAAAAAGATAAGAGTAGTCATCACATAAATCACATGATGACTGGTGCCTGGGAAGTGGCCTGTTTTAGCAGGAGATGGGAAGTGGCCTGTTTTAGCAGGAGATGAGAAGTGGCCTGTTTTAGCAGGAGATGGGAAGTGGCCTGTCTTAGCAGGAGATGGGAAGTGGCCTGTTTTAGCAGGAGATGGGAAGTGGCCTGTCTTAGCAGGAGATGGGAAGTGGCCTGTTTTAGCAGGAGAAGGGAAGTGGCCTGTTTTAGCAGGAGATGGGAAGTGGCCTGTTTTAGCAGGAGATGGGAAGTGGCCTGTTTTAGCAGGAGATGGGAAGTGGCCTGTTTTAGCAGGAGATGGGAAGTGGCCTGTTTTAGCAGGAGATGGGAAGTGGCCTGTTTTAGCAGGAGACGGGAAGTGGCCTGTCTTAGCAGGAGACGGGAAGTGGCCTGTTTTAGCAGGAGAAGGGAAGTGGCCTGTCTTAGCAGGAGACGGGAAGTGGCCTGTCTTAGCAGGAGAAGGGAAGTGGCCTGTTTTAGCAGGAGAAGAATATGAGAATACACAGCCCTGCTCAGGCCCTGTCAGAGAGAGAGGGAGAGCGAGAAAGAGAGACAGATAGAGTGAGAGAGACAGAAGGAGAGAAAGAGAGAGCGAAAAAGGCAGAGAGAGTGAGAGGAAGAGAAAGAGTGTGTGAGTGAGTCAGTGAGTAAAAGAGAGATCCCTTCTGCCACACCAATATTCTGTAAAACATAAGAGTTTCAGACACACGTTCTAAGGGCAAGGAGACAGGTGGGAGGCACTGTGCTCAGACAGGATTACAGCAAGGTGTCAAAACAATGTCAAAAAACTTTCAAACAAGCAGAATTCACCAGGGGCCCAGTTTTTCAAATGTGATCTATCCGGATTTTGGCTATCGGATAGGATTAAATGCAAAGAAATATAATGAATTGAATGGATGAATCATTGACTTGAATGGGGACTCCTATCCGATAGCTGAAATCCGGATAGAAAAACTGGGCCCTGATGATTTGTCTTTTACCCTCTCATCACCTGCTCTGTTTCTACTGAAGAAAAAAAAATCCAGAAAATCACATTGTAGGATTGTTTATGAATTTATTTGCAAATTATGGTGGAAAATAAGTATTTGGTCACCTACAAACAAGCAAGATTTCTGGCTCTCACAGACCTGTAACTTCTTTGTTAAGAGGCTCCTCTGTCCTCCACCTGTATTAATGGCACCTGTTTGAACTTGTTATCAGTATAAAAGACACCTGTCCACAACCTCAAACAGTCACACTCCAAACTCCACTATGGCCAAAACCAAAGAGCTGTCAAAGGACACCAGAAACAAAATTGTAGACCTGCACCAGGCTGGGAAGACTGAATCTGCAATAGGTAAGCAGCTTGGTTTGAAGAAATCAACTGTGGGAGCAATTATTAGGAAATGGAAGACATACAAGACCACTGATAATCTCCCTCGATCTGGGGCTCCACGCAAGATCTCACCCCGTGGGGTCAAAATGATCACAAGAACGGTGAGCAAAAATCCCAGAACCACACGGGAGGACCTAGTGAATGACCTGCAGAGAGCTGGGACCAAAGTAACAAAGCCTACCATCAGTAACACACTACGCCGCCAGGGACTCAAATCCTGCAGTGCCAGACGTGTCCCCCTGCTTAAGCCAGTACATGTCCAGGCCCGTCTGAAGTTTGCTAGAATGCATTTGGATGATCCAGAAGAGGATTGGGAGAATGTCATATGGTCAGATGAAACCAAAATAGAACTTTTTGGTAAAAACTCAACTCGTCGTGTTTGGAGGACAAAGAATGCTCAGTTGCATCCAAAGAACACCATACCTACTGTGAAGCATGGGGGTGGAAACATCATGCTTTGGGGCTGTTTTTCTGCAAAGGGACCAGGACGACTGATCCGTGTAAAGGAAAGAATGAATGGGGCCATGTATCGTGAGATTTTGAGTGAAAACCTCCTTCCATCAGCAAGGGCATTGAAGATGAAACGTGGCTGGGTCTTTCAGCATGACAATGATCCCAATCACACCGCCCGGGCAATGAAGGAGTGGCTTCGTAAGAAGCATTTCAAGGTCCTGGAGTGGCCTAGCCAGTCTCCAGATCTCAACCCCATAGAAAATCTTTGGAGGGAGTTGAAAGTCCGTGTTGCCCAGCGACAGCCCCAAAACATCACTGCTCTAGAGGAGATCTGCATGGAGGAATGGGCCAAAATACCAGCAACAGTGTGTGAAAACCTTGTGAAGACTTAGAGAAAACGTTTGACCTGTGTCATTGCCAACAAAGGGTATATAACAAAGTATTGAGAAACTTTTGTTATTGACCAAATACTTATTTTCAACCATAATTTGCAAATAAATTTATTAAAAATCCTACAATGTGATTTTCTGGAGAAAAAAAATCTCATTTTGTCTGTCATAGTTGACGTGTACCTATGATGAAAATTACAGGCCTCTCTAATCTTTTTAAGTGGGAGAACTTGCACAATTGGTGGCTGACTAAATACTTTTTCCCCCCACTGTAAGTGGAGAAAAACACCTAATCTCACCCTCTCTGTTTCTACTGAAATGAGTAGAGAAAAACACCTAACCTCACCCTCTGTTTCTACTGAAATAAGTAGAGAAAAACACCTATTCTCACCCTCTCTGTTTCTACTGAAATAAGTAGAGAAAAACATAAATCTCACCCTCTCTGTTTCTAATGAAATGAGTTGAGAAAAACACCTAATCTCACCCTCTCTATTTCTACTGAAATAAGTAGAGAAAAACATAAATCTCACCCTCTCTGTTTCTAATGAAATGAGTTGAGAAAAACACCTAATCTCACCCTCTCTATTTCTACTGAAATAAGTGGAGAAAAACACCTAACCTCATCCTCTGATTCTACTGAACTAAGTGGAGAAAAACACCTAACCTCACCCTCTGTTTCTACTGAAATAAGTGGAGAAAAACACCTAACCTCACCCTCTGTTTCTACTGAAATAAGTGGAGAAAAACACCTAATCTCACCCTCTCTGTTTCTACTGAAATAAGTGGAGAAAAACACCTAATCTCACCCTCTCTGTTTCTACTAAAATAAGTGGAGAAAAACACCTAACCTCACCCTCTGTTTCTACTGAAATAAGTGGAGAAAAACACCTAACCTCACCCTCTGTTTCTACTGAAATAAGTGGAGAAAAACACCTAACCTCACCCTCTGTTTCTACTGAAATAAGTGGAGAAAAACACCTAATCTCACCCTCTCGGTTTCTACTGAAATAAGTGGAGAAAAACACCTAACCTCACCCTCTGTTTCTACTGAAATAAGTGGAGAAAAACACCTAACCTCACCCTCTGTTTCTACTGAAATAAGTGGGGAAAAACACCTAACCTCACCCTCTCTATTTCTACTGAAAGAAGTAGAGAAAAATGAACAGACCCTGGGATCTAGCTAGTCACACACACTGTAGAAATGGGTCTCGCTAGGGAGCCAATCATTCAACGTGCTGTAGCTCTGATTCCATTCAATCTGTCCATGGAACTGTGGCCTCTACTTTCACACATTTATACAAGCTTAACGATGGAAAAACACATTATATGAAACCCACACGCTATGGAGTCCAAGGAGACTCCTTTCATTGAGGTGTCCAGAGAGACGAGGGAGAACAATGTGTTCTATGTCATCAATGGAGTCAAGTGAATGGCCATTCATACAACGAGGCTGACTTCAGGGCCCGTATCCACAAAGCATCTCAGAGCAGGAGTCCTGATCTAGGATCTGTCCATATAATCTTATTCATTATGATTTAAAAGGCAAAACCGATCCTAGATCAGCACTCCTACTCTGAGATGCTATGACGGGCCCAGGACTGGTTTAAGACCTATAAAGAATGAAGGGAAATAGCACCGTATAGCAGTATGGGAGAGGGTAGTGTGAAAAGGCTGGATATTCAATACTTCACCTTCACATTATCTATAAACCTAGCAACAGTACACAAGGTAATGTAGCTAGCAACAGAAAGGAAGAGAAGGAGTGTGTGTATCTGTGGGCATCTACATGTGTGAGTGCAATGTACATATTCATACGTGCTAAATCATTACATACTGTACCTGTGCTCTTAATCAGGTAGACGTATGAGTACATATCTACATGAGTAAATTTCGACATACAGTGGTGTGAAAAAGTGTTTTCCCCCTTCCTGATTTGTTATTTGTTTGCATGTTTGTAACACTTAAATGTTTCAGATCATCAAACAAATTTAAATATTAGTCAAAGATAACACAAGTAAACACAAAATGCAGTTTTGAAATGGTTGTTATTATTAAGGGAAAACAAAATCCAAACCTACATGGCCCTGTGTGAAAAAGTGTTTGCCCCCCCCTTGTTATAACACAACTCAACTGTGGTTTATCACACCTGAGTTCAATTCCTCTAGCCACACCCAGGCCTGATTACTGCCACACCTGTTCTCAATCAAGGAATCACTTAAATAGGACCTGCCTGACAAAGTGAAGTAGACCAAAAGATCATAAAAAGCTAGACATCATGCCGAGATCCAAAGAAATTCAGGAACAAATGAGAAAGAAACTAATTGAGATCCATCAGTCTGGAAAAGGTTATAAAGCCATTTCTAAAGCTTTGGGACTCCAGCGAACCACAGTGAAAGCCATTATCCACAAATGGCGAAAACATGGAACAGTGGTGAACCTTCCCAGGAGTGGCCGGCCGACCAAAATTACCCCAAGAGCGCAGCGACGACTCATCCAAGAGGTCACAAAAGACCCCACAACAACATCCAAAGAGCTGCAGGCCTCACTTGCCTCAGTTAAGGTCAGTGTTCATGACTCATAAGTGTTCATAAGAAAGAGACTGGGCAAAAATGGCCTGCATGGCAGAGTTCCAAGACGAAAACCACTGCTGAGCAAAAAGAACATTAAGGCTCGTCTCATTTTTGCCAGACAACATCTTGATGATCCCCAAGACCTTTGGGATAATACTCTGTGGACTGACGAGACAAATGTTGAACTTTTTGGAAGGTGTGTGTCCCATTACATCTGGCGTAAAAGTAACACCGCATTTCAGAAAAGAACATCATACCAACAGTAAAATATGGTGGTAGTAGTGTGATGGTCTGGGCCTGTTTTGCTGCTTCAGGACCTGGAAGACTTGCTGTGATTCTGCTGTCTACCAAAAAATCCTGAAGGAGAATGCCCGGCCATCCGTTCGTGACCTTAAGCTGAAGCGAACTTGGGTTCTGCAGCAGGACAATGATCCAAAACACACCAGCAAGTCCACCTCTGGATGGCTGAAGAAAAACAAAATGAAGACTTTGGAGTGGCCTAGTCAAAGTCCTGACCTGAATCCTATTGAGATGCTGTGGCATGACCTTAAAAAGGCAGTTCATGCTCAAAAACCCTCCAATGTGGCTGAATTACAACAATTCTGCAAAGATGAGTGGGCCAAAATTCCACCACAGCGCTGTAAAAGACTCATTGCAAGTTATCGCAAACGCTTGATTGCAGTTGTTGCTGCTAAGGGTGGCCCAACCAGTTATTAGGTTGTAGGGGGCAATCACTTTTTCACACAGGGCCATGTGGGCTTGGATTTTGTTTTCCCTTAATAATAACAACCTTCATTTCAAAACTGCATTTTGTGTTTACTTGTGTTATCTTTGACTAATATTTAAATTTGTTTGATGATCTGAAACATTTAAGTGTGACAAACATGCAAACAAATAAGAAATCAGGAAGGGGGCAAACACTTTTTCACACCACTGTATGTATACACGCGAGTGTGTCTATGCGTGTGTGTACGCATGTACAAATATTTACATGTGTGTGTATGCCCAGTTTCTGCCCACATACCGCCTCCATCCAGGCTGCGATGAGCTGGTCAGTGTCCTGGCGGGCGAGCTGGCAGAGCTGCAGGATGCCTTTGCGGTGCTCGTGGCTGGTGTAGGCCGAGTCAGTGAAGTCCTCCGTCCTCTCCACCACTGCCTCCAGCTGGCCAGACAGAGCCTGGTGGGGCAGCGAGTACAGACCCTCACGCAGACCTTCCACACTGGACTGGGATCACAGACAGAGACACAATAATGAATACAACACTTCTTTGTCATGCCAATAAAGCATTTCCATTTAATTGACACAGGCAGTGAGAGAATATCATTTGAAAGCTCTATGACCTCTGTTGCAGTCTATTATCTAGTTCAAAAACAAGCTACTGGTATTTCAGGTTGACTAGGGATAGTTTACTTATTCTAAACACCTTGCGTGCTTCATGTTTGTATGTCCAGGTCTAATCTCTTGTGGACAGACTACGTAAACATAAATGGTACCCAAATTACGCAAGGTAGTCCAGGCCTAAACCGTCACAATGTAGTTACATAGTTGAGCACAGTGTAATAACACATTGTTGTATTGTACTTATAACTATATTACAATGCAAAGTGGAGGAAAAAACAACAACATATGGAATCCATAAGGAAGTCCTCCCCTGTAGTCCCACCTTGAAGTCCTTGATGCCGGTGTGAATGCTGAGGGGTAGGACCTTGGTCTCCCCGCAGGGCTGGGCGTCCGTCACGATCTCGATGACCTGCTCCAGGGCGAAACGCATGCGGTGAAACACGGCGTCTTTGTTGATACGCGCCGACTCGCAGTCCGGGTGTCTGAGACACGTCTACAGTGAGAGACACACATGGTTTTACAACTGAGGCTGCATTTACACAGGCAGCCCAATTCAGATATTTTTTTCACTAATTGGTCTTTTGACCAATCATATCAGCTCTTTTGCTAATCATTGGGAACATTTTAAGAATTGGTCTGCTTGTGTGGCATTGAAGAAGAAACAGTCCATGTTTGGAATCAACTGTAGTAATACAGTCTCTATACCTCATATACATTAAACACAAACACTATGTTTTAAGTGAGAAGTTAGGCTGGATTGAAGCCGAAAAAAATTATGGAAATTCACATGAGCATCACAAGGCCTAATTTCACCCATTCAGTATCAAGTGTTTCCAGTACACAGGTTTAACCTACTACATTAGCAGTAGTGGTAGGATGCACCTACCTTGGATGCAGTGAGCAGCATCATGGTGCATTTCTCCAGCACTGCTCTGGCTGCTGCCATCCTGGCCTTCTTATTCTCCTCCTTCAGGTCCTAAAGGACAGAGACCAACACTGGACAGTTAGAGAAGTAGTCTCCTCCTTCAGGTCCTAATGGACAGATACCAACACTGGACAGTTAGAGAAGTAGTCTCATCCTTCAGGTCCTACTGGACAGAGACCAACACTGGACAGTTAGAGAAGTAGTCTCCTCCTTCAGGTCCTAATGGACAGAGACCAACACTGGACAGTTAGAGAAGTAGTCTCATCCTTCAGGTCCTAAAGGACAGAGACCAACACTGGACAGTTAGAGAAGTAGTCTCCTCCTTCAGGTCCTAATGGACAGAGACCAACACTGGACAGTTAGAGAAGTAGCTGGTTCCCAAACTTCTCTGATTTGTGATTGTGGGCCAGTTAAAAGCCTTTTGAATGATATTGTGAGCCACCAAATAGAGAGAACCATTTTTCAAGCCACAACTCAGTCTTGCCAAGAATAACTGGCTTGACCTACCAGGGGTCTGGACCAGAGCCATGTATTAAGAATAAAATAAATACATGGCTCTGGTCTGGACCAGTGGACCAATTACTTCAAGGGGTAAGTTGTTCAAAAAAGCAACCCCCACACTTTAAACACACACAGAGCATATCTGTACGATGTGAAAGAACCGTCTCAAGCTAAGTTTAGTTAAGGTTTAGTTCACCGACCATCAGAGATCTCAAGCTAAGTTTAGGTAAGGCATAGTTTTCCAGCCATCAGAGTTATTAGGGCTCCCGAGTGGCGCAATGGTCTAAGGCACTGCATCTCAGTGCTTGAGGCGTCACTACAGACCCCCTGGTTCCATTCCAGGCTGTATCACAACCGGCCGTGATTGGGAGTCCCATAGGGAGGCGCACAATTGGCCCAGCGTCGTCCGGGTTTGGCCAGTGTAGGCCGTCATTGTAAATAAGAATTTGTTCTTAACTGACTTGCCTAGTTAAATAAAGGTAAAATAAAAATAAAAATAAATTACTCATAGATTAACCTGGTGAAGTAGATAGCTCAGTAACATCCACTGACTATCTCCTTATCTCCGTGTTTCAAAGACTAAGCAGCCTCACGTAAGGATTTAGTGTGTGTTTCAGGGGGATCGTTGATGCGAAGGAGATGTGTCGCGCTGCATGAGGCAAATGGTGGTCACACAAGACACTGACTGGTTTTCTGATTCATGCCGCTACCTTTTTTTACATGTATCTGTGACCAACAGATGCATATCTGTATTCCCAGTCACGTGAAATCCGTAGATTAGGGCGTAAGGAATTTACTTGAATTGACTGATTTCCTTATATGGACCGTAACTCAGTAGAATCTGCTTGGTGACCTAAACTGGGATATGCTTAACACCCCGGCTGTCCTACAATCTAAACTAGATGCCCTCAATCTCACACAAATTATCAAGAAACCTACCAGGTACAACCCTAAATCTGTAAAAATGGGCACCCTCATAGATATCATCCTGACTAATTTACCCTCTAAATACACCTCCGCTGTCTTCAACCAGGATCTCAGCGATCACTGCCTCATTGCCTGCGTCCGTAATGGGTCCGCGGTCAAACAACCACCCCTCATCACTGTCAAACGCTCCCTAAAACACTTTAGCAAGCAGGTCTTTCTAATTGACCTGGCCCGGGTATCCTGGATGGATATTGACCTCATTCCGTCAGTAGAGGATGCCTTGTTGTCCTTTAAAAGTGCTTTCCTCTCCATCTTAAATAAGCATGCCCCATTCAAAAAATTCAGAAATAAGAACAGATATAGCCCCTGGTTCACCCCAGACTTGACTGCCCTTGACCAGCACAAAAACATCCTGTGGCATACTGCATTAGCATCGAACAGCCCCCGCGATAGGCAACTTTTCAGGGAAGTCAGGAACCAATATACAAAATCATTTAGGAAAGCAAAGGCTAGCATTTTCAAACAGAAATGTGCATCCTGTAACACTAACTCCAAAAGGTTTTGGGACACTGTAAAGTCCATGGAGAATAAGAGCACCTCCTCCCAGCTGCCCACTGCACTGAGGCTAGGAAACACTGTCACCCCCCCGGGCTAGTCAATCTGGACCCTTTCTTTCTAAAATTAGCCGCCGAAATTGTCGCAACCCCCATTACTAGCCTGTTCAATCTCTCTTTCGTATCGTCTGAGATCCCCAGAGATTGGAAAGCTGCCGCGGTCATCCCCCTCTTCAAAGGGGGTGACACTCTAGATTCAAACTGTTACAGACCTATATCCATCCTGCCCTGCCTTTCGAAAGTATTTTAAAGCCAAGTTAACAAACAGATCACCGACCATTTCGAATCCCACCGTACCTTCTCCGCTATGCTTTCAACTCTGTCAATCACCGCATTCTTATTGGCAGACTAAATAGCCTTGGTTTCTCAAATGACTGCCTCGCCTGGTTCACCAACTACTTCTCAGATATAGTTAAATGTGTCAAATCGGAGGGCCTGTTGTCTGGACCTCTGGCAGTCTCTATGGGGGTGCCACAGGGTTCAATTATCAGGCCGACTCTATTCTCTGTGTATATCAATGATGTCGCTCTTGCTGCTGGTGACTCTCAGATCCACCTCTACGCAGACGACACCATTTTGTATACATCTGGCCCTTCATTGGACACTGTGTTAACAAACCTCCAAACGAGCTTCAATGCCATACAACACTCCTTCCGTGGCCTCCAACTGCTCTTAAACGCTAGTAAAACTAAATACATGCTCTTCAATTGAACGCGTCTTGCACCCGCCCGCCCGACTAGAATCCCTACTCTCGGCAGGTCTGACATAGAATATGTGGACAACTACAAATACCTAGGTGTCTGGTTAGGCCATAAACTATCCTTACAGACTCACATTAAGCATCTCCAATCCAAAGTTAAATCTAGAATCAGCTTCCTATTTTGCAACAAAGCCTCCTTCACTCATGCTGCCAAACATGCCCTCGTAAAACTGACTATCCTACCGATCCTTGACTTTGGCGATGTCATTTACAAAATAGCCTCCAACACCCTACTCAGCAAATTGGATGTAGTCTATAACAGTGCCATCCGTTTTGTCAGCAAAGCCCCATATACTACCCACCACTGTGACCTGTACGCTCTCGTTGGCTGGCCCTCACTACATATTAGTCGCCAAACCCACTGGCTCCAGGTCATCTATAAATCACTGCTAGGCAAATCCCCGCCTTATCTTAGCTCATTGGTCACCATAACAACAAACACCCGTAGTATGCGGTCCAGCAGGTATATCTCACTGGTCATCCCCAAAGCCAACACCTCCTTTGGCCGCCACTCCTTCCAGTTCTCTGCTGCCAATGACTGGAACGAACTGCAAAACTCTCTGAAGCTGGAGACTCCTATCTCCCTCACTAACTTTAAGCATCAGTTGTCAGAGCAGCTTACCGATCACTGCACCTGGACCCAGCCCATCTGTAATTAGCCCACCCAACTACCTCATCCCCATATTGTTATTTATTTTGCTCATTTGCACCCCAGTATCTCTATTTGCACATCATCTTCTGCACATCTATCACTCCAGTGTTAATACTAAATTGTAATTATTTTGCACTGTCCTATTTATTGCCTTACCTCCATAACTTACTACATTTGCACACACTGTATATAGATGTTCTATTGTGTTATTGACTGTACGTTTTGTTTATCCCATATGTAACTCTGTGTTGTTGTTGTTTTTATCGCACTGCTTTGCTTTATCTTGGCCAGGTCGCAGTTGTAAATGAGAACTTGTTCTCAACTGGCTTACCTGGTTAAATAAAGGTGAAATAAAAAAATTATTAAAAAAATCCCCTGCTCTTCACTTGGTCAGTCTCAGTAGATTTCCAGACAGAGAGATGATGTTAAACAAAAAGAGGGGAAGGAAAGCTGAATATTTTCCTCTCTCTCTCTCTATCGCAGCTATTCACTTTTGATTATCTAGCTAGCGCAGTCTGTTAAACCATAGGCTGTATACAGAATGGCAACCTATTCCCTGTGTAGTGCACACCTTTTGAACACGTGGGCCCTGGTCAAAAGTAGTGCACTACATAGGGAATAGGGTGCCTACTTGGACGCATACATGGAGACTGTATGAATCAAAGCAGGATTAGCAGACGCTGGCACTACAGGGAACACCAGAGTTATAACTTTCTGCCATCATTATTTCTTGAAAACGTGCAAAGATGTATGTACAGTATGATGTTTTTACAACGTCATTAGGGTCGCTAGAGAGTTTGTTTGATTTGAATGTCAAAACTTATCAAGGCACATTTTGCTTTGATGATGTAATCACTCCTTTGAGATGTGAGTCAGATCTGACCCACGCATTTGTTCTGCCGTCTGTCTAAACACACCTACACTATCCCTGGTTGTGCAGAGGCCCTGTAGTGTGTGTATATGCACGTGTGTCAGGGCAGCAGGGGCTCGTCATACATACCCTGCTATCTGTGTCATCTCGTTGTCTGACTGGATGTGGAGTCAACATGGCTCACGGCACCGTACGGTTCTCTCTCCCACACACACAGGCGCACACACACAGACACTCACTTGATTCATTAAGACAG
Source organism: Coregonus clupeaformis (assembly GCF_020615455.1). Taxonomy (NCBI): domain Eukaryota; kingdom Metazoa; phylum Chordata; class Actinopteri; order Salmoniformes; family Salmonidae; genus Coregonus; species Coregonus clupeaformis. Next base: position 55,035,640 of record NC_059208.1, on the reverse strand, counting down.
GAGCCTCTTTTTACAAGCTGGAAAGCCCATGGCATTTAGACCTTTATAGTTTATCTCTCTCTCAATTCAATTTAATGGGCTGTATTGTCATGGGAAACATGTTTACGTTGCCAAAGCAAGTGAAATGGATAAACAAAAGTGAAATAAACAATAAAAAGTGAACAGTAAATATTACTCACACAAGTTCCAAAGGAATAAAGACATTTCAAATGTCATATTATGTCTATATAGAGTGTTGTAACGATGTGCAAATAGTTAAAGTACAAAAGGGAAAATAAATAAATATGGGTTGTATTTACAATGGTGTTTGTTCTTCACTGGTTGCCCTTTTCTTGTGGCAACAGGTCACAAATCTTGCTGCTGTGATTGCACACTGTGGTATAGATATGGATATGGGAGTTTATCAAAATTGGATTTGTTTTGGAATTCTTTGTGGGTCTGTGTAATCTGAGGGAAATAAGTGTCTCTAATATGGTCATACATTTGGCAAGAGGTAAGGAAGTGCAGCTCAGATTCCACCTCATTTTGTGGACAGTGTGCACATAGCCTGTCTTCTCTTGAGAGCCAGGTCTGCCTATGGCGACCTTTCTCAATAGCAAGACTATGCTCACTGTGTCTGTACATAGTCAAAGCTTTCCTTAATTTTGTGTCAGTCACAGTGGTCAGGTATTCTGCCACTGTGTACTCTCTGTTTAGGGCCAAATAGCATTAGAGAGAGAGAGAGATCTGTTTAGGGCCAAATAGCATTAGCGATAGCGAGAGAGAGAGAGAGCTGGAGGGGAAAGAAGAGTGTCTTGACCAATACTCTTTTCGAGTGGGACGGTACTTACATTCTGTCTGTCCCCGGTCAGGTGGGCGAATTCCACCATTTGGTTCCCAAACTGGCTGAAGATCTGGACAAACTCCTGGAAGGTGCTCACTCTCTCCAGCTGCTCCAAGGTTACTAGCACCTGGGTAAATCAGGAACACTACTACAGTAACTATCGCTGACTCCCACACATTACACATAACAACTCGACTTAAACATCAAATATTATACACAGAACTCAAAGATGGCTCCAGCTTTCTACCCGAACCAGGTCTTGAGAGATGGAGTAAAGTTGCTGTGACACCGTTAAGATGTGTGTGTGAATGGGGTTATAGATACAGAACGAGGCAGCAAAGCAAATTGTTACGCAGACTCAATGTGGGCCTCGTCATACAAGTGATGGCCATCACGTTCACTTTCCACGCTTTCATTTACATTACATTTTAGTCATTTAGCAGACGCTCTTATCCAGAGCGACTTACAGGAGCAATTAGGGTTAAGTGCCTTGCTCAAGGGCACATTTACGTCATTTAGCAGACGCTCTTATCCAGAGCGACTACAAATTGGTGCATTCACCCTATAGCCAGTGTTCAAGCCAAAGTGTTCAGTAGACCAGCTTGTCATGACTGACTGACTGCAACGACGTCGAGGACCTGTCTGTAGAAACAGGAAAAGGTAATCGTGACAGGAAGTGGAATCGTGTCCCAATCATCTGGTGAACGGGGAGAGAGAGGGAGCGAGGGAGAGGAAGGAGGATTGATGGTCATGTCTCCATGTCACAGCAGATCACTCTGGCCCTGAGGCTGGGTGGCACTTGAGAAACCAATCAAATCACAGTGATTTACCCCAATCACCTCTACTGTACACACTGGAACACGCAGGGTGGGGTAAGGGGTGACCTGTGATTTCTCTGCAAAAGGAACGGAACAGAGTATATGTTATATGCGTGTTACTTTATGACATATGATTTTCATATCGTCATACCGTCCTTCTCTCATTCCGGGATTTACGGTATTACCAGTTTAGTACACGAGACGCAAAAAACATTGTGCATCTGTTACCAGAATTACAAAATTAGCACAAGTAATAGCGAATTTCCATGGAGGCGGCTAGCTAAATATGCTAACGAGAGTAAACGAAAATAAACAAATTGCAAAGACAGGCAAACCAGCTCATAAAGTTATACATATGTTGATCACTGATTGTCTAGATTCGTATCATCGACTGGACAGTCTATTTTGTTTATATGTTTTTTATCCGAAAAGACTAGGTGATTTGGTGGTTCTATTTCCGTTGTATTTTTGAGACGCTACTCGATGAGATAAACATCAGGTTCAACTGAGAACACGTGTGTTTTTTAAACATCACAACACATATAGGTAGAAGCTACCGAATGTCATTTTTGGTGAGTCTGGACATTTACAATCGAACGTGAACAAGATACATTGTGCAAATGAACAACGTTTTGACGCATCCTTGTCTGCTCTGAAGCCGCATGTGTACACGCTGTCTGGAGTCGCTAGGGCAACGGGCCTGCCTGCTCTGCTCTGAGAAGATGGGGGAGGAGCAGACAGGCGAAGAACAGAGAGGAGAGAAATGCAAGGAAATCAAAAGATAGCAGTGGCAGCTGTACAGATAACTCATCCAAAGGGTGTTGAGTTCTCAAACACGGCACAAAGATTACATCATATGATGCCCCGTCACCTTATTAATTCAGTAACTTACTTAGGGGTCACGTTAACGCAGAATTCTTAAATTTTTCACACAGGAACAAAAATAACACGCGTAAGAAATCTCATGCTGCGTTTTGTAAATGCAGATCTAAAATGCATCTTACTGTAATTTCTGCTTGGCATCATACTAATTTTGTGCTGAAGTTGCACTTCTGAACTCAGATGAGAATTCACGAACGGGCATTCTATCTGCAGACAGCACTCTGACTGTGTAAGTTTCTTCTCCGTGTAGCCACTAGGCAGCCTACTTTCCTCAGGTAAAATGCAAGATGAACTCTAAGCAAAACATTAGGAAATGTAGCTGGCTACATTCTTTCTATGATAAACAATAGCAATATGATGGTCATGCATTGTTTTAGCAAAAAACAAATTTACTTGTGTGGCTGCCAGACAAATAGTGTTCCACTTCTGTTCATAAAAATGAAGCTATTTTCTGCCTAATGTGTTGCACTAATGTATTTTCTGTGAAGGAAAACTATAGTTGCACGTCCCTCATCCCTCTATTGAAGAAAAAAAAAAAACACTTGACCCTTGTCAATACACAGCTGGACTAGCTTTCACCAGTAGTGCTATTTACAAACAAACACGTGCTTGTCCTTCTAGACCTGTCTGCTGCCTTTGATACTGTGAACCATCAGATCCTCCTCTCCACCCTCTCCGAGCTGGGCATCTCCGGCGCGGCTCACTCTTGGATTGCGTCCTACCTGACCGGTCGCTCCTACCAAGTGGCGTGGCGAGAAGCTGTCTCCGCACCACGTGCTCTCACCACTGGTGTCCCCCAGGGCTCAGTTCTAGGCCCTCTCCTATTCTCGCTATACACCAAGTCACTTGGCTCTGTCATATCCTCACATGGCCTCTCCTATCATTGCTACGCTGACGATACACAACTAATCTTCTCCTTTCCCCCTTCTGATAACCAGGTGGCGAATCGCATCTCTGCATGTCTGGCAGACATATCAGTATGGATGACGGATCACCACCTCAAGCTGAACCTTGGCAAGACGGAGCTGCTCTTCCTCCCGGGGAAGGACTGCCCGTTCCATGATCTCGCCATCACGGTTGACAACTCCGTTGTGTCCTCCTCCCAGAGTGCGAAGAGCCTTGGCGTGACCCTGGACAACACCCTGTCGTTCTCCGCTAACATCAAGGCGGTGACCCGATCCTGCAGGTTCATGCTCTACAACATTCGAGAGTACGACCCTGCCTTACACAGGAAGCGGCACAGGTCCTAATCCAGGCACTTGTCATCTCCCCGTCTGGATTACTGCAACTCGCTGTTGGCTGGGCTCCCTGCCTGTGCCATTAAACCCCTACAACTCATCCAGAATGCCGCAGCCCGTCTGGTGTTCAACCTTCCCAAATTCTCTCACGTCACCCCCGCTCCTCCGCACACTCCACTGGCTTCCAGTTGAAGCTCGCATCTGTTACAAGACCATGGTGCTTGCCTATGGAGCTGTGAGGGGAACGGCACCTCCGTACCTTCAGGCTCTGATCAGTCCCTACACCCAAACGAGGGCATTGCGTTCATCCACCTCTGGCCTGCTGGCTCCCTTCCTCTGCGGAAGCATAGTTCCCGCTCAGCCCAGTCCAAACTGTTCGCTGCTCTGGCACCCCAATGGTGGAACAAGCTCCCTCACGACGCCAGGACAGCGGAGTCACTCACCACCTTCCGGAGACATTTGAAACCCCACCTCTTTAAGGAATACCTGGGATAGGATAAAGTAATCATTCTACCCACCCCCCCCCCCCTAAAAAAATATATATATATATATATATATATATTGTAAAGTGGTTATCCCACTGGCTATAGGGTGAATGCACCAATTTGTAAGTCGCTCTGGATAAGAGCGTCTGCTAAATGACGTAAATGTAAATGTAGATCAACTGTTCTGGGAACTGTACTGAACAAAAATATAAACGCAACAATTTCAACGATTTTACTGAGTTACAGTTCATATAAGGAAATCAGTCAATTGAAATAAATTCATTAGGCCCTAATCTATGGATTTCACAACTGGGCAGGGGCACAGTTTTTCCCCACAGAAGGGCTTTGTTACAGACAGAAATACTCCTCAGTTTCATCAGCTGTCCTGGTGGCTGGTCTCCGACGATCCCGCAGGTGAAGAAGCCGGATGTGGAGGTCCTGGGCTGGCGTGGTTACACGTGGTCTGTGGTTATGAAACCTGTTGGCCGTACTGCCAAATTCTCTAAAACAATGTTGGCGGCTTATGGTAGAGAAATTAACATTACATTATCTGGCAACAGCTCTGGTGGACATTTCTGCAGTCTGCATGCCAATTCCACGCTTCCTCAAAACTTGAGACATCTGTGGCATTGTGTTGTGTGATAAAACTGCACATTTTAGAGTGGCCTTTTATTGTTCCCAGCACAAGGTGCACCTGTGTAATGATCATGGTGTTTAATCAGCATCTTGATATGCCACACCTGTCAGGTGGATGGATCATCTTGGCAAAGGAGAAATGCTCACTAACAGGGATGGAAACAAATTTGTGCCCAAAATTTGAGAGAAACAAGCTTCTTCTGCGTATGGAACATTTCTGGGATCTTTTATTTCAGCTCATGAAACATGGGACCAACACTTTACATGTTGCGTTTATATTTTTGTTCAGTATATAAATCTTCATAATGTAAAATAATGTGAAGGGTAAAATGAAGAACATGCTTTATCTCCTAACGCATTGCACAAGTTGACTGCAGATAGCTACAAATATTACAATTTATTGAAAAACTTGAAATAGTTAACGGTATTGATGGCATTGAATAACAATCCAGTGGCTATTTTTACCCCGGTATACCGCTTAAGGCTAATACATACCTAGATAGATTCCTGGTAGCATATTATCTGTATTGCATTTAGACACAACTTGGTCTGACCTGACACATGCATCACCCAACAAAGATACATGGTTTGACCTGACATATGCATCACCAAACAAAGTCAGCTGATGCATAATGCATCAAACCTTTCACACCTCAGACCCCCCAAAAACATCAATTATATAACGCTGTGATCCATCCATCTGGAGCAGTGTGTGTGTGTATGTGTGTGTGTGAGAGAGAGATGGTGAGTGTGATGGTGTGTGTGTGTGTGTGAGAGAGATTGTGAGTGTGATGGTGTGTGTGTGTGTGTGTGTGCATGTGTGCATCAGAGGCTTGGCCTGGCTCTCGAAGGGTAAACAGTAGTGACATCCTGCAGGCCAGGCAGAAGAGCTAGGCTGTTATCAGACAGAGACAGGGTTCAAAATTAAATTGTGTTTGCCAGTAATGGGAGCAGCCCCGTCCCCAGTCTGTCCAAACAGGCCTTACTAGACTAGACCAAACAGGCCCTTACCCCCCAGGACCCCGTGTGTGAGCACATCCCCTTCCTGAAACCACCAGGTAGAGAAATGGTAAATGTGCTTCTTCTGTTATCTCCAGAGCAGCAGAGGACGGAGTTCTCCTGTACTGTATCATGGAGCTCCGATAAGATCTGAAAGACTGGATGGAGTCGCCAGTGCTGGGCGTTTGTGTCTTTGTGTGTGTGTGTGTGTGTGTGTGTGTATTGTGTCAGTGAAGGCTCCTCAGAGGAGGAAAGGGGAGGACCATCCTCCTCAGTGAATTTCATAAAAATAAAAATAGTGAAACAAAAAAATAAGTCATCATTTTTAGATAACACTATACAAAATATATTCACGTCAACAAATAATTGATTAAAAACACACTGTTTTGCAATGAAGGTCTACATTAGCCTCAACAGCACTCTGTAGGGTAGCACCATGGTGTAGCCAGAGGACAGCTAGTTTCCGTCCTCCTCTGGGTACATTGAGTTCAATACAAAACCTAGGAGGCTCGTGTTTCTCACCCCCTTCCATAGACTTACACAGTAATTATGACAACTTCCTACAACCTATCAGAGCTCTTGTAGCATGAACTGACATGCTGTCCACCCAATCAAAGCATAAGCTACAGCTAGCTAGCACTGCAGTGCATAAAATGTGGTGAGTAGTTGACTCAAAGAGAGAGAAAGAAACAGTTTTGAACAAATTATTTCTTCAAAAATGGAGGAGAGAGAGAGAGATAGCTATATATTTCGTTTTTTTTCACTTTCACTAACTTAGCTAGCAAATGCAGCTATCTAGTTTAGCCTACTCAAACACCCGGATCAAACAGAGACAGATGCTATGTTACCTTGTTGGCTATCCAACACTGGAACTCTTCCAAGTCAAGGTAAGCTTTTGATTTTATTAATTTATTGCCACCGGGGCCCGAACGTGTAACTGCTAAACTGCTTGCTAACTGTACACTGTACTGCATGACTGTAGCGGGTTCACCAACGTATTAGTTCTAGTAGCTATGTTGACTTGACGTTAGCTAATATGGTGACAATGATGTAAGCTGTGTGTAGCGGTTAGCGGTTATGATATGAAGGTTTGGCTTGTAACGTTTTTTTTCCCACCTGGTCACATACAGCTGATGTGTTGTGCATTTAAGTTCACAAGTGAATGGAAAAGGTGAGAGGAAGAAAACGCGTAGATGAGAGAAGGAATTATCCAACGATCAAAGGGATCATGCTGTTTGTATGTTGGCTGCTATGAAAGTGAACTGTGTTTGGGTGTGATCAGGGGTGTATTCATTCCGCCGATTCTGTTGAAAAACATTACTTAAACGGAAACAAACAGGGATAAACATACCTGAAGTTGTCCAATAGAAACTTGTTTGCAACTGTTGGACTAATGATTACACCCTAGATCAGCTAGATGCAGCCTAAACCTATCGATGTTACATTGAGCTGGGTGAATGGAATATGAATGACAGTCATCCAATATGCTGGAATAGAAATAAGGCCATGCTCATTAAAAAAAAGAATCGTCCTGCCTCATCTTAAACGGCACAGACTGCCACTGGTGTGTGTGTTTGTGCGCACCTGCTTGTGAGTGTGTGTGTCTCTGTGTGTACCTACAGTGGGGAAAAAAAGTATTTAGTCAGCCACCAATTGTGCAAGTTCTCCCACTTAAAAAGATGAGAGAGGCCTGTAATTTTCATCATAGGTACACATCAACTATGACAGACAAAATGAGAAAAGAAAATCCAGAAAATCACATTGTAGGATTTTTAATGAATTTATTTGCAAATTATGGTGGAAAATAAGTATTTGGTCACCTACAAACAAGCAAGATTTCTGGCTCTCACAGACCTGTAACTTCTTCTTTAAGAGGCTCCTCTGTCCTCCACTCGTTACCTGTATTAATGGCACCTGTTTGAACTTGTTATCAGTATAAAAGACACCTGTCCACAACCTCAAACAGTCACACTCCAAACTCCACTATGGCCAAGACCAAAGAGCTGTCAAAGGACACCAGAAACAAAATTGTAGACCTGCACCAGGCTGGGAAGACTGAATCTGCAATAGGTAAGCAGCTTGGTTTGAAGAAATCAACTGTGGGAGCAATTATTAGGAAATGGAAGACATACAAGACCACTGATAATCTCCCTCGATCTGGGGCTCCACGCAAGATCTCACCCCGTGGGGTCAAAATGATCACAAGAACGGTGAGCAAAAATCCCAGAACCACACGGGAGGACCTAGTGAATAACCTGCAGAGAGCTGGGACCAAAGTAACAAAGCCTACCATCAGTAACACACTACGCCGCCAGGGACTCAAATCCTGCAGTGCCAGACGTGTCCCCCTGCTTAAGCCAGTACATGTCCAGGCCCGTCTGAAGTTTGCTAGAGTGCATTTGGATGATCCAGAAGAGGATTGGGAGAATGTCATATGGTCAGATGAAACCAAAATAGAACTTTTTGGTAAAAACTCAACTCAAGGACAAAGAATGCTCAGTTGCATCCAAAGAACACCATACCTACTGTGAAGCATGGGGGTGGAAACATCATGCTTTGGGGCTGTTTTTCTGCAAAGGGACCAGGACGACTGATCCGTGTAAAGGAAAGAATGAATGGGGCCATGTATCGTGAGATTTTGAGTGAAAACCTCCCATCAGCAAGGGCATTGAAGATGAAACGTGGCTGGGTCTTTCAGCATGACAATGATCCCAAACACACCGCCCGGGCAACGAAGGAGTGGCTTCGTAAGAAGCATTTCAAGGTCCTGGAGTGGCCTAGCCAGTCTCCAGATCTCAACCCCATAGAAAATCTTTGGAGGGGAGTTGAAAGTCCGTGTTGCCCAGCGACAGCCCCAAAACATCACTGCTCTAGATGAGATCTGCATGGAGGAATGGGCCAAAATACCAGCAACAGTGTGTGAAAACCTTGTGAAGACTTACAGAAAACGTTTGACCTGTGTCATTGCCAACAAAGGGTATATAACAAAGTATTGAGAAACTTTTGTTATTGACCAAATACTTATTTTCCACCATAATTTGCAAATAAATTCATTAAAAATCCTACAATGTGATTTTCTGGATTTCTTTTTCTCATTTTGTCTGTCATAGTTGACGTGTACCTATGATGAAAATTACAGGCCTCTCTCATCTTTTTAAGTGGGAGAACTTGCACAATTGGTGGCTGACTAAATACTTTTTTCCCCCATTGTACTTTGTTCTGTGTATCTGTGTCAGTGTGCATCTATGGCCCTATATCTACATTGTGTCTGTATGCATCTACAGTGAGGGAAAAAAGTATTTGATCCCCTGCTGATTTTGTACGTTTGCCCACTGACAAAGATATGATCAGTCTATAATTTTAATGGTACGTTTATTTGAACAGTGAGAGACAGAATAACAACAAAACAATCCAGAAAAACACATGTCAAAAATTTTATAAATTCATTTGCATTTTAATGAGGGAAATAAGTATTTGATCCCTCTGCAAAACATGACTTAGTACTTGGTGTTAAAACCCATGTTGGCAATCACAGAGGTCAGACGTTTCTTGTAGTTGGCCACCAGGTTTGCACATATCTCAGGAGGGATTTTGTCCTACTCCTCTTTGCAGATCTTCTCCAAGTCATTAAGGTTTCGAGGCTGACGTTTGGCAACTCGAACCTTCAGCTCCCTCCACATATTTTCTATGGGATTAAGGTCTGGAGACTGGCTAGGCCACTCCAGGACCTTAATGTGCTTCTTCTTGAGCCACTCCTTTGTTGCCTTAGCCGTGTGTTTTGGGTCATTGTCATGCTGGAATACCCATCCACGACCCATTTTCAATGCCTTGGCTGAGGGAAGGAGGTTCTCACCCAAGATTTGACGGTACATGGCCCCGTCCATCGTCCCTTTGATGCGGTGAAGTTGTCCTGTCCCCTTATCAGAAAAACACCCCCAAAGCATAATGTTTCCACCTCCATGTTTGACGGTGGGGATGGTGTTCTTGGGGTCATAGGCAGCATTCCTCCTCCTCCAAACACAGCGAGTTGAGTTGATGCCAAAGAGCTCGATTTTGGTCTCATCTGACCACAATACTTTCACCCAGTTCTCCTATGAATCATTCAGATGTTCATTGGCAAACTTCAGACGGGCCTGTATATGTGCTTTCTTGAGCAGGGGGACCTTGCGGGCGCTGCAGGATTTCAGTCCTTCACGGCGTAGTGTGTTACCAATTGTTTTCTTGGTGACTATGGTCCCAGCTGCCTTAAGATCATTGACAAGATCCTCCCGTGTAGTTCTGGGCTGATTCCTCACTGTTCTCATGATCATTGCAACTCCACGAGGTGAGATCTTGCATGGAGCCCCAGGCCGAGGGAGATTGAGTTCTTTTGTGTTTCTTCCATTTGCGAATAATCGCACCAACTGTTGTCACCTTCTCACCAAGCTGCTTGGCGATGGTCTTGTAGCCCATTCCAGCCTTGTGTAGGTCTACAATCTTGTCCCTAACATCCTTGGAGAGCTCTTTGGTCTTGGCCATGGTGGAGAGTTTGGAATCTGATTGATTGATTGCTTCTGTGGACAGGTGTCTTTTATACAGGTAACAAGCTGAGATTAGGAGCACTCCCTTTAAGAGTGTGCTCCTAATCTCAGCTTGTTACCTGTATAAAAGACACCTGGGAGCCAGAAATCTTTCTGATTGAGAGGGGGTCAAATACTTACTTCCCTCATTAAAATGCAAATCAATTTATAACATTTTTGACATGCGTTTTTCTGGATTTTTTTGTTGTTATTCTGTCTCTCACTGTTCAAATGTTATAAATAAACCTACCATTAAAATTATAGACTGATAATTTCTTTGTCAGTGGGCAAACGTACAAAATCACCAGGGGATCAAATACTTTGTTCCCCTCACTGTATGGCCCTAGATCTACATTGTGTCAGTGTGCATCTATGGCCCTATATCTAAATGTATATTGTGTCTATGATGTGTGTGTATCCCACTGTGTGGTAGGAATCGATACCTACTTTGTTGCGTGAGGTGATGATCTGTTTGATGACGATGCGGTCTGCGAGGACCAGGACTTTGGTGACGGAGGAGAGGAGCATGCGGGCGGCCTTCACCATGCCTGTCCGGTCACTGAACACTGTGTTGCGTCCGTCCACAGGGGGGGCCACCGGCGTCCCAACATCTGTCAGCTTGGCTATGGCATCCCCTAGGACAAAAAGGACAAAAGGAGGTGGAGAATGATGGTGATGAGGATGATCATGGTGATGAGGAGGATGAGGAAGAGGATGATGAGGATGATCATGGTGATGAGGAGGAGGATGATGGTGATGAGGATGATCATGGTGATGAGGAGGAGGAGGAAGAGGAGGATGATCAAATCTATACAGATTTTTCTATATCATTCAACATACAAATGCCATACAACATTTTCAGAGGTACCATATCAATTTTCACTGTATCTCCATTTTCTAATACTTGGTCATACTGCTTCACAGTGGTAAGTGTCTTTCAAACAATCCTTTCATGCAAACCCCATTATCCAAAAATGTGTTCAAAATGTGACATCTAGAATTCAGCTTCACTTTGTTTGAGATGTTTAGCTAGCTAAAGCCCCTTAGGTTCCCTCCCATGGTTGGTGCCCCCTCTCCTGTCAGTCAACAGCAGCACCATAAACCCCAGTAGGAACATCTCATCCTTAACAGGCAGGCTAGCACAGGAGGATTATATTCAGCCCGGTGGCACTGCAGCAATGTGATGCCAGCCAATGCCAGGGCCCAATTGGCAGGCCCTCTGAGAGGCATGACCAGGCCATTTCAAACTGAGCGGCTGGTACACTGGAGGGTCATAGTTCGTTCACGAAATTCCAAAACAACCCTGGGTGGACGAGGGAAAAGGACGGCAAATAAAGGAAAATGAACACACAAATACTGAAGAACCTTAACCACAACAGTCTCAGGCAGTACAGAGAGAGAGAGAGAGAGAGAGAGAGAGAGAGAGAGAGAGAGAGAGAGAGGGAGGAGGGCGGAGAGAGAGAGAGAGAGAGAGAGAGGGAGGAGGGCGAAGAGAGAGAGAGACTTGTCTTACGTTGGATACATGGTTTGCCTCCTTATTTGGGTTGGCTTGCATTCCAAAAGAAAGTGCAATGATGCACTGATTGCATCCGGATGCCAGAATGCCACAAACCAGCTAAAACATTCAGCCTGGCTCACAAAGAATGCTGCTGAACCCCAGAATAGGCTCCGGAATAAGCACGGAGCATGATGATGCTATGCCAGATTCCCCCTCCATCACATAAGGGTTCCCCTATTTTGCTTCACAACAGTGTTGTAACAGTGTTGCTCATTCGTATTCTTGTTCTAGGCCAGACTCGTCACGGTGTGTTTGTTCCCCCATTTGTTCTATCCTGACCTTGTTCTTCTTGTGAAACATGGGTTTGAGTTGTGCAGAGAGAACAGCAATTTATTGAGCACGTCTCTTTATCGCTAAGCTCTCTTTCAATGGGAATTGAACACTTGACTTGATTAACATCTGTGGAGTCCTTTAACAAGTCCTTACCATAAATATAGTCTTATAACAGGGTGATTGTGATGCTATGTAGTCTACAGCCTGCAGGTTGCACTGACAGACGGTTGGTGAGATACAGGACCTAGGTGCCTTTTAAACACTCACTATCCAAAACTCTTAATATAGTATTTGCCTCCTAAAACCTCAGTTAGAGACATTCATTTGTTTGGACTGGTCCAACAGAACAGACTGAAACCAACAACTCTGCCTCAGTGCCCCCTATCTACGATGTCGCCCCATGATGGAAATCACCAAATTAAAGTAATGTAATCACCTTTTTTATTTATTTGATTATGCTGCCTGCCTCCCTCCCTGCCTGCTGCCTCCATCACTGCCCCCCCGTCTTCCTTCCTGCCAGCCCGAATCCCTTCCTGCCTGCCCGTCCTCCGTCCTGCCTGCCCGTCTCCCTTCCTGCCTGCCCGTCCCCCTTCCTGCCTGCCCGTCTCCCTTCCTGCCTGCCCGTCCCCCTTCCTGCCTGCCCGTCACCCTTCCTGCCTGCCCGTCTCCCTTCCTGCCTGCCCGTCTCCCTTCCTGCCTGCCCGTCTCCCTTCCTGCCTGTCCATTTACCTTCCTGCCTGCCCGTCCCCCTTCCTGCCTGCCCGTCCCCCTTCCTGCCTGTCCGTGTACCTTCCTGCCTGCCCGTCTCCCTTCCTGCCTGCCCGTCTCCCTTCCTGCCTGCCTGTCTCCCTTCCTGCGTTGGAGGAGTCCTGCTTAGTCTCTCCCTCCGTCTGGCTACACGTTAAGAGGCCATCAATCCTTTCCTGCAGATTTAAACCTTTCCTTCTATCACAGAGAAGACAACTTCATTCCGTCCCAAAATGACAGAGGGAAAAGTTCACATTCTCTCTTTTTAATGGTGAACGTCAAATATTATCTCAATAGAGTATAGAAGGTAAGATGGCAGATAGGAGTAGAAGGAATAAATTGGCCACAGTGGGCCACTCTGGCTGACGATTCCCACTAGCTCTCTTTTGTATGGGTTCAGCCCTTTTCAAATCAGCACACTGGGGGATTAAAAGACACTGTTACACATGCCGGTTCTCCCAAACATAAACCTATTATCCACTGTGTTGGGGGTCTAAATTCTTAATTCTTATCCTGTGAGATTTTGTTTTGGACTTATCAACAGGATAAGACTGCAATTGGGCTTCAGGCTTTAGGCTTTGTCCCCGTATTCATCTTGCTATTTTTCGCTTGATAAGAGTTGCAAAGCCGGCTCAAAAATATATTACACTGTTCAGTTGAAAGGGTGGTGATAGCCGCGGTGTAGATATCCTCCTCCCGCGAAGAGTGTTGAAAGAGGGGGGGCACAAGTGGGAAACAGCGGTCACATCTCCCTCTCCATTTACTCTCTCTTTTTGCCTCAATTATTTGTAAGCAAAGGATGCAACCGCCGACAGCTGAGGCTAGAGACTCTCTCTCTCTCCCTCTGAGCAAGAGTCGATACTGCAGACGAGTGAACTCTGTCCAGAAGACAAACCTCAGAAAGCCTTCATTATGCCTGCAGCACTGCCTGGTACACAAACACTTCAGCCTCAAATCAGAACCATGACACAGCTCTCTACCTCTCCAAACCTGACTCACACTGTTATTTTCTCTGTCTCTGCATTTCCCCCCTCAAGCAAGAGCAGAAGTAACTCTGTTCACTTCACTTTAGCCTTAAGTCTTACAAACTTCAACTCAACTTCACTCAAAACGAACAAAAACAACAAAGCCTCCAACTTCTGGATGCCTCCGGTGCGGTTGTGTTTGATAGGCAGAGTGATGTCTTGAAGGAAAACACATTTTAAACCATTTATTTATGATGAAAACAATCCCAAAAACACTCCGTTAGTTGGACTTCTAGACTGCATCCGAAATGGCATCCTATTCCCTATATAGTGCACTACTTTTGACCAGGGCTCGTATGGGGCTTTGGTCAAAAGTAGTGCACTAGATGGTAGGGCTGGGAATTGCCAGGGACCTCACAATACGATATTATCATGATACTTAGGTGCCGATCCGATATGTATTGCAATTCTCATGATTCTATATGTATTGCGATTCGATAGTGATTTTATTGCGTTTTGGAGCAGGTACACCCAAATAGCGCAAAAAATAATATTGAGTTATTGTCAAAACGATAGGATACGATATATCCCAATATGTAACTGTATCGATCTTTTCCCACATCACTACTACATAGGGAAAAGGATGCCATTTCAGACACAGACCTAATTACCTGCTCTGCGGGCCTCGAAACAAGCCATGCCCATCTCCTCCTTCAGCTCCTCGTTCTCCACGGCGATGGCCTCGCCTACGGCAACAAAGCGTCCCACAGCAACGCTGACGGCCTGGCCCACTCTCTGGATGGCCTGCTGGGTCCGCTCCGACTTCTTCGGCTTGTCTTTGTGGTTGATCAGTGTGGTGATCTAGGAGGATACAGAGACTGGTCAGTGTGGTGATACAGAGACACAGGCTGGTCAGTGAGGTGATACAGAGACACAGGCTGATCAGTGAAGTAATCCTTGTCTGTTTGTAATATAGGTGTATAGGAACCACACTACCATTTAAAGGAATCATATTTTGGGGTGGTGCTACCAGAGAATGCTGTCATAGCTGGTGAGGAAATGGTTTTCTGAAGACTGCTGGTTTAAATCCCAGTAATTCTATCTAACTTTCCATGGCACAGTGTGCTGCTGTGCTCAACCTGAATCAGCATACCAACCCATTTCACTGTGGAACAGCATGTTTTCCCAAAACAAATCACTGTCTACACCATCCAGGGTCCAGTGTGTAAACACAGGCCGTGGTTCCACCACTTTGCCCAAGTGAGGAACCAGAAGAAAAGTAGAAATTAGAATCATTTCCTTTTCCCGGAGAGAGACAGAGAGCTGATTTCCTATGGAGTAGCCTAACAGGTGGAGAGCCGGCTGTGAGAGAGCAGGAAAGAAGAGGTGTCTCCCGTAGCGCAGCACGCATGCACGCACACACACAACTCACGTGGGGCCTGTTAGCGACGATCAGAGTCATCTATTATGTATAGGTTTTAACCAATTACTATCAATTATTCAATGATTGCTTTCCATTCAGGTAACTAAGGCATTCCCTTCCAGACCATAACAGAGCACAGTTGGTGAGAGAGCAGTCGGGGGAATTTAAATTGGTACACAACTGGCATTCTCAAGGCCCACTAACTCCTGGAGTGTGTCCCAAATGGCACCCTATTTCCTTTGTAGCACACTACTTTTGACCAGGGCCCACTATTAAGGGAGAAGGGTGCCATTTGGGACACAACACTGTGGTCAGCTATCTATAATGTAGTAGGTTTACTGTACAAACCATGGTGCTTATAAACAAGTTTAAAACAAGTCTAAAACAATTGTAAAACAAGTGTAAAACTGGCTAAACTTGGCTCCGCAAAACACAGCTATCGATTCCTTCCAAAAATCTATGTGGTTGGATTATTTGAAACAAGATTTCATCCAAACAGTGTCTCAATGATTATTTTTGGATTTGGAAAACAAATTCAAATACCTCAGAACTGACTTTAGAATAGAAAGTGATGGAACAGATAATGTGTGTCCAACACCTATATAGGTGAATTGGAAAAGAGGACCAGAGGGAGAAACAAAGACAAGAGAGAGAGAGAGACAGAGAGAGAGGTAGAAAGAATGAGAACGTAAAGAGGAGGCACTAGGGAGCTGGAACGTAAAGAGGAAGGACGAGGGAGCTGGAAAGTAAAGAGGAGGCACAAGGGAGCTGGAACGTAAAGAAGAAGAACTAGGGAGCTGGAACGTAAAGAGGAGGCACTAGGGAGCTGGAACGTAAAGAGGAAGCACTAGGGAGCTGGAACGTAAAGAGGAAGCACTAGGGAGCTGGAACGTAAAGAGGAAGCACTAGGGAGCTGGAACGTAAAGAGGAAGCACGAGGGAGCTGGAACGTAAAGAGGAAGCACGAGGGAGCTGGAACGTAAAGAGGAAGCACGAGGGAGCTGGAACGTAAAGAGGAAGCACTAGGGAGCTGGAACGTAAAGAGGAAGCACTAGGGAGCTGGAACGTAGCAGGGAGCACTGAGGTGAAAGACGGAGCTACGAGGGAGCTGGAAAGAAAGAGGAAGCACTAGGGCGCTGGAAGGTAAAGAGGAAACACTAGGGAGCTGGAACGTAAAGATGAAGTACTAGGGAGCTCATCAAGTGCAGTGGGGATAGGTAATTCCCCTTCATCCACCTGCTTTTCACAGCCCACTCTTCAACCAGAATCACAGCCCACTCTTCAACCAGAACAGATCCACAGCCCACTTTTCAAACAGAACAGAACCACAGCCAACTCTTCAACCAGAACCACAGCGCGCTCTTCATCCAAAACAGAACCACAGCCCACTCTTCAACCAGGCGGCAGGTAGCCTAGCGGTTAAGAGCGTTGGGTCAGTAACCGAAAGGTCGCTGGTTCAAATTGCCAAGCAGGCTAAGTGAAAAATATGTCGATGTGCCCTTGAGCAAGGCACTTAACCCTAATTGCTCCTGTAAGTTGCTCTGGATAAGAGCATCTGCTAAATTACTAAAATGTAACAAAACCAAAGCCCATTCTTCAACCAGAACAGAACCACAGCCCATTCTTCAACCAGAACAGAACGACAGCACACTTTTCAACCAGAACCACAGCCCATTTTTCAACCAGAACAGAAGATGCTCGAGGCATATTAATTGGAAGGGGGCGGCGGGTGAGTTTGGAGTGAGTGCGTGACTACGTGATGTCACAGTGTAGCCGAGTGGGACGCGATGGTTGGTTTAGTGACATGTGTCCCTGAAGAGTAGGATAATCAGAAAACGAGAGAAAATGTAACAGAGCATATCTCTCACTCTCGCCCTTATCTGCCCCTCTCTCTCTTCCCTCTCTCCTTCAATGCATCACAACAGCGTTGCCTGGCCAGGATTAGATAGCCACTAGTTACGTTGCCTCCAAACCAAGGACCTCTCGATAACTCACCTACAGAAAAAAATTAGCCATTCTATAGGAAAAGGGAAATCCAATTTCTGTCCCAAAGCCTGAATACTGGATGAGTTCTACTACTGTATATAACAGTATAGGACAATGGACTCAGTGATAGAGTTACCATATATCATACTGCACACAACCTCTGCAGAACATTAGAATGTTTGGCCTGAATTCAAATCAACATCACAGTGACATTTACATTCTGTGCAGACTTAATGGACAATCCATTTTTCTAATCTAATCATTAGAGTCATGTGTCTTCACTACCCAGTAGATGAGGATAACGGATGGTGTGTGCGTGCGTGCGTATTTGGCGTGCAGGTCATAAAGGGCCAGAATCAGGGGCATCTGCCATTCATGACACTCAAATGCCCTCTCGTGCTGGCACTCACCCAGAAAAGAAGGGATGAGACAGAACCTCGGGAACCTGACCAGTGCATCTGGTTGTGTCCCAAATGGAACACTATTCCCTATATAGAGCACTACTGTTGACCAGTCCCTGGGAAATAGGGTGCCATTTGGGAAACACCCTCTGCCTTTTAGCAGCCTGTTGAACGACTGTGGAAACCTGATAATAGCTCCCTCCGTGAGAAATCCCTCCATTTACTCTTGAAGAACAAGGAGAAAATGAGAGAGAGAACGAGAGAGTGAGAGAAAGAGAGAGTGAGAGAAAGAGAGGGGGAGAGAAATAAAAAGAGAGGGAGAGAGCTGCTATATGGGTCTAAACCCAAAAGAGGGAGGGAGGGAGGGAGGGAGGGAGAGATCCTATATTGCTCTAAAATCAAAAGAGAGAGAGACATATGGGTCTAAAACCAAAATGTCTCATTATCTGACAGAGAGGAGGAAAACTGGCCAACACCAACAAACTATAGCCTAGCTCTAAACACTACACCATACATCAGCCTATATATTTTGGCTTGGTCATACGGACCACAGTATGCTGTCAATTCCTCTCTCTTATCTTACTGTCCATGTGGCTCTGTTCAGACCAACAATAAAAGTGACATTATCTTTATTAGTCTTATCAGCAACAAGCCCCTGTATCAATATGAAGTCAATATGTCCATCCAAACAGTAATGCTATGAACACATTCTATGTTTGCGTCCCAGAATTGCACCATATTCCCGAAGTAGTGCACTACTTTTGACCAGAGCCCTATGTGCCCTGGTCAATAGCAGCGCACTAAATAGGGAATAGTGTGCAATTATAGTGTCCAATAGTGTCCAATCTAATTAAGCAAGCCATTCAGTGGAAGTTGTTCTTGTTCAACAGCATCAGTGTCTGTGGTTGTCAGGCAAAAACACTGCAGAGTGTTATTCATTTGAGTGTGAAACGTGGCATTGAGCACGCAAGCGCACACACACCTGACACACCCCCATGCATCCCACTGAGAACAGAACAGCCTCAGAGCATCATGCTGATGAAACTAATACCTGTCAAGGATTCAGAAGAAAACAGCTAGACTTCAAAGAACAAACAAAAACAAATGTTTCTTTAGCCTCAGACTTTATCGGAACAAAGCACATCACCTGTTTATAGAGGAGTACACAAATACATACAGATAGAGATGCCGATGCACATGCACGCACGCCCAGACCACACGCAATTACGCACACATCACATTGCTGCAACAACAAAATCCAACCCCACAATGGAAACAGAGGAGAAGAACAGGAGAGAATAGGCTTTGATGTGTATGGGCTTACAGGAAACGTATTCCTGAAGGACACACTGACTATAAATCTGACTTTTAACTAAATCTGGAAATACTTGTGCCTGCCTCCTGTGCCTGCCTCCTGTGCCTGCCTCCTGAGCCTGCCTCCTGAAGCTGCCCCCTGAGGCTGCCTCCTGAGGCTACCCCCTGAGGCTGCCCCCTGAGGCTACCCCCTGAGGCTACCCCCTGAGGCTGCCTCCTGAGGCTACCCCGAGTCTACCCCCTGAGGCTACCCCCCGAGGCTACCCCCTGAGGCTACCCCCTGAGGCTACCCCCTGAGCCTGCCTCCTGAGGCTACCTCCTGTGCCTGCCTCCTGAGGCTACCCCCTGAGGCTACCCCGAGTCTACCCCCTGAGGCTACCCCTGAGGCTACCTCCTGAGCCTGCCTCCTGAGGCTACCTCCTGTGCCTGCCTCCTGAGGCTGCCTCCTGAGGCTACCGACAGCTCAACAAAATACTCAGTTTTATCATATCAATGTAATTCTGTCTTTCTGCCCTTGGTGTAATGCTATCCGTGTGTGTGTGTGTGTGTGTGTGTGTGTGTGTGTGTGTGTGTGTGTGTGTGTGTGTGTGTGTGTTTGTGTGCACATGTGTTTTTCTATTTACACAAAGGATTTCAATCATACTCTGTTTCTGAGAAGCGATCTAGAGGCTTTCCAGTTATTGGTAAATCCCATAGGGAAAATCCAGTCAATTCTTCTTAGCAGTAATAGCAAACACTGTGGCTCTGTCAAGATTGCAGCCTAATCCCTACGTAGTGCACTACTTTTAACCAGAGCCCTGGTCAAAAGAAATGCACTACATAGGGAATCCAGTGCTTTGCAAAAGTATTCATCCCCCTTGGCGTTTTTCCTATTTTGTTGTATTACAACCTGTAATTTAAATGGATTTTTATTTGGATTTCATGTAATGGACATACACAAAATAGTCCAAATTGGTGAAGTGAAATGAAAAAAAGAATTATAAGAAATAAATAACGGAAAAGTGGTGCGTGCATATGTATTCAACCCCTTTGCTATGAAGCCCCTAAATAAGATCTGGCGCAACCAATTACCTTCAGAAGTCACATAATTAGTTAAATAAAGTCCACCTGTGTGCATTCTAAGTGTCATATGATCTGTCACATGATCTCAGTATATATACACCTGTCCTGAAAGGCCCCAGAGTCTGCAACACCACTAAGCAAGGGGCACCACCAAGCAAGCGGCACCAAGAAGACCAAGGAGCTCTCCAAACAGGTCAGGGACAAAGTTGTGGAGAAGTACAGATCAGGGTTGGGTTATAAAAAAATATCAGAAACCTTGAACATCCCACGGAGCTCCATTAAATCCATTATTAAAAAATGGAAAGAATATGGCACATTTACATTTTAGTCATTTAGCACACGCTCTTATCCAGAGCGACTTACAGTTAGTGAATACATACATGTTTTTTTTGTGTTTTTTTTTTCTTCCATACTGGCCCCCCGTGGGAAACGAACCCACATCCCTGCCGGCCAAACCCTCCCTTACCTTGGACAACACTGGACCAATTGTGCGCCGCCCATGGGTCTCCCAGTCGCGGCCGGCTGCGACAGAGCCTGGACTCGAACCAGGATCTCTAGTGGCACACCTTGCACTGCGATGCAGCGCCTTAGACCACTGCGCCACTCAGGAGTCACCGAGTGACCACAACAAACCTGCCAAGAGAGGGCCGCCCACCAAGCCCTGCTACATCCGACGGAGTACTCGGATTCAATCTTAGTCCTGTATTGACGCTTTGCCTGTTTGATGGTTCGCCTGAGGTCATAGTGGGATTTCTTATAAGCGTCCGGATTAGTGTCCCGCTCCTTGATAGCGGCAGCTCTAGCCTTTAGATCGGTGCGGATGTTGCCTGTAATCCATGGCTTCTGGTTGGGATATGTACGTACGGTCACTGTGGGGACGGCGTCGTCGATGCACTTACTGATGAAGCCGGTGACTGAGGTGGTATACTCCTCAATGCCATTGGATGAATCCCGGAACATATTCCAGTCTGTGCTAGCAAAACAGTCCTGTAGCGTAGCATCTGCGTCACCTGACCACTTCCGTATTGAGCGAGACACTGGTACTTCCTGCTTTAGTTTTTGCTTGTATGTAAAGAAAAGGTGGTCTAGAGTTTTTTTCCCCTCTGGTTTCACATGTGACATGCTGGTAGAAATGAGGTAAAACGGATTTAAGTTTGCCTGCATTAAAGTCCCCGGCCACTAGGAGCGCTGCTTCTGGATGACCATTTTCTTGTTTGCTTATGGCCTTATACAGCTCGTTATCACTCTGAGAGCTCTAGAGTTCCTCCGTTGAGATGGGAGAACTTTCCAGAAGGACAACCATCTCTGCAGCACTCCACCAATCAGGCCTTCATGGTAGAGTGGCCAGACGGAAGCCACTCCTGAGTAAAAGACCATGACAGCCCACTTGGAGTTTGCCAAAAGGCACATAAAGACTCTTAAACCATGAGAAACAAGATTCTCTGGTCTGATAAAACCAAAATTGAACTCTTTGGTCTGAATGCCAAGCGTCACGTCTGGAGGAAGCCTGGCACCATCCCTACGGGGAAGCATGGTGGTGGCAGCAACATGCTGTGGGGATGTTTTTCAGCGGCAGGGACTGGGAGACTAGTCAGGATCGAGGCAAAGATGAACGGAGCAAAGTACAGAGAGATCCCCGATGAAAACCTGCTGCAGAGCGCTCAGGACCTCAGACTGGGGCAAAGGTTCAACTTCCAACAGGACAACAACCCTAAGCACACAGCCAAGACAATGCAGGAGTGGCTTCGGGACAAGTCTCTGATTGTCCTTGAGTGGCCCAGCCAGAGACCGGACTTGAACCTGATCGAACATCTCTGGAGAGACCTGAAAATAGCTGTGCAGCAACGCTCCCCATCCAACCTGACAGAGCGGATGAGAGGATCTGCAGAGAGGAATGGGAGAAACTCCCCAAATACAGGTGTGCCAAGCTTGTAGCGTCATACCCAAGAAGACTCGAGGCTGTAATCGCTGCCAAAGTGCTTCAACAAAGTAACGAGTAAAGGGTCTGAATACTGTAAATGTAATGTTTCAGTTTTAATTTTTTATATAAATTTGCAAATTGTGTTTAAAAAAAACAACAGTTTTTGCTTTGTCATTATGGGGTATTGTGTGTAGATTGAGAAAAAAAACAGATTTAATTAATTTCAGAATAAGGCTGTAACGTAACCAAATGTGGAACAAGTCAAGGAGTCTGAATACTTTCCGAATGCACTGTAGTACATTAAGCAAATTCGTAACATTTTGTAAAGTCTTGTGATGGCAGGAGACTTGTGTTCGAATACTGGTCGGTCATGCAATGACTATAGCGATAGACTGTAGACTGTACAGCAAACCTCCGTTCCAGTTGAGCAGAAGGACATCAACTGAAAACAGGACTGTGTGGTTGAGTCTCTAATTGGGGGATAAGGTATTTTAAAAAACAGAAGTACTAATCAACACAGTAATTAAAAGATGCTGAAACCTTGGCAACACTCTCTTCCACTGAAACAAGGGTCATTCAAATTGAGCCAGTGACACAGACACTGTAACCAAGGGCTGTGCTGCATCTTTGCTCTGCTCTCTGCTGTAAAGCTCTCAGGTCGCTAACAGGACACAGTCCTCTACTATCACAGGACTATCATTTTGTCACAGAACATCGAGAACATTGCCCTCAAACTGACAGGCTTTTCTTTTCATCCCTTATACAATATGTTTTCCACATGGTTGGACTTCTTTTCAGGAACCTGAACCGAGGTGAAACACTGGTCTTTCTGCTGTGTAATGCTGCTGAGATGAGGCTGTTCTGTTCACAGGGGGATTGGGGAGAAAGATGAAAGTCGCGCTGAATATGCACTTTAATGGAAGAACAAATTCCTTCCAAATTGGCTGTGAGTGGATGAGGCTCAGCTAGCTCAGTACGGCGCGAGAGAGAGAGAGAGAGAGAGAGAGAGAGAGAGAGAGAGAGAGAAAAAAAAAAAAAAAAAAAAAAAAAAAAAAAAAAAAAAAAAAAAAAAAAAAAAAAAAGAAAAAAAAGAGAGAGAGGGCAGATAATTAAGATCAAAGAGTGGAATGGGGACAGTGTGTAATACTTAGGAGAGGACACACTTTACACAAAGGCCCCTGGCCTGCTACTGTCTAAGATAGGACATCTCTCTCTTTCTCTCTGCAATGCATCTCTCTCAAATCAATTTCAATTTAAGGGCTTTATTGGCATGGGAAATGTATGTTAACATTGCCAAAGCAAGTGAAGTAGATAATAAACAAAAGTGAAATAAACAATCAATATTAACAGTAAACATTACACTCAGAAGTTCCAAAATAATAAAGACATTTCAAATGTCATATTATGTATATATACAGTGTTGTAACGATGTGCAAATAGTTAAAGTACAAATGGGAAAATAAATAAACATAAATATGGGTTGTATTTACAATGGTGTATGTTCTTCACTGGTTGCCCTTTTCTTGTGGCAACAGGTCACAAATCTTGCTGCTGTGATGGCACACTGTGGTTTTTCACCCAGTAGATAAGGGAGTTTATCATAATTGGGTTTGTTTTCGAATTCTTTGTGGATCTCTGTAATCTGAAGGAAATATGTGTCTCTAATATGGTCATACATTTGGCAGGAGGTTAGGAAGTGCAGCTCAGTTTCCACCTCATTTTGTGGGCAGTGTGCACATAGCCTGTTTTCTCTTGAGAGCCAGGTCTGCCTACGGCGGCCTTTCTCAATAGCAAGGCTATGCTCACTGAGTCTGTACATAGTCAAAGCTGTCCTTAAGTTTGGGTGGGTCAGTCACAGTGGGCAGGTATTCTGCCACTATGTACTCTCTGTTTAGGAACAAATAGCATTCTAGTTTGCTCTGTTTTTTTGTTAATTCTTTCCAATTCAAGTAATTCTCTTTTTGTTTTCTTTATGGGTCTGTCCTGGGGCTCTGTGGGGTCTGTTTGTGTTTGTGAACAGAGCCTCAGGACCAGCTTACTTAGGCGACTCTTCTCCAAGTTCATCTCTCTGTAGGTGATGGCTTTGTTATGGAAGTTTTGGGAATCGCTTCCTTTTAAGTGGTTATAGAATTTAACGGCGCTTTTCTGGATTTTGATAATTAGCGGGTATCGGCCTAATTCTGCTCTGCATGCATTATTTGGTGTTTTTCGTTGTACACAGAGGATATTTTTGCAGAATTCTGCATGCAGTCTCAATTTGGTGTTTGTCCCATTTTTGTGAATTCTTGGTTGGTGAGCGGACCCCAGACCTCACAACCATAAAGGGCAATGTTTCTATAACTGATTCAAGTATTTTTAGCCAGATCCCAATTGGTATGTCAAATTTGATGTTCCTTTTGATGGCATAGAAGGCCCTTCTTGCCTTGTCTCTCAGATCGTTCACAGCTTTGTGGAAGTTACCTGTAGCGCTGATGTTTAGGCCGAGGTATGTATAGTTTTTTGTGTGCTCTAGGGCAACGGTGTCTAGATGGAATTTGTATTAGTGGTCCTAGCAACTGAACATTTTTTGGAACACCATTATTTTTGTCTTACTGAGATTTACTGTCAGGGCCTAGGTCTGACAGAATCTGTGCAGAAGATCTAGGTGCTGCTGTAGGCCCTCCTTGGTTGGTGGCAGAAGCACCAGATCATCAGCAAACAGTAGACATTTGACTTCAGATTCTAGTAGGTTGAGGCCGGGTGCTGCAGACTGTTCTAGTGCCCTCGCCAATTCGTTGATATATATGTTGAAGAGGGTGGGGTTTAAACTGCATCCCTGTCTCACCCCACGGCCCAGTGGAAAGAAATGTGTGTTTTTTGCCAATTTTAACCGCACACCTTTTGTTTGTGTACATGGATTTTATAATGTTGTATGTTTTTCCCCCAACCCCACTTTCCATCAATTTGTATTGCAGACCCTCATGCCAAATTGAGTCAAAAGCTTTTTTGAAATCAACAAAGCATGAGAAGACTTTGCCTTTGTTTTGGTTTGTTTGTTTGTCAATTAGGGTGAATACGTGGTCAGTTGTACTGTAATTTGGTAAAAAGCCTATTTGACATTTGCTCAATACATTGTTTTCACTGACGAAATGAACTAGTCTGCTGTTAATGATAATGCAGAGGATTTTCCCAAGGTTGTTGTTGACACATATCCCACGGTAGTTATTGGGGTCAAATTTGTCTCCACTTTTGTGGATTGGGGTGATCAGTCCTTGGTTCCAAATATTGGGGAAGATGCCAGAGCTAAGGATGATGTTAAAGAGTTTAAGTATAGCCAGTTGGAATTTGTGGTCTGTATATTCTATAATTTCATTGAGGATACCATCAACACCACAGGCCTTTTTGGGTTGGAGGGTTTGTATTTTGTCCTGTAGTTCATTCAATGTAATTGGAGAATCCAGTGGGTTCTAGTAGTCATTAATAGTTGATTCTAAGATTTGCATTTGATCATGTATATTTTTCTGCTGTTTGTTCTTTGTTATAGGGCCAAAAACATTGGAGAAGTGGTTTACCCATACATCTCCGTTTTGGATAGATAGCTCTTCGTGTTGTTGTTTGTTTAGTGTTTTCCAATTTTCCCAGAAGTGGTTAGAGTCTATGGATTCTTCAATTACATTGAGCTGATTTCCGACATGCTGTTCCTTCTTTTTCCGGAGTGTATTTCTGTATTGTTTTAGTGATTCACCATAGTGAAGGCGTAGGCTCAGGTTTTCTGGGTCTATGTTTTTGGTTGGATAGGTTTCTCAATTTCTTTAAGTTTTTGCATTCTTCATCAAACCATTTGTCACTGTTGTTTCTTTTCTTCGGTTTTCTGTTAGAGATTTTTAGATTTGATGGGGAAGCTGAGAGATCAAATATACTGTTTAGGTTTTCTACTGCCAAGTTTACACCTTCACTATTACAGTGGAAAGTTTTTTTTTTAAACATTTTTTAGTCGTCATTTAGCAGACGCTCTTATCCAGAGCGACATACAGGAGCAATTAGGGTTAAGTGCCTACGCTCTTAACCACTAAGCTACCTGTCCAGGAAGTTGTGTAAAAGGGATTTAATTTGATGTTGCCTAATAGTTTTTTGGTAGATTTCGACACTACTTTCCTTCCATCTATAGCATTTCTTAATATTATTCAGTTCCTTTGGCTTTGATGCTTCATGATTGAGTATTGCTCTGTTCAAGTAGACTGTGATTTTGCTGTGATCAGATAGGGGTGTCAGTGGGCTGACTGAACGCTCTGAGAGACTGGGTCAGTGATAAAGTAGTCTACAGTACTCCTGCCAAGAGATGAGCTATAGGTGTACCTACCATAGGAGTCCCCTCGAAGCCTACCATTGACTATGTACAGTGAGGGAAAAAAGTATTTGATCCCCTGCTGATTTTGTATGTTTGCCCACTGACAAAGACATGATCAGTCTATAATTTTAAATGGTATGTTTATTTGAACAGTGAGAGACAGAATAACAACATAAAAATTCAGAAAAACGCATGTCAAAAATGTTATAAATGGATTTGCATTTTAATGAGGGAAATAAGTATTTGACCCCCCCTCAATCTGAAAGATTTCTGGCTCCCAGGTGTCTTTTATACAGGTAACGAGCTGAGATTAGGAGCACACTCTTAAAGGGAGTGCTCCTAATCTCAGCTTGTTACCTGTATAAAAGGCACATGTCCACAGAAGCAATCAATCAAACTCTCCACCATGGCCAAGACCAAAGAGCTCTCCAAGGATGTCATGGACAAGATTGTAGACCTACACAAGGCTGGAATGGGCTACAAGACCATCGCCAAGCAGCTTGGTGAGAAGGTGACAACAGTTGGTGCGATTATTCGCAAATGGAAGAAACACAAAATACCTGTCAATCTCCCTCGGCCTGGGGCACCATGCAAGATCACACCTCGTGGAGTTGCAATGATCATGAGAACGGTGAGGAATCAGCCCAGAACTACACGGGAGGATCTTGTCAATGATCTCAAGGCAGCTGGTACCATAGTCACCAAGAAAACAATTGGTAACACACTACGCCGTGAAGGACTGAAATCCTGCAGCGCCCGCAAGGTCCCCCTGTTCAAGAAAGCACATACACAGGCCCGTCTGAAGTTTGCCAATGAACATCTGCATGATTCAGAGGAGAAATGGGTGAAAGTGTTGTGGTAAGATGAGACCAAAATCGAGCTCTTTGGCATCAACTCAACTCGCCGTGTTTGGAGGAGGAGGAATGCTGCCTATGACCCCAAGAACACCATCCCCACCGTCAAACATGGAGGTGGAAACATTATGCTTTGGGGGTGTTTTTCTGCTAAGGGGACAGGACAACTTCACCGCATCAAAGGGACGATGGACGGGGCCATGTACCGTCAAATCTTGGATGAGAACGTCCTTCCCTCAGCCAGGGCATTGAAAATGGGTCGTGGATGGTTATTCCAGCATGACAAAGACCCAAAACACACGGCCAAGGCAACAAAGGAGTGGCTCAAGAAGAAGCACATTAAGGTCCTGGAGTGGCCTAGCCAGTCGCCAGACCTTAATCCCATAGAAAGTCTGTGGAGGGAGCTGAAGGTTCGAGTTGCCAAACGTCAGCCTCGAAACCTTAATGACTTGGAGAAGATCTGCTGAGAGGAGTGGGACAAAATCCCTCCTGAGATGTGCGCAAACCTGGTGGCCAACTACAAGAAACGTCTGACCTCTGATTGCCAACAAGGGTTTTGCCACCAAGTACTAAGTCAAGTTTTGCAGAGGGGTCAAATACTTATTTCCCTCATTAAAATGCAAATCAATTTATAACATTTTTGACGTACGTTTTCTGGATTTTTGTTGTTGTTATTCTGTCTCTCACTGTTCAAATAAACCTACCATTAAAAGTATAGACTGATCATGTCTTTGTTAGTGGGCAAACATACAAAATAAGCAAGGGATCAAATACTTTTTTCCCCTCACTGTAGTCCCTGTGCCCAAGAACACCAAGGTAACCTGGCGAAATGACTACCAACCAGTAGCACTCACGTCTGTAGCCATGAAGGGCTTTGAAAGGCTGGTCATGGCTCACATCAACACCATCATCCCAGAAACCCTAGACCCACTCCAATTTGCATACCGCCCCAACAGATCCACAGATGATGCAATCTCTACTGCACTCCACACTGCCCTTTCCCACCTGGGCAAAAGGAACACTTACGTGAGAATGCGGTTCATTGACTACAGCTCAGTGTTCAACACCATAGTGCCCTCAAAGCTCATCACTAAGCTAACGACCCTGGGACTAAACACCTCCATCTGCAACTGGATCCTGGGCTTCCTGACGGGCCGCCCCCAGGTGGTAAGGGTAGGCAACAACACATCTGCCACACTGATCCTCAACACGGGGGCCCCTCAGGGGTGTGTGCTTAGTCCCCTCCTGTACTCCCTGTTCACCCATGACTGCGTGGCCAAGCATGACTCAAACACCATCATTAAGTTTGCCGACGACACAACGGTAGTAGGCCTGATCGTCGACAATGATGAGACTGACCTCCTCCCTATAGGCTGAGACCTGGAAGTGTGGTGCCAGGACAACAACCTCTCCCTCAATGTGAGCAAGACAAAGGAGATGATCGTGGACTACAGGAAAAGGAGGACTGAGCATGCCCCCATTCTCATCGACGGGGCTGTAGTGGAGCAGGTTGAGAGCTTCAAGTTCCTTGGTGTCTACATCACCAACAAACATGGCACGACAACACGTTTTCCCCCCTCAGGAGACTGAAAATGTTATACAGCTGCACCATCGAGAGCATCCTGACTGGTTGCATCACCGCCTGGTATGGCAACTGCTCGGCCTCCGACCGTAAGTCGCTACAGAGGGTAATGCGTACGCCCAGTACATCACTGTGGCCAAGCTTCCTGCCATCCAGGACCTCTATACCAGGTGGTGTCAGAGGAAGACCCTAAAAATGGTCAAAGACTCCAGCCACCCTAGTCATAGACTGTTCTCTCTGCCACCGCACGGCAAGCGGTAGCGGAGCGCCAAGTCTAGTTCCAAAAGGCTTCTTAACAGCTTCTACCCCCAAGCCATAAGACTGCTGAACAGCTAATCAAATGGCTACACGGACTATTTGCATTGAACCTGCTGCTACTCACTGTTTATTATCTATTATCTATGCATAGTCACTTTACCCCAACCTACATGTACATATTACCTCAATTACCTCAACTAACCTGTGCTCCCGCACATTGACTCTGTACCGGTATCCCCTGTATTTCGCCTCCCTACTGTTATTTTACTGCTGCTCTTTAAATATTTGTTATTTCTATTTTTTTGTTATATATTTTTTACTTAACTCTTATATAGCCTCGTTATTGTTATTTTATTTTTGCTCTTTTATTCATGTTTTACTTTAGTTTATTTGGGTAAATATTTTTATTGACTCTTATTTTTCTTAAAACTGCATTGTTGGTTAACGGCTTGTAAGTAAGCATTTCTCGGCGCATGTGACAAATACAATTTGATTTGAAGTAAACATTAAACATTTTCCTTTTACATGAAAATGTTGCATTAGCTCATTCACAGACACTAGTCTGCTTGTTCTAGTGGTGGTTCACCATCTCATGAAACAGTAGCACGTTGAGAGTAATGCATCACTATTATGAAGGAGCTGTGTACTGGGCACAAGATAAGATGGGCTGAGCGAGGCTGCCTCTTATCAGAATGGGCAGACTGGTCCTGGGCTGATGAGCCTGGTGGAGGCTGGAGGACTGTACAACTATTGCTTATCACACACAAACACTTTACTTACACACAGACATCCTTATCACACTGTACTTCCTGCTTCCAGATCCAAGGAGCAGATCTGATCCTGCAGCTCCGGAGAGAGGGCAGACGACTCAAAGCTGTGCGGTGCCCAGCGAGATGCCAGGGAAAATAATGCCAATTGATTGGGTGAGCTTTGAGAGCACTAAGGAATCATTGACTGACTGGCTACGCACAACGACTGATGGATGTCAAATAAAACATCAGACAGGAAGGTGAACGCGAGTGGCAAATTAGGGTTAATTCCTTGCTCAAGGGCACAGACAGATTTTTCACTTTGACAGCTCAAGTATTGGAACTAGCGAACTTTCGGTTACTGGCCCAACGCTCTTATAGCTAGGCTACCTGCCGCCCGTGTGTGTGTGTGTGTGTGTGTGTGTGTGTGTGTGAGAATCAGATTAAAGTATCGATTCTACTACAGTACTCTTGAATGCGGGAATGGACTAAAACCTTAATAAAACATGCATAATCCCTGAAATGTATAAGCATACATCCTTTCATCTGATCTGCCTAATAGAAACAGTAAACATAAGCCCGTTTAACGTGTCGCTCCTCTCCGGTGACAGCTGAACGGAAAGAGAGGCATCTGAAGGCCGTGACCCCAAATCGCCTGAGTGCACACACACACACCACTCACATTCAGCAGAGCACAATACCCTCCTTTCATTCTGTCCTTTGTGTGCGAGTACTGGAGGAGCTGGAGCCAACAGAGACCTAGTGCCTAGAATGCAACGTGACTGACTATCTACCGTATCCAGTGAAACTCACTCTCTCTGACCTGCATAGCCAGAGAATACCATAGATGTAGATCCATCAGAGATTTCCGTGAGAGAGAGAGAGAGAGAGGGTACAGAGGCAGGTGTGTAGTCCACCATTCCTGGGAGACTTGGGTTATATAAGAGAAGCTTTCTGAACCTGGTGCGTAGATGTAACGTTGCTACGTCTGACACACCTTGCTGCTGTGCCTCGATTTCAAACTGAGGAGCTGTAATTTCAGGGGTGAGGGAGCACTCCGCTGTACTGTGTGTCCTCTCACTCTATGTCCCTAATTTACCCAGCGCTCTCACTTCTGGAGGTGGCAGTAACCTTGAGATTAGAGAGGCATGCATGCCTATGGACTCGCCTATGGACTGACAGGGACAAATCTGGCGGGATTCTGTATCCTCTTTCCATATCCTCAATAACTCTTCTTTTCTCTGACAGAAGGTGACAGGTTTTCTGGACCAGACTGAATCCTCCACTTCTAATCAATGTCTTTGTCCCATAGGATGTCACACAGAGCTGAGAACTCATCCTTTCAGGCTCCAGTTGCTGAACCCAGAGTGTGAGGTTGAGTGATGAACATGCTCCTCCTCCATAGCGGTTGTCGGCCTCTATCGCCGTGGACAGATGACAGTTACAACCTTAAAAGCAGAACTGAACTCGAGAACCAACTTCTCTCGTTGAAAACGGCAGCGCAGCAGATCAGACAACACGTCATATATTTTTGTACTTGAGAAATACAGCACTAAACACCTTAGCTAGATGTAAAATTGTGCAACTAAAACCTCCTGCGCATAAGCGTCTAAATTTATTACAGATTTCTTAAATTATCTTAGATTCATTCTGACTATTTTGAGGAAGTGTTACCGGCTTTGTTACTATGGTGTCTCATGGGGGACAAACATCAGTAACTGCCACATCGGACCACACCCCCAAGACTGAAATCTCGTTTTTCTTAATGAGCAACAGAAAAAACACATTCGGAATTGGTGTGTTCAGTCGCAGCTATATCTGTTCTCGGCTGGCCGTGCAGCGTGGTCCCCCTGTCAAACAATGTCACAGTCATCATCTGTTCCGCACATCGTGACACATTGTGATTCGTGATAGGACAGTCTTCGCTACGGTGTCACCACAGTGTCTCAGGCAAGGATGGAAATCCAGCTGAATCAACTTCCTTCCTTCACCAAATATGATTAAATATGTAGGCTATATTATGCTAGGCAAGACTTTTGTTGTTGCTCCACAGGTGTTCAGTGCACTTAAAAAGCCACATCCCTTAGCTTTAGTTTACCGAAACAAATGGATGGGTGACCACTTTGTTGTTTTTTCTAATCCCTTTAACCAGTGAAAATCCCCAAGGAAATCTGCAATTGCTGTTGATTACTTGAGGTCTCACTCAATACACTGTATGTCTGAACATGCCAGGACACAGCAAGAAGACTCATGCCAACCCCAACCAGACTGACAGCCAGACACAGTGCAAACCAACCAATGAACACAGCCCTCGTGTTTTCTATAGCACCATTCAGTGTCAAATCAACTTGAAATATTGACCAGCGTTATGCTCTGGCATCCTGCATTGTGCTCTGTGCCACAGTTCAAATGTCCATAGACATAAATGGAGGACTGATAAAAAATGATGAGGAAAGTGAGCAAAGAAGGAAAAACCATCCTTCCTTTGATATGGTAGAGCATGGCACTAGCAACACCAGCGTCGTGAGTTCGATTCCAGCTGGGGGCCACCCATATCAAAATGTATGCACTGATGTAAGTCGCTTTGGATAAAAGCGTCTGCTAAATGGCATACATTGCTTGTCATAGTGTTCCACATTAAACTCCTAATTCATCTTATGGATGGTAGAGGTCTTGTCATTCATCCACTTGAGTGGTGGTGAGTTCTCTCACATAAAAGCAGTAAGAGAGGGAGAAAATGGCTGCTTAAACTGGCGCCCCATCTCTGCTGTCTGAGCCGTAATGGGACATCTATCAGGTATTAAGTGGAGCATGGCTGAGCAGCAAGCACACTTCATGAGTCACTTTGACCAAAGCAGCAAGCATAGGCTGCATCCCAAGTGGCACCCTATTCCATATGTAGTGCACTACTTTTCACCAGGGTCCATAGGGCCTAGCACATGATGACGATTATATACACTACCGTTCAAAAGTTTGGGGTCACTTGTTTTCGAAAGAAAAGCAATTTTTTGTCCATTAAAATAACATCAAATTGATCAGAAATACAGTGTAGACATTGTTAATGTTGTAAATGGCTATTTTTAATTTAATGGAATATCTACATAGAGGCCCATTATCAGCAACCATCAGTCATGTGTTCCAATGGCACGTTGTGTTTGCTAATCCAAGTTTATCATTTTAAAAGGCTAATTGATCATTAGAAAACCCTTTTGCAATTATGTTAGCACAGCTGAAAACTGTTGATTAAAGAAGCAATAAAACTGGCCTTCTTGAGACTAATTGAGTATCTGGAGCATCAGCAATTGTGGGTTCAATTACAGGCTCAAAATGGCCAGAAACAAATAACTTTCTTCTGAAACTCGTCAGTCTATTCTTGTTCTGAGAAATGAAGGCTATTCCATGCAAGAAATTGCCAAGAAACTGAAGATCTCGTACAACGCTGTGTACTACTCCCTTCACCGAACAGCTCAAACTGGCTCTAACCAGAATAGGAAGAGGAGTGGGAGGCCCCGGTGCACAATAGCCATTTACAACATTAACAATGTCTACACTGTACTTGTGATCAATTTGATGTTATTTTAATGGACAAAGAAATTGCTTTTCTTTCGAAAACAAGGACCCCAAACTTTTGAATGGTAGTGTGTATATATATATATATTTATATATATATATATATTTTTTTTTTCCCCAAACCAATACTGTTTTTTTGTTTTGCATATACCCTCACAGACAACTAAACAGAAGAACAGAGCATCCTGATTCAATTAGGGTTTAGTCTAGCGTATATGACCGATAGTTTCTAACATTTTGTCCCAAATCAATCCTGTTTTTCAGCACATAGGCTATCCTCAGACGAGCAGAGCACACTCAATATGAGCACAGTGAAGACGGAGAGCACTGCTACAATCTTACGACCGCTGCACTGTGGGTTTACTGTAAGCACTGCACAACAGCATACAGCAGATGATGAGACTGGGTGATAACTCCACAACAGCAGATGATGAGACTGGGTGATAAACAAGGGAAGAGCAGAGGGTGAGTCAGGTGTGATGAAGAGATATACTGTCAGAACAGATGAGGGGAAACAGGGAAAAGGGGACTAGAGAAAGGGCAGTGCCAGAGAGAGAGAGAGAGGGGGGCTGAGAGAGAAAGAGTGAGAGAGAGTTGAGAGAGAGAGAATGGAGAGAAAGAGAGATAGTGTGTGTATACAGTGGGGGAAAAAAGTATTTAGTCAGCCACCAATTGTGCATGTTCTCCCACTTAAAAAGATGAGAGAGGCCTGTAATTTTCATAATAGGTACACGTCAACTATGACAGACAAAATGAGAAAAAGAAATCCAGAAAAACACATTTTTTATGAATTTATTTGCAAATTATGGTGGAAAATAAGTATTTGGTCAATAACAAAAGTTTCTCAATACTTTGTTATATACCCTTTGTTGGCAATGACACAGGTCAAACGTTTTCTGTAAGTCTTCACAAGGTTTTCACACACTGTTGCTGGTATTTTGACCCATTCCTCCATGCAGATCTCCTCTAGAGCAGTGATGTTTTGTGGCTGTCGCTGGGCAACACGGACTTTCAACTCCCCTCCAAATATTTTCTATGGGGGTTGAGATCTGGAGACTGGCTAGGCCACTCCAGGACCTTGAAATGCTTCTTACGAAGCCACTCCTTCGTTGCCCGGGCGGTGTGTTTGGGATCATTGTCATGCTGAAAGACCCAGCCACGTTTCATCTTCAATGCCCTTGCTGATGGAAGGAGGTTTTTCACTCAAAATCTCACGATACATGGCCCCATTCATTCTTTCCTTTACACGGATCAGTCGTCCTGGTCCCTTTGCAGAAAAACAGCCCCAAAGCATGATGTTTCCACCCCCATGCTTCACAGTAGGTATGTTGTTCTTTGGATGCAACTCAGCATTCTTTGTCCTCCAAACACGACGAGTTGAGTTTTTACCAAAAAGTTATATTTTGGTTTCATCTGACCATGTGACATCCTCCCAATCCTCTTCTGGATCATCCAAATGCACTCTAACAAACTTCAGACGGGCCTGGACATGTACTGGCTTAAGCAGGGGGACACGTCTGGCACTGCAGAATTTGAGTCCCTGGCGGCGTAGTGTGTTACTGATGGTAGGCTTTGTTACTTTGGTCCCAGCTCTCTGCAGGTCATTCACTAGGTCCCCCCCCCGTGTGGTTCTGGGATTTTTGCTCACCGTTCTTGTGATCATTTTGACCCCACGGGGTGAGATCTTGCGTGGAGCCCCAGATCGAGGGAGATTATCAATGGTCTTGTATGTCTTCCATTTCCTAATAATTGCTCCCACAGTTGATTTCTTCAAACCAAGCTGCTTACCTATTGCAGATTCAGTCTTCCCAGCCTGGTGCAGGTCTACAATTTTGTTTCTGGTGTCCTTTGACAGCTCTTTGGTCTTGGCCATAGTGGAGTTTGGAGTGTGACTGTTTGAGGTTGTGGACAGGTGTCTTTTATACTGATAACAAGTTCAAACAGGTGCCATTAATACAGGTAACGAGTGGAGGACAGAGGAGCCTCTTAAAGAAGAAGTTACAGGTCTGTGAGAGCCAGAAATCTTGTTTGTTTGTAGGTGACCAAATACTTATTTTCCACAATAATTTGCAAATAAATTCATTAAAAATCCTACAATGTGATTTTCTGGATTTTTTTTTCTCAATTTGTCTGTCATAGTTGACGTGTACCTATGATGAAAATTACAGGCCTCTCATCTTTTTAAGTGGGAGAACTTGCACAATTGGTGGCTGACTAAATACTTTTTTTCCCCACTGTAAGTGAGAGAGAGAGACAGAACAATAGAGTGAGAGAAAGAGAAAAGCCCTGTGATATACAGTTTCTGTAAGGGGTGGCCCACAGGAAAGATGAGAGCAGATAATCTCAGAGCGGTCTCCGCTCCCCGTCTCTCAGAGCGGTCTCCGCTCCCCGTCTCTCAGAGCGGTCTCCGCTCCCCGTCTCTCAGAGCGGTCTCCGCTCCCCGTCTCTCAGAGCGGTCTCCGTTCCCTGTCTCACAGAGCGGTCTCCGCTTCCTGTCTCTCAGAGCGGTCTCCGCTCCCCGTCTCTCAGAGCGGTCTCCGCTCCCCATCTCTCAGAGCGGTCTCCGTTCCCTGTCTATCAGAGCGGTCTCCGCTCCCTGTCTCTCAGAGTGGTCTCCGCTCCCTGTCTATCAGAGCGGTCTCCGTTCCCTGTCTATCAGAGCGGTCTCCGTTCCCTGTCTATCAGAGCGGTCTCCGTTCCCTGTCTATCAGAGCGGTCTCCGTTCCCTGTCTATCAGAGTGGTCTCCGTTCCCTGTCTATCAGAGCGGTCTCCGTTCCCTGTCTATCAGAGCGGTCTCCGTTCCCTGTCTATCAGAGCGGTCTCCGTTCCCTGTCTATCAGAGCGGTCTCTGCTTCCTGTCTCACAGAGTGGTCTCTGCTCCCTGTCTATCAGAGCGGTCTCCGTTCCCTGTCTATCAGAGTGGTCTCCGTTCCCTGTCTATCAGAGCGGTCTCCGTTCCCTGTCTATCAGAGCGGTCTCTGCTTCCTGTCTCACAGAGTGGTCTCTGCTCCCCGTCTATCAGAGCGGTCTCCGCTCCCCGTCTCTCAGAGCGGTCTCCGTTCCCTGTCTATCAGAGTGGTCTCCGTTCCCTGTCTATCAGAGTGGTCTCCGTTCCCTGTCTATCAGAGTGGTCTCCGTTCCCTGTCTATCAGAGCGGTCTCCGTTCCCTGTCTATCAGAGCGGTCTCTGCTTCCTGTCTCACAGAGCGGTCTCTGCTCCCTGTCTATCAGAGCGGTCTCCGCTCCCCGTCTCTCAGAGCGGTCTCCGCTCCCCGTCTCTCAGAGCGGTCTCCGCTCCCCGTCTCTCAGAGCGGTCTCCGCTCCCCGTCTCTCAGAGCGGTCTCCGCTCCCCGTCTCTCAGAGCGGTCTCCGCTCCCCGTCTCTCAGAGCGGTCTCCGCTCCCTGTCTCTCAGAGCGGTCTCTGCTTCCTGTCTCACAGAGTGGTCTCCGCTCCCTGTCTCTCAGAGTGGTCTCCGTTCCCTGTCTATCAGAGTGGTCTCCGTTCCCTGTCTATCAGAGCGGTCTCCGTTCCCTGTATCAGAGCGGTCTCTGCTTCCTGTCTATCAGAGTGGTCTCTGCTCCCTGTCTATCAGAGTGGTCTCCGTTCCCTGTCTATCAGAGCGTTCTCCGTTCCCTGTCTATCAGAGCGGTCTCTGCTCCCCGTCTCTCAGAGCGGTCTCCGCTCCCCGTCTCTCAGAGCGGTCTCCGTTCCCTGTCTATCAGAGCGGTCTCTGCTTCCTGTCTCACAGAGTGGTCTCCGCTCCCTGTCTCTCAGAGTGGTCTCCGTTCCCTGTCTATCAGAGCGGTCTCCGTTCCCTGTCTATCAGAGCGGTCTCCGTTCCCTGTCTATCAGAGCGGTCTCTGCTTCCTGTCTATCAGAGTGGTCTCTGCTCCCTGTCTATCAGAGTGGTCTCCGTTCCCTGTCTATCAGAGCGGTCTCCGTTCCCTGTCTATCAGAGCGGTCTCCGTTCCCTGTCTATCAGAGCGGTCTCCGCTCCCTGTCTATCAGAGCGGTCTCCGTTCCCTGTCTATCAGAGCGGTCTCCGTTCCCTGTCTATCAGAGCGGTCTCCGTTCCCTGTCTATCAGAGTGGTCTCCGCTCCCTGTCTTTGCTGGGAAGAGATAAGAGGACATTGTGCTTCAGATAGTGCTCTAACTTCTACGGTTAACCACCATAGCCGTAAGGAGCAAAACACTGAAACACTGATCTGCATACAGACTGCGTCCCAAATGGTACCCTATTCCCTATAGAGTGCACTACTTTTGACCATTTAGAACACACACTCAGCCATTGGTTAAAAGACTGGCGAGCCATGACTTAAACCCCTGCTGTGGTTCATCAACCCATCCTAGTCTATAAGGCCACGATTGACCGGCCTGCCAAAATACAGAATCTGAAATTCCTGTCTTGTCTCAGTGGCTATCGGGGGAAGCATGGGAGGTCCTCCTTATTGAATTCATTGTACATTTGATTATGTTTATAACCATGTTATCATATTCAAATCATATTCAAGTAAAAATTTAAATCTTCCCCATCAACAAAATCCACAGCAGTAAATTAAATTATCAGGATTATTATGTTTTCATTGACTTGGAAATGGGCCAATTGAATTATCTAGGCCAGGCTTGTCCCCTTTGTGTAAACAAACATCGTCATCATTGGGGAAAAAGATTCCATGAGTTCTCCTTCTGCATTCTCTTATTCCATCAGAGTTCTTCTGCATTCTCTTAGCATCAAGGTCATACAAGTCAAAGGTTTAAAGCCAGGGTTTTCTAGAACAGGTTGAGTAAAAACAGGGGGAAAGCCCTGCTGCAAAGCTAGTCATTTATTGATAAGCAGGTACTTATATAGCTGGCTTTACATTCATATTTAATGTGGTGTATAAATTATGGATGAGAGTTTGACTTGTGCCTACGAATGCAGATGATGCACCTCAAGTGTTATGCGTCTCATATGTGGGTGTGGGTGTTTGTGTGAGAGAGAGAGTATGTGTGTGCTCGTGTAAGTGTGCGTGTGCACGTGGCAATGAGTCACAATCACACTCAATCAAAAACATTGACGATTTCAGAGGCATATTTCCTTTAAATGCCCAACCAAATCTCTTTTTTTTCCTTTACATTGTCCACTCGCTAAAATAGTGGTAGGCGATTAGTGCCTTCACATCTTTGTTCCCAGTACCAAGTAATGATGATAGTGATCCATTAACACCTCAAACCTACCTACTGGTTACCCTGCTTCCAGTGTAGAGACAGCAGAAACCTTTTACAGAGACAAGCTTTAATATTGGGAGAGGAAATGCTGGTGACTGTGTCCCAAATGGCACCGTGTTAGCTATTTAGTGCACTACTTTCAACCAGGGCCCATTGGGCTCTGGTCAAATGTAGTGCACTTAATTAGGTAATAGGGTGCCATTTGGGACACGGTCACCAGCATTTCCTCTCCCAATAGTGGTCTGACAGTTAGACAACCAGTCCGTCACCAACACCCTAGTGGTCTGACAGTTAGACAACCAGTCCGTCACCAACACCCTAGTGGTCTGACAGTTAGACAACCAGTCCGTCACCAACACCCTAGTGGTCTGACAGTTAGACAACCAGTCCGTCACCAACACCCTAGTGGTCTTACAGTTAGACAACCAGTCCAACACCCTAGTGGTCTGACAGTTAGACAACCAGTCCGTCACCAACACCCTAGTGGTCTGACAGTTAGACAACCAGTCACCAACAAAGAGCCTTGGGGTCACAATCACACTTGTCTTTTCTTACTAGCTCTGACTTTACTGATCACTTCTTTATTGAGGACAAATGTACTTACTATGCCTGTGATATGTGGTTGTCTCACCTAGCTATCTTAAGATGAATGCCCTAACTGTAAGTCTCTCTGGATAACAGCGTCTGCTAAATGACTAAAATGTAAAAAATGTCCAAAGTTAGTCAGTAGAACACAAAACACACATTGACAGAGAATACATTATATCAAAGATAGACAAGAAGAGAGTTCCATCCCACCCACTTGTACATGTACACCATATGTATATACTGTAACACACTGCCTCCGTCTTCTACTTCAGACAGGGTCAGTATGTCATAAGACCAGGGCTCTCCAACCCTGTTCCCGGAGAGACACCGTCCTGCAGCTTGTCATGCCAACCCTGTTCCCGGAGAGACACCGTCCTGCAGCTTGTCACGCTAACCCTGTTCCCGGAGAGACACCGTCCTGCAGCTTGTCACGCTAACCCTGTTCCCGGAGAGACACCGTCCTGCAGGTTGACACGCCAACCCTGTTCCCGGAAAGCTACCGTCCTGCAGGTTGTCACGCCAACCCTGTTCCCGGAGAGACACTGCCCTGCAGGTTGTCACTCCAACCCGGTTCCTGGAGAGACACCGTCCTGCAGGTTGTCACTCCAACCCTGTTCCCGGAGAGACACCGTCCTGCAGGTTGTCACTCCAACCCTGTTCCTGGAGAGACACCGTCCTGCAGGTTGTCACTCCAACCCTGTTCCTGGAGAGACACCGTCCTGCAGGTTTTCACTCTGGCTCGTTCTTTCCCTCCCAGATGAACTATTCTTTTACAAGGAGATGGCAGTTGTTAAACCTGGCCAGGAAACCCAACCTGGAGAGCCAAACAGTGCAGCCAAACAGCAGGACATATTACATCTAGGTGTAAGGTCTCAATATACAGTCGTGGTCAAAAGTTTTGAGAATGACAAGTATTGGTCTTCAAAAAGTTCACTGCTTCCGTGTTATGAGATATTTTTGTCAGATGTTACTATGGTTTATTGAAGTATAATTATAAGCATTTCATAAGTGTCAAAGGCTTTTGACAATTACATTTAGTTTATGCAAAGAGTCAATATTTGCAGTGTTGACCCTTCTTTTTCAAGACCTCTGCAATCCGCCCTGGCATGCTGTCAATTAACTTCTGGGCCACATCCTGACTGATGGCAGCCCATACTTGCATAATCAATGCTTGGAATTTGTCAGAATTTGTGGGTTTTTGTTTGTCCACCCGCCTCTTGAGGATCGACCACAAGTTCTCAATGGGATTAAGGTCTGGGGAGTTTCCTGGCCATGGACCCAAAATGTCGCTGTTTTGTTCTCAGAGCCACTTAGTTATCACTTTTGCCTTCTGGCAAGGTGCTCCATCATGCTGGAAAAGGCATTGGTTGTCACCAAACTGTTCTTGGATGGTTGGGAGAAGTTGCTCTCGGAGGATGTGTTGGTACCATTCTTTATTCATGGCTGTGTTCTTAGGCAAAATTGTGAGTGAGCCCACTCCCTTGGCTGAGAAGCAACCCCACACATGAATGGTCTCAGGATTCTTTACTGTTGGCATGACACAGGACTGATGGTAGCGCTCACCTTGTCTTCTCCGGACAAGCTTTTTTCCGGATGCCCCAAACAATCGGAAAGGGGATTCATCAGAGAAAATGACTTTACACCAGTCCTCAGTAGTCCAATCCATGTACCTTTTGCAGAATATCAGTCTGTCCCTGATGTTTTTCCTGGAGAGAAGTGGCTTTTTTGCTGCCCTTCTTGACACCAGGCCATCCTCCAAAAGTCTTTGCCTCACTGTGCGTGCAGATGCACTCACACCTGCCTGCTGCCATTCCTGAGCAAGCTCTGCACTGGTGGTGCCCCGATCCCACAGCTGAATCAACTTTAGGAGACGGTCCTGGCGCTTGCTGGACTTTCTTGGGCGCCCTGACGCCTTCTTCACAACAATTGAACCTCTCTCCTTGAAGTTCTTGATGATCCGAAAAATGGTTGATTTAGGTGCAATCTTACTAGCATCAATATCCTTGCCTGTGAAGCCCTTTTTGTGCAAAGCAATGATAATGTCACGTGTTTCCTTGCAGGTAACCATGGTTAACAGAGGAAGAACAATGATTTCAAGCACCACCCTCCTTTTAAAGCTTCCAGTCTGTTATTCTAACTCAATCAGCATGACAGTGATCTCCAGCCTTGTCCTCGTCAACACTCTCACCTGTGTTAACGAGAGAATCACTGACATGTCGTCAGCTGGTCCTTTTGTGGCAGGGCTGAAATGCAGTGGAAATGTTTTTGGGGGATTAAGTTCATTTTCATGGCAAAGTGGGACTTTGCAATTAAATGAAATTCATCTGATCACTCATGACATTCTGGAGTATATGCAAATTGCCATCATCAAAACTGAGGCAGCAGACTTTGTGAAAATTAGTATTTGTGTCATTCTCAAAACTTTTGACCACGACTGTAGACGCTGTTGGCATTATGGAGAGGGGGAACTCAGCAGTTTGGGGCAGTCTGCTGCATTCTGTGAAATATTAAGTATGTCAAATGACAGCAACAGTTTGCTGAAATATGTCTAAAATGAATGCTGCGTTCATTTCGGATACATTTTCAGATATTTCACAGAGAAATTGAGTTTCAAGGTTCCTGGGGCACGTGCTCAGGCCAAGGCCTACCTCTGATTGAATAACTGCATTATTCAAAAGGACAAGGTCTCTTGTTGGAGAGGAGGGGAAATAAGATCATGCTTGGAAAAATATTTTACCTCAGAGTTGAAAAATGTAAATCTGTCTAAACCTGTTCTATGCAGATGGTGAGATCATGCATCCCAAATCAGTTTAGAAAAGAAAACTGTCCTGAATTTACATAGGGTGTAACGAATCTCTTTCTTTGAAATAATACAAAATAAAAAGCACGAGCACAGGCCCGGGCTAACTTTTTATTCAACCTGACTAGCCTGAGCCCAAACTCTGATTATCCCCTTCCTTCATTAGCTTTTGAAGAGGAAACAAGGTATGAAAGACTCCCTCCCCTACCTGATGAGGCTTTACTGTCCCTCTCCATTTATCCCAGAGAGAAGGATCCTTTGGTGGCGAACTAGCGGAGCAGACGATTGATGGAAACCAACCTGCCCCCCCTCTCGGCCGAGATCACGCATGCACACACTAGGCCCATTGCTGAGAGTGTAAATCAATCCAGTTGAGGTAAATCTACCTAGGAACCATTATCAAAAAACAGTGTTTTGTTGGGACCCTACTGTGAGAGGAGAGCAATCACTGTAATTAGCAGCTCTGTGTCTCTTCATCACCATTATCTTAGAGTCATCCAACTGCTGCCTCACACAACAATGGCTCGGATAAGAATGAACTGCCCATTTAAACTCCTGTTGCGTTTTGGCCCCAGAAATGGTCCTCGAGGAATATTGCTCGAGCTGTTACTGAGGCGCACAGTAACGGCTGACAGAATGGAACCAGGGGCCGTATTTACATTTACATTTTAGTCATTTAGCAAACGCTCTTATCCAGAGCGACTTACAGGAGCAATTAGGGTTAAGTGCCTTGCTCAAGGGCACATCGACAGATTTTTCACCTAGTCGGCTCGGGGATTAGAACCAGCGACCTTTCGGGTACTGGCACAATGCTCTTAACCACTAAGCTACCTGCCGCCATAGTATGTATCAAGCGTCTCAAAGTAGGAGTGCTGATGTAGGATCATTTTTGGATTTTAGATCACGGTGAATGAGATTACATGGACAGGGGGGGATCTGATCCTAGATCAGCACTCCTACTATGAGACGCTTGATACATTAGGCCCCAGAAGATGTGAGTTAGCTAACTTTGCCTGGGACCTATACATGTCTTTGCTTTACATCATCACACTGGAGCATTAGCAAGACAGGAACCCAGCCCAGGTATGAGGAACCATCCTGTTCAGGAAAATAACTTCCATAAAGGATTTACTAGCCTAGGTGTTCTGCAGCACAAAAAGCAAGTGCCCACTTCGGTTGGTTGCTAATGCTAAACCACACCAGGATCCTAAAGGGGTCCTATCCTCTGGTGAAACTACCCCTTCCTCTAATGTTGTTTTCACCCATAGCTGTGTCTAATACCTTGGTAATTACAACAACCCTTACAGGAGGATAATCCCAAATCCCAGCCAAGTCAGGCGCAGAAATTCCTTCAGTCTTCATTACCAGTAATTACAAGTAATGGGCAAATAATACAGAGCTGGGGAACAGTGTGTGAAAGTGGCTTAACTCGCTCTGAGACAGCTTCACAGCTTCCCACAGTGCCAACAGGGGCTAATGACCACGGCCCTCAGTCGAGGTATTCGACCTAACACCGCACGGCTGCAGTCAAACACTACATTCATTCACATAGTAATCTAATAAAATGTTCTGTGTGACTGCTGAATGGAAGGCAAAGTAAAGGGGAAAACACGGTTTTCAGTCAGAGAGAGAGACACCATTGAGGTGAAATCAAATAAAAGCTCAATTATCACATGAAAGAGTTAGTCAAGTGAGCTACGACGGGGCTTTCGCCTGAGTCACAATCACTCTGTTTTCAAATTCAAATGAATAAATGGAAGATAAGATGTCAGGTGTGATAAAAAGTCAACATGACTACATGTTCTATCGCGAGGGAAAGAAAAAAGCCCTCAAGTTTCTTCCCTTGAGACTGCGGTGTTGTCAGTGACATTTGAGCTTCTTTTTTTTTTTTTTATACCAAGTGAATGATTGCCTCAATAATCACTTTAAAAAGGGATGTCATGCCAAACATAAAAAAGCAGAAGCTTGGGGTAAGGGCTAGTGGGATGTGCGAGCATTTGACATGTTAGTCATTAGCAGACACTCTTATCCAGAACCACTTACAGTTATTGCATTCATCTTAAGGTAGCTAGGTAAGACAACACATATCACATTCATAGTAAGTACATTTTTCCTCAATAAAGTAGCCACGATATCAGCAAAGTCAGAGGTGGGGCAGGACAGAGTTGAGCTGCACTGGGCTAAGTGGGAGCTGCCCTCCCAAAGGGCCAAGAGTTCAGAGGTGGCAGAACAGAGTGCTCGGGTTGGGGTGTAGGGTTTGCAGTATCTCATGCTGACCGGAGAGGCCTGTGTGTATCCAGGTCTCGCACTAGGAGACTCTGCCCTTTGACCTCACTGGAGACACCCCTCCTGTCACCGCACACGCACAAACACACGCGCACACAAACACTTCGCTGGAGGGTGGAATGCTGGGCCCCCGCCCTTCGTCCGCACAAAGGAATGTGTCCTTTCAAACCACACCACACACCTGTTTTTACTACATGACAAACAACCATGTTCTTTAGTTTTTAAAGTACACATATTTCCTTCAAGCCACAGCTTTCAGAAGTCAATCTGTAACCCAAGCCTGTCACTAAATCCACTATATGTACAGAAACTGAAACCAAACCAACCACATATTTATGAAGTCAGG
Organism: Coregonus clupeaformis; assembly: GCF_020615455.1. Lineage (NCBI taxonomy): Eukaryota > Metazoa > Chordata > Actinopteri > Salmoniformes > Salmonidae > Coregonus > Coregonus clupeaformis. The sequence goes on along the minus strand of NC_059208.1, from coordinate 54,990,981 downwards.
CTGCAGTCCCATATCCTCTGTATATAATGCAAACCAATCTACACTCCAAGACATCGTTACAGGTAAACTTCTCTACCCACCACAGTATATTACTCACACTACGCTACATATGAAGCAATTTCAATAACGGACGTGATCTTTCCTCTTGGAACCAGACTGTTTATTTATAGTGAGTGGCCAGTGGTAGGGCCAACGTTAACTTATTAATAGGAAGTTCCATCACTGTGTAAAAGTCTCCTTACTGTCACTCTCACTCGCCACCACCTGTCCCCACACCGGTTCCCCCCACTGGTTCTGACGGAAGGGCACTGAGCGCTAGGCTAATCCATGGGGTTCAGACCAGGGACATGATTGATGGAACTAATTACCCTGAGAAGCTGCTTTTGGAACCCAACTCTGCAGGAAGGAAGCATTGACGGCAGGTTCTAGAATCTACACACTGGGACAATCAAAGGAGGATTCACATTGGGGTCTCTTCTCTTCTTTGGGCTGCTAGCTGACACGTGATCTCTGTTTGCACTGGTTTTTACCTTTGAGGTCGGTCACTCTTTGAAAAGTCACTTAGGGTTTTTTTCCCAGACATTTTTGTGGTGTTAGCTGAAATTAAAGTGAGAAAAGTTATTTTGAAAGCGACAGAGTGTAGCCAAAACTCAAACAAATATGCCCGGCTCATCAATCTCATTACTGTCATACGACAATAATTTACAATAAAAACTCATTAGCATTGAACGTTGATCTTTTGTTTGGCGAGGACCTTCTCATCTATCAAAATGACAGATCTGTCCCTTTCCTATTAAAATTAGGTCTGTGTAAAGTAAACCCTTTTCTGACTGGCCACATGACAACCACATTACACGCAGGTTGACGTTTATTGGGATAAGCCTTGAGGCAGAACAAAGCAATTTCGACTAGATGGCATCATTGTCCATATTGTAAAAATGAATTTAAGGTTAGGCATTAGGGTTAGCAGTGTGGTTAGAGTTAAGGTTAGGTTTAAAATCAGATGTTATGACTTTGTGGCTGTGCCAGCTAGTGACCACTGCAGAGCTGCCTCCAGAACAAGATTCATGACGAAAAAAACCGCTAACCTGCACATTACACACACAACATGATCAGAATACCCCAAGTTCCTCGTCGGTTCTATGTAGACTACTCAATCCCGGTGAGAGGGATGTTGAATGTGGGCGGTTGTATCCCAAATGGCACTCTATTCCCTTTACAGTGTACTACTATTGACTAGGGCCCATATCTCTGGTCAAAAGTAGTGCACTATATAGGGAATAGGGTGCCATTTGGGACTTACGGTACACTGCAACTTCTTTACAGACTGTTCCAGGCCAGCTCTGTTCTTTAGAAACTGAGGCTGAGAGGGTGCAGAGATGAGTGGGTATTATCACGTCTCAGTTCATCCCTTTGACTCACAGAGAGCAGAAGTAGGAGCTGGGTCATTGTGGAGACGACAGGTTGGTTTTACCTCAGTGTGCTAGCTACTTGTAGCCTGGGGCTTTCAATAGCATGTATAATTAATGAACCTGTGAGTCTGGGACACTGGGTTCTCAGGAGAGAGGGAGTGAGAGGAGAGAGAGAGAGGAATAGAGAGAGAGAGAGGAATAGAGAGAGAGAGAGAGAGAGATAACTAAAACACCCAAAGAGTTCTGACGTCACACGGGTATCAAGTGACACACACCAGCCCCCTACAAATCACAGGAACAGCTGCCAACTCCACCGGCCTGGATGGAGACGGTCTCTTGACCCATCCATACCTAAGGTGCCATCCAGCCTGACAAGCAACCCCCGCAGCATGTCCCACACCTGGTTCAGCCAGGGGTGTTTTCCTACCTTGGGTGGGGTGGCAGAGGGTTGTGAACACCTGCCAGAGGAAATCATATCTCTAAACCTTTGGGGCGGAAACTTGAATGTACCTGTAACACACACAAGGGGGCATAAAACTTAGGAGGCATCAACTTTTTCTGCACTTTTGTGGTGCATTTTCACTATCAGGCAGAGCTCCAATGTTTGGCCAAAATGTTTTGCATTTGGTGTTTCCACCTCTTCAGGCCTGGCCCAAAAAAAGCCCAAACGTTCCTGTCCTGGCTGTCCTGCTTCTGAAAAGGTCCTGGCTTTGTTCTGTTATGACAACTTTCAGGTCTTTAAAGAACTCATTATCGAAGGGAGGGGAGGAGAGGGGGGGCTTCAAAAGCTGCTCACATGGAAGCAATTAACACATAGAACTAATAGTCTGGTGTGATTCTCTCCCTGTGGTCCAGTCAGCTGAGACAGGGATGAGTGGGGCCCATTATAGAATAGTAATAGGACACTGATAGACCATTGCTGGCTGTTTGTTTGCCATTGTCCAGGCGGCAGAATTGATAGATAGCTCAGTTTATTCCTCGCTATACTTCACAGGTTGGCAAAGTGGGTGTGTGTTTGTGTAATTACTGTAAGTGGGTATTTGTCACAAGCCCTTTAAATTCCATACTGGGATCAACTGCTGCATAGCACTGACTATCTGCCTACCAGTCTGTATGTCTGACTCCAACCCAACCACCAAACAATGTGCGGTCGGCCCAACCACCAAACAATGTGCGGTCGGCCCAACCACCAAACAATGTGCGGTCGGCCCAACCACCAAACAATGTGCGGTCAGGCCGACACAAATGAAGAGTCAGCTTGCATGGAGTGAACAACTGTCTAATCATGAGAGAGGGGAGAGAAAGACCACCAACTGCAACACACTGCTACACAATACTGTACTTCCCCAAAGCCCAGAGAGCAGAAGCAGCACCAGTGACAGACAGTGGATGTTTTGTATTCTCTATCCAAATAAAAGGGCTCCTCTTTCTTCCCTATGCTGGGTCTAAAGCTGGGGGTGGTCGGTTACAGTGAGACAGGGGGATCAACCCAAAACAACACCACCACCAGTGATAGAGATCACTTCCTGCCCCCAGCACGCTGACAGATAGAGATATCATGCCATGGCATAAATACAGCCTGCTGGAAGCGGGCCAAGACCTGATCCTCGGGGAGGAACACAGAAGACCTGGGAGGGACAGGGGACCTCCCCTCCAGTCAGACCCCCAAAAAGCTGATCTAAGACCAGGTTCTCCCTGTCCATATGATTGTATAAATGATTATCTAAAAGGGAAAACTGATCCTAGGTCAGCACTCCTACTCTGAGATTTCTTTGTGAAAATGGGCCCAGGTCCCCAGGCTTGTTTCTCCTCTCCCAGCCTGGTCTGAGGCAGCAGGCAGGCAGTTAGCTTCACTCCAGATAATGAGTCTGGCTATCAGCTATCAGCCACCAGTCACCGGGCCGATAGATAACCACCAGTCACCGGGCTGATAGATAACTACCAGTCACCAGGCCGATAGATAACTACCAGTCACCAGGCCGATAGATAACTACCAGTCACCAGGCCAATAGATAACTACCAGTCACCAGGCCAATAGATAACTACCAGTCACCGGGCTGATAGATAACCACCAGTCACCGGGCTGATAGATAGCCACCAGTGAGGGTGAGACAGACTCCACTTACCTCCCCATTATCTCAGGAGAGAGATCCCTTATGAGTAATGCCTCCTCCTATCTCTAAAACCAATGAGGAGGAGGGTAAAATGGCACCACACACACACAGTGGATGGATCGGCTGCCGTTCATAACGCCATTCCTGGTTATAGCAACTGGGGGGGATTTCAGAGAGGAGCTTCACTGGCTTTGGCCTCACACAGAAACCTATTATGAGAGAACAAACCAACAGACGGAGGCCTGAACTCACATAGCCAGCCTGAAGTCAACTGTGAAATAATTTATCACATATTGCCCTGGCCACGCTTGTTTCGCTAAAGCTAAACAAACGTCATGCTGAGGGAATGCAACCGCTTACCACACACACACACTCCACACAAACACACTTTTGTCTCTGAGGTGGTGTTTGGTATGGTAATCCTTTGTTGTTTGCCTTAAAGCCATGGAGTCATTCATCTTTATTCCAGTCATGCCTAGAGGAAGCTAATCTGTTATGTTCTCTATAGGTTGATGCCTCTGCTGTCTGTCTACTGTATCGCCTGGGTGTCGGTCCAGTGCTGGGATGGGGACATTACTAGCCTAACTGATATGCTGGTGAACCGGAGCATAACATTTACATTACATTTTAGTCATTTAGCAGACGCTCTTATCCAGAGCGACTTACAGTTAGTGAATACACATACATATACATATATACACACATATATATATATATATATATATATATAAACAATATATACTATATTTATTGGGCCCCCCATGGGAATCAAACCCACAACCCTGCCGTTGCAAACGCCATGCTCTATCAACTGAGCTACATCCCTCCTGGCCATTCCCTCCCCTACCCTGGACGACGCTGGGCCAATTGTGCGCCGCCCATGAGTCTCCCAGTCGCGGCCGGCTGCATAACCATCTGGGTTCTAGTTACAGGGTGGTTTAATGTCACCATAAAACTACATTTCCCATTTTTCACATGAAAACACTCAGATACCAGAAACTAAGACGACACATTTTTCAAAACACATTTTTTTGTGACACAATGCAGCTCTGTAGCATTTTGTCTCTTTATTCTGAGATGTTGTCAGAGTAGTTATTTGACAAAATAGGTGAAGTGGCAAGTAGCCTAGTGGTTAAAGCATTGGGCCAGGTCGCTGGATCAAAAAACCAAGGTGAAAAATCTGTTGATGAGCCCTTGAGCAAGGCTAATTTGTTCTAATTTGCTCATTTCACTAATTTGCTCCAGGGGCACCTTACTACTATGGCTGACCCTGTATAATAACACATTTCACTGCACCTATCAGGTGTATGTGAAAATAAAACATATAAAATGTATAAAAAATATATATATAAAAATAAAAAAAATACTGAAATCACTGAAGCCTGCCACTGAGGTTTTGTTTAGGTAATAAATCTTAAATCATATTCCAGATCGTAAATAAACAAAGAAATGCTCAATTTCCTCTCAGACCTTTTGACCATATTTTCTATTCGTATTTATTGAATAAAGAGAAACAATACCTTTAAAAACAAATACATCAATGTATAATTATTGTGCACATTATATAGGCTGCATTTCGTTTTTCTTTCTGGTATTACTGCATTAGCCTAACTGTCATGTGAATTTCTATCTCTAATTCACCCTAAGCTTGAATCATTACCAGAGGTTGTAAGGCTCTGGTTTTAATCATAAATGATTCAAGGTCCATAACCACGAAGAAGGATTTTTTGTATGTTTATTCATGGAGAGCTCTGGCCCCAAAAACACATACATACTGTTTTTATACCTCTTGACAAACAAAGGCACTATGCTCCTCCCACCTTTAGGTGGCTTTTCTAAACAGTTTCCGCCTTCCCCTTCACCCTTGAATGTTTAGTACCGCCCCCTCTGTTAGTGGGTTGACACTACATGATAATTCTAACATTTATACTGTATTTGGGGTGAAATCCTTTAGTCATTATTCTTAAAATCCAAATTAATCTAACACTAACCTTGAGGGTTTAACTGTATGTGCCAAATAGCCTACACAGCCAATCGCCAAATAATGCTGTTGAGAACGGGCAGAAAAAGTTCATGTCAATCCACGGAGGCAACAAGGACATTGTGGAAGTTTAATTCAATAAGAGCAAAGCTGTGAAAGGAGAGTTGTAAATAAAGAGAAGGGAGGGTCAGAAAAGTCATGTTTGGGAAAGATTTGGTGAAGTGGTAAAACAGGATGATAGCAGTGCCCGGCTATGTTATGTGAGATGTTTGTGAGGCTCTGTACATATTCTACAGTCACAAGACAGGACTTCAAATAGGCCTATGGCATGTCAAGGGAACTGTAGCCTACTGTTTAGATAGATGAAATGGAAACTGAAATCTGGACATTGACTAACCAGAATAACCTACAGTTATTTTTGCAAACTCCAAGGTCCTCTGATAATACTAGTCCCGTGCGAATCGACATCCCTGTGTTTTGAGAGAAATGTCTGAGTTTGACAGGTGTTGCTCGCGGTTTGAGCAAAAAAAACAATAACGGATTCGATCAATTGAACAAAGTGCTGCGCATAAGCTATATATGAAGGGCCTACATGTAGCAACTTTCACAGTGAATGCTTTTGTTTATATGTTTTGTGTGCAAATGAATTGAACATCGCCAAATGAATAACGGACATTCTGGGGTAGGGCCTAATAAATACATAACCAACGTTCTCTAGTAATACTAGTCCCGTGCGATTGGGGCTATAGACTTAATAATAACTCCTGCAGAATTAAGCATTTCTTGCAGTAAAATTGTAGGCTAAATTTGGCCTTCGGAACAGGAGTGGAGAAATATTATGTATTTATTTCTGCATCTTGAGAGAATGCAATGCTCAGTTAGAAACCATCTGTAGCTGTCTTCATCATAAAAGCATAATAAAAGCTGATAGTATTTCAACCACATAAAATATGCATCGAAGCTGAACTGAAATCTTATCAGAAACACGTTGGGTCGTTTTCAAAGCTTTCTTTTTCCTTACAACCGGTCAAACTGATGTCATTTCGATATTTAGCACAGAAAATCTTTCCTGTATTTTTTATTTTTTTACTTTATTGTATTTTCTCCCCAGTCCCTAAATGTCTTTGCTCTGCGAAAGATGACAGAAAACTCCATCGATGTCAACTAGATTTAAGCATTCATTTTTATCGATCTATTACATTATTCTGTTGAGGGTTTACCTAGTCTTCTGGGGCAACATATAATGACAGAAGAGAAGCTGCATGTATCTAATTATAGACAAGTTGACTAGCAAATAGCCTACCAACATGTCGGAAATTATAAGGAGAAACATATCCAAATCAGGCAACAACAAAAGATCCTGCACGCCCTGTCAAAAAAATCGTTCTGCAGTCTTTGACTATAGCCTATAGCGCATTTTCTATACTTGCGGGTTAGTGTTGGGTGCAGACCTCAGATTTTCACTTTATCACATATAGTCGGGCAGTTGCGGATGGGCTATTAGCAATTGCGGGTGGGTGCGGGTGAACAAACAGCTGACCCGCACACCACTAGCGTGTGTTATCATGTGTGTATGCGTGTGTCTCAGATAAAACTGTAAGTGAAGCAGAAGTTACGCAACCATGACAACTTAATTTAACACTTGGAAAGAGAAAGGATTTCGCAGCCCAATTATTGCAGAAAATATTTTAAGAAACTGTGCTTAGTCCGGCAGAAATACTATAGAGCCAGCACAAATATGTTATAACAGGGGGCAATGCAACGGTAGCGGAATTACTCTTCGACTCAATTTTCCAAAAACTCTTAAATATCTACTCCGAAAATAAGATTCAAAGATGTCTGCAGAAAGAATGGGGTGTCAGCTATGACATGGCACCTTGAGTTTGAAAAATAAATCTACTTTGGTTATCGAACTACAGAAAGTGAAATGGATTTACACCAGGTAATGGAATTACGGTAACTGAATTACATCATGGGTGCCTGATCTGTACTACACAGAAATGCATAACTATGGATATGAACGTCATTCTCCTCGTTTCACAAGTTTGGCCAGCACAGGACAGCACAGAAGAGGACAGAAGAGGACAGCACAGAAGAGGACAGCACCGCACAGAAGAGGACATCACAGCACAGTACAGAAGAGGACAGCACAGCACAGTAGAGGACAGCACAGAAGAAGACAGCACAGCACAGAAGAAGACAGCACAGCACAGAAGAGGACAGATGTGTTCAGCACAGTACAGTAAAGAAGAGTATAGTTCAGTACAATATACTGTACTATAATTTTCTTTACGGTACTGTGCTCTACTCACTGTACTATCCAAACGTGTGAAACATACGTCTATGATAGGTTCAGATTTGGTCCAGTCAGGACAGTCTGTGGACGTTAACATCAAGGCCAGGGACGACCTACCAAATTTCAACGTCCATGGACGTCCGGTGTTGGTCGGTGCTCAGTGGGTGAGGATCCTGGTTATTGTACATGGAAAAAGAGGGGGCTCATGGGTTTGAGAACGGACAAACACGATTTGAAAAAATTAACTGCAATTTTTAAAGGAACCGGTTGACTTGGTCTTTTAGCTAGCTACAGTGAGGGGAAAAAAGTATTTGATCCCCTGCTGATTTTGTACGTTTGCCCACTGACAAAGAAATGATCAGTCTATAATTTTTACAGAAGGTAAACAATTTCTCCAAAACTAAATATAAGTGTTGATATTAGTTGGCAGGGGTCTATGTCAACATTATTGTGTTTTGATGTATTTCTGATACATTTTAAGACTTTTTCTGGGTAGATGTTTGCTAAGCCCCCTCTTCCCTCTGTTTATCCAGAAATCAAAGCCTTTACTTATAGCTAATTTTAAAGGATGGAAAATGGTTGAAAAAATGTATCTATGCCTTCATTTCCCACAAATATAGACTCTTAGCTTTCATCTGACAGCCAATTTCATATGCTTCTATGAACTTCACGTCAGTGCTCATGGGCCCTTTTCGATGGAAATGCCCCAAAGCTTTGGGTGTCACAGGCGTTTAAATGTTCCCAGATGAGATCAAAGACTCAGTTGTAATTTCGTAACCCCCCTTTCTTCCCACAAGACCCACACCTCCAGAACACCATAAACACCATCACCCATTCATCCAGTCAACACAAAGACCACCATGTTAGGTCTATACTGTAACACAGGAACTTTTGTTTAACCAAACTCACACCTCAATTATACAGCCAAAGACCAGAACTATTATTTGACTAATCATGGCTTCAAAACAGTAATCGGATGTGAAAAGGAAGCAGAAAAGCTAGATTAAAAAAACTAGATGATCCCTAATTGCCCACCAGCCTACTGTGTGGTCCACATCACAGGTAAGGCTGTACAAAGGGCTGGTTGAGACACATTCATTTAGCTTTCCTTTGCATTCCCTGTGCTGTGTGTTTGATGACGGGTGAATTTTGCCCCACTATCAGAGATAGGCTATTCTTCACCATGCATTCAATATGCCATTGGAATTTTTTAAAAAGGGTCGCCTTCAAAACAAAGACAAAATGCACCATTGCATAGATATGAGAGAGAACTGTTGAAAGACATAAAACATTTTCTTAGTTTTGACCAGGTCCCGAGAGGGGCCACAGTGACGGAGGATGCAGACAGACAGGCAGGTTGTTGTAGCCATGTGTGTGCATGCATGGTGCGGGACCATAGAGATACAATATTGTAGCCATAGAGATACAATATAGCAGTATTCTATATTATTTTGTTCTGAGAATGTATAAAAGTGGTCCATTTCATTCTGTGGTTGTAGTCGTGTGCGGTCGTGAGCAGGCCCAGGAGTTCGTCTCCCTCCAAGCTACTAACTAGCCCTCTGATCACATGCTGGTGGGAGTGGAGCTGATAACAGAACAGAGGCTGTGAGAAGATCAACGTCACAACCTACAGACAGGGTGAAACGAGACCCATAATAACCTTCCCAGGACATTTCTCAGTGACACTGGCCTTTCATTTCCTCACAGATAATCATCCCCCCTCCTCCCTCCCCACAACCCCACTCCCAAAGGAGAGACAACACAATGCAGCTAGACCTCACTATCTACCTCTGGTCTCTACACAACAGAAGCCTCTCACCCCAGGGAAACAAGTGTATCATCTACACTCACTGGCTGGCTAGCGGCATGATTATCCCCGATGGCATCATCAATAACAACAGCAACCATAACAAGCAAACATTGATCCATATGGAAAAAACATTTAACAGAGAATATCTGTGTTGCAAATGGTTGCTATGGGGATTCTTACACAGAAAAAAAAAAAGAAAAAAAAAAGAGATTGGGCAAACATTTTGTCCTTGACGCTTTCGTTACATCTAAAAACAGCAAGATTGTGAATGTCATTATAGCACACTCACACAAGACCATCCTTCCTCACCACCGGAGAGAACAGAGAGAACTTGAAACAGACATGATTACATTCAGTGGCAGTGCAATGTGCATGAATAACAACAATAACGCTGCTAGTTTTTTTAATTAGTTGGTATGAAAAGGTTAAGCTAGAGAAGGCCTTGAATCTCTTTAGCTTTCCTTGAGAAAGGCAGAAACATTGATTGACTGGTCATCTGATAAAACAACGACGAGGTCCGGAGCCTGCTGGTTTTCTGTTCTACCTGATAATTAATTGCACACACCTGATGTCCCTGGTCTAAATCAATCCCTGATTAGAAGGGAACAATTAAAAAATGCAGTAGAACTGGCTTCGAGGTCCAGAGTTGAGTTTGAGGGAACTAAAGCATGTACATTGTGATTTCTTAGGCACGCAAAACCTGCATCTTCACTTAAGACACATGGAATCAACCAGTGATAAATGAATGCATTTGAATGACAGATTGGTCCTATATCATGCCGCTCTCCTCTTAAGACAAGGAGTATCCACAGGGACGACTCTAGTAGCCTTATCTTTCTAAATGAGCCAGTGCCAATGGAGGGATGACCCAGGCTTTGACACCCCTTTCAGGGGGAAGGGCCCTGGCCAGAGACCCCCTCACCACTGTATTGTCTGGGGATATGTGAAGGTGTCCGCATGCTTCCCAGCCGAAATAATTCGGAACAGTTTGTGCATATATTATGACAAAATGTTGACGTTTTTGTTTGTTTTGGTCTTTGGCAAGGTTTTTTTGGTTGTTCGTGAACACTACATTTTTTCGAGGCAAGCCGAGTCTACGCCCCTTCGTCAGTGATTGGTCAACAGTAGGGATTCTTCAATTAAGTGTTTGTTTTCATGCAACGAGAGACTAATCACTTTCATGCACATTTGTTATCTCTTGAGAAATACTGCACCAAACATCTTAGATGTAAAATTGCACGACGAAGATTTCCTCTGCAAAAACGTCAAAATGAATGACAGATTTCTTGAGTTAGATTAATTCTGACTATTGAGGAAGTGGCTACGGCGTCTCAAAATGGACAAACAGCGTTTTTCAAGCGAAGGTCTTTTAAGGGAGTATGCGAGTACACTCGTTCGTTAACTGAAGCATGCGGACACCTTACGCCTCATTGGAGAGGTGCCCCACTGCCTCCCTTTCCACTGTAGATGAATAGACACCAGACAATTTACAGGTCTCTGACCCTTGTAAAATAGCCACCACCTCTTCAACAAGGTACATTTAGCATTTATGTGATTCAAAGTTTCAATGTCACGTGTACAGTGAAATACCTTTCTTGCAAGCGCTAAACCCAACAATGCAGTAATCAATATCAATGTAGTACTAAACATAACATAAGGTAGAACAAAAACATGTGAGAAAGTAAGAAGCTATATACAGGGTCAGTTCTAATAGCATATTTACAATGTGCAGGGATACTGGAGTGATAGAGGTAGATATGTATAGGGGTAATGTGACTAGGCATCAGGATATATGATAAACAGAGTAGCAACAGCGTAAAGGAAGACTGTATGTGTGTGTGTGTATAGTCAGTATAAATGTGTGTGCATGTTATGTGTGTGTTGGAGTGTCAGTGTGCGTGAGTGACTCGGTACCGGTACCCCCTGTATATAGCCTCGTTATTGTTATTTTATTGTGTGACTTTTAAACTTTTGTTTATTTAGTAAATATTTTCTTAACTCTTATTTTCTTAAAACTGCATTGTTGGTTAAGAGCTTGTAAATAAGCATTTCAATGTAAGGTCTACACCTGTTGTATTCGGCGCATGTGACAAATAAAATGTGATTTGAGTCTTGTGAGTGTGCATAGAGAGTGCAAAAATAAATACAAGGGTCAACTCAGATAGTCCGTGTAGCCATTCTGTAGCTATTTAGCAGTCTTATGGCTTGGGGATAGAAGCTGTTCAGGAGCCTGTTTGGGTCAGACTTGATACACCGGTACCGCTTGCCATACGGAAGCAGAGAGAAAAGTCTATGGCTTGAGTGTCTGGAGTCTAATGATTTTCCAGGCCTTCCATTCACACCGCCTAATATAGAGGTCCTGGATGGCGGGGAGCTTGGCCCCAGTGATGGACTGGGCTGTCCACACCACCCTCTGTACCCTCGCCATGCGATCGAGGGTGGTTCTGTTGCCATACCAAGCAGTGATGCTGACAGTCAAGATGCTCTCAGTGGTGGAGATGTATAACTTGTTGAGGATTTGAGGGCCCATGCCAAACTGTTTCAACCTCCTGAGCACAACTGTGCGCGTGTGGACTATGTTAAGTCCTTAGTGATTTGGACTCCGAGGAACTCGAAGCTCTCGACCTGCTCCACTGCAGCCCCGTCGATGTGGATGGGGGCGTGCTCGCCCCCCCCCCCCGTTTCCTGTTGTCCACGATCAGCTCCTTGGTCTTACTGACGTTGAGGGAGAGGTTGTTGTCCTGGCACCACACTGCCAGGTCACTGACCTCCTCCCTGTAGCCTGTCTCATCATCGCCGGTGATCAGGCCTACCACCGCCGTGTCGTTAGCAAACTTCATGATGGTGTTGGAGACGTGCATGGCCACGCAGTTGTGGGTGAACAAGGAGCACAGGAGGGGACTAAGCACACACCCCTGTGGGGCCCTCGTGTTGAGGGTTAGTGTGGTGGAGGTGATGTTGCCTACCCTCTACCTTGGGTCGGCCCGTCAGGAAGTCCAGGATCCAGTTGCAGAGGGAGGTATTCAGTCCCAGTGTCCTAAACTTGGTGAGGAGCTTGGAGGGGACAATGGTGTTAAACGCTGAGCTGTAGTCAATTAACAGCATTCTTACATAAGTATTCCTCTTATCTAGGTGGGTGAGGGCAGTGTGGAGTGCAATTGAGATTGTGTCGTCAATGGATCTGTTGAGGCGGTATCTATAGTTGTTCTCTCTCTCTCTCCCTCTTTGGGGAGGAATCTATTCTATTCTCTCCCTCTCTCATTCCCTCATTGCAAGCTAGGTCACATCAAGTCATAATGGGCTAGTTTTACATTGAAACAAGCTATTTCAGAGAAAATCTGATTATATTGTTGATCTGATCTGGACAAATCATATTCTTCAATGGGGATATTATTACTCTCTTTGTGCAATCTGAGAAATGTAGACATCATTTGCTTATAGCTTTCTCTAGAGAACTACAATAGCCTAATAGTCGGAACCGACTGAGCTGTCCTAGATCATATGCTTTTAACCTGCAGAAGTGTTTTGTTTATCCGATGAACACTGAATAATCAAAGAATTAGAAGAATGGTAGGGATACCAAATTAGAGTTGTTGATTGAAAGCCAAAACATGTGTCAAAGTAGCCTAATAGTAATTAGAGTGGGTGGGGTCAACACTGTTCTGGAAGACAGCTCACTGGGACAAACTGGGTAAAACTATTGCCATGATATTCAGAGAAACTTTCTCTACAATCATACATGTTCATAGGCTCTTTGCATTGTTCCAAAAGGTGGAGAAAAGTAAAAAATTATTGTTTTAGAATAATTGTAACTTTTGAGATTTTTGGGTCAGTCCTCTTGTGCACTAATTAGAAAAGTTAGTATATGCAGGGAGAAATGTTCACAGACAATTTGATAAGCTACATGTAAAGGCAATGAAGGCTAGCGACACTATAATTATCTAATGTAGTTCTAACTTACTCAAATGAAACCGTTTCAAAAACACCAATCAGAGTAAACGATACATTGTTTCCTCTTTAGTAGGCTACCTTTTGATCATGTCCACATATTCTTTCCGTAGTTGGTCCCCATGCAACGAAATCAGTTTTGAAACTTTTGACAGCTAAGGACTGAAATTAATCACATTTTTACTGTTAAAACTGTATTTACATACAACACTTTACGGCTTGAGTTTAACATTTTGCTAAAATCAGATTTCAAACCATTTCAACAACATGAACATGTGGCCTCGACGTAAACAAAACAGGAACAACGCAGTTATTTAAAAGTAGGCTAATTCAAACGGCTCTATCAAACTTCCATGTCTGAATAGCCTAGTTTTAAAACCAACAACTGGAGAGCAATTCAGTCCCTCCTTCAAATCGACAACTGCGTAGCCTGATAAATGAAACAAATAACAATTCGTCCCTTTATAGTGTTCATGACAAAGTTTCAAGTGGCTCGTTCTCGCGCAAAAACTCACCTGCGAGACCAATGGGACAAGTGTTTGTTCCACCGACCGAGTTTTGATTTCCAGTCCGGAATCAAAGTTCCCACTGCCGCAAGGAGATGAAGCCATTCCCGCCGACCTCTCTTTATTACACGATTCACTACTGACTTACCGCTACCTAGCGTAACGTTTCAATAAATGTGGGTAATGTCTGTAAATCTTTGGGATTTCTTCCTCTAGTTACACGATCGACTGACTGCCCCTTTAAAACAAGCACGCAGTTGTAATCCTCTCGTGTTCGGCTGTGCTGCGTTCTGTGCGTCCGCTAATGTCCATGTAGTTAGGCTAGTCAACTACGGCAGAGAAAGGAGAATGCAGCGACTAGAGAGAGAGTGGGTTGGCTATCTAGGACTATAGCCGGATGGATAGGAACTGACTCACACACACGAGCGAGAGAGAGCACACTGAGAACATGGGGCAGTTTTAGCCTCTAATTTACAGAAATAATTTCAGTTTGTCTTAAACTCGTACGAAAGCGGTATATTTTCCTCATAGCCTATAGCCTACCCTAACAGTGTTTCCGTATGACATGGTAGTGACCCTTGACTTTCGAAGTTATTGAAATGGCTAAAAAAAAGCCACTATTTGATTATATATTCCATGACTCTTTTTCTACAGTGAACAAAAATATAAACACAACATGCAACAATTTCAAAGATTTTACTGAGTTACAGTTCATATAGGAAATCAGTCAATTTAAATAAATAAATTAGGCCCTAATCTATGGATTTCACATGATTGGGAATACAGATATACATCTGTTGGTCACAGATACTGTACCTTAAAAAAAGGTAGGGGCATGGATCAGAAAACTAGTCAGTATCTGGTGTGACCACAATTTGCCTCATGCAGCGCGACACATCTCAGGCTGTTGGTTGTGGCCAGTGGAATGTTGTCCCACTCCTCTTCAATTGCTGTGCGAAGTTGCTGGATATTGGCGGGAACTGGAACATGCGGTTGTGCACGTCGATCCAGAGCATCCCAAACATACTCAATGAGTGACATTTCTGGTGAGTATGCAGGCCATGGAAGAACTGGGACATTTTCAACTTCCAGAAATTGTGTACAGATCCTTGCGACATGGGGCAGTGCACTATCATGCTGAAACATGAGGTGATGGCAGCGGATGAATGGCACGACAATTAATTAATTTATTAACTTTTTTTTTTTTTTTTTCACCTTTATTTAACCAGGTAAACCAGTTGAGAACAAGTTCTCATTTACAACAATGGGCCTAGGGATCTCGTCACGGTATCTCTGTGCATTCAAATTGCCATCGATAAAAATGCAATTGTGCTCGTTGTCCGAAACTTATGCCTGCCCATACCATAACCCCACCGCCACCACTGGGCACTCTGTTCACAACATTGACATCAGCAAACCGCTCACCCACAAGACACTGTGCTCTTTGGTTCTACCCACCAGTGGCGTCATTAGGCCTGAGCTTTTTTTAATGTATTTTAACATTTCACATTGATATGAGTTTCCATAACCACACATCACTTGTGCTATACAGTATGACATTTTTTTTTTTACTGACAAATTTTAACGACAAAAATAAACAATACAATATTCTGCGCTAGGCAGCAGCAGGTACTGCAAAAAGCCCCTGGAGTGACGCTGTGCCTGCTGTGATTGGTTGAGATTTCACAACGCAGTGGACCGCTGATGTCCCTTGACCCCCCTCCCCCATCCCTAAAGCACTGGTTAGATGTCAATTAAATCATTCAGCAAAACCTCTGTCAGTCTGCAGCACAGAGCAAATATGGTTATTCGGAACTTCTTCCGAAAGAGTGGCAAAAAAAAAAAGAGCCGGTTGAGGCAGCAGTGAATGAGGTGGAGAACAGCCAGTCAAAGTGAGTTAAGGCTTCTGCATACTTTGGTTCGGCTGAACGAGTTTGCTTGCATATGTAGCCGGCGCGGTCTGCTCGTTGCCGACTACTGCGTTGTGTTCCGGTGCACTGAAGACAAGACACTGGCGTACTTGAAGGCACTTTATTGTGTACAACTCTCTCAATCTGTTCAACATCAAGGAGAGAAAATGTTCAAAACTCTACCCTCGACCAGAATCCGCCTAACATAAAAAGAACAACGAAACGTGGACTTCAACACAAGAGGATAGAATGACGATCGCTAACTTACAGCTAAACAAAACACGAGGTTAGCTAAGTTAGCAATTTCTCAAACTCTCAAAAATAGCTAAATTCACGACACAGCTTGATTAAATGTACGTACACTCATCATATAATATACATACAAGTTACTATGTGCACTGAAACGTTTTAGTTTTAACAGGTATATCAAGTTTATATCACGCCGAAGTGAACACATACCTCTCTCAGTCGAGTACAATGCAGACTGAGAAAAGCATGACGCCCCTCCGCATATAACCAAACCAACACTCTAGAGGGCGCACTTACACAACTAACTCTCCCAATATCTGTAGACTACACGAAATGCTGAACAATACAATATTTTGGTGAAATCAACTCACAAAATAAAATAAAAAATAGAAAATGAACGGTTGCAAAAATCTGTAATTCTTTGACCTGTTACATTCACCCCTCTTTAATTTCACCAAAATCCTTCACACTTCGAGGGTGGAAAATAACCAAAAACATATAGAATAAAACTCTTGTCCACTTGGTCCAAGATAGCCCTGGGACTCCATTTCCCATATACAGCGTATAAAGCTACTTACAAAGTAAGTTAAAAGAAAACAGCAGTTGATCAGGCTACTGCCCCTTCTAGTGAATATGATGCCTTATACACCATATGAAATCTTGGAACACTTTCCCTCCAATATGAACATCTCATGACCCAGGTCATACTACTGGTAATAAAGAAAAATATCTTAATCTCAAAAATGTATTGTGATGTCACGAGAGGCTGTGTCCTGGAGGGACGTTACATCCCCCTGAGATGGCTGCAAACCCAGACAGCCATGGCTCCATCTGCTGGTATGGTCGGGAACTCCAACCCTCTATGGCCAATCTTCCCACGCAGCTGAAACCAATCAGGAGCTGATGAGCTGAAGGTTTGTTGAAGGGAAGAGACACGGTCTCGAACCTGGGCTCTCTGGAGGACAAGAGTGCTGCACGTCCACTTCCATGAGGAATATAAGGATTTGGAGATACTTACCTTTGGGAAATACTCACCTTTGGATATATGCACCTGTGGAAATACGTGTGGGACGTTTGGAAGGACGTTTTGCTGGGTTGGCCACTAGCTGCAACGTGGAATACAGTAAGACTGGGGAAAAGTTATTTGAGCGAGGGAGAGTTATGATTTTGGATGTGGAAGAGACATCCCTGAACTGTTAACCCTTAAA
Organism: Coregonus clupeaformis; assembly: GCF_020615455.1. Lineage (NCBI taxonomy): Eukaryota > Metazoa > Chordata > Actinopteri > Salmoniformes > Salmonidae > Coregonus > Coregonus clupeaformis. The sequence goes on along the minus strand of NC_059208.1, from coordinate 54,973,547 downwards.
GAGCCACCAGAGAACAGAATTGTGTTATACTTTCGTTAGTTTCCCAAGACCTTTAATAAAATCCTTGTTTTGGTTGAACCTGGTCTCCTTGCACTACTTGAGCAATCCCGCTGAAAGCTGTGTAGCCTCTCATGACATCACAGATGGTGGAGAATACGGGCACGCTCAAGCGTTAATAGTGCATGTCAGAGGAGGATATCGAAGGTTTGATCACCCAGTTTTCCAAGTTGGCCGTAGGCTCCCCGCCGACTGAAATGGAGGACATATTGAAAGCCCTTGTTGCTGGCCAGCACGCCCAGATGCAAGCAAACGTGGCTCTCTTGGAGGAGCAAAAGAAAGCCAACCTTCTGAAGGCAGAGGAATTGCAGTTGCAGAGACAGAGGGTTGTCCAAAATACCCGCCCAATAAAGGCCAGTGACTTTATATCTAAGATGGGAGCTACCGATGACATTGAGGCATACCTGCATGCATTTGAGGCCACGGCCACTAGGGAAGCCTGGCCCAAGCAACAGTGGGTTGGTCTGTTAGCCCCCTTTCTAACCGGGGAATCGCTGAATGCTGTCCGGGACCTGGGCCCTGACCAGGTTACTGACTATGATGCCCTGAAGTCTGAGATCCTCAGCAGATATGGACTCACAAAGTTTGGTATGGCCCAGCGCTTTCACAGCTGGACCTTCCAACCAGACCAACCTCCTCGGGCGCAGATGCATGAACTTGTCCGAATCGCAAGGAAATGGCTGGATCCGCAGAGGAATACAGCAGCGGCGGTGGTGGAGGCCGTTGTGGTGGATCGTTACCTACGCGCCCCTGCCTTATGAGGCAAAACGGTTCATCAGTCAACAGGCCTTGACCACGGCTGATCTGACCGTGGAAGCTGTGGAAAAGTACCAGGCCACAGCGGAGATGCTGAATGCTTCCCGAAAAAGACCCCAGGAGTGCGGCCCCACCACAAATGGGAAGAACCCGTCCAAAGGACCCCAAGGTCTCGAACCCAGCCACGTCAGGACTTATCCCGGCTCCAGGGGGAGCCAGAAACCAGGCGGGTCCAAGAAGAGTACACCAGGAGGGGGGAAACTCGACAGTGTTACCGGTGTGGGGAGATGGGACATATCTCCTGGCAGTGTGGGAAACCAGCCGATGAACCTATGCCCACTGCGGAGTCCTCCAGCTCAGCACCCACACACCGTTTTGCCTCGCTCTTGGGAGTCGTAGATGGCGGCCCAGATCGACCCCCCACCTGCCCGGTAACTGTGAATCACCATGATGTGGAGGCCTTACTGGATTCTGGTAGCCGGGCCACCCTGGTGCGTAAGGATTTGGTGGGCCCAACGTGTCTGACCCCGGGGGAAAGTCCTCCCAGTTTCCTGTGTCCATGGGGACACCAGAGAATACCCCCATTACTGAACTTACAATGACCAGCACACGGGGAACCATACACACGACGGCGGGGTGGTTGATTCCCTCCCCGTCCCTGTCCTAATTGGACGAGACTGCCCAGCCTTTTACCCACTCTGGAGAGAGTCTCAGGAGAGGATAACCCGAGTACCTCGGAAACGGAGAGGCAAGACTCATCCTGGGAAGGCTCCGGTGCAATCCTCCGAATTACTCACTCCCGCCCGGGCTCTGATAGGGATGGCAGGTGCCCAGACCGACACAGAGACGGAGCTACAGAATCTGGACAAAGAACTGTCTGGTCTGAAGGGGACCGCTGAGAGGTATCGTTGGTTAAAGCAACAGTTAGACATGAAGACAGAAGAGTTAGATATCCTCCAGGCTAAACTCCAACAGAGCTCCTTCCATAAGCAACAGGAGGAGCTGGAGAGGCTGCGCAGGACCATCGAGGAGTGTGAGGAGACCCTGCGCAGTAGTAAGGAGGTCCAGAAGAAGGCAGAGGAGAAGTACAAGGTGTTGGAGAACAAGATGAAGAATGCGGAGGCAGAGAGAGAGAAGGAACTGAAAGCTGCTCAACAGAAGCTAAACTCTGCTAAAACCAAGGCTGATGCGTTCAGTAAGAAACTCAAGGAGAGACAACAGGAGGCTGAGTCCCTGGTCCTAGAGTTGGAGGAGTTGAAGAGAGAGCAGTCTGGCAAGCACCACGGCAATGCGGACGCCCTCTCCCGGCGTGATGCCTTCTTCGCTGCCTTTACCCCGACGAGGACGTCGGTCCCGAGGAGGGGGGATGTGTGATGTCACGAGAGGCTGTGTCCTGGAGGGACGTTACATCCCCCTGAGATGGCTGCAAACCCAGACAGCCATGGCTCCATCTGCTGGTATGGTCGGGAACTCCAACCCTCTATGGCCAATCTTCCCACGCAGCTGAAACCAATCAGGAGCTGATGAGCTGAAGGTTTGTTGAAGGGAAGAGACACGGTCTCGAACCTGGGCTCTCTGGAGGACAAGAGTGCTGCACGTCCACTTCCATGAGGAATATAAGGATTTGGAGATACTTACCTTTGGGAAATACTCACCTTTGGATATATGCACCTGTGGAAATACGTGTGGGACGTTTGGAAGGACGTTTTGCTGGGTTGGCCACTAGCTGCAACGTGGAATACAGTAAGACTGGGGAAAAGTTATTTGAGCGAGGGAGAGTTATGATTTTGGATGTGGAAGAGACATCCCTGAACTGTTAACCCTTAAAGAGCCACCAGAGAACAGAATTGTGTTATACTTTCGTTAGTTTCCCAAGACCTTTAATAAAATCCTTGTTTTGGTTGAACCTGGTCTCCTTGCACTACTTGAGCAATCCCGCTGAAAGCTGTGTAGCCTCTCGTGACATCACAGTATCTAAAATAAAGAACGGAAAGACAGTGACCTTCTGACTCCTGTAACAAAACCCTTGGTGAGTGGTTTTTGCACCATGTTCTCTATCAAGCGATCGACTGCCTTAACAACCCTGCCAGTACGTGTTCTGACAACCTGACTTTCAAACCCTTGTACTTGGGAGGGTATCTGACTATCAGTCAGTGTAACAGGTGAATTGACGTCCGAAGACCCTGTCTCATCTAAGTCAGGAACATCAATTGGGGCAACAGAGTCAGTGTCAGTCATGTGCAAATCAGGGGGGTCACTGGAATCCGACAAGTCTCTCACAGGTGAGTATTCATTTTCCCCTTGGCCTCTGACCTCTTTAGACTGGGCTCTCGTGGGTGTCAGTTGAACAGACTTCCTGGACAGAGAGTGGGGCATCTCATTCTCCATCTCAGACTCATCAGCTTCTCCAATAGACTCAGAGTCAGAGGATGCGTTTAACCACGAACATGTACGGTCCTCAGAAGCATCTACTGCTAGGCCACTCAAAGCATCAACAGAAGGAGGCTGAAACTCACTGGCCACATCCGAGGCAGCTCCATTCATCTCTTCATCGCTTAGTTCTGGCATGGGCAAGAAGCTCACGTCCAACATCAAATTCGATGAACAACTTTTGTTTTCCCATTTTCGTCTCTGACTTTGTAAACGTGAGTCTGAGGGTTCCGGTCTATGATGGTATACATAGTGGCTTCCCACTTATCCGCTAACTTCCTCTTCCCTCTCTCTGCTTTATTAGCTAACAAAACTCGGTCGCCAACGTTCAAGTGGGTTCCACGAACTCTCTTGTTGTAGCCATCAGCTTGATGTTGCTGTCCTTTCCTCGCATGCTGCTGAGCTATGTCGGCAGCCACATGGAGGTTCGCCATCAGTTTCTCTGCATAGGTCTTATAATTCACCACGACTGGATCCCTCAAGACTTGTTTGAAGACCATGTCTACTGGGAGTCTGGGGACTCGACCATACATCAAATAGAATGGAGGATATCCAGTTGTTTCATGAGTGGTGGCATTATACGCAAAAGTCAAAGTCTGTATCTGTTGGGCCCAGTGTTGCTTAGCTGTCAGGGGTAGGGGCACGCAACATACTGCCAAGTGTCGTATTGAACCTTTCGGTTTGCCCATTTCCCATGGGATGGTATGCTGTTGTGTGTTTTTCATAATCCCTGTGAGGCTGAGGAGTTCAGCTATGAGTTTGCTTTCAAAATTGGCCCCTTGATCAGAATGTATTCGCTCTGGGAAACCGTAGATGCAGAATACGTTATCCCATAACTTCTTTGCTATTTGCTTTGCAGTTTGGTTTACGCAGGGAAAGGCATGAGCCAATTTTGTAAAGTGGTCTGTTATGACTAACACATCGACAGATCTTTGCTTACAGTCCTCAGCACTCCAAAAATCAATGCACACCAGCTCCATGGGTGCCGAAGTGCGAATGCTCTCCAAGGGAGCTCGGGCAGCTGGTTCAGGGGTCTTTGCAAGGATACAGCGTTGGCAGCATTTCACATATTCCTTGATGTCTCTTCCCATTTGCGGCCAGAAGAAACGCTGTCGGGCGAGGTGTGCTGTTCTAGCCTGCCCTTGATGCCCAGCGAAATCATGCACACCAGCGAGAGCTTTGGCCTTCAAGCTAGCAGGCAGCACAAACTGATACCTCTTCTCTCTGCTTAATGGATCTTTGGTTACCCTATATAGGACTCCGTCCTGGACTTTTAGATGATGCCACTGCTTGCACAGTGTCTGGGTCGTAAGAGCTAACCTCCTCCTCCCTCGCCTAGGTGGTGGCTCACCCCTCTGAATGAGTGGCAGGACTTCCCTGATAACTGGATCTATTTCCTGGCTGTGCCTTAGCTCGCCGATGGAGAGGGCTGGAAGTGTGTCTTGTTCTGAGGGCACCGCCTGGGGAAGAACATTGAGAAACTGTGTTGCTCTTATCTCTGCTCCCCTTTCCCACTCTACATGAGCTTCACAAGCAGATTTCACATGAGAGGGTTCTTGACTGCCGGCCAGCCTGTCTTGAGTGGGGGTCCATAGTTACACAGCACCCTGCATCAAGTGCCTGGAGACACTGGGTCTTACTCCGGAAGAGATCTTGGACTTTCTCCTCTTTGGTTCCCTCCGCCTCGGCCAAAAGACTTTCATAGGGCTCACTGATCAACCTTTGGCTCACTGATTTAGCAAACAGATCTCTACTCAGGGCATCTGCCACAATGTTCTTTACCCCAGGAATGTGTTTGATACTGAAGGTGTATGGGGAAAGCTTTGCCACCCACCTCTGTTTGCAAGCGTCAAGTTTTGGTTTGGTCATTATATAGGTCAAAGGATTATTGTCGGTCCACACTGTAAAAGTGTGGCCTTTCAACCAGTGGCTGAATTTTTCACAAACACTCCATTTGAGCGCCAAGAACTCCAGTCGGTGAGCAGGATACCTCTTTTGTGAGCCAGTGAGGGTCTTGCTGGCAAAGGCGATCGGGCGTGCCTTCGTTTCTCCTTCTGGTATCTGGGACAGAACTGCCCCAAGGCCATCAAGAGACGCATCAATGGACAGAACCAAGGGCTTAGAAAAGTCTGGATGGCTAAGGACCACACAATTCAGGAGCTTCCCCTTAAGGCCGGGCGAAAGCGGAATCGCAGTCAAGGGTCCAATCCGCAGGTTTGAGCTTTCTGTAGACTCCCGCATTCTGACTGTACTTCCCGGCCTTTCCTCTCCGTTTCTGGCCAGCTGTGAGAGCAAACAGGGGTTTTGCGATGGAGGAGCAATTTGGTATGTAGTGTTGGTAATAAAATACCATCCCCAGGAACGACTTCACTCTGCGAACTGAAGGAGTGCAGCCATCATCTTCCATCAAGTCCCTCTTTGACATTTTGGTGATGACCTCGACCATCTCTGGGTCAACAGCAACACCGTCACTGTCAACGATGTGTCCGAGAAACTTCACAGATCTCCGCAACAGATGGCATTTTTTTGGACTCAACTTTAGATTGTGCTCCCGTAGCCTCTGGAAAACAACCTCTAATCTGCTGAGGGCCTGCTGTTCATTGGGGGCAAATATCAAGAGATCATCTAGGTAGCACAAGAGACTGCTGAAGTTAAGATCGCCAAAGATACTCAGCATCATCCTCATGAAGGACGCTGGACTGTTGCAAAGCCCCTGTGGCATTCTGTTATACTCGTGCAGGCCTAATGGTGTTGTGAAGGCGGTATACTTTTTGTCCTCCTCATGCATGGGCAAGTTATAAAATCCAGACGTGAGGTCCATGGTGCTGAAGACAGCATTACCGCCAAGGGCAGCCAAGCAGTCCGATTGATGGGGCAAAGGATGAGCATCCTTGATAGTTCTTGCATTCAGCCATCGAAAGTCTGTGCATATCCGGAGGTCGCCATTTTTCTTCCAAACCATCACGAGTGGAGAAGCATATTCACTCATTGATTTCCGTATGATTTCCTGTTCCTCCATCTCGGTGAGAACTTGGCGCAGCTTTTGATAGTGGGCTGGCGGCACTCTGCGATATGGAAGACGGAAGGGACGGTCGTCAGTGAGGCGGATCCTATGAGCAAAGCCCTTGGCTTCTCCACAGTCAAGATTATGCTTTGAAAATATATCCTGATATTTCTCCAGCAATGTCACAAGTTGGAGCTTGGTGGAGGGGCTCGCTTCACAATGATCAATGTCGACATTTCCCTAGACCAGACTTCTGCAGTCTGTCTTTCAGGTCACCGTTGTCGTCCTGTTTCACATGAGTCACTCTAACAGAGCCAGCATCACTCTGACAGGAACCCTGGAACAGTGTGAGATCTTCAGCTGCAACACAAGTAGAGACGTCCCGTAAGCTTGCTGTTCCTTTTCAGTATGAGTGGTTTGTCTGAGATATTAGTGATTTTCATGGGAGTCCAGCCATCTCCCCATAGCGGTGTTACCACTCTCCCCACCATAATGCCCCGAGGCACACACCTGGAGGTTGTAGGCTCCACCATAACTGTACTCCCAGGTGACTTGGGTATATTACTTGGCAGTCTTCCCCACAGCAGGTACTCTTGTTTGGGAAGGAGAGTCACCGCCTGAGTTAGCTTCACTGTCCCTACTTTTCCTGGGGCATCTTCACCCCTCCATCTTGTGAGACTGGTCATCATTTCTAGAAACTGTTCGCCATCTGGAGACCCTTTTGTGTTGCTCGAGATAAGTGTCCAATAACTGTTCTCGTTTTTCAGCTGATGCAGTACACGTTTCAACATGTTGGTGCCTACTATTATGTCGTCTTTCTGACCAGTGATCACCAGAACTGGGACCATGCACTTTACCCCATACAGACTTAGTTCCATGTCATACATGCACTTGGGGCACACTTGTACTCCTCCACAGCCAACAAGGATGATATGCTGTGAGAGTTCTTGATGTGGGGTCAAGACGCTATCCGATAGTAGTCTCTGCTCTGCCTCTTCACTTATCGTGCAGGCCATTGAGCCTGTATCGAGGAGCCCTTGCAACTGAGCACAGCCATTAACCGTCACCGGTGCGTGAAATAACTCACTGAACGTCTCAACTCTGTGAATATTCTGAACAATTACCGTGCAATTATCAGACATTGCTTTACAGACATTGACATACATCTCCTTCAATTCTTCACTTTCTTCAAGGGTTGAATCTTCAACGCTCACACATCCCCCTTTCCGTATGTGAGCTATCTAGTTTAAACTGGCTCCACCTTGCTCAGAGTTAGGTGGTGTGTGCGCTAACTGTGGCTGAGCGTTAATTCTTGGCCGGCGCTGTTGGCATTCTCTCTTCCAGTGGCCGGGCTTGTAACAGCCCATACAGAGGTTCGCCTGTCTACAGTGTGCAGTAGTTGAGTGTTCGGCAGACTGACAGACTTTACATCTACTCTGAACAATGGCTGCTGGCCCCCTGCTTGGTGGCACGACTGCTGTTGTGTGTGCCGTCTGCTCTAGCACACGGTCCAGCAAGCCAATGAGAGACTGCATGCAGATGCTCTCTGTCTGAGGAGAGGATGGAAGCCTCATTGCCTTTGGGTAACCAGTAAGGTCTGTTGGGTTTTCAGCAGCGACTGTCTCTGTGGTTAATGCCTGAGCATGTGCACCAATGTTCTTTGGCCGATAAGATTTGGCTTGACACATTGTTCTAGCCTCTCTCTGGTGTTCAACGAGGTGTTCCTGAATCTCATTTGCTGTCCACTTTTCAGCTGTTTTGCACTTTAGGACACTTGCAAGAGCGGGGTCGGGACAGTGTTTCACCAGTATCATTGTGACTTCGTGAGAGGGGTCCTCAATGTTTCGCCCCTGCCTTCTCAGACACTCATCTGCGACATCCACAGCCTTGTTCAAGCGTATCCAATAGTCCATGGGACTTTCTCCGGCCAGAGGAAGTGTGTTATAGAAATCTGCTAAAGGCATAGAGGAGTAGGTTAACTCACTGAAATGTTGTTTCAGAATATCAAAGACGAGCTTGGAGTTCTCAGCTGGCTGCAGCGATGGCATACTGCGCAGGGTAACTTTAACAATGTCTCTAGCCTTTCCCATTAGTCTTGACATTATCTCCTGGGAGTGCTCTTGCGGGTGTACACCCTCTTATTCAGGTAAACGCTCATAATCTCTTCCCACTCATGCACTGTGTGTTTGTCTGTTCCATCACCCCTGAAGTACGGCGGCTCTTTGACATCTGTCTTCATGACTAACTTTACTCCTGTCATGTTCAAATCAGACTGTCCATATCCTAAGTTCAGGCTAGGCGTAGGAGTGGTTTGGTTATCTGCACTACCAACAGATCTCTGTAATTGGCTAGCAATGTTCTCTCCTATTTCATGATCTAACTGTGTGATGAGACTCCCTAGGTCTGCAGAACTCACATGTGAACTAGACACTGGCTGACGTGGAGAATGTTCATCTGTTTGGGTGTGAGTGTATGAAAATGCAGGACGGCCCACTGAACTAACGCTGCTTGCAATGTCTGGAGCATCTCTTAAGCTACGCATGTGTGGTGCGGGGGAATATTCATCAGTGCGTAAGCGTGTGGACGAGAGTACAGGTCTGCCTAGTATACCAGCACCCCTAACCGGCGTGCTCTCCACCCTACTCATAAACCTGCCCCTCCCCAGGCTTACCCCTGCAGCATCTCCAACACTAAATGGTGTCTGCGCATCCTTACCATCAGTCTTTTTTTTTTTTTATAGAAAGTTGTAATAGACTATGGTAATGATATGTGAATCACCAGAACATGTGAATATGAAAAAAAAATTGTACAATTATAGAAGTCGCTGAGGTAAGCAATTAAGAGCTACAATTTACACATTAATGTTTGCCCTTATACTTGTCAACGTTCCGAAGAGGTTCCTACTCGTCACAGCAACCACCGGCGATCACCCTGGCGATGATCTGAAGCGAAGATATCCGGGTCACGGCACCAATGTAGCCGGCGCGGTCTGCTCGTTGCCGACTACTGCGTTGTGTTCCGGTGCACTGAAGACAAGACACTGGCGTACTTGAAGGCACTTTATTGTGTACAACTCTCTCAATCTGTTCAACATCAAGGAGAGAAAATGTTCAAAACTCTACCCTCGACCAGAATCCGCCTCTCTCAGTCGTGTACAATGCAGACTCAGTATAATCACATTCAAAAATCCAAGGAATAAAATACAACATAATTGGAAAATAAACATCGCATCTGGTGTATATCTTATGTATGTGTCATATTGCATGTTATCTCTGCCAAAAACTCTGAGCTTTTAGCCTTTACATTAATACTGTGCAACATGACATAAACCATCTTTCAAATAGGTAATACATACAGTAATATGCACGAAGCAACATGTAATCCTTCACATTTGAGCTTTTCAGTGCCATTAAACACTAATCAATACATGAAAACATGTTAAATGAACACATATTTTTAACCTGATATAGGGAATACATACCTGTTCAACATCAAGGAGAGAAAATGTTCAAAACTCTACCCTCGACCAGAATCCGCCTAACATAAAAAGAACAACGAAACGTGGACTTCAACACAAGAGGATAGAATGACGATCACTAACTTACAGCTAAACAAAACACGAGGTTAGCTAAGTTAGCAATTTCTCAAACTCTCAAAAATAGCTAAATTCACGACACAGCTTGATTAAATGTACGTACACTCATCATATAATATACATACAAGTTACTATGTGCACTGAAACGTTTTAGTTTTAACAGGTATATCAAGTTTATATCACGCCGAAGTGAACACATACCTCTCTCAGTCGAGTACAATGCAGACTGAGAAAAGCATGATGCCCCTCCGCATATAACCAAACCAACACTCTAGAGGGCGCACTTACACAACTAACTCTCCCAATATCTGTAGACTACACGAAATGCTGAACAATACAATATTTTGGTGAAATCAACTCACAAAATAAAATTAAAAATAGAAAATGAACGGTTGCAAAAATCTGTAATTCTTTGACCTGTTACACATACACAGTTAAAAGACGTTCACTGGAAAAATGAGGAAAAGCAGCAATAGTACTGTTTGTCCATCTTGAGATGCCGTAGCCAGTATACCCTTCCTCAAAATAATCAGAATTAATCTAAGATAACTCAAGAAATCTTTCATTAATTTGGAAGTTTTTGCCGAGGACATCTTAGTCGCGCAATTTTACATCTAACTAAGATGTTTGGTGCAGTATTTCTCAAGTGAATACATTTGTATGAAAACAAGTAGTTTATCGTTGAATGACAACAAACACTTCATTGAAGAATCCCTACTGTTGACCAATGACCGACGAGGGGGCTTAGACTTTGGCTCCGAAACTTCGGCTTGCCTCAATTTTTTTTGTGTTCACGAACAGCCGAAAAAAATGTTGCCGAAGACCAAAACAAACAATAACATCACAAAATGTCGTCATAATATATGCGCAAACTGTTCCGAACTTTTTTGGATGGGAAGCATGCGGACGCCTTAAACCACAGGTTTGTGCAGGGTTGGTGGTAGCTAACTAGCTAGTCTCTCTCATCATAAGGGCTGGCTAATGCTAATAAACTAGCGTTAGCGCTCAGCATCCTTAAGCTATTGGGTGGCAGTTATTTAATTAACAGTATATTTAGTGAATGGGAAAGCTAAGGATGTTGATATACAGTAAGTCATGATATTAAGACAAGTGTTTATTTCCAGCGAGTGTATTTTATGGGTTTTGTTTCTGTAGTTAACTTGGCTGGCTAGCAGCCACTTCGGTAGCTACTGGCTGGCTAACGTTTTTCCGACTGAAGCACATACTGTATCTACTGACAGGGACACAGTGCCCACCTGTGGACTGAAGCTGAACTTTATTACAACATTATATTTAACCCTGTTTAAAATTAACAATGTTGTGGTAGAACTGACTAAATTAAATGAATCATAACCTATTCCATTCTACAGGTAAACATGCTTGGCTCGTCTGTTATTTCCATATAGGCTACGTAACTATTTGTAAAGAAAAACATTATTAAATTGGTGAAATTATTTCATTGAACTTTTAATTTGTATTACTCTTTTTATTCACTTAGCAACTGACTTGTTCTACTGTTGTTGCATTGTCGACAGGTTAACCTGCAAGTAAGCATTTCATTGCACTCCATGTATATCATGTGTATATGACAAATAAACTAACTTGAACTTAGAAGGGAAAGGGAAGGGAAGACAGAAGGAAAAGATGGCCAGCTTTGTGGTTAGGTTGTAGGTGAACACAACATTGAAAATACATAGGCCCTTAAGTTATGTGTCCTCAAATGTTGTGTAATCTAAAAATCTCACATTAGCTGATAGGACTGATGAAATTAAATTAATCATAGAGGTCTTATAACTTATTTCATTCTACAGGTTCATTTTTTTTGGCTCATGTCTCTTTATAGTCATATAACCAAGGGGCTATGCAGCTTTTTATATGTCATGTTTGGAGTTGTGTTGCGTTGTTATTTGGACACTTGAATTTTTCTTTACATTTGAGTTGCCCTGGTCTTGTCAGTATACAGTCACTTTAAAGAGCAACTTCCCCTAAAAAAAAACATCGATATGAGTCAGAAACATTTATTCTACTGTCAAAATTGACCACAAAGTGTAAATAGGATAGTTTTGGTTATAACGTTTTATGAGACTTATGGTTGTGACTGCATCATGCGACCTGATTGTAATGCCTGTGGTAAATTTGGGTTGACTTTGTATAGCCCTATGGGGTTAGTTAGGGACCATCGGTAAATTACACACAATACACATGGGACAATATGTAAAAATTCCAATAGCTCCAAATTTCAATGACATAAAAACCTAAAACCAATTATGAATTGTAGAAATTCATATACAAATATTAAAAGCATTTAATTAGAAGACTAAAAGGTGTGCAACATGAAACTATTGTCTCATTTACATTGTGTAATTTCTTGACGGTCCCTAACTAGCCCTAGAGAGTCAGCTGACTGAAGCTAATTGGCTAAATCATTTTGGGCTGACTCTTCCCACCTGCGAACACACATGAGACACCCACATAAAACCACTCCCTGAAACCAACTCGTGATTGAATTCTGTCATGGCCGCTAGCATGAACCAAATCTAAAATGAGGCCAAATCAGGAAGTGCAGTCACCCTTTACAACTAACTAATAACATGTTGCAAATCTACCTTGCTACCTTCCAGATGAGCCAAGGAAGAGGACAGATGAGAACAGCAGGCTAGGGGAGCATGTAGAACAGCAGCAGCCAGGTGCAAATGGTAGGGAGGAGGATGATTTAGGTGACCCAGACACAGGCCCAAAACAAGTTATGCTACCTCAGTATCCCCTTGACCGTTTTGGATTTGAAAACTGAAGAGACACACCAGACAAGACACAGAGACAGCAACTGAAGAATAGGATATGATGGAGAGAGACACCAGACAAGACACAGAGACAGCAACAGAAGAATAGGATATGATGGAGAGAGACACCAGACAAGACACAGAGACAGCAACAGAATAATAGGATATGATGGAAGGACACACCAGACAAGACACAGAGACAGCAACAGAAGAATAGGATATAATGGAGAGAGATACCAGACAAGACACAGAGACAGCAACAGAAGAATATGATTTGATGGAGAGACACACCAGAGAAGACACAGACAGCAACAGAAGAATAGGATATGACGGAGAGAGACACCAGACAAGACACAGAGACAGCAACATAATAATAGGATATGATGAAGAGAGACACCAGACAAGACACAGAGACAGCAACAGATGAATATTATATGATGGAGAGAGACACCGGACAAGACACAGAGACAGCAACAGAAGAATAGGATATGATGGAGAGAGACACCAGACAAGACACAGAGACAGCAACAGAAGAATAGGATATGATGGAGAGAGACACCAGACAAGACACAGAGACAGCAACAGAAGAATAGGATATGATGGAGAGACACACCAGACAAGACACAGAGACGGCAACAGAAGAATAGCATATGATGAAGAGACACCAGAAGAACAGAACAGGCCATAATAGAAGAGGATAGAGAAAGGAGACAGAGATCAAACAAGAACCTGAGATAATAATGTTTAATAATATTTGCATACTGTTTTACCCACTTGTACAGTTGAAGTCAGAAGTTTACATACACTTAGGTTGGAGTCATTAAAACTCGTTTTTCAAACACTCCACACATTTCTTGTTAACAAACTATCGTTTTGGCAAGTCGGTTAGGACATCTACTTTGTGCATGTCACAAGTAATTTTTCCAACAATTGTTTACAGACATATTATTTCACTTATAATTCACGGTATCACAATTCCAGTGGGTCAGAAGTTCACATACACTATGTTGACTGTGCCTTTAAACAGCTTTGAAAATTCCAGAAAATGATGTCATGGCTTTAGAAGCTTCTGATAGGCTAATTGACATAATTTGAGTCAATTTGAAGTGTACCTGTGGATGTATTTCAAGGCCTACCTTCAAACTCAGTGCCTCTTTGCTTGACATCATGGGAAAATCAAAAGAAATCAGCCAAGACCTCAGAATTTTTTTTTGTAAACCTCCACAAGTCTGGTTCATCCTTGGGAGCAATTTCCAAACACCTGAAGGTACCACGTTCATCTGTACAAACAATACTACGCAAGTATAAACACCATGGGACCATGCAGCCGTCGTACCGCTCAGGAAGGAGACACATTCTGTCTCATAGAGATGAACCTACTTTGGTGCGAAAAGTGCAAATCAATCCCAGAACAACAGCAAAGGACCTTGTGAAGATGCTGGAGGAAACAGGTACAAAAGTATCTATATCCACAGTAAAACGAGTCCTATATCGCCATAACCTGAAAGGCCGCTCAGTAAGGAAGAAGCCACTGCTCCAAAACCTCCATAAAAAAGCCAGACTACAGTTTAAAACTGCACATGGGGACAAAGATCGTACTTGTTGGAGAAATGTCCTCTGGTCTGATGAAACAAAAATATAACTGTTTGGCCATAATGACCATCGTTATGTTTGGAGGAAAAAGGGGAGGCTTGCAAGCCGAAGAACACCATCCCAACCGTGAAGCACGGGGTGGCAGCATCATGCTGTGGGGGTGCTTTGCTGCAGGAGGGACTGGTGCACTTCACAAAATAGATGGCATCATGAGGAAGGAAAATTATGTGGATATATTGATGCAACATCTCAAGACATCAGTCAGGAAGTTAAAGCTTGGTTGCAAATGGGTCTTCCAAATGGACAATGACCCCAAGCATACTTCCAAAGTTGTGGCAAAATGGCTTAAGGACAACAAAGTCAAGGTATTGGAGTGGCCATTACAAAGCCCTGACCTCAATCCTATAGAAAATTTGTGGGCAGAACTGAAAAAGCGTGTGCGAGCAAGGAGGCCTACAAACCTGACTCAGTTACACCAACTCTGTCAGGAGGAATGGGCCAAAATTCACCCAATTTATTGTGGAAACTTGTGGAAGGCTACCCGAAACGTTTGACCCAAGTTAAACAATTTAACGGCAATGCTACCAAATATTAATTGAGTGTATGTAAACTTCTGACCCACTGGGAATGTGATGAAAGAAATAAAAGCTGAAATAAATCATTCTCTCTACTATTATTTTGACATTTCACATTCTTAAAATAAAGTGGTGATCCTAACTGACCTAAGACAGGGAATTTCTACTAGGATTAAATGTCAGGAATTGTGAAAAACTGAGTTGAATTGTATTTGGCTAAGGTGTATGTAAACTTCCGACTTCAACTGTATATACTATGTATATACTGTATTCTAGTCAAGGCTCATCCTATATAACTACTGCTGTACACACCTTTCTAATTCATATACTGTCCATACTGTCTATACACACCATGTCTGATATTTATTGATTTCTTTCTTTAAACTTTTTGGGATTTTTGTATATTGTTTTGTATTGTTGGGTATACTGCACTGTTGGAGCTAGAAACATAAGCATTTCGCTGCACCTGCAATAACATCTGCAAAATATGTGTACGCGACCAATTAAATTCGATTTTATTAGATTTTGATTTTGACAGCATCAGACAAGGCACAGACAGCAACACAAGATACAGAGAAAGTGACAGAAGAGGGCAGATGGAGAGAGAACAGAAGTGGGTTAAGCACACAGTAGACCAGAGGGCAGATGGAGAGAGAACAGAAGTGGGTTAAGCACACAGTAGACCAGAGAGCAGATGGAGAGAGAACAGAAGTGGGTTAAGCACACAGTAGACCAGAGGGCAGATGGAGAGAGAACAGAAGTGGGTTAAGCACACAGTAGACCAGAGGGCAGATGGAGAGAGAACAGAAGTGGGTTAAGCACACAGTAGACCAGAGGGCAGATGGAGAGAGAACAGAAGTGGGTTAAGCACACAGTAGACCAGAGGGCAGATGGAGAGAGAACAGAAGTGGGTTAAGCACACAGTAGACCAGAGGGCAGATGGAGAGAGAACAGAAGTGGGTTAAGCACACAGTAGACCAGAGGGCAGATGGAGAGAGAACAGAAGTGGGTTAAGCACACAGTAGACCAGAGGGCAGATGGAGAGAGAACAGAAGTGGGTTAAGCACACAGTAGACCAGAGGGCAGATGGAGAGAGAACAGAAGTGGGTTAAGCACACAGTAGACCAGAGGGCAGATGGAGAGAGAACAGAAGTGGGTTAAGCACACAGTAGACCAGAGGGCAGATGGAGAGAGAACAGAAGTGGGTTAAGCACACAGTAGACCAGAGGACAGATGGAGAGAGAACAGAAGTGGGTTAAGCACACAGTAGACCAGCAGTAGACTGTATCACTTCAAGCTGTTCTATAGATTCTAATTCGTTTTATTTACTTACACATATTATAACAGGTGAAATACAGACATTGAAAAAGTAAAACATGGTTTACAAAGTATTTTCAGGTGAGTTGAAATTACTATTAAAACAATTGTTTACTTTTACACTTTTTACAACTAGGACAGGACAAGAGAGGAGGGTAGACAAGAGACAGCAACATAGAATACTAAGAGACAGCAACATAGAATACTAAGAGACGGCAACATAGAATACTAAGAGACAGAAACATAGAATACTAAGAGACAGCAACATAGAATACTAAGAGACAGCAACATAGAATACTAAGAGACAGAAACATAGAATACTAAGAGACAGAAACATAGAATACTAAGAGACAGCAACATAGAATACTAAGAGACAGCAACATAGAATACTAAGAGACAGCAACATAGAATACTAAGAGACAGAAACATAGAATACTAAGAGACAGCAACATAGAATACTAAGAGACAGAAACATAGAATACTAAGAGACAGCAACATAGAATACTAAGAGACAGCAACATAGAATACTAAGAGACAGCAACATAGAATACTAAGAGACAGAAACATAGAATACTAAGATACAGCAACATAGAATACTAAGAGACAGCAACATAGAATACTAAGAGACAGCAACATAGAATACTAAGAGACAGCAACATAGAATACTAAGAGACAGAAACATAGAATACTAAGAGACAGCAACATAGAATACTAAGAGACAGCAACATAGAATACTAAGAGACAGCAACATAGAATACTAAGAGACAGCAACATAGAATACTAAGAGACAGAAACATAGAATACTAAGAGACAGCAACATAGAATACTAAGAGACAGCAACATAGAATACTAAGAGACAGCAACATAGAATACTAAGAGACAGCAACATAGAATACTAAGAGACAGCAACATAGAATACTAAGAGACAGCAACATAGAATACTAAGAGACAGCAACATAGAATACTAAGAGACAGCAACATAGAATACTAAGAGACAGAAACATAGAATACTAAGAGACAGAAACATAGAATACTAAGAGACAGCAACATAGAATACTAAGAGACAGCAACATAGAATACTAAGAGACAGCAACATAGAATACTAAGAGACAGCAACATAGAATACTAAGAGACAGCAACATAGAATACTAAGAGACAGAAACATAGAATACTAAGAGACAGAAACATAGAATACTAAGAGACAGAAACATAGAATACTAAGAGACAGCAACATAGAATACTAAGAGACAGCAACATAGAATACTAAGAGACAGCAACATAGAATACTAAGAGACAGAAACATAGAATACTAAGAGACAGAAACATAGAATACTAAGAGACAGCAACATAGAATACTAAGAGACAGCAACATAGAATACTAAGAGACAGCAACATAGAATACTAAGAGACAGCAACATAGAATACTAAGAGACAGAAACATAGAATACTAAGAGACAGAAACATAGAATACTAAGAGACAGAAACATAGAATACTAAGAGACAGCAACATAGAATACTAAGAGACAGGAACATAGAATACTAAGAGACAGGAACATAGAATACTAAGAGGCAGCAACATAGAATACTAAGAGACAGCAACATAGAATACTAAGAGACAGCAACACAGAATACTAAGAGACAGCAACATAGAATACTAAGACACAGCAACATAGAATACTAAGACACAGCAACATAGAATACTAAGAGACAGCAACATAGAATACTAAGAGACAGCAACATAGAATACTAAGAGACAGCAACATAGAATACTAAGAGACAGAAACATAGAATACTAAGAGACAGCAACAGAAGAGGGCAGACCAGAGAGACAGCAACAGACCGATAAAGCAATGGAGAGGCAGAGGAGGGGTGAACACACAGTAGACTGTATCACTTAAAGCTGCTCAATGGATTCTAATTACTGCACAGTGTGTGTGTGTGTGTGTGCATGTGTGTGAGAGAGAGTGTTTGGGTACTGTGGGATTCTTTAATCAGTTTGGCTCATTAATCAGTTTGGCTCATTGGCCAGGTCAGAATCTATGTTTGAAGTTGTTGGAAATGTTTGAAGTTGGAAATACATTGTAGATGTACAGAACCAGTCAAAAATGTTGGACACACCAACGCATTCAACCAGCGCAAACCAGATGGGATGGCATATTGCTGCAGAATTCTGTGGTAGCCATGCTGGTTAAGTGTGCCTTGAATTCTAAATAAATCACTGACAGTGTCACCAGCAAAGCACCATCACACCTCCTCCTCCATGCTTCACGGTGGGAACCACACATGCAGAGATCATCCGTTCACCTACTATGCGTCTCACAAAGACACAGCAGTTGGAACCAGAAATCTCAAATTTGGACTCATCAGACCAAAATACATATTTCCACCGGTCTAATGTCCATTGCTCGTGTTTCTTGGCCCAAGCAAGTCTCTTCTTCTTATTGGTGTCCTTTAGTAGTGATTTCTTTGCAGCAATTCGACCATGAAGGCCTGATTCACGCAGCATCCTCTGAACAGTTGATGTTGAGATGTGTCTGTTACTTGAACTCTGTGAAGCATTTATTTGGGCTGCAATCTGAGGTGCAGTTAACTCTAATGAACTTATGCTCTGCAGCAGAGGTAATTTTGTGTCTTCCTTTCCTGTGGCAGTCCTCATGAGAGCCAGTTTCATCATAGCGCTTGATGGTTTTTGAGACTTTCAAAGTTCTTGAAATTTTCCGGCCCTTAATGTCTTAAAGTAATGATGGGCTGTCATTTCTCTTTGCTTATTTGAGCTGTTCTTGCCATAATATGGACTTGGTCTTTTACCAAATTGGGCTATCTTCTGTATACCACCCCTACCTTGTCACAACACAACTGATTGGCTCAAACACATTAAGAAGGAAATAAATTCCACAAATTAACTTTTAACAAGGCACACCTGTTAATTGAAATGCATTCCAGGTGACTACCTCATGAAGTTGGTTGAGTGAATGCCAAAAGTGTGCAAAGCTGTAATCAAGGCAAAGGGTGGCTACTTTGAAGAATCTCAAATATAAAATATATTTTGATTTGTTTAACACTTTTTTGGTTACTACATGATTCCATATGTGTTATTTCATAGTTTTGATGTCTTCACTATTATTCTACAATGTAGAAAATAGTAAAAAAAAAGAACAACCCTTGAATGAATAAGTGTGTCCAAACTGTTGACTGGGACTGTATGTGTTCCAGTAGCTACTGTAATTGAATACTGGCAGTGTCTGCTGTGGCAGGTGGGAAGGTGAAAGTTACCTGAAAAATATCTAATCTCTCAATGTTGGAATCGCTCAGTGTTCATCTCAAAGTGCTCCAAATTCATGCATTTAGCTGTTGAAATTCAGGGGGTTTTTTTGCTGGGGAGAATGCCCCCGGACCCCCCTACTGGTTTTGGGCTAAGCCCCGAATGACTTAAAATCCTAGAAAGGCCCCTACTACCCACCATCTTTATATAGTGGATACAGAACAACCACATCTCTCAAATTAGTGCTTTGGTTCTACCCAACATGTTTATATAGAGGATGCAGAACACCCACAGCTCTCAGATCAGCCGTCAGAGAATCTACTGGGCCACATCATTATGCTGAATGGAATTCGAGTGAGATTGGTTGCTTGAACACTGGATTGTGTTAAACTTTGATGACAGACTGGGCTTTTGTTTATTATTCTACTCTGCAATTCAGTGGTTTTCATAGAGTTCAGAGTTCGTTTATGCTTTACGTTGATCAAGAACAAGTGATCAAAAACAGGAAAGAAGTTCCGAAGCACTGCAATTACAATGTAGTCCATGTAGAGTTGTCCTCTACAGAGTATACAATTGTGTTGGCCCGCAATCAGGAAATTGCCAAACATTGTTAAGTTGACTAGCTGATTCATATTTTGTCAATACCAAGAGACATCCTCCCAGATGAATAGAACACTTGTTATCCAGAGCAGTCTATTTCATTTATTGCCATATTGTATTTCGATGTCTTTTTTTTCTAATATCCCTTTTTTTCTAATCTCCCAGACAAATTGACTGTGCTGTTTTTGTTTGTCAAACACATTTCCTGAGAAACAACTGGATTTTTGTTTGTTTAAGCGTATCCGCACTGTTCTAGCGTAGGCATTTTGGCAGTGCTTGACTTGGACCGGAGCTGTCCGGAGCAACGTACCTGCTCTTCTAATGGGAGATTGTGTTCCTAATTTTGGGGGAATTGCGTACCAGCTCCTCATAAAACAAAGTAGCCTATCGCCGGCCCAGATTCACACACCGAGGCAAAGTTGATCAAAGCGGAATGAAGGCGGGATCTGCATTGAATAGCAATGGTTATTGGGCATTCATTTTCGGATTCCGCATTGTTCAAGTTTATTTACCACTAGTCTGTGAATCTGTGCGTGACATTGGGCTGTCAATTCGAGATTGTGCAGATTGAAAATGGGCCAGCCTGAATGCGCATGATGCGCTGTCTCAAGTTGTCAAATGATGGTTTGTAAGGCAATGAAAAGGCATGGAGAAAAAAAAATCATACATTTTGTTAATGTAATTCATGAAGCCACACTTAAATATTAGCCTATCAATCACTTAAAAATCGACATATCAGCCATCCTCGGAATGACCCTTCAGTGCGTGTCTGTGTGTGCTGCTTCTGAGCCAGTGCGATTGGGCCAGGGGGGAGAGAGCGCTACGTTTCAGCAGCAGGTATATTGACAGACAGACTAACTAGATAGCCAATTCAAAACATAACTTGTAGCAGTTATCTCGCTAGTTAACTATAGCTATCTAAGCATTACTGTCGTCGTCGCCTTCTTTCCACCGGCACTACATACATCTGCACCGTTGAAAAACGGTGATTCCCTCTATTAAACAGTAGCCATGTAATTGCGACAACGTAAAAAATATTATAAGAATAGTATAATTGACAAATAACTTGCTGTGCATAGATCTCCCCTGAAACATTCATATTTCTTTGAAGTATCCCGCCGTTTCCATTTGATCCCTGATTCATTGAATGAGGGAATCATTTGATAAAAACAAAAGTATTTGGTTGTAATGTTGCAACATTTTATATCAAGGGTGGCAACCATCCTCCAGGATAGCTACTGGGGGTGCAGGCTTTTGTTCAAGCCCTGGTCTAACCACATTGTAGCCTAAACATCAGCTGCTCAACAGGACCTTGATAAGCAGACTTGGGTGTTTCAGGGCTGGATGAAAAGCCATGCCTGCACACCCAGGAGCTCTCGAGATGGAGGGTTGACCATTCTCCCTGTGCCCAAGAACACTAAGGTAACCTGCCTAAATGACTACCGACCCGTAGCACTCACATATGTAGCCATGAAGTGCTTTGAAAGGCTGGTCATGGCTCACATCAACACCATTATCCCAGAAACCCTAGACCCACTCTAATTTGCATACCGCCCCAACACCATTATCCCAGAAACCCTAGACCCACTCCAATTTGCATACCGCGCCAACAAATCCACAGATGATGCAATCTCTATTGAACTCCACACTGCCCTTTCACACCTGGACAAAAGGAACACCTATGTGAGAATGCTATTCATTGACTACAGCTCAGCGTTCAACACCATAGTGCCCTCAAAGCTCATCACTAAGCTAAGGACCCTGGGACTAAACACCTCCCTCTGCAACTGGATCCTGGACTTCCTGACGGGCCACCCCAGGTGGTAAGGGTAGGTAACAACACATCTGCCACACTGATCCTCAACACGGGGGCCCCTCAGGGGTGCGTGCTCAGTGCCCTACTGTACTCCCTGTTCACTCATGACTGCATGGCCAGGTGCGACTCCAACACCATCATTAAGTTTGCCGATGACACAACAGCGGTAGTCCTGATCACCGACAACGACGAGACAGCCTGTAGGGAGGAGGTCAGAGACCTGGCCTTGTGGTGCCAGGACAACAACCTCTCCCTCAACGTGATCAACACAACAGAGATGATTGTGGACTACAGGAAAAAGAAGAGGACCGAGCACGCCCCCATTCTCATCGATGGGGGCTGTAGTGGAGCAGGTTGAGAGCTTCAAGTTCCTTGGTGTCCACATCACCAACAAACTAACATGGTCCAAGCACACCAAGACAGTCGTGGAGAGGGCACGACAAAACCTTTTCCCCCTAAGGAGTGAAAAAATGTGGCATGGGTCCTCAGATCCTCAAAAGGTTCTACAGCTGCACCATTGAGAGCATCCTGACTGGTTGCTTCACTGCCTGGTATGGCAACTGCTTGGCCTCTGACCGCAAGGCACTACAGAGGGTAGTGCGTACGGGCCACTACATCACTGGGGCCAAGCTTCCTGCCATCCAGGACCTCTATACCAGGTGGTGTCAGAGGAAGGCCCTAAAAATTGTCAAAGACTCCAGACACCCTAGTCATAGACTGTTCTCTCTGCTACCGCATGGCAAGCGGCACCGGAGCGCCAAGTCTAGGTCCAAAAGGCTTCTAAACAGCTTCTACCCCCAAGCCATAAGACTCCTGAACATCTAATCAAATGGCTACGCAGACTATTTGCATTGCCCTCACTCCCCCCCTTTCACACTGCTGCTACTCTCTGTTTATTATCTATGCATAGTCACTTTAATAACTCTACCTACATTTACATATTACCTCAATTACCTCGACTAACCGGTGCCCCCGCACATTGACTCGGTACCAGTACCCCCTGTATATAGCCTCACTATTGTTATTTTTACTGCTGCTCTTTAATTATTTGTTACTTTTATTTCGTATTATTTTATATTGTATTTTTTAGTGATTTTCTTTGGTATTCTTTCTTAAAACTGCGTTGTTGGTTAAGAGCTTGTAAGTAAGCATTTCACTGTAAGGTCTACACCTGTTGTATTCGACGCATGTAACAAATTACATTTTATTTGATGTTGACAACTTTGTGTGTGTGGAGGGGGGTTTAAATGCCTTGATCAAGGGCACAACGGCAGGAGATGGAAGGCCTACATGGGATCAGACACAGCAGTCTTCCAGCGTCAATAATGCTTACTTTTTCATTCAGGCTTTAATAATAGTCATGAAAATGTGGTTAAAAGTCAGAGAAGTCACGAAAAATGTATATGAACCCTTAAAATAATCAGAGGTCTCTATAGCATATCATTTGTGGATTTCGGTGAACATAATCTAATGGACGGACTTAAAAAAAAATACAGCTTCTGCACTTCTTTCATCCCAAGTCAAGCACTGCCTACAAGCCATTAAATACAAGATGTGTCGGCATTGTGTGATTGTCTTACTAACAGCTGCCGCTGAAGTTTTTAAACTCTTCAGAACCGCTGACTGCTATTTCACTCTGTATCGTTCCTCTTGGCTGTGTGGCTCTTGGGAACAGAACTGCTGAGCTGAATGTAAAGATCATGAAAGGAGGGTGCTTTTGTGCACAGTGAAACGTGGAATCATCTGCATAGTCAGTAATTTTCCTGGGATATGCAGATTAAGGATTTTAAACTATTTTCTCAGGAATATTGGGTTCATGGGCAGGAATATGATTATTCAAGTAATCCACCAAGAAAGTTTGAGTTGTAGTTTTCACTGAAAAATGCAATGGTGTCATATCTTGTCTGAAATAGAGTTATGGAATGTACGTTCTAAAAATGTACAACAGATTTCATATATAATTTCCTGTAGCATCCATGTCTTTTTTGCTCCAAAGGTATGTAGGTTTTAGGGTAACGGCACTGCAATGACCCTGAGACAACCATGAACCATAAAAACAAAGTTGTTTTTCTGCTTCCAGAGAGTGGATCCTTACAGAAAGGGCATAGTGGAAATATTCCCATACCTCTACCATTAAACCCCTCAACCCCTTTACTTTCAACCTCAGAAAGGGCATGGTGGAAATATTCCCATACCTCTACTATTAAACCCCTTTGCCCTGGCATTTGAGAGCACAGGTGCAAGCTGGCGATTGTGCCTACCAGTCTGCCAGTGCAATATTGCCAATATGGCCATGCCACTCGATGCCCAGTTTGCCAGAGAGAGGCCCTAAGGGGCTAGGATCATTGAATTGCCTGTAAACAAAAGCAGGCTGCAGAAAGTGACACAGACGTTGCTGCCAGTAATCTGGCTGCTGTGTTCTGTTTGAGTATTTCCGCTGTCGTTAAAGCCCACACTTGCTCATTAATACTGTCAGTGCCTCTCTCTTTATCCTGCACACTAGACTACAGACCGTCTGTCTGCTCTGCAAGCTGATGCGTGCAGGTAGGGATAACATTACACACACACACACACTTCGGGGGTTGCGTCTCCCTTGTGAATGACAGGGGTTTGACCTCTGCTGGACATATTGATTAGCTGTACCTGCTCCCCAATCTGTCCGGTGCTAGGAGAGACAATACGGTGATCATATCTGATGCAGAATGTGTCTGAAGAGCCAGCACAACAAAGCCTTCAGAATGGCTGGTGCCATATTTAGTGGCAGTGGGAAATAGCAGGGGGAGTTACTGCACGTGCCCCAAATGGAACCCTATTCCCTTTATATTGTACTACTTTTGGCCAGAGGCCAGTGCACTATATAGGGAATAGGGTGCCATTTGGGACGCAGACTGTATTGTAGCTGTTGTATGATTCTTAGGGTGAAACAGGAATGTGTCCCTTGGACAGAGAAAGTGTTTATCACACTCTACTCTAAAGGCATTTTGGCACTTTATTGTGTAGGGGCACTTTTGAAATCCAGCATAGCTCCAATTCAATCATAGTCCCAGTATCCAATCTGAAATAGATAAGTGGACTAAAGTACAGTCTAGTGAAGGGGCCTACTGCAGAACATACAGTCTAGGCTACACAAAGGAGCACTGTCTTGTCAAGGAGGAAGGGGGAGGTAATAGAAACGGTGAGTCTCTTTGACAGATGTGATTTTCGTGGTGTTGCGTCCCCCATCAGTTCTCTCAGCTACCCCTGAGATGACATCTGTGGGGGTTTTCTCACTCAAGAGGTCACTTTCACTGAGATAAGTCACTTGGAGTGTCTCTGTGTGCATCCTAAATGGCACCCTATTCCCTATATAGTGCACTACTTTTGAACAGTGTCCATAAGGGATTCTTTTTCCTGAAATGTTGATAATGATGAGTCCAAATACCAACCCTCCGGGACCTGCCTTCTCTCTCTCTCTCTCTCTCTCTCTCTCTCTCTCTCTCTCTCTCTCTCTCTCTCTCTCTCTCTCTCTCTCTCTCGCCTTCTCTCTCACCCATCCATCCATCCCTGCAATGGGAGCCCATCGCTCTTTGTCCTCCTTGCTTTATTTAGTCATGAAACATCTCGTCTCCGAGGATTCAGAGATGACAACCGATTTTCTTCCTTGTGATCACGTCAAGAGGTGGTTTTTAAACAGCTTCTGACAAAACTGTCGTCTGGGACCTTTGCTATATACCTTGTCTGGAGGAGCAGTTCCTACCAGCCCAGAACTGACAGACCAGCTCAGGTCAACCACATCACTTCAGTGTGTAGTAGACAGACAGGGTAACCTTATCAAACATACAATCACTTCAGTGTGTTGCCTACTGACAGAGTAACCTTTCATACAGTGTGCCTGTGATCACATGCCGCTGGCAGCTCTGCCATGACCCTGTATATGTTGGGCTCTTTGAAGATGGCTTCGTCTTGCTTTCTTTGCATGTTATAACTTCTGACATGCAAATCAGCAAGGCTGACAGTACAGAGGATACGGTGGAGACACATGACATAATGGAACAAAAGGCTGCAACACTCTTCTTGTCACATTAATTCCGCTGTCAGTGTTCAAAGCACTGGCTTATGTATTTCACAGAAAAAAGCTAAATGCAATACAACCCTCATCCACAGCACTAAACCACATCTTACTGTAGGCCTATTACAGTGTAAATGTTGACATCCAATATAGCCTCTATTTTTACTAAATGAATCCCAAATCCCAGACCATTCCCAGAGAAACAGTCCAGTTATGTCTTTCCCATTGCCGTGGTTTATGACTTGAGCAACCAGAAATGACAGGTCAAACTATTTTGGGGGTCCCTGTAAAACTGTCTTTAGTCACACTAGGTCCTTTTGGACTATTCAAAGCCTATGCTACAACACTAGTACACAGCTGTGTTTCAAAGGGGACAGCCTGACAACTTGAATCATATAAACAATGCTAAAACTTAAAACCTATGGTATGCTATGGTAATTGCAACATGAGTTAGAATGCATTTAGTGAGCTTAGCTTTGCTTTAATTCCATGGTTTTATAAAAATCTAAGTGCTCACTTGTGATACAAATAACACACAAACCAGCTAGGGTAGGCTACACAATGTTATTACGTCTGGTAGCAGTGTGTATGCCCATCACTTTTCAAATCCAATCATTTGAATGAATTCACTATAATATATTTATATATTTTCTCCAGCCCAAATTAAATATTTTAATTTGCAATTAGTTTGTTATCATATCAATTACTTTATTCAATGAGTGTATTGCACCACCTACTGGATTCTACCGAATAATGCGATCAGAAGAGTTTAGTAGCTAGAATGTCCCTGCTCATTAAGACACTATTCATTTGCATGATAAACCGTGGGTTATGTTTGCCAGCAATACTTTAGCGACTGTCCCCTCAGTGAAACAAAATATATACAGTTAGTCTAGAGTGTGTTCCAGTTCATTTTATCCATTGCCGTTTGTAGAATCGTGTGCGGTGCGTGTACACCCATATTTACGGTAACTCTGCCGGCTAGCATTCAAGATGGCGGCTCCCATAATAGAAACATGTCATGTCGCATGTTGTGCAAATCGAACCCCAAATGTTCTTTCATGGGGTCGTGGGGGGCTCATTGCATATGGAACATGCAATTCTGTCGCTCTCTATGACCCACAGGTTATATATCTCTTTCACAATTTAAATGTATTCGTGTCGTTGCAGTTGCAGCTGCAGCATAGGCTAGCTAGCTACATAATCAGTTTTGTAATTTTTGACAATTCACGTTAATCAGCTTTATTTTGAATTGTGCTTGGAGTCCATAGGTTAAGGTATATTTGCTGTGACAGTCAGCTTTACTCTTTACATACCATTCTACAGGAGAAAGGTGTTGTTGCTATCCTGAATGGACATACCGGGAGGGTGAACACAGTCCAGTGGGTCCACAGAGAGGACTGTGGTGAGTAGCTACCTGCATGCTTTGGTATGCTGATAATATGCTTTATATGCTTCATCCAATGTTTTGATATGCTGATACTATGCTTTGATATGCTGATAATATGCTTTATCCAATGTTTTGATATGCTGATAATATGTTTGATATGCTTCATCCAATGCTTTGATATTATGATAATATGCTTTATATGCTTCATCCAATGTTTTGATATGCTGATAATATGCTTGATATGCATCATCCAATGCTTTGATATGATGATAATCTACTTTGTTTCATCCAATGCTTTGATATGATGATAATATGCTTCATGTTTCATCCAATGCTTTGATATGCTGATAATATGCTTTATATGATTTATCCAATGATTTATGTTTCATCCAATGCTTTGAAAGACTGTTTCTGACAGTTGGTTCTTCCTCCCTGATGTCTGCTACAGGTAGAGAAACTCACCTGGTGTCAGGAGCGTCTGACAGTCTACTGATTGTGTGGGAGGTCCAAGATGGGAAGGTGTGTTAATTCCACTAGAAGCAGGAATAGGCCTCATACCATACGTTAATGATCTGTATTGACACTTCTGTGTACATTTGACACATTATCAAAACACAGCAATAGTTTCACTTATATTGATCTCTTCTAAGGCATATGTTTTGTGTTTGTGCCCCCTGCCCCAGTTTAACCACTGTGTTGAGTGTGTTGGACATACTGGACCAGTGTGTGCTGTGGATGCCATCCACCTGGACAACAGTAAGCTACTCATCGCCTCCACAGCCTCCGACTCCACTGTCAAACTATGGCTCTATACTGGAAGTAAAGGTAAGGGAAGCTTTTTTTGTCCCAACAATAGACTAGTGTCCTGTCCAGGGGGTGTACTTGTACATCAAGCTGCCTCACGCGACAGAAACAGGAGATAGACTAGTGTCCTGTCCAGGGGGTGTACTTGTACATCAAGCTGCCTCACGCGACAGAAACAGGAGATAGACTAGTGTCCTGTCCAGGGGGTGTACTTGTACATCAAGCTGTCTCACGCGACAGAAACAGGAGATAGACTAGTGTCCTGTCCAGGGGGTGTACTTGTACATCAAGCTGTCTCACGCGACAGAAACAGGAGATGGAAACTAGCTCAGACAAGGCTACTTTACTTGATGCTTTTTTTATGACATGGAACAGGTAAAGGAACTCTTTAGGAGAGTCAGATTGGGAAAGGCAATCAGATCAGTGATATTGGCCTTTGGACTCATGGGCTGCGTCCCAAATGGTACCCTGTTACCTATGTAGTGCACTACTTTTGATCAGGGCTCATGGGCCGCCCAGCCATTTTCATTTGTATTTTGTTACTTCAGTAGTACTCTCAACTACCCTGTCTCTACATGATTAGGCTACACATACCCCAATGTTAGCCAAAAGTCTGCTTATTTTTATGTAAGACAGAGCGAAGTGAGGTGGTGTAGGGTGAAGTTGCCCCTAGACGCTGATCGTTGGTCAGTTTTTTAAAATAAAACATGTATTTGTCACATGCTTAATAAACAACAGGTGTAGACTAACAGTGAAATACTTACTTACAGGTCCTTTTCCAACAATGCAGAGTTAAAGACCAACATTAAAAACATTTAAATAGTGACATGAGGAGTAAATACACAGTGAATAACAAATAACAATAACGAGTAAAAATAACATGGCTGTATACAGGAAGTACCAGTACTGAGTTGATGTGCAGTGGTACGAGATAATTGAGGTAGCTATGTACAGTGCATTCGGAAAGTATTCAGACCCCTTGACTTTTTCCACATTTTGTTACGTTACAGCCTTATTTTAAATTGATTAAATAAAACATTTAATTCATCAAGCTACACACAATACCCAATAATGACAAAGCAAAACAGGTTATTAGATTTTTTTGCAGATTTATAAAAAATAGAAATACCTTATTTACATAACTATTCAGATCCTTTGCTATGAGACTCAAAATTGAGCTCAGGTGCATCCTGTTTCAATTGATCATCCTTGAGATGTTTCGTCAACTTGATTGGAGTCCACCTGTGGTAAATTCAGTTGATTGGACATGATTTGGAAAAACACACACCTGTCTATATAAGGTCCCACAGTTGACAGTGCATGTCAGAGCAAAAACCAAGCCATGAGGTCGAAGGAATTGTCCGTAGAGCTCCGAGACAGGATTGTGTCGAGGCACAGATCTGGGGAAGGGTACCAAAAAATGTCTGCAGTATTGAAGGTCCCCAAGAACATAGTGGCCTCCATCATTCTTAAATGGAAGAAGTTTGGAACCACCAAGACCCTTCCTAGAGCTGGCCACCCGGCCAAACTGAGCAATTGGGGGAGAAGGGCCTTGGTCAGGGAGATGACTAAGAACCCGATGGTCACTCTGACAGAGCTCCAGAGTTCCTCTGTGGAGATGGGAGAACCTTCCAGAAGGACAACCATCTCTGCAGCACCACCAATCAGGCCTTTATGGTAGAGTGGCCAGACCGAAGCCGATCCTCAGTAAAAGGAACATGACAGTCTGCTTGGAGTTGGCCAAAAGGCACCTAAAGACTCTCAGATCATGAGAAAGAAGATTCTCTGATCTGATGAAACCAAGATTGAACTCTTTGGCCTGAATGCCAAGCATCACGTCTGGAGGAAACCTGGCACCATCCCTACGGTGAAGCATGGTGGTGGCAGCATCATGCTGTGGGGATGTTTTTCAGTGGCAGAGATTGAGAGACTAGTCAGGATCGAGGGAAAGATGAACGGAGCAAAGTACAGAAAGATCCTTGATAAAAACCTGCTTCAGAGCGCTCAGGACCTCAGACTGGGGCGAGGTTTACCTTCCAACAGGACAACAACCCTAAGCACACAGCCAAGACAATGCAGGAGTGGCTTCAGGACAAGTCTCAATGTCCTTGAGTGGCCCAGCCAGAGCCCGGACTTAAACCCAATCAATTATTTTATTTTTTGTCATTTAGCAGACTCGCATATCCAGAGAGACTTACAGTTAGTGAGTGCATACATTTTTCATACTGGCCCCCTGTGGGAAACGAACCCACAACCCTGGCGTTGCAAGTGCCATGCTCTACCAACTGAGCTATATGGGACTAGTGTCCTGGAGAGACCTGAAAATAGCTGTGCAGCAACACTGACAGAGCTTGAGAGGGTCTGCAGAGAGGAATGGGAGAAACTCCCTAAATACAGGTGTGCCAAGCTTGTAGTGTCATTCCCAAGAAGACGCTAGGCTGTAATCACTGCCAAAGGTGCGTCAACAAAGTACGTATGTAAATGTGTATATTTCAGATATGTATTTTTTTTATACATTTGAAAAAATGTCTAAACCTCTTTTTGCTTTGTCATTATGGGGTGTTGTGTGTAGATTGATGAGGGAAAAAGTCAAGGGATCTGAATACTTTCCGAATGCACTGTACATATAGGTAGGGGTAAAGTGACCAGGCAACAGGATAGATAATAGACTGAGCTGTAGAAGCATGTGGTGTGTGTGGCGTGATTGTGTGCTATTTATTTGTGTGCGCATAATGTGTGTGTGTGTGTGTTGGTATCAGTTCAAGTATGTGTGGGGGTGGAGTCCAGTGTATGCATAGTCAGGTGCAATAGAGTTAGGGTAGCCATTTGATTAGGTATTTAG
Source organism: Coregonus clupeaformis (assembly GCF_020615455.1). NCBI lineage: Eukaryota > Metazoa > Chordata > Actinopteri > Salmoniformes > Salmonidae > Coregonus > Coregonus clupeaformis. The sequence continues at coordinate 54,942,678 of NC_059208.1, read as the reverse complement.
CAGTCTTAAGGCTTGGGGGTAGAAACTGTTCAGGGTCCTGTTGGTTTCAGACTTGGTGCACTGGTACCGCTTGCCGTGCGGTAGCAGAGAGAACAGTCTGTGGTTTGGGTGGCTGGAGTCTTTGACCATTTTTTGGGGCCATCCTCTGACACCGCCTGGTACAGAGGGCCTGGATGGCATGGGAGCTTGGGTCCAGTGATGTACTGGGCTGTACTCACCACCCTCTGTAGCGCCTTGCGGTCGGTTGCCTTGCAGTTGCCATACCAAGCGGTGATGCAGCCAGTCAAGATGCCAAATCTGTTCAGCCTCCTGAGGGGGAAGAGGTGCTGTCATGCCCTCTTCATGACTGTGTTGGTGTGTGTGGACCATTTTAATTCCTTAGTGATGTGGACAGCGAGGAACTTGGAAGATCTCAACCCGCTCCACTACAGCTCCATCGATGTGGATGGATATGTGGATTAGGGGTGGGAATTGCCAGGGAACTCACGATATTATCACGATACTTGTCGATTCAATACTGTGATTTTATTGCGATTCGATGTTCCAAACATATTGCTTACCATACGTCTGCTGCAGGGGAACAAGATAAATAAAAGTGCAAAAAACAAATTGGCCCCCTATTTTAAAAGAAGATGGAGAACAAGCTATGAAGGAAAAATATTGTAGTTTTGGTGCAGGTACAGCCAAGTACTGCAAAAATGATATTGCAACATTGTCAAAGCGATACGACACAATTTATTGTCAAAAATAATTTCCAGATATGTAACCCTTTGACAAATGTCCCTGCAGCTAGCGTCAATAGAACTAGCCTAGCTATTAGCCATCTTACCTCTCTAGGATGAGTTAATGTAAGTTAATGAAATAATCTCTGAGCAGTTGATTTATGGAGCCCAATGATTTTTCATAATTTTTATGCCCTATTATAAAGGCTAATTTGTATTTATTTATTCTTCCTCTCTCTCTCCCTGAAGCGGAGTGCACCCATACCATATCCTTTGGGAGCGGATTCATGATGGATGTCTCGCTAGCGTGGTTGCCAGGCAGCAGAGGTAAGCTGTTTCCACAGCAGCGGTTGCTGACGGTTGCCAGTGAACCCCCTCTACACCTCAGATCATCTTGAAGTGTTCCGCGTGTCATGTCTACTCCCTTTCACATGCCTGTTCTCTGTTTGATGCTTTGTCCTCCCCCCCTCCACTCAATCTGTCTTAAAAACACGAGGCAGATGCAAATGTGTTATCATGTGGCCTGACTTCAGCAAGCGTGGCAGGACTAACACGATGCACTCATTGCAGTTCCCATACTTGCCTGCGGGAGCGACGATTGCAGAATCCATTTGTATGCGCAGTGCAATGGACAGGTAAGCTCAAGTAGCTGACTGTATGGGCCAACAAATAAAGGTAATGTCGTGTTAACATGAATACATTGAATATGTTGGGTTTACGATGTGTAAACATATTTTTTGACATTGATGCTGACCTTCTTTTCCTGTGTCTCTGACAGTTCAGGAAAGTCCTCTCCTTGCAAGGGCATGAGGATTGGATCCGTGGTGTGGAGTGGGCCTGTGTAGGTGAGGACCACACCAGTGTTTTAACCATTTGTTTCTTCATTGCCTTGTTTTATCTGGCGTGACTTGTGTAGTTCATACATAAATCTGTCAAATAATCAGAGATGGTATGAGAAAATGGGTTTCTGGTATAATCTGTATATCCTGCTGGCTAGTTGTGGTTGTGTAACCCACTCCAGAGGTACTCCAGCAGTGCTCTGTTAAGGGCTACATCACAAATGGCACCCTATGCTTGGCCCTGGTCAAAAGTAGTGCACTATTCAGGGCATAGGGTGCCATTTGTGATGCACACCAGGGTTTGTAAAAGCTATTTCATCTCCTTCACCGACCCTCGTCACTGGACTCATCCCACTCAGTTGATGACTTACTCCAAGCTGGTCGGCCAGTAGTGTCAGAGAGAGGCTGCGTCCCAAATGGCACCCTTTTCCCTATATAGTGCACTACTTTTTGACTGGTCAAAAGTAGTGCACTCTATAGGGAATATGGTGCCATTTGGGATGCAGTCAGAGATTCATTTATATGCACCAGCCCCACAGGCATTGCAAAATCACTCTCCAGTCTCTCTCCACTATAAAAGGGTAAAAGAAAATGAAAATTCATCATTTTATGACTGGGATGTCTGTTTAATTAGATTTTACTTTTGTAGACGGACGTCTTTCCATAATGCATGAAACGGCTGCAGCATGGCCCAGTCAATGCTTTAGTTGTGCCCCTCGCTCTCAGATATACTGTACCCTTCAAGCAGCTATCTCCACAGCCCTGTCTTTGAGATCAGTCTTTTTAATTACAACCCTCGTAGGACATGGTTCAACCGAGGTTTTGACAGTCTGTGGTGACTAAAGGTCCCCTCTTGTCACAGGAGTAGGGGTGTTAACCCTGGTGTCCTGGCTTAAGTCCCAACCCGGCCCCCTCATACTACCATGGCCACCTAATCACCCCCTTTCTTTCAACCTCTCTCTCTTCCCCAGGTAGTCGTAGTTGGAAAAATTGTATTCTCAGCCGTCTTACCTAGACTGCATCTGAAATGGCACCCTATTCCCTCTATAAAGCCCTCCTATTGCTCAGAGGATATAGGGAATAGATCAAATGAAGTGACAATAACGAGTCTCCATCGGGTCTCCCTTGTCAAAGATGTCTTCTGACCTCAACGGGACTTCCTGAAATAAATAAAGGTTAAATAAAAATCAACTAATGTCTACCTCCATGCTGGACAGACGGGGATCTGTTACTGGCCAGCTGTGCTCAGGACTGTCTGATCAGGGTGTGGAGGCTGGTTGCCAAGTCTGGGCCAGAGAGAAACACGCAGGATGAACGCACCATTAGGATGACTGAAGATGTCTTTACACTGACAGAAAACGGTGAGCGGACATTCATTATCAGGTTTTGTTAGAAAAATGTGTTCATTAGAATTATTTCATTATAAAAAATGCATGATTAAATCAAAACATCAGGTTTGAGTCACTTTCACAGGACAATGAATGTCTGTCTAGCAAGAAGAATCAAGAATCACATGATCATTAATGTGAATGTCATCATTGTCAGTGTTCATTGGATTGATGCCTTACTATTTAAATGTAGTATTATTATTTTAATCAGGGGGCATTTGGATTGTTCAATCCCTGGCAACAACCGTACAATTCTAAAACATGCCTTTTAACTGAATAAGTTATCACACAAATGTGGATGGAGTTTGTGATTGTACAATCATACCGTTGTACTTTAGATTAATGTATGCATGTTGTCTTTTTGCCCCAGATGCCTCCTCAGCGTTTGCAGTGACGCTAGAGTCAGTCCTGGCCGGCCACGAGAACAAGGTCTATGGAGTCCACTGGCAGCCCCCTGTCATCAAAGGTACTCTATTGTCAACCTATATGCCTTTTAGTCCCCAGATCTTAATTATTTCACTGTGATGTGGAGGTGCCATACTAAATGATTTCATGGGGATGGAGGGAGAGTGATTTGTTCCACACGCCCCTGAAATCAGAATGGTTGAACCCTAAACTCTTTTAATAGTTCACATCACTCAGTGCCTGTCCGCTGCGGTTCTTTCATTATGTTTTATCCATCCAGCCTGCATTGCTGTATTGTGGCTCAGAGGAAGAAGTTTCTCCTAGGGACAGATCTAGAATCAGCTTCCCCTGCCCCATTCCTAACCTTAACCATTAGTGGGGAAAATGGGGGCAAGGGGCAATATCATTACTGTGTTCCTTCATTGTGAAGCTCTTTGTCTCCCCCTACAGGTGGCGACCAGCATCAGTCTCTGAGTTTGCTCTCTGCTTCCATGGACAAGACCATGATCCTGTGGGCTCCGGAAGAGGGCTCGGGGGTGTGGGTGGAGCAGGTCAGTGTCGACTTCTGGTTGTGTCCCAAACAGCACACAGCACCCTATTCTCCATAGTGCACTACTTTGGTCTCTGGTCTTAAGTAGTGCACTATATAGGGAATAGAGTGGCGTTCAGGACACAGACCTCTGGTAAAGGTCACCCCCCACACTCACCCGTCTCTCTCTCTCTCTCTCTCTGACTTTGTCGCTCTCTCTCTCTCGCTCTCGCTCTCAGACTTTGTCGCTCTCTCTCTCTTTCGCTCTCTCTTTCTCTGACTTTGTCGCTCTCTCTCTGTCTTTGTCGCTCTCTCTCTCTCTCTCTCTCTGACTTTCTCTCTCTCTCTCTCTCTCTCTCTCTCTCTCAGAACATCTGCTGTTTCCCTAAATTTAACAGAAGTTGTAAATTCATCCCCATCTGCCCTTGAGTTTCAGGAGTGGTAGGTGAATTCTGGGAGAGACCTTATATAACCTTCCTTTCTTCTCCTCCTCCACTCTTAGCATCTCCTCTGAAATCAATAGATGACTGTGCTACTACAAAATACCTAGTTGGCTTCATCACCAGAATCGTGGTTAAATCCCATTGTCGGAGAGAACTTTACAGGGCGCCAAAATATTTTGCTGTGCGACCTGACATTTTTATTTAGGAGCACCAGTACACCTAGAATAATGAAGGATTCTAGCTGTATTACCTCTAATATGTTGTATTGTGTTCCCAAATTATTTTGTGTGTGCCTATATTTTTCAATTTAGGCGCACACATGCTCCGTGTAAAAATAGGTCAGCTTAGAGCCCTGCTTTGTAGCTTGGCCACATAGTGATGGCCCCCCTCGCTGGGTGTCAGCCTAAAAGCAGGCCTTGGCCCATATTCATAAAGCATCTAATAGTGCCGATCTAGGATCAGGTCCACCTTGTCCTTGTAATCTTATTCATTGTGATCAAAAAGGCAAAACTGATCCTAGATCAGCACTCCTACTCTAAGACACTTTATGAATATAGGGCCCTCAGTCCAATCCAACTTGAACAGGGCTTTGAGTGGCATCCTCAGTGCTGAAGATGACATGATGGAAGGATAACGGTCTACAGGTGATCAATGACATGGAGTTTGTTTGATCAGTGGCAGAAATTCACAGTTCCTCCACTCAAAACCCCTTATCTTGACACCAGGAGACTGATAAGGATCTGCAACAAACTTAAAAAGGTCGTCAATCGAACGAAAAAGCAGCAGCAGGACTCCGGAAAAGATAACATGGCTCCTCTGGCCAGCGCTTTGGACACAGCAAGGCAGGGAGAAAACACACCTGGAATAGCCTCTGTCTTTGTTCAGCGTAAAAGTGCATAATATATTAAGTGATGCTGTGAACAGGTTTTTTTTCTCTCTTTTTTCAAACGGGGAGAAACCTTACAATGGAAGCCAACGTCTGTTATCGTACACCTCAATGATTTACATCTAATTGCAGACTTCTTCCTCCCCACTCTGCTCACATCCAGTGGAAAGCTCAATAGGTGAAATGGTGTAATTCACATTGTAATATCCTTTGACAAAAGGATATTATTAATCTCAAAAACCCCACACTTAAAACAGTGCTTGACAAGGTCCTGGTTAATGGAAGCACACAGACAATGGGAAGAGAGTTTTGTCACTGATATCAATGACACATTCAAAATTGGGATAGATGACATTGCTAAGGCCTTTCACATGTCCTGTCTGCACCAGAATAATACCTACAGTGAGGGAAAAAAGTATTTGATCCCCTGCTGATTTTGTACGTTTGCCCACTGACAAAGACATGATCAGTCTATAATTTTAATGGTAGGTTTATTTGAACAGTGAGAGACAGAATAACGCATGGAAAAAATGTTATGAATTGATTTGCATTTTAATGAGGGAAATAAGTATTTGACCCCTCTGCAAAACATGACTTAGTACTTGGTGGCAAAACCCTTGTTGGCAATCACAGAGGTCAGACGTTTCTTGTAGTTGGCCACCAGCTTTGCACACATCTCAGGAGGGATTTTGTCCCACTCCTCTTTGCAGATCTTCTCCAAGTCATTAAGGTTTCGAGGCTGACGTTTGGCAACTCGAACCTTCAACTCCCTCCACAGATTTTCTATGGGATTAAGGTCTGGAGACTGGATAGGCCACTCCAGGACCTTAATGTGCTTCTTCTTGAGCCACTCCTTTGTTGCCTTGGCAGTGTGTTTTGGGTCATTGTCATGCTGGAATACCCATCCACGACCCATTTTCAATGCCCTGGCTGAGGGAAGGAGGTTCTCACCCAAGATTTGACGGTACATGGCCCCGTCCATCGTCCCTTTGATGCGGTGAAGTTGTCCTGTCCCCTTAGCAGAAAAACACCCCCAAAGCATAATGTTTCCACCTCCATGTTTGACGGTGGGGATGGTGTTCTTGGGGTCATAGGCAGCATTCCTCCTCCTCCAAACACGGCGAGTTGAGATGATGCCAAATAGCTCCATTTTGGTCTCATCTGACCACAACACTCACCCAGTTCTCCTCTGAATCATTCAGATGTTCATTGGCAAACTTCAGACAGGCCTGTATATGTGCTTTCCTGAGCAGGGGGACCTTGCGGGCGCTGCAGGATTTCAGTCCTTCACGGCGTAGTGTGTTACCAATTGTTTTCTTGGTGACTGTGGTCCCAGCTGCCCCAGGCCGAGGGAGATTGACAGTTATTTTGTGTTTCTTTCATTTGTGAATAATCGCACCAACTGTTGTCACCTTCTCACCAAGCTGCTTGGCGATGGTCTTGTAGCCCATTCCAGCCTTGTGTAGGTCTACAATCTTGTCCCTGACATCCTTGGAGAGCTCTTTGGTCTTGGCCATGGTGGAGAGTTTGGAATCTGATTGATTGATTGCTTCTGTGGACAGGTGTCTTTTATACAGGTAACAAGCTGAGATTAGAAGCACTCCCTTTAAGAGTGTGCTCCTAATCTCAGCTCGTTACCTGTATAAAAGACACCTGGGAGCCAGAAATCTTTCTGATTGAGAGGGGGTCAAATACTTATTTCCCTCATTTAAAATGCAAATCAATTTATAACATTTTTTACATGCGTTTTTCTGGATTTCTTTGTTGTTATTCTGTCTCTCACTGTTCAAATAAACCTACCATTAAAATTATAGACTGATCATTTCTCTGTCAGTGGGCAAACGTACAAAATCAGCAGGGGATCAAATACTTTTTTCCCTCACTGTATCCCTTTCTATACTGAACAAAAATATAAACGCAACATGTAAAGTGTTTGTCCCATGTTTCATGAGCTGAAATAAAAAATCCCAGAATTTTTCCATACGCACAAAAAGCTTATTGGTCTCAAATTTTGTGCACAAATTTGTTTACATCCCTGTTAGTGAACATGTTCCTTTGCCAAGATAATCCATCTACCTGACAGGTATGGCATATCAAGAAGCTGATTAAACAGCATGATCATTACACAGGTGCACCTTGTTCTGGGGACAATAAAAGGCCACTCTAAAATGTGCAGTTTTGTCATACAACACAATGCCACAGATGTCTCAAGTTTTGATGGAGTGTGCAATTGGCATGCTGACTGCAGGAATGTCCACCAGAGCTGTTGCCAGAGAATTGAATGTTCATTTCTCTCCCTTAAGCCGCCTTCAACGTTGTTTTAGAGAATTTGGCAGTACGTCCATAACCGCTAACCATGTGTAACCACGCCAACCCAGGACCTCCACATCCAGCTTCTTCACCTGCGGGATCGTCTGAGACCAGCCACCTGGACAGCTGATGAAACTGAGGAGTATTTCTGTCTGTAATAATGCCCCTTTGTGGAGAAATACTCATTCTGATTGGCTGGGCCTGGTTCCCCAGTGGGTTTATGCCCTCCCAGGCCCACCCATGGCTGCGCTCCTGCCCAGTCATGTGAAATCCATAGATTAGGGCCTAATTAATTTATTTCAATTGACTGATTTCCTTTTATATGAACTGTAACTCAGTAAAATTGTTCAAATTGTTGCATGTTGTGCTTTATATTTTTATTCAGTATAGATCAGACCCATGTTCAGTAAGGAGAAAAGGTTTTAAAAGGGAAGTGAAATTGGGGAGGAACAACCAGAACTCGTCTAATAAGAAACGCTATTTTTCATTTTCCGTTATGAAATGTTTTGCAATGGTGTTCCCTACTGAACACGCCCCAGGACTTAAAGGCCCACTGAGCTTAGCCAGGCAGTAAATGACCAGCCTTGGCTATGTCTTAATTAACACGTTTACAAAGGAGACCTCACCCCTCCATGATGATTAGAGTAATTGACGGGGCAAGCAGTGGGGTGGCGTAAAGCACTAAGTACTAACGAGTCACACTGGTAATTAGGGACCAGGGAGGCCAATAGACCAGAGCGTCCCTCCCTCCTCAGACGTGGCTGATTGTGGTGTCTGTGTTTTGTGTTTGTGTGTCTGTGTCCGTGTGTCCGTGTTCGTGTGTCTGTGCGTGTGTTCTTTTTATTTTACTTAACCTTTAATTTGACAGGGAGTCAATGCTGGGACCAAGACTTCTTCTCTATGGGTGTATCTATCAACCAATCAAATCCAATAAAATAAAATAAAATTGTATTTGTCACATGCGCCGAATACAGTCAGGTGTAGTCCTTACCGTGAAATGCTTACTTACAAGCCCTTAACCAACAATGCAGTTCAAGAAATAGAGTTAAGAAAATATGTATTTAAACTAAAGTAAAAAAATTAATAAAAAGGTAACACAATAAAATAACAATAACGGGTACCGGTACCGAGTCAATGTGTGGGGGTACAGGTTAGTCGAGGTAATTTGTTTATATATATTTGTCACAAAGTGCTTTACAGGAACCTGGCCTAGACCCCAAAGAGCAAGCAGAGACGGTAGCAGTGGCCAGGGAAAACTCCCTAGAGGGAAGAAACCTAGAGAGGAACCAGGCTGTTTCGTATAAACCTGGCGATGGACAAAGCTGAGCAATAATGTGAAACATTTCTTGATGTGAAACATTGTCCTCCTCCCTCTTTTCTCTTGAGGAATGAAATAAGCCTCCCCCTCTTTTCTGTAGTTCTTGTTTTATTCCTCCCCCTCTACCCGCTGGCCAGCGAAAAGACCCTGGGTTGCGCCTCACAGCCATATTGTTTTCCCTCCTAAACAAGACTGATGACGGTTTTGTTGTGTGCCTCTGTGAATTTTGCATGATTTACGGCGGGGCTGTTGTGTGTGGAATAAATATAAATCGGGTTAATGTTGCGTTGCTCTCTCCCCCCTCGTATCTCCTTGTTGTCTATCCCCTGAATGGCTGGGGGAGATGGGTCTCTCCTGGTCATCTATCCCCTGAGTGGCTTGGGGAGATGAGTCTCTCATGGTCATCTATCCCCTGAGTGGCTTGGGGAGATGGTGTCTCTCCTGGTCATCTATCCCCTAAATGGCTGGGGGAGATGGGTCTCTCCTGGTCATCTATCCCCCAAATGGCTGGGGGAGATGGGTCTCTCCTGGTCATCTATCCCCCAAATGGCTGGGGGAGATGGGTTTCTCCTGGCCGTCTATCCCCTGAGTGGCTGGGGGAGATGGGTCTCTCCTGGTCATCTATCCCCTGAGTGGCTGGGGGAGATGGGTCTCTCCTGGTCGTCTATCCCCTGAATGCACTGGCTTCATCAATAAGTGCATCGATGACGTCGTCCCCACAGTGACCGTATGTACATGCCCCAACCAGAAGCCATGGATTACAGGCAACATCCGCACTGAGCTAAAGGGTAGAGCTGCCGCTTTCAAGGAGCGGGACTCTAACCCGGATGCTTATGAGAAATCCCGCTATGCCCTCCGACAAACCATCAAACAGGCAAAGCGTCAATACAGGACTAAGATTGAATCGTACTACACCGGCTCTGACGCTCGTCGGATGTGGCATGGCTTGAAAACTATTACAGACTACAAAGGGAAGCACAGCCGCGAGCTGCCCAGTGACACAAGCCTACCAGACAAGCTAAACCACTTCTATGCTCGCTTCGAGGCAAGCAACACTGAAGCATGCATGAGAGCACCAGCTGTTCCGGATGACTATGTGATCACTCTCTCCGTAGCCGATGTGAGTAAGACTTTTAATCAGGTCAACATTCACAAGGCCGCAGGGCCAGACGGATTACCAGGACGTGTACTCCAAGCATGTGCTGACCAACTGGCAAGTGTCTTCACTGACATTTTCAACATGTCCCTGACTGAGTCTGTAATACCAACATGTTTCAAGCAGACCACAATAGTCCCCGTGCCCAAGGACACTAAGATTACCTGCCTAAATGACTACCGACCCGTAGCACTGACTTCTGTAGCCATGAAGTGCTTTGAAAGGCTGGTCATGGCTCACATCAACACCATTATATCAGAAACCCTAGACCCACTCCAATTTCCATACCGCCCCAACAGATCCACAGATGATGCAATCTCTATTGTACTCCGCACTGCCCTTTCCCACCTGGACAAGAGGAACACCTATGAGAATGCTATTAATTGACTACAGCTCAGTGTTCAACACCATAGTGCCCTCAAAGCTCATCACTAAGCTAAGGATGCTGGGACTAAACACCTCCCTCTGCAACTGGATCCTGGACTTCCTGACGTAACAACACATCTGCCACGCTGATCCTCAACACGGGGGCCCCTCAGGGGTGCGTGCTCAGTCCCCTCCTGTAGGGAGGAGGTCAGTGACATGGCCGTGTGGTGCCAGGATAACAACCTCTCCCTCAACGTGACCAAGACAAAGGAGATGATTGTGGACTACAGGAAAAAAAAGAGGACTGAGCACGCCCCCATTCTCATCGACGGGGCTGTAGTGGAACAGGTTGAGAGCTTCAAGTTCCTTGGTGTCCACATCACCAACGAACTATCATGGTCCAAACACACAAAGACAGTCGTGAAGAGGGCACGACAATGCCTATTCCCCCTCAGGAGACTGAAAAGATTTGGCATGGGTCCTCAGATCCTCAAAAAGTTATACAGCTGCACCATCGAGAGCATCCTGACTGGTTGCATCACCGCCTGGTATGGCAACTGCTCGGCCTCCGACCGCAAGGCACTACAGAAGGTAGTGCGTACGGGCCAGTACATCACTGGGGCCAAGCTTCCTGACATCCAGGACCTCTATACCAGGCGGTGTCAGAGGAAGGCCCTCAAAATTGTCAAAGACTCCAGCCACCCTAGTCATAGAACAGTCTATCTGCTACCGCACGGCAAGCGGTACCGGAGCGCCAAGTCTAGGTCCAAAAGGCTTCTCAACAGCTTCTACCCCCAAGCCATAAGACTCCTGAACAGCTAATCATGGCTACCCGGACTGCTTGCACTGCCCCCCCCCACCCCCACCACATATTTTTACGCTACTGCTACTCTGTTAATTATTTATGCATAGTCACTTTAACTCTACCCACATGTACATATTACCTCAACTACCTCAACTAGCTGGTGCCCCCGCACATTGACTCTGCACCGGTACCCCCCTGTATATAGCCTCCCTAATGTTATTTTATTTTACTTCTGCTCTTTTTTTCTCAACACTTTTTTGTTAAAAAATAAATGCATTGTTGGTTAAAGTCTGTAAGTAAGAATTTCACAGTAATGTCTACACCTGTTGTATTTGGCGCATGTGGCAAATAAAATTTTATTTTATTTGAATGGCTGGGGGAGATCGGTGCCACTCAAGTGAAAGCGGCCGACTTTGTTGCCATCATTAGTTCCGCCTTAGGATCGACAGGAATGTGTCTTTGAAGGTCATTGATGGCTGGTCCTCTTTAGGAGGGAGAATAATGAAGTTAGCAGCAGCTTGGCAGGGAGGTTTTTAGTGCTAAGGCCCCCAGGTTATATGTATCATTACGCTACAAGGAGAGGGAATTTGTAGGCCTAATGTTTGTGGTGAACGTTATTCAAATCTCAACCCAAAATCCGACTTGAGTAGGACTAAGAGTATACCTACTACTGCTTCTACTGCTGCCCTACTACTGCTACTACTGCTACCACTGCTATCACTACTACTACTACTACTGATACCACTACTACTACCACCACTACTGCTACCACTACTTCTAATAATACTATTGCTACTACTACCACTACTACTACTACTACTACTACTACTGCTACCACTACTGCTGCTTCTAATACCACTACTACTACTAATACTACTACTACTACTACTACCACTGCTACAACTACTATTACTACTACTACTACTACTACTACTACTATTACTACTACTACTACTACTACTGATACCACTACTGCTGCTTCTAATACTACTACTACTACTGTTACCACTACTGCTACCACTACTGCTGCTTCTAATACTGCTACTAATACTTATACCACTACTGCTACTACTACTACTACAACTACTGCTACCACTACTACTACTGGTACTACTACTACTGCTACCACTACTGCTGCTTCTAATAATACTACTGCTACTACTACTACTACTACTGCTACCACTACTACTTCTGCTGCTACTACTACTGCTACCGCAACTACTGCTTCAAATACTGCTACTAATACTAATACCGCTACTACTACTACTACAACTACTGCTACCACTACTACTACTGCTACTGCTACTACTGCTTCAAATACTGCTACTAATACTAATACCACTACTGCTACTACTGCTACCACTACTGCTCTAATACTACTTCTGCTACCAAAACTACTACTACTACTACTACTACCACTATTGCTGCTTCTAATACTGCTACCGCTACTACTACTACTACTACTACTACTACTACTACTGGACTCTTATCTCGCTCTCTTTTCACTTCTCTTACTGTCCCCTCTCTCCCTATCTTTCTTTCTTTTTCCCCATCTCTCTCTCTGTCTCTCTGTCTCTCAATCTCTCTCTCTCTGTCTCTCAATATCTCTCTCTCTCCTCTTTACCCCCCTCGCCCTCTCTCTCTACTGGTATCGATTGAAACGGATCCCTCCCTTTGGGCCAGGTTTAGCTACTAGGGTTGTCTAAAGCTTTTAATTGTCTCACTATATTCTCCAAAATAGCCTGACTACATCTCTATATAGACTACATCTTTGTATAGACTACATCTCTATATAGACTACATCTACATATATAGAGACTATATCCAGGGTTCTGTAAAAGGGCATGCCCCAGCATGTCTCACTGGTAGCCTGAGTGCCACCCTGATTAGTCTCTATATACACTACCATTCAAAAGTTTGAGGTCACTTAGAAATTTCATTTTTTTCGAAAGAAAAGTAAATGTTTTGTCCATTAAAATCCTACTGTTGTCAGAGCAGCACTGCACCTGTACACAGCCATTCTGAAATTAGCCCACCCAACTACCTCATCCCCATATTGTTATTTATTTTGCTAATTTGCACCCCAGTATCTCTATTTGCACATAATCTTTTGCACATCTATCATTCCAGTGTTAATGCAAAATTGTAACTATTTTGCACTATGGCCTATTTATTGCCTTACCTCCATAACTTACTACATTCGCACACACTGTATATATATTTTCTGTTGTATTTTTGACTTTATGTTTTGTTTTACCCCATATGTAACTCGGTGTTGTTTTTATCGCACTGCTTTGCTTTATCTTGGCCAGGTCGCAGTTGTAAATGAGAACTTGTTCTCAACTGGCTTACCTGGTTAAATAAAAATAAAAATAAAAAATAACATCAAATTGATCTGAAATACAGTGTAGACATTGTTAATGTTGTAAATGGCTATTGTAGCTGGAAACTGATGATTTTTAATCAAATATCTACATAGGCGTACAGAGACCCATTATCAGCAACCATCAGCCCTTCAAATCAAATTTTATTTGTCACATACACGTGTTTAGCAGATGTTATAGCGGGTGTAGCGAAATGCTTGTGCTTCTAGCTCCGACAGTGCAGTAATATCTAACAATTACGCAACAAATACCCAATACACACAAAAAAGTAAGGAATGGGATTTAAGAATATATACATATATGGACAAGCAATGACAGAGCGGCATGGACTAAGATACAGAAGAATATTATAGAATAGAATGCAGTATATACATATGAGATGAGTAGTGCAAGATATGTAAACATTATTAAAGTGACTAGTGTTCCATTTCTTAAAGTGGCCAGTGATTTCAATAGGCAGCAGCAGCCTCTAATGTGCTAGTGATGGCTATTTAACAGTCTGATGGCCTTGAGATAGAAGCTGTTTTTCATTCTCTCGGTCCTAGCTTTGATGCACCTGTACTGACCTCGCCTTCTGGATGATAGCGGGGTGAACAGGCAGTGGCTCGGGCGGTTGATGTCCTTGATGATCTTTTTGGCCTTCCTGTGACTTCGGGTGCTCTATGTGTCTTGGAGGGCGGGTAGTTTTCCCCCGGTAATGCGTTCGGCAGACCGCACCACCCTCTGGAGAGCCCTGCGGTTGTGGGCGGTGCAGTTGCCGTACCAGGCGGTGATACAGCCCGACAGGATGCTCTCAATTGTGCATCTGTAAAAGTTTGTGAGGGTTTTAGGTGATAAGCCAAATTTCTTCAGCCTCCTGAGGTTGAAGAGGCTCTGTTGCGCCTTCTTCACCACACTGTCTGCGTGGGTGGACCATTTCAGTTTGTTGGTGATGTGTACGCCAAGGAACTTGAAGCTTTCCACCTTCTCCGCTGCGGTCCCGTCGATGTGGATAGGGGGGTGCAATGGCACGTTGTGTTTGCTAATCCAAGCTTATCATTTTAAAAGGCTAATTGATCATTAGAAAACCCTTTTGCAATTATGTTAGCACAGCTGAAAACTGTTGTGCTGATTAAAGAAGCAATAAAACTGGCCTTCTAGGTTGTATGTTGGGAGCTTTTGGGAAAGAGCACAGTTAGAAAGATATGGCATATAGAAGCAAACCGGATGGACATCATGAAAATGATCGGAGAAGTTGAGAGTAGAAGAAGTTCAGGAGAAAAAAACAAACTAAATATAATTATTGTAAAATTGACTGTGTCCATAAAATGTAGATAGTAAGTATAAGCTGGAAGTAGAGGCCTAAGCATTGATGTTCACTAGTTTACCCCAAGTCGGGAAAGGGTGGCGGGGTTGGAAAGTAATAAAGGGGAATATATATATAAAAAACATGGGGGATTGGAAGTGATCCAGACAATTACATTGATGGAAGTTACAATCTATCTGCAATATTAAGCTGATCTACCCCCCCAAAATAAAAATAAACCCCCCCAAAAAAAAACAAACATCTGGCCTTCTTGAGACTAGTTGAGTATCTGGAGCATCAGCAATTGTGGGTTCGATTACAGGCTCAAAATGGCTAGAAACAAATAACTTTCTTCTGAAACTCGTCAGTCTATTCTTGTTCTGAGAAATGAAGGCTATTCCATGCGAGAACTTGCCAAGAAACTGAAGATCTCGTACAACGCTGTGTACTACTCCCGTCACAGAACAGCGCAAACTGGCTCTAACCAGAATAGAAAGAGGAGTGGGAGGCCCCGGTGCACAACTGAGAAAGAGGACAAATACATTAGTGTCTAGTTTGAGAAACAGCCTCACATGTCCTCAACTGGCAGCTTCATTAAATAGTACCCGCAAATAACCAGTCTCAACGTCAACAGTGAAGAGGCGACTCCGGGATGCTGACCTTCTAGGCAGAGTTGCAAAGAAAAGCCATATCTCAGACTGCCCATCTTAATCTTTTCTTTTTATTGGCCAGTCTGAGAAATGGTTTTTCTACTCCTTGACAATTATATAATCCTCTCTCTGCCTGAAATATACTTGTTTACCATTTAAGTCCTCTTCATTTGGTTATTGTTAATTGGCTAATTACTTTATTGGGAAATTGTCCAAATTGGTGGCCTGTATTCGTAAAGCGTCCTAGAGTATGAGTCCTGATCTAGGATTAGTTTAGCCTTTACTGACAGGGGGCCCCTGATCCTGTATTTTGAATATGGGTGCTGATGATCGACTTACTCCACCTGTGAAAAGAAAGCATTCTGTCCCTAGTTTATAGACTACACATTTCCATTGAACTACCAGTACATAATTTCTCTCTACATAAAATATAGATTTAATTAAATATAGATTTACATAAATATACTGTAGCATTATTAAAGTATGAAGCAGGTGGTTGTGATGTTGAAAGAACAGATTGTATTCTCTGTTAGCCGCAGGCCGACTTTTGTCGGAGCGGATGGTCGGGTGGTTGGAACATAATTAAAATAATTTGTACGCTGCAAATTGATCATAACTAAGCCCAAAAAGAGATGTATTTGAAAATATCATAGCTTGATTACTGTAATGATGTCATTTCATAGTGTTGTGTGACCCAGGGGAGAGTTGGTAGATAAGTGACTTGGTGCCACAGAGTCTGCATTCCTTATGTCAAAGGAGATTACTGATGTTGATCTTAGAATGATTGATGGACAGGATATACTGACTTGGGGTAAAGGGTAAAAACATCAAAGAAGGTAGTGCCCACTGAGGGGTACCAGATGTGGTGAAGAAACGTGTAACAGAGTGTATATAAGCTGAGAGGATGTCTTTGTTCAAGTGAGTTCGGAATGGCCAGAGGCAGGGCTATGTCCTTCTTCTGTTATAATGAACCATGGTACCATATTAAATATCTTATATGAACTCCCCATCAAAAGTGTCTGTAAGTATATCCTAACATTCTTAATTACTTGATACCCGAGAAACTCATCATAACAATTACATTGAGACACGATCACATATGTTTATTCATGAAAATACTTGGGAACAGATTTCCTTAATTAAACTAATTTGTTGCTGTATTCCTGGTGATGTTAGTCTTTTTTGACCAAAAACTAAAATCGTATTAATTCTTAATATTCAATTTATTTACTAAATCACTTGCGGGTTGCCTTTTGCCAAAGCCTGATATATGTATTAGGGTGCCATTTGGGACGTAACCAACTGGTATGATGTATGGAGCGATTACATTCCCAGGTTAAAGGCTCTCCCACCCAAATCCAATTTACACAAATCCTAGTCTAGTCTTAATATGTTCTCGAGCTATGCGCTTTGTGGCGCCCATTTGTTTAATGTGATATGGAGCGCAGGGACTGCTTTTATTATTGCATTAGAAGATACATGTATTCCAAAAACAACACAATTTATTCCCCTCTAATAATGAGTCTTACAGGTTTGCATAATTTCTTCTTCTGGCTTGACTATCTAATTGGTTTGTCACCCACCATTTGTGTTTGTTAATGAGAGATGGTTGGATGGAGACAAAGCAGATACAGTGCATTCAGAAAGTATTCACACCCCTTGACTATTTCCACATTGTGTTGTGTTACAGTCTGAATTTAACATGCATTTAACCTCCACTACACCACTGGTCCTAATGTAATTTACCCTCCACTACACCACTGGTCCTAATGTAATTTAACCTCCACTACACCACTGGTCCTAATGTAATTTAACCTCCACTACACCTCTGGTCCTAATGTAATTTACCCTCCACTACACCACTGGTCCTAATGTAATTTACCCTCCACTACACCTCTGGTCCTAATGTAATTTAACCTCCACTACACCACTGGTCCTAATGTAATTTACCCTCCACTACACCTCTGGTCCTAATGTAATTTAACCTCCACTACACCACTGGTCCTAATGTAATTTACACTCGACTACACCACTGGTCCTAATGTAATTTAACCTCCACTACACCACTGGTCCTAATGTAATTTACCCTCCACTACACCACTGGTCCTAATGTAATTTACCCTCCACTACACCACTGGTCCTAATGTAATTTAACCTCCACTACACCACTGGTCCTAATGTAATTTAACCTCCACTACACCTCTGGTCCTAATGTAATTTACCCTCCACTACACCACTGGTCCTAATGTAATTTAACCTCCACTACACCACTGGTCCTAATGTAATTTACCCTCCACTACACCACTGGTCCTAATGTAATTTACCCTCCACTACACCACTGGTCCTAATGTAATTTAACCTCCACTACACCTCTGGTCCTAATGTAATTTACCCTCCACTACACCACTGGTCCTAATGTAATTTACCCTCCACTACACCACTGGTCCTAATGTAATTTACACTCGACTACACCACTGGTCCTAATGTAATTTAACCTCCACTACACCACTGGTCATAATGTAATTTACACTCGACTACACCACTGGTCCTAATGTAATTTAACCTCCACTACACCACTGGTCCTAATGTAATTTACCCTCCACTACACCACTGGTCCTAATGTAATTTACCCTCCACTACACCACTGGTCCTAATGTAATTTAACCTCCACTACACCACTGGTCCTAATGTAATTTAACCTCCACTACACCACTGGTCCTAATGTAATTTAACCTCCACTACACCACTGGTCCTAATGTAATTTAACCTCCACTACACCACTGGTCCTAATGTAATTTACCCTCCACTACACCACTGGTCCTAATGTAATTTAACCTCCACTACACCACTGGTCCTAATGTAATTTAACCTCCACTACACCTCTGGTCCTAATGTAATTTACCCTCCACTACACCACTGGTCCTAATGTAATTTAACCTCCACTACACCACTGGTCCTAATGTAATTTACCCTCCACTACACCACTGGTCCTAATGTAATTTAACCTCCACTACACCACTGGTCCTAATGTAATTTAACCTCCACTACACCACTGGTCCTAATGTAATTTACCCTCCACTACACCTCTGGTCCTAATGTAATTTAACCTCCACTACACCACTGGTCCTAATGTAATTTACCCTCCACTACACCACTGGTCCTAATGTAATTTACCCTCCACTACACCACTGGTCCTAATGTAATTTAACCTCCACTACACCACTGGTCCTAATGTAATTTACCCTCCACTACACCACTGGTCCTAATGTAATTTAACCTCCACTACACCACTGGTCCTAATGTAATTTACCCTCCACTACACCACTGGTCCTAATGTAATTTACCCTCCACTACACCACTGGTCCTAATATCATTTACCCTCCACTACACCACGTGTTTAGGAAAAACACCTGGCCCCACTGCTTCCTTAAAAGCTGTGTATTTTGGCGGTGACCCAAACAAACTGCTCCAGCAGGGTCAAATAAAATGTTGATTTCTATTGGTCCTGCAGTGAGACACAAATGTTCTGACCTAAAAAATGTCATGATCATCACACAGCTGAGGCCAGACAGTTATGTGTGTGGGTTCAGGTGCTCTGTCTGGAGCCATAATTTTACTTTAGATGATAACTGACTGCTCTATTTATATATCTCTCCCTACCATCCCTCTCTCTCGCTCCCTCTCCAGGTGCGTGTGGGGGAGGTGGGGGGAAACACACTGGGTTTCTACGGCTGCCAGATGAGTCCAGACGGATCCATGATCCTGGCCCACGCCTTCCACGGAGCGCTGCATCTCTGGACCCAGAGCCACGGCAAAGAGGTGATACTTCTATTCTATTTCATTCTATTCTACATCCCTGGCCCCAGAACCATGACAAAGAGGTGAGAATCCTGGGATTGTACAGCAGTGCAGTGCCAACGACACTTCACATAGCCCCCTGCTTGTGGAGTTAGACTAATGATTAAACTGCACAGTAGTGGGTCTATATTAGGGAGGGAGGGGAGAGAGAGAGAGACTGTGCTAAGTGTAATTAAACTGACTAAAGACCCTGACTGTCAGAGTGTTTGACTGGGAATCAGACCTGACTCTGAGTGGCTGACTACTCTGTACTGGCCTGGTTCAACATGAAAGGAACATACCTGAGTCAGCATAGTGTGGTTGGGGTCGACAGGATGGTGTGGAGAAGGTATCCGGTCTGATTCCCAGTTACCTGGCTCAGTAGAGCGAAAAGGGCATGTCTGTGTGTGTTTTGTCCCAGAGAGAGGGGAGACCAGGGGTGGTGATATCTGGTCACTGACTCCATCTGTTTCAGTCCGAGTTAATAAAGCAATTAACATCCCATCATGCTTAGGGGTCATGTATAAAAATGCCCAGTTGCCCTTTATTTTGGCTAGCATGGCTAGAAGAAGAGATCTCAGTGACTTTGAAAGAGGGGACTCAAAGGAGCATAGGGTGTTTTAATGGGTATGTGTGTGTCTAAGTCACCAGATCTCAACCCAATTGAACCCTTATGGGAGATTCTGGAGCAGCGCCTGAGACAGCGTTTTCCACCACCATCCAAATAATGGAATTTCTTGTGGAAGAATGGTGTCACATCCCTCCAATAGAGTTCCAGACACTTGTAGAATCTATGCCAATGCACATTGAAGCTGTTCTGGCGGCTCGTGGTGGCCCAACGCCCTATTAAGACACTTTATGTTGGTGTTTCTTTTTATTTTGGCAGTTACCTGTGGTCACTGAATCTCTGTATCTGTCTGTCTGTTATGTCCCAGGGAGAGTGGAGTCCAGGGGTGGTGATATCTGGTCACTTCAACGCAGTGCAGGACCTGAGCTGGGACCCTGAGGGGGAATTCATCCTCAGTGTGGGGTCAGACCAGACCACCAGGCTACTAACACCCTGGAGGAGGAAGGACCAAACACAGGTACATGGAACCCAGGGTTCTCCAACCCTGTTCCTAGAGAGCTTCCCTCCTGTAGGTTTTTACTCCCATCCCCAGTTGTAACTAACCTGATTCAGCTCATCAACCAGCTAATTATTAGAATCAGGTGCGCCAGATTAAGGTTGGAGTGTCTCTGCCCCTGATGTAACCTATAGACCCCTTTGACTCCCATAGGCAGACTCAAAGAAGCACTGGAGACACCTAAATACCACATAGACATCATGTTGATGCCCCCAAAGAGCCTTAGTAACAAAACCATACTGCAATTCTGTTTGACCGCAGAGAAAAAATAATGTTGTATGTAGTACTACATGAACACTTTTTTAATGTAAGTTTGATTAAATTGAATCTTTAGTACGGTCTTTAACCAAACGTCTGGCTACATACTGTGGCCCTAAAACTCAAAAGTACCTTGATTGCTCAGTGTTTTTACCCTTGGTAATGACCAAATACCATCCTCCGGTTTTGCATGTTTTCAGTAAGACGGTGTTATATTGTGGTTCATTTGACATTTACAGTAGCATTTTAACAGTTTGTGAAGATGAATTAGTTTTACTAGTCCTTCACTTTCTAATGGAAGACTTGTTAAGATTCAAAGGAGTCAACAATTTTGTTGTTTAAGTTTACACTGTAATGTGTCTGTCTGGCAGGAAAACCTTGTTAAGAATGGCAAATGCGTTTCTCTATGTCTCGTATTCATGAACATAACCACACTCTTCAATTTGCTTATTTCTTTCTGAGGTAATTTGTGAAGAGAATAGTGCATTTTTAGATGGGTACCACTTTGCATAATACCTATTGTGGGAATCCATTTAAAAGGATCACATAAAACTATTTTTCTCTGAAATGGATACTTCTCTCAAAGTTATGCATATGTATTTGTTGCCATCATATTTCCTAATCCCTGCTCTGAATTCATCACAACTTCACATCGTACACCAGGGATACATTCCGGTGTATTAAATGCAAATAACAAACAATATATAGGATATAGATATAGACATGCATCCCAAATGGCACCATATCCCTTATCATTTCACTACTTTACTATAGGGAATAGAGTGTTTTTTTGGGATGCAGCCATAGGTGATCTCTCATTTCCTCCCCCTCCACTATCTCTTCCCCCCCCCTGTCCTCCCCACAGCCCACCTGGCATTAGATCTCTAACTCTGATACTTTATCTCACTATCTCTTCAGTATCCCCCCCCCCCCATCGAGTAAGACTCAACCATTACTTCCATGTTTAATCCTCCCAGTCGTTTACTGGCCAAAAAAGCTACGCAGTAATGATCAATTAGCTGATATAGCAACTATTGAATCTGAAACAGGGGAATTACTATCCAAACCCAAATTAATCAATCAAAGATTCCCCCACTTTTATAAAGAACTGTACACCTCTGAATGTAAATCCACACCAAGCCACACTAAGTCCTTTCATTAATAAATGGTAAGGATGCCACCCAGTGTCCTCACTTTCACCCCCTATCTTTGATAAACACATATATTAAACTGTTTTCCAAAATGTTATCGTCATGTTTCGAGACTTACTTACCCAACTTGATCCACACGGACCAAAGTGGGTTTGTTGAAAAGCGTTTATTCTTGGATAACCTCCGTCGACTATTACATACCTTAGATCCATCAAACTCAACTCTGGACCTCGAAGCCAGTTCCATAGCTTTTTTTTCTTCATAATCATTTTTTCCTGATTTAGACCTGGGACACCAGGTGGGTGCAGTTAATGATCAGGTAGAACAGAAAACCAGCAGGCTCCGGACCTCGTAGGGTCAGAGTTGAAAACCCCTGCCTTAGATGCGTCATCAGAAACAACAGCTCCTTAGGCTGTATTATCTCTCCATGCAGAAAAAGATTTTGATTGACTAGAACGGAACTTATGGGAATCGGCTCCAATTTCATTAATATTATTACAATACTATATGCCAATCCCTCAGCCATAGTTATAACAGGCAATATCTGCTCTGCTCTGTTCAGAATCACTAGAAGCAGCAGACAAGGCGATCCAATTTCGCCTCTGCTAATCTTATTATCCATGGAAGCTCTGGCCCAGGCAATTCGTCAATCAAAGGAAATAACACAAATTTCTCTCAAATCTATTGATCACTTAATCTCATTATACGCAGAGGATATTTTACTATATCTAGACAATGTACAGTATCTTCTGGCTATTGGGATAAAATTCAAAGTGCGGTTTCAAAATTTATATGGCAAGGTAAATCATCCCGGATAAAATGTATACATTTACAAAGAGGGAAAGACGTAGGAGGACTATCCGTACCAAACTTTAAATTCTATTTCCAGGCTCTGGCATTTCGCCCCATCCTAAATTGATTTGTCTGCCCCCTGGCTGAGTATAGAGAGGAAGATGGTGTTTCCTATTGCTCTGTAAGAGGTGATCTTCACTAAAACAGTAAATCCCTTAAACAATGTAAACTATGCTTTGGTCCTATTATTGCTCACACAATTTCTATTTGGCGCAAAATTGAAAAACATTGTAACTGGGAATCAAAATTGCATGCCCATACTCCATTATTTCACAATAATACCTTGCCATCTGGAGGGCGGCTTTTTGCAACCCCCCAATGGTCCAAGTGTGGAATACGTAACCTTACCGATAGTAATAGTTTGAGAACTTTACTAGATTTGAAAGATGCATACACATTACCAGGCAACTCCTTTTTTCTATATTTACAACTTAGGTCAGCTATGCTGGCCTATGGAGTCCCTTGGGAAACCCAACTACGAAAACATCCTATGATGGGATTTTTAAATAAATTATCTGGGCTCTCGAAAGGACTGATCTCTATAACATATAAACAACTTTTGGAAAGCTCATTCTGAGCTAGCCATTCAAAAAGTGTGATCCACAGATCTAATTGAATCTGAACGATGCTTTAACTGGAACAGAATATGGAAAAATATGACCTTGTAATCCGAACTATCAATTTATACATTTTTATTTTGTTCACAGACTTTATTTAACACCAAATAAATTTTCACTGTGTCCTCTAAATCAGGTAGGCACATTCCTTCATATGATGTGGGAGTGCCCTGCAATTAAATGTTTCTGGGGCAAAATTACTAAATTAATTTTGAAGTGCATGAATTTAAATATTCAATTATTTCCATCTATTATGTTACTTAACGATGATATCCCTTCGAATCTCTCAATCAATCAGAGAAGATTACTGCTGGCAGGCAGCACTGCTGCAAAAACATGTGACTCTAAGATGGCAACCACCTCACTCTCTCCCATTTAACCAGTGGATACAGTTACTATTATAAGTTTTAGCATTACAATTATCAACAGCGAGAATGACTGGTGCTTGTCAAGGAACAATTGAGACCTGGAAAAGGTTAGGAGGGGTGGGAAGCATGGTTTCCTGGTGGGGATGCGGGCGGGTGGATGGGGACTGAGGGGGGGAATGGGTCGTGGTTGTCTTTGTATGCATTTATTTGATTGTTTTTGTACCTGTAACCCCCTCTGAAAAAAGTTCATTACACTATACAGTGAGGGAAAAAAGTATTTGATCCCCTGCTGATTTTGTACGTTTGCCCACTGACAAAGAAATTATCAGTCTATAATTTTAATGGTAGGTTTATTTGAACAGTGAGGGACAGAATAACAACAAAAAAATCCAGAAAAACGCATGTAAAAAATGTTATAAATTGATTTGCATTTTAATGAGGGAAATAAGTATTTGACCCCTCTGCAAAACATGACTGAGTACTTAGGCAAAACCCTTGTTGGCAATCACAGAGGTCAGACGTTTCTTGTAGTTGGCCACCAGGTTTGCACACATCTCAGGAGGGATTTTGTCCCACTCCTCTTTGCAGATCTTCTCCAAGTCATTAAGGTTTCGAGGCTAACGTTTGGCAACTCGAACCTTCAGCTCCCTCCACAGATTTTCTATGGGATTAAGGTCTGGAGACTGGCTAAGCCACTCCAGGACCTTAATGTGCTTCTTCTTGAGCCACTCCTTTGTTGCCTTGGCTGTGTGTTTTGGGTCATTGTCATGCTGGAATACTCATCCACTCACCCACCCCCTGGCTGAGGGAAGGAGGTTCTCACCCAAGATTTGACGGTACATGGCCCCGTCCATCGTCCCTTTGATGCGGTGAAGTTGTCCTGTCCCCTTAGCAGAAAAACACCCCCAAAGCATAATGTTTCCACCTCCATGTTTGACGGTGGGGATGGTGTTCTTGGGGTCATAGGCAGCATTTCTCCTCCTCCAAACACGGCGAGTTGAGTTGATGCCAAAGAGCTCAATTTTGGTCTCATCTGACCACAACACTTTTACCCAGTTCTCCTCTGAATCATTCAGATGTTCATTGGCAAACTTCAGATGGGCATGTATATGTGCTTTCTTGAGCAGGGGGACCTTGCGGGCGCTGCAGGATTTCAGGCCTTCACGGCGTAGTGTGTTACCAATTGTTTTCTTGGTGACTATGGTCCCAGCTGCCTTGAGATCATTGACAAGATCCTCCTGTGTAGTTCTGGGCTGATTCCTCACCGTTCTCATGATCATTGCAACTCCACGAGGGGAGATCTTGCATGGAGCCCCAGGCCGAGGGAGATTGACAGTTCTTTTGTGTTTCTTCCATTTGCGAATAATCGCACCAACTGTTGTCACCTTCTCACCAAGCTGCTTGGCGATGGTCTTGTAGCCCATTCCAGCCTTGTGTAGGTCTACAATCTTGTCCCTGACATCCTTGGAGAGCTATTTGTTTTTGGCCATGGTGGAGAATTTAGAATCTGATTGATTGATTGCTTCTGTGGACAGGTGTCTTTTATACAGGTAACAAGCTGAGATTAGGAGCACTTCCTTTAAGAGTGTGCTCCTAATCTCAGCTTGTTACCTGTATAAAATACACCTGGGAGCCAGAAATCTTTCTGATTGAGAGGGGGTCAAATACTTATTTCCCTCATTAAAATGCAAATCAATTTATGACATTTTTGAGGTGTTTTTCTGGATTATTTTGTTGTTATTCTGTCTCTCACTGTTCAAATAAACCTACCATTAAAATTATAGACTGATAATTTCTTTGTCAGTGGGCAAACGGACAAAATCAGCAGGGGATCAAATACTTTTTTCCCTCACTGTATATACAAAGTATGTGGACACCCCTTGAAATTAGTGGATTCGGCTATTTCAGCCACACCCGTTGCTGACAGGTGTATAAAATCAAGCACACGGTCATACAATCTCCATAGACAAACATTGGCAGTAGAATGGCCTTACTGAAGAGCTCAGTGACTTTCAACATGGCACCGTCATAGGATGCCACGTTTCCAACATGTCTGTTTGTCAAATTTCTGCCCTGCTAGAGCTGCTGTTATTGTCAAGTGGAAACGTCTAGGAGCAACAACGGCTCAGCCGCGAAGTGGTTGGCCACACAAGCTCACAGAACGGGACCGCTGAATGCTGAAGCACGTAGCGCGTAGGAATTGTTGCACCACTCACTACAGAGTTCCAAACTGCCTCTGGAAGCAACGTCAGCCCAATAACTGTTAGTCGGGAGCTTCATGAAATGGGTTTCCATGGCCGAGCAGCCGCACAGAAGCCTAAGATCACCATGGGCAATGCCAAGCGTCGGCTGTAGTGGTGTAAAGCTCGCAGCCATTGGACTCTGGAGCTGTGGAAACGCGTTCTCTGGAGTGATGAATCACGCTTCACCATCTGGCAGTCCGACGGACGAATCTGAGTTGGGCGGATGCCAGGAGAACGCTACCTGCCCGAATGCATAGTGCCAACTGTAAAGTTTAGTGGGAGGAGAAATAATGGTCTGGGGCTGTTTTTCATGGTTTTGGCCAGGTCCCTTTGTTCAAGTGAAGGGAAATCTTAACGCTACAGCATACAATTACATTCTAAATGATTCTGTGCTTCCAACTTTGGGGCAACAGTTTGGGGAAGGCCCTTTCCTGTTTCAGCATGACAATGCCACCGTGCACAAATTGAGGTCCATACAGAAATGGTTTGTCGAGGTCAGTGTGGAAGAACTTGACTGGCCTGCACAGAGCCCTGACCTCAACCCCATCGAACACCTTTGGGATGAATTGGAACGCCAACTGCGAGCAAGGCCTAATCACCCAACATCAGTGCCCGACCTCACTAATGCTCTTGCGGCTGAATGGAAGCAAGTCCCCGCAGCAATGTTCTAACATCTAGTGGAAAGCCTCCCCAGAAGAGTGGAGGCTGTTATAGCAGCAAAGGGTGGGCCAACTCCATATTAATGCCCATGATTTTGGATTGAGATGTTCGACGAGCAGGTGTCCACATACTTTTGGTCATGTAGTGTATCGCTTTCCCCCTCCCCACAGCCCACCTGGCACGAGATCTCTAACTGTAATACTGTATCTCAGTATCTCTTCCCCTCTGTCCCCTGTGCCTTAACTACAGCCTACCTGGCACGAGATCTCTCGCCCCCAGATCCACGGCTATGACATGCAGTGTTTGGCCTTAGTGGGGCGCTTCCAGTACGTCTCCGGGGCCGACGAGAAGGTCCTCCGAGTGTTCCGCGCCCCCCGCAACTTTGTGGAGAACTTTGCAAACATCTCCGGCACGCCTCTGGCAAAGCTGCTGGCCTCCAGTGTGAGTAGTAGTTCCAGAATCCTGCTTTGC